>NC_134687.1:338602002-339218669 GCF_050947455.1 Rhinoderma darwinii | reverse complement strand
TGGATTCTTCCTGATTATAAGCCGCCGCTTGCGACCCTGCCATTGCTAACCCAGCACTGTCTCACTTTGTGGGACAGACTGATGGTTAGAAAGGGCCTTTCACATAGACCCGGGCTCCTTAGCCCGCTGTTTGATAACCCGGAATTTTTACCAGCTGTCAATACGAAACAGTTTCTGATTTGGTCCTCTTCTGAAGACACGAGATTATGTCAGGTAATGTCGGATGGGGGAGGCTCCCTCCTTTGTCCGAGTTGCGCGGGACTTGCCCGGGGATGACGCTTTCTTGGATGGAACATACCCAATTGTCCACCTTTTTACGTTCGGCCCTACCGGGCGGGATGCATATAGTCACTAGCACTGCATTTGAGTTGTTGTTGCTTCAAACCGAGCCTCCGGCCCGGGTGATATCTAACCTGTATACCTTACTTCTAGAGGCCTGTGATGATCAGCCTTCTGCATACGTCAGCGCATGGGAGCGAGAACTAGGAGTAACCCTGTCACGGGCTGATTGGGATCTAATATTTTTTCTGTCTCACAAAATGCCGGTGGCATGTCATGCACAGGAAAAGAACTTCAAAATACTGACTAGATGGTACCGTTGCCCACAGATTCTGAGCAGAATGTACCCTGAGGTGTCAGACTTGTTTTGGCGGTGTGGGACTGAGACCGGAACAATGTTGCACATCTGGTGGTCATGTCAAGTATTGCAGACCTTCTGGAAAGCGATTTTTGAAATGGTGGAAGGTACACAGCTGGTGCCCACTCCTCAGATGGCTTTGCTATCCCTAATTCCGGGCCCTTTGCCGAGTATTAGGAAGGGGCTACTACGGCATTTCTTGACTGCGGCACGAACAGTTATTCCTAGACATTGGAAGTCTACGGTGCCGCCTTCAGTTGTCGAATGGGTGGCGGAGATGGATTCTTTATGTCGAATGGAATCTCTGGTTGCAGAGGACAGTGATCGCTTTGGTAAAGTTCTTTCTCTGTGGAGTGCATGGTAGTCCTTCAAATCTGGTCCACACTTTGCTAAATGGCTAGGCGGAACCCCCCCATAGAGGGGTCGGTCAGGAGCAGTCTGCTAATTCAGTGGCTTCCGTCTGGGAGAAGGGAACCCCTTCTTTCCTTCCCAGTCCATCCTCTCATTGTCCCCACTGGGTAGGTGGGACACTGGGAGTCTCTTGGTGGCCCAGGGCGTATAGCTCGGGGCTTCTATCTCTTTCCTTGATCTTTCCCTACTTCTCTCTTTCCCTCTTCTTCTTCCTCCCTCCTTTCGTGGTACTTGGAATAATATCACACACTTTACACAAAGCCATGGATTTACTTTTATGATGAGACCTTATTAAGGAGAGACAATGCCTATTGTTTGAGACGTGAATTTCGCAGATAAGGTGTGTGTGTAATATATTGAAACATGCTAAAGTCTTACCTAGGAGAACTACAGACAATACAGACAATGCAAATAATAATATGTATGTATATTGAGATGTTTTCTTTGGCTTGTTTGCTTATGTATTTGTTAAAATTCCTAATAAAAATTTAGATTATGAAAAAAATAAAATAAATTAGATGTTACCTTTATTCTGCGGGTCCGGTTCCTGCCTCTTGGGCCCCGCTGACGACGGGGCATAGGAGGATTCCGTTACTTGCAGACCGGGAGGTAAGTATTAGGCCTCCGATCGCCATTGCAGCCACCGGCAACCCAGTGATCACGTTGCTGGGGTGCCGGTTGTTATAAACTCCTCACATGCTGCGATCTCTATTGAACACAGCATGTGAGGGGTTAATAGGTCGGATCGGAGGCTAGCTCCGGTCCTGGGCGATACCTTAGGGTGCCAGCCGTAACATACAGCTGTCATCCGGCGGTGATGTCGCTGGCTCAGCTCCGGAGCCAGCTCCATCTCTTTCACGTACAGTTACGTGGAATTGCTGGAAAACACCAGCTCCCATAACGTAACTGTACGTGAAAATGCGGGAAGGGGTTAATCCATTTTGGTCCGAGCTTAAAAAATGAAGATCCCTCATTAAAGGTCCAATATGTCCGATCACGAACACGACAACATCAGGCATCATGACATGCATGATCAAAACTAAAATGTGGAACTAAACAAAGAACATAAATTAGTAAACATACAGTTAAAAACATATAAAAAGAGAACATGTGCGTGATTTAATCGCTGCAAGAGAAATTGAGGATCTTACACTTTTAAAGACGATCCCCAGACATTTCAAGTTATAGGGTATGTTCACACACACTAATTACGAACGTAATTCGGGCGTTTTTGCCTCGATTTACGTCCGAAAAATGCGCTTCGATAGCGTTGACAAACATCTGCCCATTGAAAGCAATGGGCTGACGTTTGTCTGTTCACACGAGGCGTATATTTACGCGCTGCTGTCAAAAGACGGCGCGTAAATAGACGCCCGCGTCAAAGAAGTGACCTGTCACTTCTTGGGGCGTAATTGGAGCCGTTATTCATTGACTCCAATGAAAAGCAGCGCCAATTACGTCCGTAATGGACGCGGCGTTCAAGCGCCTGCACATGCCGTTACGGCTGAAATGACGGGGCTGTTTTCTCCTGAAAACATCCCCGTAATTTCAGCCGTTACGGACGCTGCCGTGTGAACATACCCTTATTATGCTTGTGATCTAAAAACATTTAAGGCATGGGGGTATAGACAGAGTGCTCTGTGGCATCAGAGGAGGAGATGTAAATAAGTTATTGGCTCAGAGGGAATGTAAATGGATCATCACTCTTGGAACGATGGCCCCTGTTGATTTCAATGAGACATTAAGCTTTGCGTCATTTCTGTAATTTCTCTACCTTTTGTAATGGCAGGAAGGAGGTGAAGGGAACAAGTGAGCCCTAATCTACCCACCGCCCTATCCCTGCCTACTTGCAACGACCCGCCCTAGGCGACGGGGTACAACTTGGCGGCGGTCCCTACGCTGTCTAAGTGCAAGGGAGTACAAACAGGGAACACGCAAGGGAAGGGGCAGTAGCCCACGGAACGCCGCGAGGAAACGGAGCGGTGAATGAGTCAGTCAGGATCAGGATGTAGTGGCGTATACCAACGAGAGCACGGAGCAGGAAGCAAGCCAGGGGCAAAGCGAAGCAGGAGAAGCGGAACTGAAGCAAGGCAGAAGCACGGCAGAAGCAGGCTGGAGCAAGGCAGCAGTGGGGCCAGGAATCCAAGAAGAATAACAAGCACTGAGGAAGAGAACACGGCAGGTATAAATGGACAGGGGGCGGAGCTAACTCCGACTGACCAGGCCGCGATAGGCTCTCCCACTCCTGAGCCTGCCACCCTGGTTGGTGGGAGCCGGTGTCAGTCTAAGAGGTCTGGCCTCAGGTGTCGACTGATTAATCCCGGGAGTATACACAGACGTAGTACCTGGCAGATCCTTTACAGTACTCCCCCTTTTATGAGGGGCCACTGGACCCTTACTAAGAGGACCCGGTTTAGTGGTGAAGAGAAGGTGGAACCTCCTGATCAATACCCCAGCGTGAACATCACGAGCAGGTACCCAAGTCCTCTCCTTCGGCCCGTATCCTCTCCAATGGACCAGGTACTGGAGGGAGCCCTGGATCATCCTACTGTCCATAATCTTGGCCACCTCGAATTCCACCCCCTCAGGGGTGAGAACGGGAACAGGAGGTTTCCTCGAGGGGGACCAGGACGGGGAGCAGCGTTTAAGGAGGGAGGCATGGAAGACGTCATGTATGCGAAAGGATGGGGGCAGCTCCAGACGGAAGGATACAGGGTTGAGGACTTCAATGATCTTATAAGGTCCAATAAATCGGGGAGCAAACTTCCTGGACGGGACCTTAAGGCGCAATTTCCTGGACGACAACCAGACCAGATCCCCGACGACAAATCGGGGGTTAGCAGAACGTCTACTATCAGCCTGAATCTTTTGTACGCTCTGGGACGCCTCTAGGTTCTTCTGAACCTGGGCCCAGACTGTGCACAGTTCCCGATGAACGTCCTCTACCTCGGGATTATTGGAACAACCAGGAGAAACGGAGGAGAACCTTGGGTTAAACCCGAAATTACAGAAAAACGGGGAGACCCCTGACGAGTTACTGACCCGGTTATTCAGGGAAAATTCGGCGAGGGGAAGGAATGAGACCCAATCAAATTGACAGTCAGAGATGAAACACCTTAAATATTGTTCCAGGGATTGGTTAGTCCTTTCCGTTTGGCCATTAGTTTCGGGATGGAAGGCGGAGGAGAAGGACAGATCAATCTCCAACTTTTTACAAAAAGCTCTCCAAAATAAGGAAACAAATTGTACCCCTCTGTCAGAAACGATATTGACTGGGGCCCCATGGAGATGCAGAATGTGTTTAACAAACAAAGAAGCTAACGTCTTGGCGTTAGGTAGTTTCTTGAGGGGCACAAAGTGGCACATCTTGCTGAAGCGGTCTACTACCACCCACACCACCGACTTGCCCTGAGATGGAGGCAAATCGGTGATAAAATCCATGGAGATATGGGTCCAAGGTCTCTGGGGAATGGGCAAGGAACGTAGTAAGCCCGCAGGTCGGGACCTAGGGGTCTTGGACCTAGCACAAACCTCACAAGCGGCGACGTAAGCCCTAACGTCTTTAGGCAACCCAGGCCACCAATAGTTTCTGGTAATGAGGTGTTTGGTACCCAAGATGCCAGGATGACCAGATAGTGCGGAGTCATGGTTTTCCCTGAGTACCCTTAGCCGGTATTGCAGGGGGACAAACAGTTTGTCCCCAGGGAGGTTCCCGGGAGCTGAACCTTGATCAGCCGCGATGTCAGAAGCTAAATCAGAATCAGTGGCAGAAACGATTATACAAGGGGGTAAAATACAAGCAGGATCCTTCTCGGAAGGAGGATTGGCCATGAAACTACGTGACAGTGCATCAGCCTTAATATTTTTGGACCCAGCCCTATAGGTAACCAAGAAATTAAATCTGATAAAGAATAGTGCCCAACGAGCTTGTCTAGGATTAAGCCTCCGGGCAGATTCTAGGAAAACCAGATTCTTGTGGTCAGTAAGGACCGTTACCTGGTGTCTGGCCCCCTCCAGGAAGTGACGCCATTCTTCAAAAGCCCATTTAATGGCTAAAAGTTCGCGGTTGCCAATATCATAGTTACTCTCCGTGGGCGAAAACTTCCTAGAGAAGTAAGCACAGGGGCGGAGATGGGTGAGGAAGCTGGTACCCTGGGACAAGACGGCCCCCACTCCCACCTCGGATGCGTCAACCTCCACAATAAATGGCTCCCTTTGGTTGGGCTGAACCAGCACGGGGGCCGAGATAAAGCACTTCTTGAGGGTCTCAAAAGCCTGGACGGCCTCAGGGGGCCAATGGAGGACATCAGCACCCTTGCGAGTAAGGTCCGTAAGAGGCTTAGCGACGACCGAGAAGTTGGCAATAAATCTCCTGTAATAGTTAGCGAACCCCAAAAAACACTGTAGCGCCTTCAGGGAGGCAGGTTGGACCCATTCCGCCACAGCCTGAACCTTGGCAGGGTCCATGCGGAATTCATGAGGAGTGAGGATTTGACCTAAAAATGGTATCTCCTGTACCCCAAACACACATTTTTCGGTCTTCGCAAACAGATTATTTTCCCGGAGGACCTGGAGGACCTTCCTGACATGCTCCACGTGGGAGGACCAGTCCTTGGAAAACACCAGTATGTCATCAAGGTACACTACAAGAAAATTACCCAGGTAATCTCTCAGAATTTCATTAATAAAATTCTGGAAGACGGCAGGGGCATTACACAACCCAAAGGGCATGACCAGGTATTCAAAATGACCTTCGGGTGTGTTGAACGCATTTTTCCACTCATCCCCCTCTTTGATGCGGATAAGGTTATATGCCCCCCGTAGATCGAACTTAGAAAACCATTGGGCCCCCTGAACCTGATTAAAAAGATCCGGAATCAAAGGAAGGGGATACTGGTTCCTTACGGTGACCTTATTCAGGTTCCGATAATCAATGCACGGCCTAAGACCACCATCCTTCTTCCCCACGAAGAAGAAGCCAGCACCTACAGGAGAAGTCGAGGGGCGAATGAAACCCTTGGCCAGGCATTCTTGGATATACTCCCTCATAGCTTCACGTTCAGGACATGAAAGATTAAATATCCTACCCTTAGGAAGCTTGGCACCAGGCACCAAATCGATGGCGCAATCGTAATCTCTATGAGGGGGCAACACCTCGGAGGCCTCCTTAGAAAACACATCAGCGAAGTCCTGAACAAACTCAGGAAGCGTGTTTACCTCCTCCCGGGGGGAAATAGAGTTAACCGAAAGACATGACATCAGGCATTCACTACCCCATTTGGTGAGATCCCCAGTATTCCAATCAAACGTGGGATTATGCAGCTGCAACCAGGGAAGACCTAATACCAGATCGGACGATAATCCCTGCATCACCAGTACAGAGCACTGCTCCAAATACATGGAGCCAACAAGGAGTTCAAAAACAGGAGTATGCTGAGTAAAATAAACATTAGCAAGAGGAGTGGAGTCGATACCCACTACCGGGATAGGATAAGGCAAATAAATAAAAGGCATTTTTAGAGACATAGCAAATTCCACAGACATGATATTAGCAGATGAGCCAGAATCCACGAAGGCACTGCCAGTGGCAGACGGGCCAGCAATCGAGACCTGAAAGGGAAGCAAAATTTTATTGTGTTTCATATTAACGGGAAATACCTGTGCGCCCAAGTGACCTCCCCGATGATCACTTAGGCGCGGAAGTTTTCCGGCTGTTTATTCTTGCGCCTGGGACAGGTGTTCAGTAGATGCTTGTCGTCCCCACAATAGAAGCAGAGACCATTCTTCCTGCGAAACTCTCTACGTTGTCGAGGGGACATGGAGGCCCCGAGTTGCATAGGTACCTCCGAGTCCTCCGTGAAAGAGCGAGGAGACGGGACCTCGGGGGGAATCGCAGGGAAGTCAGAGGGGAACACATTGAAACGTTCAAGCTGACGTTCCCTGAGACGTCGGTCAAGTCGTACTGCTAGGGCCATAACCTGGTCTAGGGAGTCAGAAGAGGGGTAGCTAACCAGCAGATCCTTCAGGGCGTCAGATAATCCTAACCTAAACTGGCACCTTAGGGCCGGGTCGTTCCACCCAGAAGCTACGCACCACTTTCTAAAATCAGAACAGTCTCCTACCCTGACGTAAGGTCACCAGCTGACTCTCGGCTAAGGCAGTCCTGTCAGTCTCGTCGTAAATGAGTCAGAGGGCAGAGAAAAAACGATCAACGGAGGAAAGTTCAGGGGCGTCAGGAGCCAAGGAGAAGGCCCACTCTTGGGGCCCTTCCTGGAGTCGGGATATAATGATACCCACCCGCTGGTTCTCGGAACCTGAGGAGTGAGGTTTTAGGCGGAAATAAAGTCTGCAACTCTCCCGGAAGGAGAGAAAAGTCTTACGGTCCCCTGAGAACCGGTCAGGTAACTTGAGGTCGGGTTCTAGAGGTGAGGTGAGGGGTACTACTAAGGCAGCGTCACCCTGGTTGACCCTCTGAGCCAGGGCCTGTAGGGAGAGGCCCTGCATCTGCGTGGTCAGGGTCTCAAGGGGGTCCATGATAGCGTCAGCGTAGGAGAAATGGTAGACTAGGTATGGGCTTGTTATTATGTAATGGCAGGAAGGAGGTGAAGGGAACAAGTGAGCCCTAATCTACCCACCGCCCTGTCCCTGCCTACTTGCAACGACCCGCCCTAGGCGACGGGGTACAACTTGGCGGCGGTCCCTACGCTGTCTAAGTGCAAGGGAGTACAAACAGGGAACACGCAAGGGAAGGGGCAGTAGCCCACGGAACGACGCGAGGAAACGGAGCGGTGAATGAGTCAGTCAGGATCAGGATGTAGTGGAGTATACCAACGAGAGCACGGAGCAGGAAGCAAGCCAGGGGCAAAGCGAAGCAGGAGAAGCGGAACTGAAGCAAGGCAGAAGCACGGTAGAAGCAGGCTGGAGCAAGGCAGCAGTGGGGCCAGGAATCCAAGAAGAATAACAAGCACTGAGGAAGAGAACACGGCAGGTATAAATGGACAGGGGGCGGAGCTAACTCCGACTGACCAGGCCGCGATAGGCTCTCCCACTCCTGAGCCTGCCACCCTGGTTGGTGGGAGCCGGTGTCAGTCTAAGAGGTCTGGCCTCAGGTGTCGACTGATTAATCCCGGGAGTATACACAGACGTAGTACCTGGCAGATCCTTTACACCTTTCTCTTTTTATATGTTTTTAACTGTATGTTTACTAATTTATGTTCTTTGTTTAGTTCCACATTTAAGTTTTGATCATGCATGTCATGATGCCTGATGTTGTCGTGTTCGTGATCGGACATATTGGACCTTTAATGAGGGATCTTTTTTAAGCTCGGACCAAAATGGATTAACAAGTACTTCAACATGCAGACATGTCATCTAATGTACTTCTATACGTACAAAATAAATGGATGAATTTCAATACAAACCTTTTTCTTAGTATATTATATATATATTTCCTTCACTTTCATACAATATGTATTCTCTGATTAACACTTCATTTATATATTTTTTTTTATATATTTTTTCATAATCTTTATCACCGTCAATAAATATTTTAATATATATTTATATATATATTTTCCTTTATACATTATTCTATTGCTGACCGTTTCTTTTCTGGTCCGCATCTTATTAATGCACTATTTGTTCAATATTTATATTGACACTATATATTTCAGAACTCTTGGTTTATATTTATTATATAACACTATTAATCAATTTATTCTTATTTATTTTTTTTATATATACACGTTTCATTTTTTTACTCACATTTTTGAGAAAACATGAAATGTATATCTATTTTAATCTAATATATATTTTCTGTACTGTGTTAATATAGTACTGATTTTTTATTTCTCTTTTGGAATGAGATTTAATATTCTTTGTAGTACATAAATAAAGGCATTTTTTTATATGATCGGATGTCTGTGGAGGATGATGGGTCTTTTTATATAAAATACTTTAAAAGCTTTTTCTAATGGATAAACACTTATCTAGCTGATGTATACTATTTTTTCTATATTTCCCACCTTATTACCTGGTTTGTGTCCTGCGTGCTGGACGTTCCATCCGGGATCTTCGTTCGGGCTGCTGATTGCACCCTTCTGCGCGTGTGCGGTTTCCGGAACCGAGCATGCGCAGTCGGGTCTCGGCGGTCTGTTACGTCGTTCTCGCGATGCCTTCGTCTGACACGCATAACCAGCCAAGTCAGGATCTCATTCGTGCTGTGCGTACCAGCTGATCAATCAAGTATTATATTTAAACGGTGCAATGAATATTTATTAAAACACCCCTTAATAAAGCCATCCACGCGAAACGCGCGTTGGGGTTTCTTCACCTTGGAGCCACTGGACACTTGGAGCGACATGGGTTAGTCATTCATGTTCTTTTAAACCTATATTACCATTGTAGCTTAGGGATTTCTTCCCCCTTGAGGTTTAGAAGCGTCAAGTATGATTACTGGCGCCTTACTGATTTGACCGCTTGAGTGCTACACAGCATTGTTACAAACTACCATTACCTCCACAGATATCATCATAGTATATACTCTGTCTGTGTTACGATATTGCTGTGTGGATTACTTCTGCATACCCTTTTTCTTGTCGATATAGCACATTGCCACTTTAGCTATTTTCAGATATGGCTATTTAGCCGTCTGTATTAGGCTTTATTCAGACGAACGGGAATTACGTCCGTGCAACGCGCGTGATTTGCACGCGCGTTGCACAGACCTATATTAGTCTATGGGGCCGTGCAGACATGTCCGTGATTTTTACTCAGCATGAGTCCGCTGAAAAAAAGTCACGACATGTCCGTTCTTTGGGCGCTTTGCGCGAATCACGCACTCATTGAAGTCAATGGGTGCGTGAAAACAACGCATGCCGCACGGAAGCACTTCCGTGCGAACTCCGTAATTCGCGCAACAGCTGTCAAAAGGATGAATGAAAACAGAAAAGCACCACGTGCTTTTCTGTTTACAAACATCCAAACGGAGTGTCATTATGATGGCGGCTGCGCGAAAAGCACGCAGCCACGCATCATATGCTGCAGCCACACGGAGCTGTTAACTGGCTTTTGCGCACGCAAAACGCAGCGTTTTTGCGTGCGCAAAAACGCCACGCTCGTGTGAATGAGGCCTTAGGCCGGATTTACACGAGCGTGTGCGTTTTGCGCGTGGAAAAAACGCTTAGTTTTGTGCGCGCAAAATGTACTTAACAGCTCCGTGTGTCAGCAGCGTATGATGCGTGGCTGCGTGATTTTCCCGCAGCCACCATCATTATGACACTCTGTTTCAATGCTTGGAAACAGAAAAGCACGTGGTGCTTTTCTGTTTTCATTCATACTTTTTACTGCTGTTGCGCGAATCACGCGCGTCACACGTAAATGCTTCTGTGTGCTGCGCGTGATTGACTTCAATGGGTGTGTGATGCGCGAACAACGCACAAATATCGGACATGTCGTGAGTTTTACGCAGCGGACACACGCTGCGTGAAACTCACGGACTGTCTGCACGGCCCCATAGACTAACATAGGTCCGTGCGAGGCGCGTGAAAATCAGGCGCGTTGCACGGTCGTATGACACGTCCGTCTAAATAAGCCCTTAGAGATTTTTTTGGCCATTTATGTGTATCTCATGTACAGTTGTCCGATTTGAATTCTCGATTTTATTATTATATGTAATTTTATCTGTAATTGTCCAATAAAGTTTGAACTTTTTCTATGCCTGTGGCATTTAAAACCAATATTGTATATGACTCCTTTTTTTCTTATGTTTCAAATTTGCAAAACCCTGAGGTACCAGAGTACAGTGGAAGCACCCAAGAAGTGACCCCATTTTGAAAATTACACCCCTCAAGTAATTTATCATTTGCCTGGACATATGACCGAGCTCAGAAGTGAAGAGCACCATGCGCATTTAAGGTGTATTTTGGTGATTTTCGCAGCATTGGCCCACAATTTGCAGGGCTCTGAGGTCTAATAGTAAAACAAATCCCGAAATACTGACCCTTATTTTGGAAACTAGACCCCTTAACTGGTTCCCGACCGCTGGCTGTGTATTTACGGCCAGCGGTCAGGGTCCTTAAAACCTGAGCCATAGACTTTTTACGGCTTGGGTTTTAACTTGCTGCCCGAGCGATCGGGCAGCTGAATGTCGGGTCTCCAGCAGTCAGTGACTGTCAGTGACTGCCGGGGACCCTGAGGAGAGGATAGAAGCAGCTTTCGCTGCTTCTGTCTTCTCTGATCTCTTTTACACAACGCTCAATGAACACTGTGTATAGGAATAGAGGCAGCGGCCGCGCCGCTGTCTCTATTGCTCCCGGTGTTCATGTGACTGGTCACATGATCGCCGGGTGCCGTTAGTGGCAGACTGCTGCTGGGTCTTACTAGACCCAGCACAGCCCTATTAGTGACAATCGTCACTATGAGAGGGCTGCTGTGCAACTCCAGTTACAGTAGAAAAGCATGGTGTAAGGCTTTATGCACACGACCGTGCTCGTAATTACGACTCGTAATTACGAGCACGGGTGGGCACGGCCGGCCGCGGGCAGCCGGCCGCTTTTGCGAGCCGTGCTGTCATTATAAAGTATAGCAGCACGGCCCGTAAAATAGAAAAATAAAACGTTCTATTTTTTTAACGGCACGGGCACCTTCCCGTGAGAAAACGGGAAGGTGCCCGTGGGTAACAGAAGTCTATGAGCCCGTTATTGCGGGTCGTAATTACGACCCGCAATAACGGGTGTTTTTACGGTCGTGTGCATGAGGCCTTAAAGAAAGAAAAAAATCTATAGAGTTCCCCAAAGGTCTTTTTTGACCTTTGAGGGACAGACCATAGCAATAAGAAAATAGTAAAGTAAAGTGCAATTTTTTTTTTATAATAAATACACATAAAGTATCCACCCCCAAAAAAAAAGTCCCCCCCCCGGCAATCATTGTTGTAACGCTAGCACTGACCCAATTACTCTAATATTTACATGTAATATATTAAAATTTACGGTAAACAATGACGATTACAAATAAAAGGTCTATTTTAGTGTAAAACTATGTTATTACCAAAAATATAGCTGAAACGTAAAAAAGCTTATTTTTTTACTATTATTTTCAAACTTTATGAATAAAAATTCTAAAATAGCAAAAAGGATGTACATAAAAACGATAAAAAAAGAAACCTACATGGTCTACAGAAAAAACATCGCAAAAATCACGTCGCTAGCCCATCAAATAAAAAAGTTATAGCCATTTAACTAACACGTGTTAAAAAGGACAAAATGGTGTCTGGTCCTGAAGGCTCAAAATAGCCCGGTCCTGAACCGGTTAAGGCATTTTAAGGGGTGTAGTGAGCATTTTGCCGCCACAGGTGTTTTTTCATTAGTAAATAATGCGCAGCGGATGGTGCAAGTGTTTTTATTAACTTGAAACTTTTATACACTTTTTTGCAACTTTTTATTAACTTCTTTTTTTTGTCACACTAGGGGATTTGATGTCCTGCATCTCTGAACTTTACTCTAAAACATTGCTCTACCCACGTAGTGCAATGCATTAGAGCTGTCAGTCATTCACTGACAGTAAGCCTATTAGGTCCCGTCTCTGGGCGGGGCCTAATAGGCTATCGTATGTGGCAGACCAGACCATTGTTAGGCCTCCGGTTGCCATAGCAACGATCGGCAACCTCACGATCACATCGTGTCGATGCCAATCGCTACAAACCACTAAGGTCTAAGGAGTTATTGGCAGGAATCGCAGCTAGCTCCATTCCCCGCCATTACAGCACAGTGTCAGCTGTAATATACAGCTGACACCAGCGGCTGATGTTGACGGCTCACCTCCTGAGCCTGCGCTATCTTCCTCATGCGGCGGGATGCCTTCTGGGCGGGACCTAACAGGCTTTCGTACTTGGCAGACTGGAGGCCATTGTTAGGCCTCCGGTCTGCCAGAGCAGTCATCGGAAACCCCGCGATTGCATTGCGGGGTACCGATCTGCTTGTAAACACCATAGATGCAGCAATGCATCTAAGAGGTTAATTGGCTGGATCAGGCTAGCTCCGGTCCTGGGCTAGAAGCAGTGATAGCGTTAAGCTATCATTGCTTTAAAACTGTTAACGCTATGACGTACGATTATGTCAGTTGGCGTTAACAGGCCATCGCCCGTGACGTACTAGTAGGTCACAGGGCGTTAAGGGGTTAATGTTCTGCAGAAGACAGCGTTACATTGAGCAGTATTTTGTATTGTGGCATGGGCTTCGACTACGGGTGGTGAGGCCCCGGCGCCACCGTGTACTGCTTAGTGAAGTAGAAAGAGAAGCCGAGTTCTATAACATTTTATATTTACAAGCTAAACACAAATTCAAAGCTTCATTTTACAGAGAAATGTAATAAGAGGCTAATCTTTACTAAGGGGATTTATACTCATACGAGTAGAGATAATATCCATCGCAGCTCCTCAGCGTCACGCCAAATGTTCCTCAATTCGCCCCGAGAATACGCTTTTTTGTTCATTTGAAGGGCACTTTTTAACACTGGATCCACAATGCCGGTTTTTCTTTTCTAGAGTTTCTATTGACTGAAAAGTGGATGAAATTTGAGCTGCAGCTGCTGAGCTGCTTTGAACCTGCGGCTCTCCAGCACAGGAGACCTCTGCTATAGAGCAACTAATATAAAAGCTAATCCCTCCTCACCAGCTTCATCTCTTATTATCTAGGCCAGACATGGGCAAACTACGGCCCGCGGGCCACATACGGCCCGTTAGGCTTTTTAATCCGGCCCGCCGAACTTGTCCAAATCATAGTAAAAACCTCCTTTTTTTTCCCCTTTCCCTGCAATGCCCACGTTTTCCCAATAGATGGCGCACTCAAAACACATTGACCGTTGTCCTTAACGCCGAAGGACGGATATATCCGTCCTCAGCAGCTGCTAGTTCGCGCAGGAGGACGGATATAGCCGTCCTGTGATGGCGCGGGTACTGCCAGTGTACCCACGCGATCAGCGGCAGGAGCACGGCTGTTATACACAGCCTGGCTCCTGCTGCAACTGCCGGAATCGAAGCGCGCTCCGATTCCGGCAGTTTAACCCATTAAATGCCGCTGTCAATAGTGACAGCGGCATCTAATGTGTTTGACAGAGGGAGGGAGCTCCCTCTGTCACCCGATCGGCGCCCCCGCAAACAAATCGCGGGTCGCCGTCGGGTTTCCATGACAGCCGGGGGTCTAACAAAGACCCCCAGGTCTGTCTTCCACAACTGCCTGTTTGGCGATGCCGGAGGCATGACCTAACAGGTTGCCTGTCAGTTTTACACTGACAGGCAATAATGCTTTGGTATACTAAGTATACCAAAGCATTATATATGCGATCGGCACATCGCATAGTGAAGTCCCCTGGTGGGACTTAAAAAAAAAATGTCAATCAGTTAAATAAAGTTTGTTGAAAAAAAATAAAATAATTACAGTCAAAATCAAATAAAACTACTTTTTTTGCCCAAAAAGTGGTTTTATTCAGTAAAAGTGTCAAAACAAATAACACATACACATATATGGTATCCCCGCGATCATAACAACTTGACCAATAAAATGAACACATTAATGAAACCGCCGGATGTACGGCGTCCAAAAAACCCGCAAAAAACAACGGCAAAATTCTCTCTTTTCTCCCATTCCCCCCATAAAAAATAAAATAAAAGTTAATCTATAAGTCCTATGTACCCCAAAATAGTACTAATGAAAACTACGCATTGGCCCGCAAAAATCAAGCCCACATACGGTCACATCGACGGAAGAATAAAAAAATGACGGCTCTTGGAACGCGGCGATGCAAAAACAAGTAATTTTTTTCTAAAAGGGTTTTTATTGTGCAAACATAGGAAAACATATAAAACCTTTACATATTTGGTATCCTCGTAATCGTGCCGACCCGTAGAATAAAGTTAACATGTTATTTACGCTGCATAGTAAAGGGCATAAATTTATAACGTGAAAATTAATGCTGGAATAGCTGCTTATTTTCAATTCTCTCCTAAAATAAAGTTAATAAAAGTTAATCAATATATTGTAAGCATCTAAAAATGGTGCAATTACAAAATACAACTCGTCCCGCAAAAAACAAGCCCTTATACGGCTATGTCGACGGAATAAAAAAAAAGTTACGACTCTTGGAATGCGACCATGAAAAAACAAAAAATAATCCTTGGTCATTAACGTGCAAAATGGCCCGGTCATTAAGGGGTTAATGTGGCGCGTATTTCTCTTTATTTCACTTTAATTTTCACTTCGTTTCACGTCACCATTAAGCCCTTCGGTTTTCAAAGAGTACAATATCAGCCGTCACTTTGCCACGAAGCATGCAAACTATGCTAGCAAGCAGTCAACACAAGAACGGGCGGCTACTGCTCAGAGGTTGGCAGCTAATTTACAGAGTCAACAGAACTTTTTTCTTGATAAATCACAGTGCGTATGTTATTTTAATCTATTTACATTTCCTCCTCCCAGTATCTGCGAAATAGTATGTAAATGCCATATCTTGCATATTCCTTGAGACAAATTTATTAACTGATAAGGGCTATTTTTCACATTTGAAAGACAGTTAATAAATTGGGTTGTAGTGTTCTTACTGTGCTATGAGGTTTGCACACACTACATTTAATGCTTTAGTATATCCGGCCCAAACACTCCCTCCAAATGCTCCTGGCCCGGCCCCTCTGTCAAATTTTAGAACCCATTGTGGCCCGCGAGTCAAAAAGTTTGCCCACCCCTGATCTAGCCTGTACTGGAACAATACATGAACTGCTCTATTGCCATGGACATACAGTGTAGAAATCACAATGTGCCGCTGACTTATGCTCTTTCCACACACGCACTCCCTCATACCCTGGACCCCTGCCTGTCGCGCGCCGCCACACTTCCAGCACTCAGGAGAGCAGACTGCATGACGTCGCCGCGCCGTCTCACCAGTCAGCTGACTGACGGGAAGATTCTAGGTAACGGCGCCTAGGCAGGTGGGCGTGGCCATCCGCCTATAAATACGCAGACTCCCTGAGCTCCCTCATTCGTTCTTTCCTGCTCGTATTTTGCTGTGCGGTACGGCTGTGGAGGCGCAAGGTGGATGGCATTAGTTGTGTGCTTGTTTAGTCGGCGGCTTAAGGTTGTTGTCAGTTCTTGTGTTTGACTGTGCTTCTTGCTTTCTATAGGTTTTTACCTAGCAATATGGCTGAAATGGTGGAGCAGCAGCAACAGGTAACTATTAAGTGTTATGTATGGTGGAAGGAAGAAACTGCTATTGGCATCTCCACCCTGTTACTAATAGATGTATACTATGGCTGGGAGTCTTGTCAATGCAGTGCACATATTTATAGTGTGAATTGTGCTACAGATCCGTCATAGGAAACGCATGCGATCTTTATATTGATTTGTCTATAACCGCTTATTGTTTATGGTCTAAACTTCTTTACGTTTATTCAATGAGACAGTAATAAGTACCAGTAAGTATTCTCAGCTGAGTGGAGTACATATGTAGCAGTGGAAACACACAACTTCCATAGTTACTATTAGTAATCTACTGTTGGTGGTGGTTTCAGGTTGGGCTTTACTGTTCGGTTCTGAGATCCTCCCAAGATGTATCTGGAATACCCCCGGCACCCAGCTGATCAGATTGCTCCAGCGAGCACTGCTGTCCCTTTAATGCTTGTGGCGTCCCCTCTCACTATATTGGTTGCCAGTGTTTGCTGTAAGAGGCCCCCCCCCCCCATACTGGTGCCCTATCCAAAGGACCGGCTATCAATGTGTTCCTGTTAACCCTCTGTGGGTTCTGCTTTATAAAACAACTCCTCTAATCTTGGATTATGACTACGAGGTTTCTGTTCTTTATTAGGGACTATTTACAGGCATCTTGTTTCGAGTCCTGGCCTTCCATTGTATTTCAGCGTGTTCTGCTCTTTGTACCTTAGAATGTGGTGGTAAGGCTGATAAACCTCCCATTGGTGAGCTCTACCTATGATATGGTGTCTTCTGTCTACGTGAACACCAGAGACAACCATCCGTACTTGAAGTCTGTATGTGACGTCGCAGAGAAAAGTGTGAGGACGATCACGTCTGTGGCTGTGACCAGTGCCATGCCAATTCTCCAGAAACTTGAGCCTCAAAGTATGTTTACGTATAAAGTGCAATTCTTTACCAATGAAAGGGAGTAACTATCGTTTAGATGTTTGGGGTTAGGCATTACTCTGTATTGAAATGATGGTTTGCATGTGTGGTTCTGTTCAATTCTATGGGAACCTATGGGTATGCCATAATCTTCTTGTGAATGTTCTTTTAAGGTGGTCTAGAAATAGAAGGGGGTGAGCAAGGCAATGTGTGCTTCACACTATGGCTGGCTTCACACGAGCTTGTTCGGTCCATATAGGACGGAACGTGTTTCGGCCGCAAGTCCCGGACCGAACACACTGCAGGGAGCCAGGCTCCTAGCATCATAGTTATGTACGACGCTAGGAGTCCCTGCCTCTCTGTGGAACTACTGTCCCGTACTGAAAACATGATTACAGTACGGGACCGTTGTCCTGCAGCAAGGCAGGGACTCCTAGCGTAGTACATAACTATGATGCTAGGAGCCCGGCTCCCTGCAGTGTGTTCAGTATGGGACTTGCGGCCGAAATACGTTCCGTCCTATACGGACGTAACCTGCTTGTGTGAATCCAACCATAGTGTGAAGCAGAGACGGCATGAGAAGCTTCTGCCAGGAGATCTGCAGTTCATTCCATCCTAGCATTTGAAGTGGGTTAGATGTCATGTTGGCTAACCGTCCCTGTATTAACAAGCTAGCCAAGTTCCTGGTAAAGACGTACGAATGACGCTGAGAATATTTACATGCTTTCTCCTCCCTCAGTTGCTATGGCTAATACCATTGCCTGCGTTGGACTGGATAAGATTGAAGAGAAGCTGCCTATTCTCTATCAGCCGACTGACAAGGTAACTATTGGGGTATGTTCACACGCAGTGTTTTCAGGTGTATTTCTGGGCGTTTACGCCTTTGAAAAAAGGGAAGCTGAACGTCTACTAACATCTGCCCACTGAAATCAATGGGAGAAACAGCGTTTAGTTCATACGGGTTGACATTATGCTGCTGTTAAAAGACAGAGCATAAATAGACACTCTGTACAAAGAAGTGCATGTCACTTGCAGCTTTTTTTGTAGCTGATTTTCCATTGAACATTATGAAAAACTCCTTAAAAGAAGCTTCATTTTCAGCTGCGTAACGCCTGAGAATCAGAGGCTGGTTTCTCTCTAAACCGCTCCGTATCTTCAGACGTTCCTTATTTTGTGTGTGCACATACCCTTAGAATAATTTTGTGGCCCCTTATAAATGTAATTACAACTAACCTAGATTGCAAAACTGCAGTATCAATTGATGGGTGGGAGTTGATTTGGTGTGCATGAATCTAAAATGTATAAATTGTATTTGTTCCCTTTCCTAGGTTGTAGCGAATGCCTCAGAAGCAGTTGTTGGTGCCAAAGATGCTGTGATTCAAGGTTTCACAGGAGTAGTTGATAAAACTAAGGTGGCTGTGCAGGATAGTGTGGCGATGACCAAGTCTGTTGTGAACGGCAGCATTAACACTGTTCTGGGTAGCAGTGTAGTAAAGATTATGAGCAATCGTGTGGACGCTGCACTAACCAAGTCTGAAACTCTTCTGGAACAATACCTGCCGCCAACAGATGAAGAGTTGGGTAAGCCGAAACCTGCTTTAAACCAAGCTTGGGTATGTGAATTTTGGTCCCTGCAGCGCACTTGGTAGTTACCTCATCAGAGGTACAACTCCTTTGCATAGGAGGGAAATGTTAAATTATCTGTAAGTAACATCACGTGAGCCTCTCTGGAGGTTGAGGCTTCCTAGATCAAGACCTACCCACTGGGGCAGTTCTCATATCAAACTTTCTTTTTTTGAGGCGTAGCTTCTATAAATCTACTTTACCTAGAAGCTGCATCTCTAAAAGTAAGGTGTCTTTATCTTGAAAACCAAGCAGAATGCTATGAAGATATATTCTTTTTAGTTAGTATGTGAGTTCACCCTAAGGCTGAAATTCATGTGAAACGTGGCTTGTACTGTTATGTGGGCATAACTAATTTCTCAATTTTAGCTAAGGAAGCCACAAAAACAGAAGGCTTTGAATTGTCCGTTGATCAGCCAAGCTATTATGTTCGTCTGGGATCCCTCTCAGCGAAGGCCCGCAAACGTGCTTATCAACAAGCTTTGACCCGAATGAAGGATGTGAAGTGCAGAAGTCAGGAATCCATTGCTCAGCTCCAGAACACTGTTGACCTGGTTAGTAAATCTGCTTCTGTTCTTTACTAATCTTAAAGCATCTGCATGAAAAATGCTGTTTTGTATAAGTTTCCACAAATTGTAGTTGTGTGTGTGTGTGTGTGTGTGTGTGTGTGTATATAACAAATCTAACTTGCAATGTAAAGGTCCTATTATGTGGGCTGCCAGGTCTCAAAGAAACCACATACTCTATTTTTGGAGGTAGGCATTTACCCAATCCATGCATAATGGGATAAGACTAAGGGTATGTTCACACGGCCTTTTTTCGGGCCGTAAACGCCCGAAAAATCGGAAGCAGAATGCCTCCCAACATCTGCCCATTGATTTTGAAAATGGTGGTCTGTTCCGACTGAGTGTTTTTTCTGCATTTTGCACGGGAAAAAAAAAAAAAAACGGCTGCGAAAAAAGTGCAGGACACTACTTGGGATGTTTTTGGAGCCGGTTTCCAAAGACTATTGAAAAAAGCTCCCAAAAAGGCCGTATAAAAAGCAGTGACAAGCGTGAGGGGCACAAAATGTCTGAATCAGGAACTGTTTTCTCTTGAACAGCTTTGTTTTTTTACTATGCGTGCGAGCATACCCTGAGGCTGGGTTCACACGAGCACATTAACGTCCGTAATGGACGGCCGGAAGTCCCGGACCGAACTCAGTGCAGGGAGCCGGGCTCCTAGCATCGTAGTTATGTACGACGCTAGGAGTCCCTGCCTCTCCGTGGAACTACTGTCCCGTACTGAAAACATGCTTACAGTATTGGACAGTTGTCCTGCAGAGAGGCAGGGACTCCTAGCATCGTACATAACTACGATGCTAGGAGCCCGGCTCCCTGCACGGAGTTCGGTCCGGGACTTCCAGCCAAAATACATCCATCCATTACAGACGTTAATGTGCTCGTGTGAACCCAGCCTAACTCTTCTAAAATAAATGGAGGGATGAGATGTCTGGGCCCAGCCAGGTTTGCGGGATAGTTTTTAGGGCAGCAGAAAATTAGTTTCTTGTAGAGCATGGGGACGGGAGGCAGATGACCAAGAAGTGCATTCCACCCCCCCCCCCCTTCCTATTGGGACCCTCGCAAGGTCCATAAGCAGTGGTACATGTCAGCCACATCTGCCCTACGCATGAAGCAAGCCGGGGTTGCTCAGACTTTCTATTGAGTCCGTACACCACTAAACTGATTTCCTGAAAGCCTAACCAACTAAGCGGCTGAGCACTTTTGTGCTTAGTTTTAGTGATTGTTGGTGTCAGTGCTCAGACTGCCACCAGTCCAGACTTCCAATGTGTCATTCATGTCTGAACATTAGTTGCCCTTTTAAGGAGATCTGTCAACAAAAGAGCCCTTTATAAGATGCTCAGCAGGTGACCAGCCAAGAGGCACCATATTTTGTGTACTAGGTCTAGTACCACCTTCTAAATTGTTCTAGAGCCATCATAGATTTTCTTGATAAAAGGAGTATGTACAGGTGGTGGTGAAGCTGCCTGAAAAGGGAGTACTGTATAGAACAGTGGGTTTTGGTGCTAGAACTCGTATTGTAAATGCATACCAGGCTTACTGTTTAATCCATATTGAGGGTGGGTAATCTTTGTAGTCTCTCCCACAACATCTTTCATATGAACATTACCCTGTTCTCTTTAAGATTGAATATGCAAGGAAGAACATGAATGATGCTAATCATAAAATCCATGATGCACAGGAGAAAATCTACAATAAGTGGGTGGAGTGGACAAAAGGCACAGGACAAGATAGTGGAGAAACTGAAAGCACTGAGGTAATGGTCCCTTCTATAAAATGTATGCTACATCAGATCTGGTACACTGAACTTCTGTGTAATATGTTACTTTCCCTTCACAGCAAATTGAATCCCGCACTCTGAATATTGCCCGACACCTCACTCAGCAACTGCAAACCACATGTCTCTCCCTGGTCACAAGTGTTCAAGGACTTCCAAAGAACATTCAGAACAAAGCTCAAAATGTTAGTGCCTTGGCTGCAGATGTCTATCAAAACTTCCGTTCTGCCTCTTCCTTCAGAGAAATGTCTGATGGCCTCTTAACCACCAGTAAGGACCAGTTCACAAAAATGAAGGACTCTATGGATGATGTGATGGACTACTTGGTTAACAACACTCCACTAAATTGGCTGGTAGGTCCCTTTTACCCACAACTGGCTGATAGCCAACATGGGGAGCAACAAGTTGATGGGGGTGACTCTGCCAACAAGGAATGAGAAATTCTTCATTTGCATAAGTGACTTTACACTTGGTCAATGAAGTGGGCAAACCCTAACTAATACTACACCGTTTATTACACTTCCAACCCCTTGTGAGGGACAGATGGTTGCAACGGGCCACATTGCAGTTATGAGGATTTGTCTATCATTGGCCTCTGCCTTGCGCTTGGGTATTGATGCCAATTTGTCACTTGTATCACTGATTTTGTGTAAATGCTACTCTTTATACTGTTTTTGTGCACCTTTTGTATTAATAAACTACCTGCATTGATTGGTCTGTGTTAAGGTCCTGTGTTCATAGAACTGATCAACAAAACCGATATTAAATTAGGTAGTGCACACTGGTTCTATTTGAGAATTTCAATGAATGGTGCCCCTGAAGTAAGACAGGTCCTCACACAAATGAGGCAAGCGCTACGTAGTGGTAGCAGTACCTAGCTACTGTGGACACCCACTTAGGCCATCTATGTCTCAATGACCAGGATAGCAAACGTCCGGTTAAGGGAAGGAACGCACACAGCATATTCAGGGCGGATATGTCGTGTCACGCTTTGCAGCGTATTCGCCCTGAAAACCGTAGGGAAAGCTGTCTGAAATTCTGCACCACTATCATGTGTTTTCCAGGTGTAAATTATTGCACGTGCTTACTTCCTCTGACTACTGCTCCGGCCTACTTGGATGACACTACAAGCAATGTGACCACTGCAGCCTATGATTGGCTGCAGTGGTCACATGGCCTGCAACATCATCCAGGGAGGCTGGACTGGTTAAGCAGGGAACTCTGGGTAACTGTGTGTTCACTGCTTCTGCTGCAAATGTCACAACACCACTTTGCTTGCGGGTTTAAGCACCCCGTTGAATTCAATGGGGAAAACCTGCACCGGAAGAGCTGAAAACACACATCAATTGACATGCTGCGGTTGAAGAAACTGCACTGCAGGTCAAATGATGTGCATATTTTTCCAGTGTGGGATGAGATTTGTTGAATTCCCACCCACACTGCTGCGTCTGTAATATGTGGCGGAGTTTCCGCAGTGATTGCGTTGTGGCAAATCAGCAATGTTTACGCTGTCCGTACCCTTAAACTCCGGTTTTGTGGCTTCTATTGCCAAAACTGGTACGTCTGGTAACGTAAGACAGTAGAATTTGGGATTGCATTGCCACGTGGGTTCTGACTGACTCCCTGTATGCAGAGTTTCTACCCTAGAAGTACTGCTTCTGGAGATTTTGTTTGGGCCTATACAATTTAAAGAAAAAAACAAAACAAACCCTTTGGATAAACTGACGCATATGGCAGAGGTATTGGGCTCTTAGACATCTTGGCAGCCAAATTACAGCTCCACTAGGTACACTGACTTAATACAGTATGAGCACAAAGCAACCTGTGGTTTACACTTTAATGTTACTGGTTACTTTTTATTTTGGGCTTTAAACACCCTACACCCTGAATTTCCATCTGAAATGGCTGTTAGAAGCTGACTGGCTGCCAAGATGTTTGTGTAGCCCAATGTGGTCTGGAGTAAAGAATAGGGTCATAGTCCTGCTCTGAAAGTGCTACAACTATGCAGTAATACTGGGGTTTACATTAACCTGGTCCACTTTCCTTGTGTTGTAGGTTTTGTTGTAAAAATGTTTCTGTTGGAATTAAGAGCTATTGGGCTCTGTGCACAATTTCATAGTATGAGGGAGCAGATACTACTAGTGTCAGTGAACTGGCCAAATCTGAGGGGATAAATATCTTTGGGTAGCATTACTGCTGAAAATGCACCAACTCTGGCATACAGGCCGTGCACTCCATTAATGGTTTTAGACAATGGCAAAAGGGTGTGACTTGTCAGTGGAGTGGAATGTTAGCATGGCTTAAGATGCACCATGCGTACATTTTGGCACAAGTAATTGGTGTCAACTAATAGGTGGAGTAAGAAAGTAGCTAGATGTGTTATGCACACAAATATGGAGTTATTTATCCAAGCAAATTTTATTTGTAGCCAGTGAGTGCGATGTTTCGGTCAAAACATTGACCTTCCTCAGGCACTTAAGTCAAATCTGGTCCTGTGTGGCTGGGGCTTTAAGAATGGCGGGTAACCGCTGTGTGTGGTGCTACACAGTGGTTACCTGCCAATCTTCTAGCGCCAGCACCCACACCATTACCTAGTGCTATCCGAACCTTGTAACGAAGTAGCTAGATGTGTCACGTTGATCATACAGCTTGAACCACCGACACTTAGTGTAAGCTTGTTAGTTAACATAGTCTGAAGCTTAGACTCGATTAGTAAATTTGCCCTGTTAGTCAATACTGTCCAAATGAATTGTGAATATTAGGAATGTAGAAAAATGATATAGCAGAAAATAAAATCCAGCACTCATTTATAAACCAGCTGAACAGCGTTTGTGCTTTTTGTTTAACGGGAGCTATGACCTAATGTACTCCATCTGCAGAATGCTCATATTACATATTAAACCGCTTTGCAAGGCAAGCCACTAAGTTCCACATGCAACGCAACTGTTCAGTGATTTTTTTATTTCTGCTTAATATAGTCTGTCAAAAAACCTAACTTTATTTTAACATTTTCATTAGGTACCTGACTTCAGCATCAATGACCTTGCGGCTGAAACTGATGGAAACGCAGATGTATTGGAGAAAGAACTGCAAGATTTCTCCCGAGCTAATGGCTGTGAAATAAGCAGAGAATAACAGAACATTCGAAACCCTCTTTTGAAAACCACTTTGCCAATTATACACACCTTCTAACATTGGAAGCAGTGTCTCAAATTTACAAATGGCTTATACTGTAAATGCATTATAAAATTTGAGGTGACATAAATCCATTTGAAAGCACTGTAGACTAGGTACAGTATAAGCAACGTGCTTTGCAGAAAACTTGTGTACGGGGATCTTGGCAGAATTTAGATCGTAAGTGATTTGCGTCATACAATTCTATGGAATGATTTAGCTGGCTATGCAGCCAGTATATTGTCTTAACACCAATAGTGAGTAACTGTATTGCCTTTTACAGCTTATTTTGCGGTTTTCTATATAGAAGACCAAATGTTTTTGTTCATTTGTTTTTTTCTTTAAAAACACTACACACTTCTGCCTTTGCGAAGAAGTATTGTATATTAAAGAATCTTGTTCACAGCAGAGTTCAGTCTTTTCATTATATACAAGTCAGCCATAAAGCTCAGGTGGTTGAGAAACGCTAGTTTGCAGATTGTGTAGCTGGAATCAGAAAAACAATACACTTATGTTCTTTCTTGGGATACAATCCTAGTGTTGTAATAAATATAGTAACTACCATTGAGACTATAAAATCATAACTTTGATACCCTTACTGATACCAGGAATAGAAGAGAGGCTATGTTCACGCATAGTGTTCTCAGCTGTTTTTCGGGCCATAAACGTCCTGAAAAATCGGAAGCAGGTCGCCTCCAAACATCTGCGCATTGACTTCAATGGGAAAAATGGCGGTCTGTTTTGACGGGCCTTTTTTTTTTTTTTTTTTTAACGTGTTGTCCAAAGACATCCGCGAAAAAGTGCATGTCACCTCTTGGGATGTTTTTGGAGCCGGTTTTTATTTTCTATAGAAAAACAGCTCTGAAAATCGCGAGTGGCTTAAAAATTGTGTTTCACTTGAAAACAGCTCTGTATTTGAGTTTGTGTGCACATACCCTCAGGATCTTATGAACAAAGTGGTGGTGACAAACCTATACTCCCTCAGGGGGGCTTTGCAACGTGGGATAAATAGACCCACATCTCTGTAGCGCCTACTTGAAACCTGTGATTTTCTAATCCAGATCAGTTGTGCTGCTCCCCAACTACTCTCCCTCATGTTCTAGAAGGAGGGGGCAGCATTCGAGGAGCAACAAGGGTCGAATTAAAGACCAGTCGGCAATTGAACTACTGCAAGAATATTCCCTTGGTAACATAAAAGATGGCACTTGATCTCCCCACCTAGCATGTCTGATACCACTACTGAGGAGCCTGAACGTAAGCTGAAACAGGTCATAAAATAGCTGTCGGCTGAGATCTCATCCTGCAAAACTCCTCTTACTAGTAAACTAGAGGAGGTTAAAATTGATAATTCACTAATAAGGCAGGATATGCAGGCCTTAAGAAACCACATAGCTAATGCAGAAGATTGTATTTCTGGCATTGAATACAGGATAATGCCTGTATTGTTGGCCATTTCGTCCGTAGAGCAAACAGATTTATGGGAGTAGAAGGTCGATGAGCTAGAAAACCAGCTCTGCCAAAATAAAGATTGTAGGCATACTAGAAAAGGTGGAGGGACAATAACCTGAGATTTTTGTTGAAAACTGCCTACAAAAGCGTCGTACTCAACTGCCTATGGTGTAGGGTGGGCCCATAGAGTGCCATTCAGACCGACATCTCCTGGACAATTGCCTAGGCCTGCCTGCTAGCTTTAGTGCAATGATCGAGATCTAATACTTAAGGTGGCTAGTAGAGTTAAAGGTAAAACCGACAGCAATGTGGCTGTGTCCCTTTCCTAATTTATCAGTGGACCTACAGAAGAAAAGGGCTACTTTCATGACTGTAAAAAAGGCAACTGAGCGTTCTGAATAGTGTATGTATGTGTATATATATATATATATATATATATATATATATATATATATATATATATATATATATATATATATATATAATGGCCTACCTAGCTCAGCTGCATTTGGTTGAAGAAGAAAGGGCCTTGGTATTTTATTAATACCCAAGAGGCTGATGACTGTGTCCAGGCGGCAAAGAGCACCATGCTGTTAGAAGATGCATGACATTTCGCTCATCCTGGGACAGATCACTTGTAATCATCGTAAAATGAATTCTTTGGCTTTAGTCCTTTGCTACAAGGAGACTGACACTAGGTAGGGAAAAGTGTTTGCTCTGCCCAAGCACACCATAACCTTCCCACCGGGACTAGGCTAGTGTTAACGCCTGTATCAAATCCTGAGTTTGGTGGCTGAAACAATCTTGTAGGAGTGTGATAATAGCAAGATCAGTAAAGTAACAGTCCAGGTTTGATACACAGATAAGTGGAAACAGGTTGTAGCATAAGGCAGAGACATGATCAGAAAACAATCCTAGTTTGTTACAGACCTAATCGGCAACAGGTTGTAGCATGAGGCAGAGATGTGTACAGGAAGCAAACCAAGTTCAGTACACAACTAAGCAGCAACAGGTTGTAGCATGACGCATAGACAAAGTCAGGTAACAATCCAAGTTCGGTACACAGATAAGCATGAGGTAGACACGTGTAACGTCTATGGCCACGGCCCGTCGTTCTGACTTGAACCTCGACGGCCGTGGCCATGGACATGTTCAGCGTCGTCCTGTGAGGCGCCGGCACTCACTTCCGGACATCGAGACTGTCTCCGGAAGGCACGCGCACGGTCTTAAAAGGCCAGTGCGCGCATTTTGCAGGAAGTCTGCAATTTAGCCCAGGATGCCCTGGGCTATAAAAAGGGCTCTGCCCTCTTGCTCTTTGCCAGAGCGTTGTTTGTTACCCATAGTTTGTCATGCTAATGGTCTCCCGGTGTCTTCCAGTTTCCCAGTGTACCTTGTTCCTGTATCCGTATCCTGTTTCCGTGTTACCCAGTTGTAGTGCCGTGCTGTGCTGTTGCCGTGCTGCAGTCTACGCTTGTTTTGCTATGCCTCACCTGACGTTTTCCTGCCGCCTGGTCCTGAACGTGCCTGCCTTGCTGCTGTCTACATTGCCTCGGGTATCCTCACTGAACTATTGAACTCTGTACCTTACCTGTTTGGCCAGCTGCCATCCCGCTACACGATACGGCCCAGTGGGTCCACACCCTGCTTCGTAACAACACGTAGTCAGGAAACTATCGAAGTTCGGTACACAAATTAGCAGCATCACTTTGTAGAGAAGTGGAAATTAACTAGACAACAGGCAAGATGCTCAATAATGTGGCAGTTAGGAAATGCAGGGGTCAGACTTCTATAGTAAGCGAAAAGGCAAGGAATCCAGAGAGGCAAAAATCAAGAATACCTAGACAATAGTTTCAGCAGTGGAGCAGCATTTTAGATGGCTTAGTAAGAAGAGCTACTGCTGTGTATACAGGAGTTTCTGGGCTCAAATCATGATATTACTCCCCTTCTTCCCGGACGTTCTGTTGGCTTGTTAGGATATCTCTGATGAAATTCTTATGTAAGCCTAGGAGCATGAACATTTTCTTCTGGTTTCCAAGAATTCTCCTCCGATCTGTACTCCTTCCACCTGATCAAGTCCTGCAGTTTATTCCGATTTTGTGGTCCAAGGTCTTTACATCAATATATTCTTCTTCACCTTGAACATTCACTGGTGGGGGAGGAGGCAAATTGCAGCATGGAAAAGGATTTACCCAGGGAGATGTGCTGCAGACAATGATAATACTTTGAATACCTATAAGTGTACTGGAGGACATATCAGATATCCCTAACGGAATAAATGCCACACAGTACACAATATGTACCATGAAAAAAATAGAAATAGTTTATTACAATAATCATAACATATTGGCCATCAAGAGTGAAAAAACAATTATACAAACAGATTAAAAATAGTGTGGAGATACGATGAAGACTACACAAATGACATGCTACAGTACCATATAAACGTCATGTGATAGGATAATATACAGAAAACTAGGTTCAAAAGAGATGTATATGCACTTAATTTATTTATTCAAAAAGTGCAAAAAATATCATAGGGCAAAGTGCCATAGATTATATAAGTCCAATATAAGAGCATAGAGGTCAAAGAAGAGATCACCCAAACTAAAGGACCAAAGAACTGTACCGACCCATTTATTGGATGGTGAGTCAAAAGCAATCTATCTCCACACGCAACGCCCCGACGCGCGTTTCGCCGTCAGCTTTCTCAAGGGGTACTGACTGTTGGGATAACAGTCATTATAAATACAAAATGTGATGGGAGGAGATTCAAAGAGATCCACGTGTGCGGGCGCCATGAAGGTGTGCACTGCACATGCGCACCAGCATCATCCAGGAGCGCCGGAAGTAGAGTACAATGTGACCCGCATATCAGGTGAATAGAGGGTGGTGGCCATTTTGGAAACTGGCATACATGCCAGAAGTGCAAGTTTAAAAATCGGAGCAAGAGGGACATGCTGGACAATGCTGAGGCAGACCCGCCACCCCAGATCGCCCCAAACGAATAGGGGAGAGAGGGATGGAGGATGTGCCTCAGTGCTCCAGCACAATATAAACAATATAAAGAAGCAAAACTTTGAGCGAACATCTAGTTCGGAACCACTATAGTACTCCAAATTCTAATACTTATCTTTATGGTTCCAAGGGACGGAAGTGGGGATCATTCCCCTGTGGTCATTGTTCTATCTGCAATTTGATAGTTAAGACGGATGTATTTTTAGACTCCGGAAACAAAAAATGTTACAAAATTATACATTTTATCAATTGCAGTACCTCTGGGGTGGTTTATATGGCAACATGTCCGTGTGGCCTCTCTTATATAGGTATGACCATGAGAGAATTGAAAATCAGAGTTCAGGAACATGTGAGAGACATCAAAAAGGCTGGAAGAATTGAGGGTAATGATTGGGAGACAATTAACAAACTTAAATCTATTCCCAGGCACTTTCGCGACCATCATAACAACAGATGGCAAGATTTGAAAGTACATGGCATTGATAAAATCATTATCGGATCTCGGGGTGGTGATACTTTCCGAAAACTTGAGCTCATCGAATGTAAGTGGATAACTAAATTGAATACCAGCTCTCCACACGGTTTAAATGAAAAAATGTCCATCGCGTCCTTTCTTTCATTATTTAGGTCCTATAGCATCATTAGTTTTAATTTTGTATGTTTACATGTGTCTGATGGGATGACTTGTGGTATATTTTTAATACCATGTTTGTGTTTGGGACATATTATGCATTTCTCATTTTGTATGATATATGTACTATGGCAGAGATTTTTTTGATACAGCTCTTTATTCTTTCTACAGGTGTTATAGTTTTCTATGCTCTTTTTGACTGGTTGATCTGTAAGCGATGTTTATAGTGCTTCTATTTGTGACTGATTCTTCTATCTTCAGTATCATGTAGTATACTCTGATGGTCATGTGTGGGTGTTGCATATTTATGAGGGTTACTTTATACTCTTTTATTTGCATTGGTTTTGCTATGCGTTCTTCGGCTTTCTCAAGCGGTATGTATTGGTAAACTTTTTGTTTACCTCATTGCAGCTTAATTATTGTATGTATTTTTTCATTATTTTTATATTCACACACTATTAAATATGTATGATATTTATATTTATATATATTATTGTATTTATTGTATATACACAGTATTATTAATTATTACATTTATTAATTTTTATTACATATTTATAGTTTTATTCACTTATCATATATATATTTATATTCATATATATTTTTGTATTTATCACTCATATATAATATTATGATTATATATTTTTCATTACACAATTATAGTCTTATTGATTCTGCAGTATTATATCTGTTTAATAATATTGTTAATTGGTGTCTTTTGATTAATAATGTTTCTTTTTCAGGTGCAGTCCTAATCACGTTTTTTCACATTTATTTATTTATATATATATTTTTAATCACCATCACGTGCACGTGTGTTCACTCAACTCACTTATATGTTTCACTCTCACTTTTATTTTATTATTTAGTATTGATTTATCTAATTTATTTATTTCAGTATTATATATAAAATAATTTTTTTATATTTTATTAATGTTCATATTATATGTATGTATATATATATAATTTTTTTATTAATTGTCTGTGTTTTAGCACATATGCATATATATGCATATATGCTTGTAAACAATATGTAATATGTATGCATTAAATTGTGTAACACTTTATGAAATGTTGTTAATGAATGTGTTCTGCCAGTATATATTAATAATCTTGAATTAGTGTGTTTATATTGTGCTGGAGCACTGAGGCACATCCTCCATCCCTCTCTCCCCTATTCGTTTGGGGCGATCTGGGGTGGCGGGTCTGCCTCGGCATTGTCCAGCATGTCCCTCTTGCTCCGATTTTTAAACTTGCACTTCTGGCATGTATGCCAGTTTCCAAAATGGCCACCCTCCTCTCTTCACCTGATATGCGGGCCGCATTGTGCTCTACTTCCGGCGCTCCTGGATGTTGCTGGTGCGCATGCGTAGTGCGCACCTTCATGGCGCCCGCACACGTGGATCTCTTTGAATCTCCTCCCATCACATTTTGTATTTATAATGACTGTTATCCCATCAGTCAGTACCCCTTGAGAAAGCTGACTGCGAAACGCGCGTCGGCGCGTTGCGTGTGGAGATAGGTTGCTTTTGACTCACCATGCAACAAACGGGTCGGTACAGTTCTTTGGTCCTTTAGTTTGGGTGATCTCTTCTTTGACCTACATACTCTTATATTGTACTTATATCATCTATGGCACTTTGCCCTATGATATTTTTTGCACTTTTTGAATAAATAAATTTAGTGCATATACACTCTTTTGAACCTAGTTTTCTGTATATTATCGCATCACATGACGTTTATATGGTACTAGCATGTCATTTGTGTAGTCTTCATCATATCTCCACACTATTTTTAATCTGTTTGTATAATTGTTTTTTAACTCTTGATGGCCAATATGTTCTTATGATTATTGTAATAAAGTATTTCTATTTTTTCATGGTACATATTATGTACTTTGTGACATTTTTTCCATTGGGATATCTGATATGTCCTCATGTACACTTATGGGCATTCTATGACTACTATGTCTGCCTGATAATCACCCAGTGTAAAACCCCCTTAACTAATAAAGCACCGGGATATTACTGTTCAAGACTTTGATTAGTTTCTTCAGTTTGTCTATTTGATTAAACATGAAAGGCAAAAAACAAAGAGGTAGAAGACAAATTTGCTCTTATCCCAAGAGTAGAGCAACAACTTTTCCAGATTTTGAAGGTGAACCGTACCCCTTGATCAGAGACCAAATTTTTCGGACTTTCTAGATGGAATGGGGAGTGGCTGTAGCAAACCTAAAGGAGAATAGCATGCTGTTTTATTTTGAGCACATGATGTAACATTCTTCTGGATATAGCAAGCTATGAGTAAGAAAACTTCTGTTCGCAAAACTTCAGCTGTGACACGCCCTACCTGTGTCCTCTATGTATTTTTTTTAAAGATGACTTAATAAAGCTCTTTTTTTATACCATATTTTGCGGCTGTGCTGAGGAAAAATTTCTCTTCTTTGAAATATTATCTGGGGATGGTAAAGCTGACATATGCAATGCTTGTTTACATCAGAAAAATGATGATAAGGATGATGAGGATTATGACTATGTCTTTCCAGTAAAGCAGCAGGCTAAAACGTTATTTGGCTGGTTTAAAGGCCAACTTGTAGAAGCTTTTAAGAGGCTCAAAGGGAATGCAATATACTGCTGGGGAGAATTTGTCTTCAGTAGATTAGTCCTCCCAGTCTTGGTCTGAAGGTGAGGTGGGGTCTGAATCGGACTCTGATCTAGGCGTTTCTGATTAGCAGCAGTTATTCCACTTTCCAAAAAAACAAGAAAAATATTTTCCTGAGCATGATTTACTTATAGATTTTTTTCAAATTAGACTGGCAGAAGCCAGAGAAAAAAATTGATATGGACCATAGGTTCAGATCTTTGCATAGATTGGATCCGTCTTATACGGCTCAATGGAAGACCCCCTTAAAGTGGATCTGGCAGCACCCTATCTTTCTAAAAAAAAAGCCTCGGATGAGTCCTCCCTTCTTAGGGAACCTATGGATAGAAAGGTAGATTCACTACTCAAAAGAGCTTACTCCTTGTCTGCAGATGTATGTAAAGCTTCATTTTCCTCAGTCCCTGTAGCTAGGGCCTTAAAGGAACAGTGTCATCACAAATTATTTTTTTATATGTTAAAAATGTTAGTGCTTTATTAAAAACGTTTATATTTATTTGTGTGTTTGTGTTTTACTTTTTCTTATTTTTACACTTTTTCTTCCCTATGGGGGCTGCCATTTTTTGTTCCATTTCTGTATGTGTCGATTAACGACACATACAGACATGGAATACGGCAGCCACAGTCCCATAGGGACTGCGAACGGCTCCCGTCCCATTCACTTGTGTGTACGGCGTCTGTGTGGGAACTGCGCATGCGCCGCTCCCACACAGTCCAATTTGAAATTGGCGCCGTCCGGCGCCATTTTCCTGTGGACCGGAAGTCGCGGCCGGACAGTAATATTACTACTTCCGGTCGCGGCTTCCGGACTTGTGCACTTGGACCAGCGGCAGCAGACGGAGCGGACGGGCCGGAGGGAGCCGCGGCGGCAGGAGCAGGTAAGAGATTTATATGTATGTTCGTGTTTGTGTACGTTTACTACTGTATGTAAACCTACTACACTGTGTGTTAGCTCAAAAAATGGCGACACACAGTGTAGGAGGTTACACCGTTCAAACCCCTCGTTTATCCCGGCACTAGCCAGGATAAAGGAGGGGGGGGATGCTGAGAGCTCACTAGAGCGAGGGCTTTTTACCCAATTTTGCAATGCTGCAATTTTGGGAATAGCTCCATCTAGTGACCAGAAATGGGTAATATTATAAATTAGAATTAATTTATAATATTTCCTGACTCGTGAAAAAAATAAAAAAAATTTGAACAATGTTTAATCACCCACACACTAAATGTTTAATTAAAAAAAAACAAACATGTTTTTCTGGCAGCACATTCCCTTTAAGGATTTGGCTCAGTGATTTGTCCAAAGGTTTGCAGGAGGGTCACTTCTAGAAATGAATTTACTACATTTACTTCCCAAAATGAAATTAGCTGCTGAATTTTTGACAGATTTTCCCTCAGACACGATGCGATGTTAAGAATATGGCACTATCTACAGCAGCCAGAAGGTCTTTGTGGTTGAAGAAATGGAGAAAGGGTGATGTACCCTCTAAACATAATTTTTGTTCCATTCCTTTTCATCCTAGCAGCTTGTTTGGCCCAAATCTAGATAGCATTCTTAAATCCCTGAATGACAACAAAGGTGTCCCCTTTCTGCAGGCTAATTATGGAAGACTCCATTGTTTTCGTGGTCAACCCAGAAGGTTACTGGCATTTAAAAGGTCTTATTCTAACCCAAAATGTAATTGTAGATTCACCCAGAGAAAAGGCCAAACATTTGCCTCCTCTTTTGTTAAAAGACGCCAGGAGGAGCACAGAAGAAATATCCAATGACGTCATGTCTCTTCCTCCAGTGGGTGCTCGTCTGCAAAAAAAAATCATCAATTGGCATGTGGTCACGTCAGACGCATGGGTACTATCTACAAAAAAAAAGAGAGTATTTTCCCTCAAACAATTTTTCCTAAATTTTCCAGACAATCTGTCCACTGGACTTTAACATATATTCTATGTCATGTTTACTGAGGTGCAATACCATTCTTGGCCCCTTGGTGTATTTATGGGTTCTTTTCAATACATATGTGTCACAGTTATAGGATATGTGGACCCACGAGGCCGCGCCACCGTAGCAGAGTAGCAGTTGGCCAAACAATAGTCAATAACAGTCTTTAGGACAAGAGAACCTGGATAGATGATTTGGCAGACATTCGGCGTGGCAGATACCTAGTGTAGCAAATACGTGACGTAGCAGACACGTGGCATAGCAAACCTGTGGCACAGATGACACTTGGCTTCGCACTGGAACAAACACAATTACTGGATACAGGGCACAGGAACACAGGATACAACTAAGGGACCGTTTGCAATAACAAACATGGGCAGACACAGCAACGCTCAGGCAAGGAGGAAGAGGGCAGAATCCTTTTTATACATGGGGTGAGAAGAGATTGGAAAGGGAGCTTAATACTGGTGCGCACACTAGCCCTTTCAGGCCTGGAGCGTGCGCGCACCCTATGCACAGCAGCAGCACCCGAGGACAGTCTTGTGTGCCGGCATCTCAGAGGAGGGAGACGCCAGCAAGAGCTCACAGGCCTGCGGTCACGGCCGTTGGCGGGTAAATAATACCGACGGTCCGTTGCCACGGCTATTACAGTACCCCCCCTTACGCCCCCTCTTCTTAGGTCCAGAGCATGAAAGGAATCTCTTGATCAGAGCTGGGGCATCCACAATCGCTTCAGGTTCCCATGACCTCTCCTCAGGACCAAACCGTTTTCTGTCCACTAGGTAGAAGGTCCTTCCTCCTACCCTCTTGTAATCCAGGATCTCTTTTACTTCAAAGATGTCAGAAGAACGGCAGGTAGTAACTGTAGAACCAGGGGATTTGCTGAATCGATTCACGACCACAGACTTTAGGAGGGAGACATGAAATGAGTTGGGGATTTTGAGGGTAGGAGGCAGCCGAAGTTTATAGGATACAGAGTTTATCTGTTGCAAAACTTTGAAGGGTCCGAGGAATCTGGGAGTGAATTCGTGGGAAGGGGTCTTAAGGCGAATGTTTCTGGAGGACAACCAAACCTCAACTCCAAAAGAAACCTGAAGAGGAATTTTTCTTCTCCTATCTGCATATCTCTTCGATCTCTGCGATCAACTGCCTGAAGGATCATAGACTTAGTTTGCTGCCAGATGTGAAGAAAACCTCCGAAGGTTGAATTAGCTGCAGGCACAGGAAGAGGAACATGTGGATGTTGACTGTACACAATGAAGAATGGAGAAGAAGCAGTAGATTCACTAGTATTATTGTTGTAGGAGAATTCGGCCCATGGCAGAAACTGTACCCAATTGTCCTGTTGAACGGAAACAAAATGATGAAGATAATTCTCAAGTATCTAGTTGATCCTTTCAACTTGGCCATTACACTGCGGGTGATAAGCGGAAGAAAAGTCCAATTTCACATTTAATAGTCTACATAGGGCACACAAGAACTTAGATGTGAATTGTACACCCCGATCTGACACAATATGGAGGGAAAGACCGTGACCACGAAAGATGTGCTGGATGAACAAACTTGCCAGATCAGGAGCAGAGGGGAGGCCGGTTCAAGGAACGAAATGTGCCATCTTGGAGAAGCAGTCCACCACGACTCAGAGCGTAGTACATCCAGAAGAAGGGGGGAGGTCAGTAATAAAATCCATGGCTATGTGTTGCCAGGGAGCATCAGGAACTGGGAGAGGTAGGAGCAGGCCAGCAGGTTTAGAATGAGTAGCCTTGTTTTGGGCACAGTTCGTACAGGAAGAGACTTAGTCCAAGGAATGTTCTTGATTTGCAGAGGGTTAACAGCAATAATCCTAGAAGGATCAATAACATGCTGAGTACTAACTTCAGAGTCATTAGTCTCAAACAACCGGGACAGAGCATCGGCCTTGATGTTTTTGACCGCAGGACGAAAGTGAAGTAGGAGTTGAAATCTGGTGAAGAACAATGACAATCTGGCTTGACGTGGGTTCAGTAGTTGTGCAGACTGTAGATAAGTAAGATTTTTGTGATCTGTGAAGATGATGATGAGATGAGGAGCCCCCTCACGCAGGAGTCTACACTCTTCTAAGGCCAACTTGACGGCAAGTAATTTTCGATCTCCAATAGAATATTTGCGCTCTGCAGGAGAGAAGAGTTTCAAAAAAAAATCCACATGACTCTGCCTTACCCTTGGAATTTTTTTGAAACAGGAGTGCTCCAGCACCTATGGAAGAGGCGTGAACCTCCAATAAAAACTGTGGTGCCACATCAGGATGATGAAGAACGGAAACAGAGGTAAAGGCGCTCTTGGGGTTGGAGAATGCCTCAGGGGTCCAGTCCTTAGCAATCACTCCCTTCTTGGTAATAGCTGAGATAGGGGCAGTTAGTGACGAAAAATTTGGGATGAACTGTCGATTAGTGAATCCTAGAAATCTCTGTATGGCTCTGAGCCCTTGAGGACATGGCCACACCATGGCCACACCATGACGGACTTCACTTTCTCCAGATCAATTTGTAGACCATGATCAGAGATAATATAGCCCAGGAAGGGCAAAGATTTTCTTTCAAATACGCACTTCTCAAGTTTAGCTTATAAGTTGTTACCCCTTATCCGTGACAGGATTTTGGCGAACATGCTTCCGATGCGTCGTCATATCAGGTGAGAAAATCAAGATAAATGACCACACAGACATACAGAAGATCACCAAAGATGTTGTTTACAAACTCCTGAAACACCGCTGGAGAGTTGCACACTCCAAAGGGCATTACGAGATACTCGTAGTGACCATCTTGGACGTTGAATCCGGTCTTCCATTGGTCACCCTTGCGAATACGGATTAGGTTATAGGCCCTGCGTAGATCCAGCTTCGTGAAAATCTTGGCTCCACAAATCCTATTGAAGAGCTCGGAGATTACGTTTATGAACACCTATATTAGAAATCACATATGAACCATTATCAGCGGAAAAAAAAATACAATATTTTATTGAAAGACAAAATCATTAAAAATAAGTACATTGGCAGTAACATTACCCATAGAAAAAGGATCCCCACATAGGTCGGGTCCCACAGCCTCTATAGTAAAGTGCAAATAGTGCATGCAAAGACTGGTACAGAAGTAATACGATGAATATGGATAGGAACCATCCAAAACAAAAGTAATATAAAAAAAAAGACAGCAAAAAGGTACAATTAAGAAGGCATACAGACCAGAACTATGGGGGGGGGGGGGGGGTGGATCAAACCCAACACGTGTTTCACACGTAGCTTCTTCCGGGGGCTGTTTATAGCTAAAATAATTATATTGTAAAATATAATAGTGTATTACTGCTAAATTTAAAGAAGCTGTTATGTATTGTGACATTTCAGTATTTCTTTATGGCTTCTCAAAATATCCATCACCCTGTATATTAGAGGACATTTTTTTTTTATAACAGTGATAGTGCTACAACAACAAAGAGACAGCTGGAATCTGGTTACTATGGGTAACAGACTTAAGTGACATTAAAAATAATCCTCTCTGCTTTTGATACGCCATATGGCCAAACGTATGTGGTCATCCCTCCTAATTATTGAGTTCAGGTATTTCAGCCACACCAATTGAAAACAGGTGCATAAAATCAAGCACACAGCCGTGCAATCTCCATAGATAAAACATCGCCAGTAGTGTTCGTTGTACTGAAGAGCTCACTGACTTTAATCATGGCATTCTCGAAAGGATGCCACTTTTGCCAAATTTCTGCGGTAGACCCTGCAAACTCATAGAGTATTGCTGAAGCAGGTAGCACACATATATCTCTAGTGCTCTGTTGCATCACTACTACACAGTTTCAAACTCCCTCTGAAAGTGACATTGGCACAAGAATTAGTCAGGAGTGTCATGAAATGGGTTTTAATGGTCGAACAGTTGCACACAAGCCTAAGATCACTGTGCACAATGCCAAGCGTCAGCTGGTGTGGTGTAAAGCACTCCACCACTGGCGGAAACAAGTGTCCTAGAGTGATGAATCATGTTTCACTACCTGGCAGTCTGATGGATTAATTTGGTGGATGCCAGAACACTACTTACCGAAATGCATTGTGCCTATTGTAACATTTGGTGGAAGAGGGATAATAGTCAGGGGTTGTTTCTCAGGGTTTGGGCCAACCCCTTTTTTCCCAGTGAAGGGTAATGTTACTGCTACATCATACAACAACATTTTGGACAATTGTATGCTGTCAACTTTGTGGTAACAGTTTGGGGTTGGCCCTTTTCTATTACAGAATGACTGTGCCCGTGTACAAAGTAAGGTCCATAAAGACATGGTTTAATGATTGGTTTGGAGGAACTCGAGTGGTCAGCACAGAGCCCTGAACTACTTTGGGATTAATTAGAATACCGATTGCAGGTCAGACCTCCGTGCCTGACCTCACAAAGGCTATTTTGGCTGATTGGGCACAAATTCCCACAGACATACTCCAAAGACTTTTTCAGAAGAGTGGAGACGGTTATAGCCACAAAAAGAAGCCCAACTCCATATTAACGCCAATAGTTTTGCAATGGTATGTCCAACAAGCCCATATAGGTGTGATAGTTAGGGGTTTACATACTTTTAACCATAAAGTTTATGTCTACATTTTCTATTTAAGAAGAGAGATAGAGTAAAAGAGGTAAAGCTCTTCATTTCAGTAAACATATAACAGTCTCACACATCGGTGTAGTATAATGAAATTATATGCATGTGATCAGTCTAAACAGTCATTTACGCTTGAAACAGATGGGACGTTCTTTCCTCTTAATCTCATGACAGGGAGGATAATCTGTTCATTTAGGTGGGCTTGCTCACCTGATTGAGCAATTCTGCCATTATCTCACATAAAAGAAAGGATGCGGCCGCTGTCATGCTGGCAGGGTTCTTAGGACAAGCAGATATTTTACCAACAGTATCATTTAAATGTTAACTTTACCACTATTGCACAGCGGCAGAAGGCGGCTAAATTCACACCACATCTATGGTGCACGTTCGGCATATACTCTGGGAAAATCTCCCGACATATGCGCCAACATGCCCATAGACTTCTATAGCTAAATGTAAATGAAACCTCTGAACATGCCCATAGACTTCTATAGCTAAATGTAAATGAAACCTACGGGGCACCTTACCTGACCCTGGTAATGGTAGCAGGGGAGGAGAACCCCCTGTTGGAGCATCCCCCGTTCGTCTAGGTCCGTAGTGGATTCCGGTCGACCGCCCGCGGTCTCCCGATTACCCGGAAGTGCTGCTCGGCGTTACAGAGGCATGGATGGGGCGGAAGTGATGTCATCGTTGGCCCCGCCTCTGGGTTGGCCCCGCCCCCGGATGTGACGCGCGGACGCAGCAGACCTGGCACGCTCTGCCTCTGGACAGCCCTCTGCTTGCTAAGGTTAGTAAGGCTGTTTACATTGATGGGTCCTGATGTATCTTGATGCTGATGGCTATGCACATTTTCCTACCATGCGTTTCTTTCTGACTCTTCCCTAGATGTCTGCCATAAGAGAAGGTAGGAAAAGGACCCACAAATCCAGGCACAGGCTTTGCAGGGGATGCCTCCAGCCTCTGCCTGATGACATTGTGTCAGATCTGTGTATCTCATGCTCCATCCCAGTCGCCTCCCCTCCAGGGAAGATTCTAGAGGATTTATGCAATGGTTTAAACAACAGCTGTCTGTAGTTTTTGAGGATGTAAAATCATCACACCATGCTAAGAGGGCACTATCCCTCTCCACCTCCTCCTCAATACCAGGAGGATTCCTCCTCTGCAGGAGGTTCAGATTCAGAGGTGGTCTCTGACTCCCCAGACTCTGACGACCCCAAGGAATGTTACATCCTGAGTAAGGATAAGCTCCATGATCTCCTCAGTGCGGTGAAGGATACATTGGAGACGGGGAAGGAGGTTGAGCATAAGTCTAAAAAGGACAGACTGTTTTATTTTCCCATTACCAAGGGGAAACATTTTCCCAGCCATCCTGTCCTAATGGAATGGATGAAACCGGATTGGGATAAGCCTGAGAGGAAATCAGAACTCGGCTCTCGGTTCCAAAACCTCTACAGACTGGATAAAACTGGCTCCAAAGATTGGGAGAATATTCCAAAACTGGACTTGCCAGTGGTTAAATTGGCAAAGAAAGCCGTTTTTCCACCCGATGAATCAGCCCTGCTGAAAGACCCCATGGATCGCAAGGCGGATTCCCTTCTGAAGAAGGTGTATACTTTAGCAGTGGGCTCGTGCAAAGCCTCCTTGTCTTCAGTACCGGTGGCTAGAGAACTCCGGGTCTGGCTAAGCCACCTGTCAAAGGATCTAGAAGATGGAGTCCCAAGGGCAGAAATTCTCCAGTCCCTCCCAGTAATGAAGACAGCTTCGGAGTTCCTCTGTGACTCCCAGCTGGATAACATCAAGTATGCATCCAGGGCCTTGTCCCTATCGAATGCGGCCAGAAGGGCTCATTGGCTTAAGTTATGGTCTGGGAATAATCTCTCCAAAAATAATTTTTGTAGCCTCCCTTTTCAGCCAGAATCTCTCTTTGGTCCCCAATTAACAGATTTTTTGAATTCCTTAGGGGAAGGCAAAGGTGCTAGGTTTCCTGTACCTAAAAGGAAGGATATCAGGTGTTCCTTTCGGGATCAGAGAAGAAAATCCACGAAGTTCAAAAGAAGGTTTCCAGACCGTCAGCGCACGTTTAAAACTAAGCGGGAAAACCCTTCCTCCTTTCAGAAGAAAAACTCTGCTCAAAATCCAAACAGTTTATGACGCCCAGCCAATCCTACAAGTAGGAGCAAGGCTTCAGAGTTTCTCCTCTCGGTGGTCGGTGACATCATCCGACGACTGGGTGACGGCAACCATCAGGAGAGGATACTCTTTGGAGTTCAGAACTCTCCCCCCAGACCACTTTTTCCTCAATAGGCATCACAACCTGATAGTCCATCAGCTTCTGCAGGTCTTTCTCCAGAAAGCAGCCCTGGAAGATGTCCCAGTCTCAGAAAAAGGGCAAGGAGTTTACTCCAGAGTGTTCCCTGTGCCCAAATCAGACGGCAGTTGGAGGCTGGTAATAGACCTGACTTTCCTCAATCAATATCTGGTGAGGAAAACCTTCAAGATGGAGACTATCTGGTCAGTGATGAAACTTCTGGAAAGGAACGACGTGCTGGCAACAATCGAACTCACGGACGCATACTTGCATGTCCCGATTCTGGCCGCGCACAAAAGGTTCCTCCGATTGGCGGTCCAGACGCAAGGCGAAGTACAACACTTCCAATTTACCTGCCTACCCTTCGGGATTTCGTCGGCCCCCCGTGTGTTCACAAAAATCGTGGTGGTCCTAACAGCAGCACTGAGGCTGAAAGGGATATGTGTGGTCCCCTACTTGGACGACTGGCTAATAAAAGCATCATCAGAGTCCCTTCTACAAGAACATCTCCAAACCACATTGGAGTTTCTTGACTTTTACGGGTTCCTGGTGAACTTTAGAAAGTCACAGCTCTAACCATCACAGAATCTGACATTTTTAGGGTTCATGGTGAATTCCCAGTCGATGACAGTCAAGTTGTCTCCAGAGAGGATTGCTGCAATCCGGGGTTCAATAGAACACCTTATTTGCCATCTGAATATATCGGTTCGAGGAGCTATGAATATCCTAGGTCTAATGACCTCATCCATAGATGCGGTCCCCTGGGCCAAAGCCACTTGAGATCATTACAGCTCGACATCCTCAGAGCCTGGGACAAAAATGTCAGAAATCTGGACGCCCTCTTCAAAGTCTCCAACTTCACCCTTCAAGACCTCAGCTGGTGGTTATCCCGGACACTCTCCGATCAGGCAAGTATCTGGTTTCCCCACCACAGAAAGTTCTCACAAAGGATGCCTCCTCCTGGGGCTGGGGTGCCCATGTAGATCACCTATGGGTTCAGAACAGATGGAGTCAGAGGCATGTGTCACTGTCCTCCAACATGAAGGAACTCAGAGCAGTGAGATTGTCGCTAATATCCTTTCAATCCCATCTGAGAAATACCCAAATCCTGATCCAGTCAGACAAACTTGCAACTGTGTTCTATGTAAACAAACAGGGAGGAACGAGGAGTGCCTCAATGTCAACCGAGTGCAGACGACTTATGAGTTGGGCAGAACAACATTCATTGGGAATTTCAGCAGTTCACATCAAGGGCTCCTTGAACCACACTGCAGACTTCCTCAGCCGCAATATCCTCCATCCAGGGGAGTGGAGCTTCAACCCTCAGGTTTTCAGCAGCTTAGCTGCCACATGGGAAATGCCAGATGTGGATGTGATGGCATCAGAAGAGAACAACAAAGTCCTCAGCTTCTGTTCTCTGTACCACATCCGCCATGCAGTAGCATTAGTTGGCCTGTCTGTCAGTTGGGGAGGAAAATTAATTTACATTTTTCCTCCCCTCCCCTTAATACCCAGAGTATTGAAAAAAGTTCGGGACAAGAAAGCGGAAGCTATTGCAATCCTGCCATTTTGGCCCCGCAGGGCCTGGTTCTCCCTAGCATTGTCTCTCTCGAAGGGCAGGTTCCTGAAACTACCAGTATGACCGGATCTCCTGTCCCAGAAAGGGATGTATCACCTGAACCCTCACAGTCTACATTTGACGACCTGGAGACTGACCGGGAGAACCTGACAGAAATGGGACTTTCATCAGAAGTTATTAACACCTTGCTGTCAGCTAGACGACCTTCAATCGTCAAAGTATACAACAGAGTTTGGACCCTGTTTACCTCCTGGTGCTCTAAAAATTCTGCAAACGTACTCTCTCTTAATACTATCCTACAATTTCCTCAGGATGGCTTCAATAAAGGTTTGAAGCTAAATACCCTTAAGGTGCAGTTCACGGCAATTAATGCCCAATTGCAAAATCGTTTCTCCAACCAGCAGTTGGTGAAGACCTTCTTCAAGGTTTTAAGAAACCTTAGCACAGTCTCTCAGGTACCCTCTCCTTCCTGGGACCTTTCAATTGTGGTGTCGGCTCCAACAAAGCCACCGTTTGAACCCATGCAAGAGTCATCCATCAGATTTCTCTCCTTCAAGACCTTCTTCCTGGTGGCTATCACGTCGGCCAGGCGCATAAGTGAGCTGCAGGCCTTTTCCTTCAAAGAACCATATTTGAGGGACCTGGGAGATTGTCTTCTACTACGTACCATGCCTGGGTTCTTGCCTACAGTTCCTTCCTTTAAGAATATAAATCAAGAGATATTATTGCCAGTTCTCTTCCCTCATCCTCAAGGTGAAGATCAGGAAAACGAAAATGGATCCGTAGGCAGCACAAGCTTCCCCCCTGGCAGGACTTATGACTATTGCTTCGCAAAAATACGCTGGGGCCCGGTAATGAGAGTCACAGAACACTGACCAGAGTTACAGACCACTAATCCAGCAGCGATAAAAACTCCGTAGGTGACAGAGGTTGGATATTCGTAGGTATTATCCTGTAGTACTTGTAGTAAAGTCAAGGACTTCTGCAGTTAAGTCCTGATAATGGAGAATTCAGAGAGCAGAGCGACGGGGGAACAGAACCCTGTGTTATACTGCCAAAATAAATTGTGACATACAGGGTAAGAAAGATACTATAACAACTACAAAGGGGTCCTGTAATAATCACGTCCTTTGTCAGGATTGTAATTATCATATGGATATATATGGGAGTGCATGTGACAAGTGTGATAAATGTGTATGTACCATTACCCAGTGCAATAGGGAAAACGTTGAATGTTTTATTGAGTAACCATTTATACGTTCCTAGCACACTGCCAGCTTGTAAAATTGTGTTTAAAGAGGCTCTGTCACCACTATCTCCTACATAATGCGATTGGCGCTGTAATGTAGATAAAAACTGTGTTTCTTATTTTGAAAAACGAACATTTTTCACACAAGTTATGAGCAATTTTAGATTTATGCTAATTACTTTCTTAATGCCCAACTGGGCGTTTTTTAACTTTTGACCAAGTGGGCGTATTGAAGAGAAGTGTATGGCGCTGACCAATCAGCGTCATACACTTCTCTCCATTCATGTCCATTTGTACTCAGCCCAGCGTGATCTAGCGAGATCATGCTGTGCTGTCACATACACCCACATTAACTTTACTGAAGTCTCTTGAGAGTGAATAGACATCACCTCCAGCCAGGACGCGATGTCTATTCACACTTCGTTAAAGTTTGTGTGGGACTTAATTTCTGTACAGCGTGATCTCGCGAGATCACGCTGTGAATGACAGCGAATTTTACCGAAGTGTCGGGAGTGTGAATAGACACTGGAGGTGATGTCTATTCACTCTCGAGACACTTCAGTAAAGTTAATGTGGGTGTATGTGACAGCACAGCATGATATCGCAAAATCACGCTGGGCTGAGTACAAATGGACATGAATGGAGAGAAGTGTATGACGCTGATTGGTCAGCATCATACACTTCTCTTCACAACGCCCACTTGGTCAAAAGTTTAAAAAATGCCCAGTTGGGCATTAAGAAAGTAATTAGAATAAATCTAAAATTGCTCATAACTTGGTTAAAAATGATAATTTTTCAAAATAAAACACACTGTTGTTATCTACATTACAGCGCGGATCACATTATGTAGGAGATAGGGTACTTATAATGTGGTGACAGAGCCTCTTTAAGGGTCCTTTAAAACCGTCAGTTATGTGCTTTGTCAGACAGGCATAAGGTAGGAATCAGTACAGACTGATTTCTAGCGCGCATTTGATAATCAGGCATATAGACTTTGTTGTAGTATAACCACCAAGTTAGGAGTAGTTTAACATCAGACCGTCCGGAACTGAATATGGTTGTAAAATAACAACCGGTGTTCAATGAATGACCCACCTGTGTCGTAGTAGTATAACTACCTACACAAATTACAGTGAAGGAGATTGGTATTGGCTCGCTCCCAGGGCTCCTAAGGAAAATCATCACCAAAATACATAGCAAACCCCTAGACTACAACACATAGAATGAATGGTTGTGCGGGGAGGATGAGATATGTGATCAAGAATAATTTGTATATTCAAAAATATAGGCTGTGTGGATGTTAATAAATGGCTGTTTGTGAATAGACAGAGACAGAGTAAATGAATCCGGAATGCTGCGTGTAAGGAATTGATGATGATGACTAATGTAGATTGTGATGAGGAGGGGGAGGGGTCTGATGTAATATGTGTGCAGTGTGAAGTTTGATGAGACCAGTGGCTACAATATACAGTGAAGGAAATAAGTATTTGATCCCTTGCTGATTTTGTAAGTTTGCCCACTGTCAAAGACATGAACAGTCTAGAATTTTTAGGCTAGGTTAATTTTACCAGTGAGCGATAGATTATATAAAAAAAAAAAAAAAAAAAGAAAATCACATTGTCAAAATTATATATATTTATTTGCATTGTGCACAGAGAAATAAGTATTTGATCCCCTACCAACCATTAAGAGTTCAGCCTCCTCCAGACCAGTTACACGCTCCAAATCAACTTGGTGCCTGCATTAAAGACAGCTGTCTTAAATGGTCACCTGTATAAAAGACTCCTGTCCACAGACTCAATTAATCAGTCTGACTCTAACCTCTACAACATGAGCAAGACCAAAGAGCTTTCTAAGGATGTCAGGGACAAGATCATAGACCTGCACAAGGCTGGAATGGGCTCCAAAACCATAAGTAAGACGCTGGGTGAGAAGGAGACAACTGTTGGTGCAATAGTAAGAAAATGGAAGACATACAAAATGACTGTCAATCGACATCGATCTGGGGCTCCATGCTAAATCTCACCTCGTGGGGTATCCTTGATCCTGAGGAAGGTGAGAGCTCAGCCGAAAACTACACGGGGGGAACTTGTTAATGATCTCAAGGCAGCTGGGACCACAGTCACCAAGAAAACCATTGGTAACACATTACGCCGTAATGGATTCAAATCCTGCAGTGCCCGCAAGGTTCCCCTGCTCAAGAAGGCGCATGTACAGGCCCGTCTGAAGTTTGCAAATGAACATCTGGATGATTCTGAGAGTGATTGGGAGAAGGTGCTGTGGTCAGATGAGACTAAAATTGAGCTCTTTGGCATTAACTCAACTCGCCATGTTTGGAGGAAGAGAAATGCTGCCTATGACCCAAAGAACACTGTCCCCACTGTAAAGCATGGAGGTGGAAACATTATTTTTTGGGGGTGTTTCTCTGCTAAGGGCACAGGACTACTTCACCACATCAATGGGAGAATGGATGGAGCCATGTACCGTCAAATCCTGAGTGACAACCTCCTTCCCTCCACCAGGACATTAAAAATGGCTCGTGGCTGGGTCTTCCAGCACGACAATGACCCGAAACATACAGCCAAGGCAACAAAGGAGTGGCTCAAAAAGAAGCACATTAAGGTCATGGAGTGGCCTAGCCAGTCTCCAGACCTTAATCCCATCGAAAACTTATGGAGGGAGCTGAAGATCCGAGTTGCCAAGCGACAGCCTCGAAATCTTAATGATTTACAGATGATCTGCAAAGAGGAGTGGGCCAAAATTCCATCTAATATGTGTGCAAACCTCATCATCAACTACAAAAAACGTCTGACTGCTGTGCTTGCCAACAAGGGTTTTGCCACCAAGTATTTAGTCTTGTTTGCCAAAGGGATCAAATACTTATTTCTCTGTGCACAATGCAAATAAATACATATAATTTTGACAATGTGATTTTCTTTTTTTTTAATATAATCTATCTCTCACTGGTAAAATTAACCTAGCCTAAAAATTCTAGACTGTTCATGTCTTTGACAGTTGGCAAACTTACAAAATCAGCAAGGGATCAAATACTTATTTCCTTCACTGTAGTATTGATTTTAGATTTATATTGTATGCGCTAATTCTTAACAGCAGTACTGTGTAAAGTTGTGTATTAAAATTAAGTTCAAGGTGTAAATGCTTCTGTTTTTTTGGTGTGCCTTGTGTGTAGGGTTAAATAATTACAGTTAACTGTGTAAAGTCCAGCACAGCATGGGTCTGAAGAAAGGGGGGTTACAATTAGGGATGTCACGATACCAGAATTTGGACTTCGATACCGATACTTTGTGTAGCATTGCGATTTCGATACCAAAACGATACTTTGCCAACAGTAATAAAAAAAATACAATTCTTCCATTTTCTGATGTGAGGCACGAGGTGTGATGAATTTTGAATGTGCCTCACATTAATAGTAATTAACCCCATCATGTTTCTCAGTCATAATGGGTTAATGTGTAAGGTACATGATGGGGTTAGTTACTATTAATGTCAGACACTTGTGCCTTACATTATTAAGTGAAAGAAAGAAGTTTATTTTTATTTTTTTACAGCGTTCACATCATAAATAATGCAAAAAAATTGTTGTGCAGGTTATTACGGTCGCGCCAATACCGAATATGTGTATGTTTTATGTATTGAGACTTATTTTAATGTGTATTGTAAAAAAGGTGTACGTGTATTTTATTAAAATGTATTATATTGTATGTCCCTCAATCGCGTTACAGGGATTCCTGTGAAATGCGATCCAAGGGGCATTCCCCCTTCTAATTTTCCCCTGAATGCTGCAGTCAGTTTTGATCGCAGCATTCAGGGGAATAGCGGCGGAGGTCAGAGGTTTCTGTGTAATACAGCCATCGCCCAGCTCCTGACATTAAATGCGCGCGCGGTCAGCCGTTTTCCATGTCCGAGGTGGACCCGTGCGGGACCCGTTGTCACGGATTCCCCACAGACTAGAGTTTGCATTTGGATCATCGGGTAAGCCAATTGAGAGAGCAAGAGATGGCACACCTGGCAAGGAGAGTATGTGCAGCCAGGTATCAGCAAATTGGCTTGACCCTGGATTCAATAATGCCAACACTAGGTTTGTAGTAGCCTGCATGAATGTGCACGGCATGACATAGGTAAAAAAGAAAAGGTACCTGTGAAAAGTGCACCCTGGCTAGATTACCCGTTCCAGCGACTGCAGAACATACAACTAGCTGAGGTAGATGTGTATGACAATGTGCTCGTATGTGTAGAGCTCCGGCTGGTCCTGATAGGTTTCCTGTCAGTGACAGGAAGTCACTGTGTTGTTACCGATGCAGTGTGCATTGGGAACCGAGAGGTCAGCTGTCCCCGACAGCTGACACTCCAGTGTTGCCGATCAGTAGCTCATCACTGCTAATTTAGACAATTAACCCCTTAAATGCAGAAATCGATTGCAATCACCGCATTTAGGGGGTTTGTAGCACATAGGCAGCCCCCATGCAATCGCCAGACAACGGCCTCCGGGTCTGCCATGTATGGAAGCCTATGAGGACCAGCCTCTGGCTGTCAGAGTGACTAATGTCACGCTGACAGTTGGAATACATTACACTACTAGGTAGTGCAATATATTGTAGCAGCGATCAGTACTGCAGGTAAAAAAAGAAACTGTAAAAAGTATAAAAAAATATGTTAATAAAAATGTTTTATAAAAGTGTAAAAATAAAAGTTTTTTTTTTCATAAAATAAGTCTTTTATTATAGGAAAAAAATTAAAACGTTAAAAAAAGTACACATATTTGGTATCACCACGTCCGTAACGACCCAAACTATAATTTTATTTTGAAACAAGTAGAAATTATCGAGGCACTCACCGGCTATTCAACAAACTTCTTTATTTCTGGATCTCGGTCAGGATGTGGAATTACACATCCTGACCGAGATCCAGAAATAAAGAAGTTTGTTGAATATCCGGTGAGTGCCTCGATAATTTCTACTTGTTTCATTCAAGCTACATTGTGCTGTACTGATTGATGAGCACCTCCGGGCAACTTGGCTGCTACAATCAGCAAAGATAAGAAAACCATTTTATATACTCCGTTTATATAAGCGATTCTGGTTCAGCAGTGGCAGCCGTTTTTTCCTTCTTCCTAATCTATAATTTTATTTTTCCCGCATGGTGAAGACCGCAAAAAAAACAAAAACAAAAAACTATGCCAGCATCGCTATTTTTTCGTCAACACCCCTCCCAAGATATAGAATAAAAAGTGATCAAAAACTCGCATGTACGCCAAAATAGTACCAATAAAAACTGGCACCCGTCACACAAAAAACAAGCCCTTACACAGCTTTTTTGACTGAAAAATAAAGAAAATGGCTCTCAGAATATGGCAATACAAAAAATAAATTTTATAAAAATTATATTTTATTGTGTAAACGCTGCAAAACATAAAAAAAACTATATACATATGGTATTGCCGTAATCGTACCAACTTGCAGAAGTAAAACGTAATTTATTGCGCACAGACAACGCCGTAAGAAATTAATAATTTAAACCGCCAAAATCGCTGTTTTTTGGTCACCTTAGCTCTACAAAAAATTTAATAAAAAGTGATCAAGAAGTTGTATGTACCATAAAATGGTACCAATAAAATGTACAGCTCGCCCCGTCAAACATAAGCCCTCACATCGCTCAATCGACCAAAAAATAAAAAAGTTATGGCTCTCAGAATGCGGTGATACAAAATGTTTTTTTTCTTTTTAACAAATAACCTTTTCATTGTAAAAGTAGTAAAATATAAAAAAAACAATATAAATTTGGTATCACCGTAGTTGTATTGATACGCAGAATAAAGTTAAGTTGTCATTTTTACCGCACGGTGAAAGACGTAAAAACAAAACCCAAAAAACAATGGAGGAATCACAGTTTTTTGTAATTTCAGCCCACCAAGAATTTTTTTCAGTTTCCAGTACATTATGTACATTATATGTTGATATTAACCCCTTCCCCCTTCCCCCTGCTTGCATTCTGGGCCCTAATGACCAAGCAATTTTTATAGTTTTTCCATCGTCACATTCGAAGAGTTATAACTTTTTTATTTTCACGTTGACATGGCTGTATGAGAACTTGTTTTTTGCGGGATGAGTTGTATTTTTTAATGGCACCGTTTTGGGGTATGTAGAATTTTTAAATTAACTTTTATTAACTTTTTTTGGGGGGGGGGGGATATTAAAAAAACAGCAATTTAGCCATTGTTCTATGCGCTTTCCATTTACGGCAATTACTGTGCGGCGTAAATAACATGCTACCTTTATTCTATGGGTCGGTACGATTACGACAATACCAAAGATGGATCTTTTTTTTTATGTTTTACTACTTTTGCAGAATAAAAACACTTCTGTACTAAAATATTTTTACTTTGCATCGCTGCTTTCCAAGAGCCATAACGGTTTTATTTTTCTGTCAATGTCGCCATATGAGGGTTTTTTGCGGGACTTCATTGCTACCATTTTGGGGTACATGGGACTTATTGATTAATCTTCTATTATTATTATTATTTTGGGGGAAAATGGGAATAAAATAGCAATTTTGCCGTTGTTTTTTGCGGTTTTTTTACGGGGCTCACCTTGCGGTTTAAATAATATGATAACTTTATTTTTTGGGTCATTACGATTGCGGGGATACCATATATGTGTAGTTTTTATTTTATTTTTACACTTTTACTAAATAAAAACCATTGTTTTTATGGCAAGAAAAATTGTTTGATTTTAATGTGTACCTAATTAATTTTTATTTCACATTAATTATTTTTTCAGTCCCACTAGGAGACTTCACTATGCGATCCTCAAATCACTGCTATAATGCTTTGGTATACTTCATATACCAGAGCATTATTGCCTGTCAGTAAAGAACGGACAGGCATCTATTAGGACATACCTCGGGCACGTCCTAATAGGTATATAGCCAGGGCAGACCTGGGGGCCTTTGCTAGGCCCCCGGCTGCCATGGCACCCCATCGGATGCCCGCAATTGCATTTGCGGGCCGCCGATGGGTGACAGAGGGAGCTCACTTCCTCTGTAAACAACTCAAATACAGTGGTCGCTAATGACTGCGACATTTGAAGGGTTAAACGGCCGTGATCAAAGTAAACTTCGATCGCTACCGTTGGAGCAGGAGCCCGGCTGACAGACAGCCGAGCCCCGGCTCCAGCCTGCACGGGAGACCCGTGCAGGACGTTGATTAGGCCACCGTGAAAAGGCGGCGGCCTAGAATAAAGGCCATTAATGACCGCCGTGAAAAGGCTTATCGACGGTCATTAAGGGGTTAATTTTCATGGCCCAATTCCACTAAATTCTACAAAAAACCTGTGGGGTCAAAATGCTAACTATACCCCTAGAAAAATTCCTTAACGGGTGTAGGTTTCAAAATGACAAAAAGACAGATTTTGACCCTGGGTAGTCAGCAGGTACATTTACATAAAGTCAATAGAAGGAATGCCTGCAGGCAGACAGAACCATTTTCCTGACCACCCAAAAGTTAATAGAGAGTAAATTTTATTATTATCAAATTTTATTAAGCTACGTATAGCACAAAACAGACCACATATAACAGTTTAAAATTATCACTGCCAAGGACCGAAGTTATAGTGAAGGCAACCAGCTGGAGGAGCCAGCAAGGTATTAGACAGCCAAGAATGAATGCCGGCTGACAGTCAGTCAGGAGGCAGCGAGCCACACTTAAAGTAGGGCAATAAATTCGGTTAGGCAGGAATTAAAAAACACTTAGAGCCCCCCTGACATGTTTCGCTAACTTGTAGCGTCCTCAGGGGTACACGGGGCTAATGGCGGCGCGGCAAGAAACTACTCCTCTTAAAGGAGTGTGAAGTGACGTGTATGGGAGGTGGGTGTGAGAGCAGACAACCAATGGGGGAAAGCAGGACACAACAGGCGCCGGAGAGGAGGCCACAGCCAATGATCGGCTATGTATCAAGGAGCCGATAGTAGATGTCAAGGCGGCGCAGGCGCACATCCGAAACTGCAGAGACTGTCAGAATGTGGGCGCCTGCGCAGTAACGCAAGAAAGGAACTCAGAGCAGTGCCAAGTAGGGAGAAAGAATGCAGAGAATGTAGGCGCCTGCGCAGTAGCGCAGGGAAAGAACTTAGAGCAATGCCGAGTCGGGAGAAAAAATGACAGATCAGCGCAGGCGCAATAGATGTCCATCTGGACTTAGCGCATAAGGTGATGTCAAACCTGACATCAACATCGATTCAGGGCAAAGTGACTGCATCTGCGCAGTAGGGCAAGATAAGAACTTAGAGAGTACACCGAGTACAGGGAGAACACAGGCACTCGGCGCAAGCGCCGTAGGCGTCCCCCTGGACTCAGTGCAGGGATTGATGTGCATCCACCCGTCAATGTGTGACAGCGGACGCACAACTAGTCTCACGGTAGTTGTTGAGAATAAAGCACCTGAGCCATGAGGACAGGATTAAACCCAGACCGCAGGGAAAATGTCAAATATGCGCAAACATCGTTGGTGTCCCTCCTTTCTTTCAACCAGCACAAGAAGCACAACATCTGCCCCCCACTCTGGTAAGGCAGTAAATGCCTGCATACATGGCCCAGATATAAGGCCGCACACAGAAAAAAAAACCATTTTCACCAGTACAACACTATGAGGGCAGATTCACACGAGCGTTGCGTTTTTGCGCGCGCAAACAACGCGGCGTTTTGCGAGCGCAAAAACCATTTGACAGCTGCGTGTGTCATGCGTGTCTGATGCGCGGCTGCGTGATTTTCGCGCAGCCGCCATCATAGAGATGAGGCTTGTCGACGCCCGTCACTGTCCAAGGTGCTGAAAGAGCTAACTCTTTCAGCACCCTCGACAGTGAATGCCGAACACAACAGCGAAAAACCTGTAAAAAAAAAAGATAAAGTTCCTACTTACCGAGAACTTCCCGGCCGTTGCCTTGGTGACGCGTCCTTGGTGACGCGCCTCTCTTGACATCGGGCCCCACCTCCCTGGATGACGCGGCAGTCCAAGTGACCGCTGCAGCCTGTGATTGGCTGCAGCCTGTGCTTGGCCTGTGATTGGCTGGAGCTGTCACTTGAACTGAAGTGTCATCCCGGGAGGTCGGACTGCAGGAAGGAGACAGGAGTAATCGGTAAGTTAGAACTTCGTTTTTTTTTTACAGGTTCATGTATTTTGGGATCGCAAGTCACTGTCCATGGTGCTGAAACAGTTTAACTCTTTCAGCACCATGCACAGTGAATGTCTTCCGACGTCGCGGACCGGAAATTTTTTTGCCGGGTTCGGCCAAAACGAGTTTGGCCGAACCCGGTGAAGTTAGCTTCGGTTGTCGGGGTTCGCTCCTCGCAAAGACACTCCGTTTGGATGCTTGGAAACAGAAAAGCACGTGGTGCTTTTCTGTTTCCATTCATCCTTTTGACAGCTGTTGCGCAAACACGCAGTTCGCACGGAAGAGCTTCCGTGCGACCTGCCTGGTTTTCACGCACCCATTGACTTCAATGGGTGCGTGATGCGTGAAATACGCAGAGTTATTGAACCTGTCGCGTATTTTGCGCAGCGAACAAACGCTGCGCAAAATACACGGACTGTGTGTACTGCCCCATAGACTTCTATAGGGCATTGCGTGCCGCGCGAAAACCACGCGCCCTACACGCTGCCAAATCACGCTCGTGTGAATCCCCCCTAAAGGAAATCTATTACAATACAACAAATAATAAAAAATAATACTAAATAAATAATAAAAGCCGCCATATTAAGGGAGTATACATGGTCAAATATTAGGACAGTAATTCAAATAACCAATATATCAGGACACACCCGCTCCATTAGGAGAGGCCAGATGGGTATGTATAAAGCAGTTAAAAAATGCCAGAAACCAACACATCATACATTGTTGAGGTAAGAAATAGAAATAGAAGATAGAGACGTCCATACGGAATGCAGGGAAAGGGGACAGCAAAGTCACAAAAAAGCACTATATGTGAATCCCTCGTTAAGTCCTTGAGGAGTCATAGAGCCAAGACGGTGGATCCATCGTGCTTCCTCCTGTAGGAGCCTCCGATCCAGGTTACCAGCCCTAGGTCCCAACCTTAGCTGTACAATGGCCCAGAATTGGAGCGACTTGGGGCTATCGGGATGAAACCTATGCATGTGTCTAGAGAGGGTGGTATCCTCCTTAAGATTTATGGTACTCAGGTGTCTAGACACTCTCCTCCTTAATTCCTGCAGAGTCTTGCCCACATATAGCTTCGGGCAAGAACATCTGGCTAGATACACAACGCCAGTACTTTGACAGTTAAGAAACTGCTTAATGTCATACGACCTCCCATCCACAGGATTAGTGAAGCTCTTTACCCTGGGCATCAAGGGGCAAAAAGAGCACCTACCACAGGGATGAAAACCCGTGACAGGTGATTTCAACCAGGTGGATGAAGTATCAAGGAGCCGATAGTAGATGTCAAGGCGGCGCAGGCGCACATCCGAAACTGCAGAGACTGTCAGAATGTGGGCGCCTGCGCAGTAACGCAAGAAAGGAACTCAGAGCAGTGCCAAGTAGGGAGAAAGAATGCAGAGAATGTAGGCGCCTGCGCAGTAGCGCAGGGAAAGAACTTAGAGCAATGCCGAGTCGGGAGAAAAAATGACAGATCAGCGCAGGCGCAATAGATGTCCATCTGGACTTAGCGCATAAGGTGATGTCAAACCTGACATCAACATCGATTCAGGGCAAAGTGACTGCATCTGCGCAGTAGGGCAAGATAAGAACTTAGAGAGTACACCGAGTACAGGGAGAACACAGGCACTCGGCGCAAGCGCCGTAGGCGTCCCCCTGGACTCAGTGCAGGGATTGATGTGCATCCACCCGTCAATGTGTGACAGCGGACGCACAACTAGTCTCACGGTAGTTGTTGAGAATAAAGCACCTGAGCCATGAGGACAGGATTAAACCCAGACCGCAGGGAAAATGTCAAATATGCGCAAACATCGTTGGTGTCCCTCCTTTCTTTCAACCAGCACAAGAAGCACAACATCTGCCCCCCACTCTGGTAAGGCAGTAAATGCCTGCATACATGGCCCAGATATAAGGCCGCACACAGAAAAAAAAACCATTTTCACCAGTACAACACTATGAGGGCAGATTCACACGAGCGTTGCGTTTTTGCGCGCGCAAACAACGCGGCGTTTTGCGAGCGCAAAAACCATTTGACAGCTGCGTGTGTCATGCGTGTCTGATGCGCGGCTGCGTGATTTTCGCGCAGCCGCCATCATAGAGATGAGGCTTGTCGACGCCCGTCACTGTCCAAGGTGCTGAAAGAGCTAACTCTTTCAGCACCCTCGACAGTGAATGCCGAACACAACAGCGAAAAACCTGTAAAAAAAAAAGATAAAGTTCCTACTTACCGAGAACTTCCCGGCCGTTGCCTTGGTGACGCGTCCTTGGTGACGCGCCTCTCTTGACATCGGGCCCCACCTCCCTGGATGACGCGGCAGTCCAAGTGACCGCTGCAGCCTGTGATTGGCTGCAGCCTGTGCTTGGCCTGTGATTGGCTGGAGCTGTCACTTGAACTGAAGTGTCATCCCGGGAGGTCGGACTGCAGGAAGGAGACAGGAGTAATCGGTAAGTTAGAACTTCGTTTTTTTTTTACAGGTTCATGTATTTTGGGATCGCAAGTCACTGTCCATGGTGCTGAAACAGTTTAACTCTTTCAGCACCATGCACAGTGAATGTCTTCCGACGTCGCGGACCGGAAATTTTTTTGCCGGGTTCGGCCAAAACGAGTTTGGCCGAACCCGGTGAAGTTAGCTTCGGTTGTCGGGGTTCGCTCCTCGCAAAGACACTCCGTTTGGATGCTTGGAAACAGAAAAGCACGTGGTGCTTTTCTGTTTCCATTCATCCTTTTGACAGCTGTTGCGCAAACACGCAGTTCGCACGGAAGAGCTTCCGTGCGACCTGCCTGGTTTTCACGCACCCATTGACTTCAATGGGTGCGTGATGCGTGAAATACGCAGAGTTATTGAACCTGTCGCGTATTTTGCGCAGCGAACAAACGCTGCGCAAAATACACGGACTGTGTGTACTGCCCCATAGACTTCTATAGGGCATTGCGTGCCGCGCGAAAACCACGCGCCCTACACGCTGCCAAATCACGCTCGTGTGAATCCCCCCTAAAGGAAATCTATTACAATACAACAAATAATAAAAAATAATACTAAATAAATAATAAAAGCCGCCATATTAAGGGAGTATACATGGTCAAATATTAGGACAGTAATTCAAATAACCAATATATCAGGACACACCCGCTCCATTAGGAGAGGCCAGATGGGTATGTATAAAGCAGTTAAAAAATGCCAGAAACCAACACATCATACATTGTTGAGGTAAGAAATAGAAATAGAAGATAGAGACGTCCATACGGAATGCAGGGAAAGGGGACAGCAAAGTCACAAAAAAGCACTATATGTGAATCCCTCGTTAAGTCCTTGAGGAGTCATAGAGCCAAGACGGTGGATCCATCGTGCTTCCTCCTGTAGGAGCCTCCGATCCAGGTTACCAGCCCTAGGTCCCAACCTTAGCTGTACAATGGCCCAGAATTGGAGCGACTTGGGGCTATCGGGATGAAACCTATGCATGTGTCTAGAGAGGGTGGTATCCTCCTTAAGATTTATGGTACTCAGGTGTCTAGACACTCTCCTCCTTAATTCCTGCAGAGTCTTGCCCACATATAGCTTCGGGCAAGAACATCTGGCTAGATACACAACGCCAGTACTTTGACAGTTAAGAAACTGCTTAATGTCATACGACCTCCCATCCACAGGATTAGTGAAGCTCTTTACCCTGGGCATCAAGGGGCAAAAAGAGCACCTACCACAGGGATGAAAACCCGTGACAGGTGATTTCAACCAGGTGGATGAAGTATTGGAAGAGGTTGACGAATAATGGCTATGTACCAGAAGGTCACGTAGATTCTTCCCTCTACGGTAGGTGATAGCAGGGTTGGCAGGAATGACATCTTTTAAATCAGGGTCAGCAGTAAGGATGGACCAGTGTCTTTTCAAAACCCCAACCACCTGGGAGGAACACACATCAAAAGTGCCAATGCAACGGATGGCAGTAGACGATGTGGGCAATGCAGATTTGGCACCTCTGTCAGAGAGTAAGTCAGATCTATGAGACGCCCTAGCTCTAGCATAAGCCCTATGTAACCATTTTTTTGGATACCCTCGTGCCTGAAATTTTTGATAGAGTCCGTCGCACTCTCTCTGAAAGGATAGCTCATCAGAGCAATTACGCTTGGCACGCAGGTATTGACCAATAGGTATCCCTCTTTTAAGGGCAGGAGGGTGATGGCTATCCCAGTGCAGGAAGCTATTAGTAGCTGTGGCTTTACGGAATATATCAGTTTGGACACCCCCACCAGGGTCCAAAGAGATCTTAAAGGAACAGTGTCATCACAAATTATTTTTTTATATGTTAAAGATGTTAGTGCTTTATTAAAAACGTTTATATTTATTTGTGTGTTTGTGTTTTACTTTTTCTTATTTTTACACTTTTTCTTCCCTATGGGGGCTGCCATTTTTTGTTCCATTTCTGTATGTGTCGATTAACGACACATACAGACATGAAATACGGCAGCCACAGTCCCATAGGGACTGCGAACGGCTCCCGTCCCATTCACTTGTGTGTACGGCGTCTGTGTGGGAACTGCGCATGCGCCGCTCCCACACAGTCCAATTTGAAATTGGCGCCGTCCGGCGCCATTTTTCTGTGGACCGGAAGTCGCGGCCGGACAGTAATATTACTACTTCCGGTCGCGGCTTCCGGACTTGTGCACTTGGACCAGCGGCAGCAGACGGAGCGGACGGGCCGGAGGGAGCCGCGGCGGCAGGAGCAGGTAAGAGATTTCAATGTATGTTCGTGTTTGTGTGTGTTTACTACTGTATGTAAACCTACTACACTGTGTGTTAGCTCAAAAAATGGCGACACACAGTGTAGGAGGTTAGACCGTTCAAACCCCTCGTTTATCCCGGCACTAGCCAGGATAAAGGAGGGGGGGATGCTGAGAGCTCACTAGAGCGAGGGCTTTTTACCCAATTTTGCAATGCTGCAATTTTGGGAATAGCTCCATCTAGTGACCAGAAATGGGAAATTTTATAAATTAGAATTAATTTATAATATTTCCTGACTCGTGAAAAAAATAAAAAAAATTTGAACAATGTTTAATCACCCACACACTAAATGTTTAATTTAAAAAAAACAAACATGTTTTTCTGGCAACACATTGCCTTTAAGGTCGAGAAAATCAATCACCCGGTCATTTATATCGTAGGTGAATTTCATGCCGATAGAATTGTTGTTGAGCATAGACATGAAGTCAGTAAAGGTGTTGACATCCCCATCCCACAGGATGAGAATGTCGTCAATATATCTTCCCCAGAAGGAGATATGTGACGTGAAAGAAAGAAGGTCGTCAGAAAAAACGATAGTGTCTTCCCACCAACCAAGGAATAGGTTGGCGTAAGTAGGTGCACAAACAGTGCCCATAGCTGTGCCTTTTATCTGATGATAATATTTGGCATCAAAAGTGAAAAAATTATGAGTGAGTAAAAAACGTAATAATGACAGAACAAAATTATTGTGTCGCTGAAGTTGGGTGTCTTTTGTGCTCAAAAAATATTTAACTGCTGTGAGACCTAAATCGTGTTGAATGTTGGTGTATAATGACTCCACGTCTATGCTCGCCAACATGGTAGTAGAAGTGACATTGATCTCTTGGATCCTGGTGACGGTGTCCTTGGTGTCCTTAAGGTGGGATGACAGTGCAGAGACAAAGGGGGACAGGATCTCATCTACATAGAGGCTTATCCCCTGTGTAAGATTGTCATTACCCGACACTATGGGTCTGCCTGGGATAGGGCGTTTATTTTTATGAACCTTTGGAAGTGCATAAAAGGTTGCTAGAGTGGGTGTAGGATTATAAAGACGTTTAAATTCGTCCAAGGTAATAAGATCACTACTTTTAGCATCAGTAAGAAGAGTACTCGGTGTACTCTCTAAGTTCTTATCTTGCCCTACTGCGCAGATGCAGTCACTTTGCCCTGAATCGATGTTGATGTCAGGTTTGACATCACCTTATGCGCTAAGTCCAGATGGACATCTATTGCGCCAGCGCTGATCTGTCATTTTTTCTCCCGACTCGGCATTGCTCTAAGTTCTTTCCCTGCGCTACTGCGCAGGCGCCTACATTCTCTGCATTCTTTCTCCCTACTTGGCACTGCTCTGAGTTCCTTTCTTGCGTTACTGCGCAGGCACCCACATTCTGACAGTCTCTGCAGTTTCGGATGTGCGCCTGCGCCGCCTTGACATCTACTATCGGCTCCTTGATACATAGCCGATCATTGGCTGTGGCCTCCTCTCCGGCGCCTGTTGTGTCCTGCTTTCCCCCATTGGTTGTCTGCTCTCACACCCACCTCCCATACACGTCACTTCACACTCCTTTAAGAGGAGTAGTTTCTTGCCGCGCCGCCATTAGCCCCGTGTACCCCTGAGGACGCTACAAGTTAGCGAAACATGTCGGGGGGGCTCTAAGTGTTTTTTAATTCCTGCCTAACCGAATTTATTGCCCTACTTTAAGTGTGGCTTGCTGCCTCCTGACTGACTGTCAGCCGGCATTCATTCTTGGCTGTCTAATACCTTGCTGGCTCATCCAGCTGGTTGCCTTCACTATAACTTCGGTCCTTGGCAGTGATAATTTTAAACTGTTATATGTGGTCTGTTTTGTGCTATACGTAGCTTAATAAAATTTGATAATAATAAAATTTACTCTCTATTAACTTTTGGGTGGTCAGGAAAATGGTTCTGTCTGCCTGCAGGCATTCCTTCTATTGACTTTAGGTTTCAAAATGGGGTCACTTTTGGGGGGTTTCCACTGTTTGGGTCCCTCCAGGGCGTTGCAAACGAGACATGGCACTGAAAAAAATTCCAGCAAAATCTGTGCTCCAAAAGGTGCTCCTTCCCTTCTGAGAACTGCTGTGAGTCCAAACATCAGTTTACGACCACATATGGGGTAATGCAGTAATCGGGAGAAAATTCTTTATAAAATGATGGGGTGCTCTTTCTCCTTTATTTCTTGTAAAAATGAAAAAGTTCTATGTTTTACAGACTAATTCCACTAAATTCTGCAAAAAAAATGTGGGGTCAAAATGCTAACTATACCCCGAGATAGGCACCACAAGACGTCTTCAAACCTGACATGGTGCCTAAAATATATTCTAAAAAAAAGCAGGCCCCAAAATCCACTAGGGGCTCCTTTGCTTCTGAGGCCTGTGCTTCAGTCCATTAGCCTACTAGGGCCACATGTGGGATATTTCCCCAAAATTTTAAATCTGGGCAATAAATATTGAGTTGTGTTTCTCTGGTAAAACCTTCTGTGTTACAGAAAAAAATGTATTACAAATTAATTTTGGCAAAAATAAATGTAATTTGTAAATTTCACCTCTACTTTGTAAATATGACTGCCTGATTTGAACGATTAAAATAAATTTATTAAGATATTCTTAAAAATGGGCCCTTAGAGCCAAAATAACAGGCTCAATCATTAGGTCAGCAGCAGAGACCCAACCAATGAGGCGAGCGATAATGACTACCCACAGACCAGTCTCTCCAATTATAATATATATGCTGAATCCTAATGATTGACTAGTAATAGCGCCGTACCACGCTACACCTTGCGCTAGGTTGCGCTCGTCCGGCTCTTAAAGCCACGTACAATACTCTGGTCAGCAATAGGGTCAAAACCTCCAAGGTTTGGTAGCAAGCCCCCTATTACAAGATCACTGACCAGTATACTTCTCAAAGTTAAATTGTTAGTTGTAATACTCTATCGTTAATCCTACGCGTTTCAGACCACCGTTACTGGTGGAACCTCATCAGGGATTATTAGTGTTAAACGATAATTTTTGATTTAAATGCCGGAGCGCACGGTTGTGTGCATTAATGAACCTCCCGGCCCGTGCACGATCAAGATGTAATGGTCGCACACGAGCCGGCGAGGTGCCGGTCTTTTAAGCGGCTAGGGCCCGCCCCCCATACTGACATGCCCCCGGCGTACCACCAATCCACATCAGACACGTCACTCAGGACCTGTCAGGATTGTGGCACGCCTCCCATTTTCGGCAGCCAATAGGGTATAAGTAGGACGACTAGCGTCCCTAGTAACACTGGAGATCCAAAAGCGGATCTAATACTTCAATGGGGAATATTAAACTGTGAGTGGATGCAATGTCCTAAGCAGAGGATAATGCGCCGAACAACCGGCCCAAAACCCCACTAATACCAGATTGCAGAGTAAACACAGTGCACGGCATAAGATCGTCTGAATGACAACACAGTTGCGTCCCGTTGTCATGACGACCACCGGACGCATACATATCAATGGGTAGGTTACAAGCATGTAACACCACTCCTCAACGATATCGAGGTGTTTAGACTTCCACAGACATCTTAGTAACTGTGGATTGGATGTAGACCTTCACATCAATACCCAACGTCTTCTAGGGTGTACTTATTACTATACCAAGGTGGTACATAACCATAGTACAAAGTAATTAGACAGCTACCATGACTCACAAAACCATGTATCCTTACAGTGTTCTATCTCTCCCTGGATTTAGATTAACCCCTTATCGTGTATACTAAAGGGGACATAATCAACCAGCTTGTAATTCAAGGGTACAAGGGTTTCTAGACGTTAACGTTTGTGGATGACAAAACGATGTCATAGAAAACAAGCATAGGAAATTTGTTCGTTCATACCCAGGGGAGCAATGGTGCGCAGTCGAAAAATCCATTGTGCTTCCTTTTGAAGGATAATTTTATTCATATTCCCTCCTCTCATAGTGGGTCTCACATATTCAACACCTTGGAATCTCAGAGAGGAACTATCCCCATTATGAAATTCCCATATGTGACGAGATATCGGGGTATCCTCCTTCCTTCTGCAATCCCCTATATGATCCCGTATCCTCCTCCTGAACTCTCTAATAGTTTTGCCAACATACTGTTTTCCGCATATACAGGTAATCATATAGACAATGCCCTTAGTCCGACAGTTGATATACGTTCTGTTCTCAAAAATCCTTCCCGTACTCATACTCTTGAAAGTCGTGCCACATTGAATAGAGGCACACGCCTTACACGATCCACATCTATACGTCCCTTTGAGGTTACTATTGAGCCACGTAGTGGAGGGGTCCTGTCTACCCATATGGCTATGTACCACATGATCCTTGACATTCCTACCCCTCCTAAACGTAATCAAGGGAGAATGTCCCACCAAATCTCCAATATCTGGATCAGCCTCTAGAATCCCCCAATAACATTGGAGGATTTCTCTTACCTCCGAACTAGCTGAGTCAAATGTGCCAATGACTCTGATAATATTGTCATCACTTTGCTTTGGTCTGGGATTCAATAAATCATCATGGTTACATCCTAGGGCGTTCTGATAAGCCCCTCTTAGAATATGTCTCGGGTATCCTCTATTAATAAATCTGTTTTCCAGTTCACATGCTGATATTTTGAAATCAGATACAGTGGAACAGTTTCGTCGTGCCCTCAAGTATTGACCCTTTGGTATTCCCCGTTTGAAATTCATAGGGTGACAGCTCTCCCACCTAAGTAAGCTATTTGTGGCCGTTTCTTTACGAAACATGTTGGTATGAATATTTCCACCCGCGGATTTCGATATCACTATATCCAAAAATGTAATTTTATTCACACTAATTTCTGATGTGAAAAACAAACCTTTATCATTTACATTCAGTATAGCCACAAATTTCTCAAAATCCACCTGGGTCCCTTTCCATAATATTAAAATGTCATCGATGAATCTTATCCATAGTATGATATGCGATACCCATTGTTCCATTTTTTCACAAAAGACACACAACTCCTCCCACCAACCCAGGTATAAGTTCGCATACGTGGGTGCACAGGGGCTCCCCATCGCGACTCCCCTGAGTTGGTGGTAATATTTCTGGTCAAATAGAAAGAAATTGTGCTCAAGGACAAATTTAAGAAGCGAGATAACAAATTCATTATGAGCTGCAAATTGGGTTCCTTTCCCCCTAAGGAAATGTTGAATGGCTAGACAACCCTGATCATGTGGGATAGAGCTATATAGTGCCTCAACATCTAGGGAGGCCAGTAAAACGTCCTGTTCACATCTAATACCATCCAACTTCCTTAGAGCATCCATCGTATCCCTGATGTATGATGGGAGTGACACCACAAATGGTCTTAAAATCCTGTCAATGTACAGGCTGGCATTTTGCGACAGACTGTTGATGCCCGAGACAATTGGTCTACCCTTTAATGGCTCCAGTCCTTTATGGATTTTTGGCAAACTATAAAAGGTAGCAATTTGGGGAAAATCAATCAGCATGAAGCTCATCTCCTTCTCACTAATAAGATCCAAAGTTTTTGCAGGACCTAAAATCCCCTTCAATTGGTTTTTGAAACAAGGACCACATAAGAGCGTGGTGGGAAATTCAGACACTAGAGACATATATTAAAAATCAAATTGTTCCGAGGGGACTGAGAATCTCTTTAATACCAGCAGCGAGGATTAGATCACCGGAACTCCTGAAAAAGTGGGAAAAGGAGTCCATAGAATCCTCTCTGAGATTTATGAATATTTTATTAGAGGAGGAGAAAAGGTGTATTACTAAAAGCAGTCAAGACTTGAAAGATAGTATAATTGCTGCTCAGAGATTCGCAAGTAACCTTGAATATGAGAGGAAGGAGAGTACCCTACAATTGGCAGTAGAGAAATTTACAGGACACATAAAGGAGAGGAAGCACTTTCAATTTGTACGCGATACCTTGGATTTTAAGGAGGGGAGAGTGTTTGACTATAGTGCTAGAATGACAGCACCACATAACCCTGACACTGACATTTCTTCATCAGAGCAAGAGTGCTCAGACTCTGAATTAGGTAGAAACCATCAAAGAAGACAAAGAGGTATGGGAATGAGCAGATACCCTACTCGGGTTAATTCAAGAGGTAGAGGGAGGGGCAAAGGCCCTAATAGGGGGGCTGGTTTTTTAGCCAAAAGCCACCCCATCTCAGAGTACCTCCTGAGGGACAGGAGAGAACTATAAGGTCTAGCTCGAGTGGGGTTGATGAGGAAACACAGGTTATTAACCTGTCCTCACGTATCTTATCAAAGGATGAGGTTGCCATACTCAAGAGGGGTCTATCATTTGTCCCAACAGGTAGATTTAACCTATTCACATGGGTGAAGGACCTAAATTTGTTTGGTAGAAAACTAAAATGGAAAAATTTTTTTAGGACACATGATAGACGCAAGTGTCTTGAGTTAGGTTTAACGGAGGATGATCTTCCTGATCTCAGACTGTTGGAGGGGTTATGGGAGGAAGGCCAAAGGGAGGAAGGAAAAGGTCCATTCACGGATCTAAGGGTTCCTTCTAGCAAATTCGCGCCTCTCAACGACAATACCCCGATCGATGTGTTCATGAAGGTGGTGGAGGATCAACTTCGGTCACTAGATAAATCTAAATGTGGCCGATTTAATACAACCAGAGAGGAAATGGCAGGACTTAGATCGCTGGAAAATGATGACAGTATTATTATCAAACCATCTGATAAGGGTGGGAATACTGTGGTCATGGACCGGATCAAATACAAGGCGATGTGTCATAAAATACTACAAGACAAACAGTGTTATAGGGTGCTACAATCAGATCCGACGATGATTTTCAAAAACCAATTGAAGGGGATTTTAGGTCCTGCAAAAACTTTGGATCTTATTAGTGAGAAGGAGATGAGCTTCATGCTGATTGATTTTCCCCAAATTGCTACCTTTTATAGTTTGCCAAAAATCCATAAAGGACTGGAGCCATTAAAGGGTAGACCAATTGTCTCGGGCATCAACAGTCTGTCGCAAAATGCCAGCCTGTACATTGACAGGATTTTAAGACCATTTGTGGTGTCACTCCCATCATACATCAGGGATACGATGGATGCTCTAAGGAAGTTGGATGGTATTAGATGTGAACAGGACGTTTTACTGGCCTCCCTAGATGTTGAGGCACTATATAGCTCTATCCCACATGATCAGGGTTGTCTAGCCATTCAACATTTCCTTAGGGGGAAAGGAACCCAATTTGCAGCTCATAATGAATTTGTTATCTCGCTTCTTAAATTTGTCCTTGAGCACAATTTCTTTCTATTTGACCAGAAATATTACCACCAACTCAGGGGAGTCGCGATGGGGAGCCCCTGTGCACCCACGTATGCGAACTTATACCTGGGTTGGTGGGAGGAGTTGTGTGTCTTTTGTGAAAAAATGGAACAATGGGTATCGCATATCATACTATGGATAAGATTCATCGATGACATTTTAATATTATGGAAAGGGACCCAGGTGGATTTTGAGAAATTTGTGGCTATACTGAATGTAAATGATAAAGGTTTGTTTTTCACATCAGAAATTAGTGTGAATAAAATTACATTTTTGGATATAGTGATATCGAAATCCGCGGGTGGAAATATTCATACCAACATGTTTCGTAAAGAAACGGCCACAAATAGCTTACTTAGGTGGGAGAGCTGTCACCCTATGAATTTAAAACGGGGAATACCAAAGGGTCAATACTTGAGGGCACGACGAAACTGTTCCACTGTATCTGATTTCAAAATATCAGCATGTGAACTGGAAAACAGATTTATTAATAGAGGATACCCGAGACATATTCTAAGAGGGGCTTATCAGAACGCCCTAGGATGTAACCGTGATGATTTATTGAATCCCAGACCAAAGCAAAGTGATGACAATATTATCAGAGTCATTGGCACATTTGACTCAGCTAGTTCGGAGGTAAGAGAAATCCTCCAATGTTATTGGGGGATTCTAGAGGCTGATCCAGATATTGGAGATTTGGTGGGACATTCTCCCTTGATTACGTTTAGGAGGGGTAGGAATGTCAAGGATCATGTGGTACATAGCCATATGGGTAGACAGGACCCCTCCACTACGTGGCTCAATAGTAACCTCAAAGGGACGTATAGATGTGGATCGTGTAAGGCGTGTGCCTCTATTCAATGTGGCACGACTTTCAAGAGTATGAGTACGGGAAGGATTTTTGAGAACAGAACGTATATCAACTGTCGGACTAAGGGCATTGTCTATATGATTACCTGTATATGCGGAAAACAGTATGTTGGCAAAACTATTAGAGAGTTCAGGAGGAGGATACGGGATCATATAGGGGATTGCAGAAGGAAGGAGGATACCCCGATATCTCGTCACATATGGGAATTTCATAATGGGGATAGTTCCTCTCTGAGATTCCAAGGTGTTGAATATGTGAGACCCACTATGAGAGGAGGGAATATGAATAAAATTATCCTTCAAAAGGAAGCACAATGGATTTTTCGACTGCGCACCATTGCTCCCCTGGGTATGAACTAACAAATTTCCTATGCTTGTTTTCTATGACATCGTTTTGTCATCCACAAACGTTAACGTCTAGAAACCCTTGTACCCTTGAATTACAAGCTGGTTGATTATGTCCCCTTTAGTATACACGATAAGGGGTTAATCTAAATCCAGGGAGAGATAGAACACTGTAAGGATACATGGTTTTGTGAGTCATGGTAGCTGTCTAATTACTTTGTACTATGGTTATGTACCACCTTGGTATAGTAATAAGTACACCCTAGAAGACGTTGGGTATTGATGTGAAGGTCTACATCCAATCCACAGTTACTAAGATGTCTGTGGAAGTCTAAACACCTCGATATCGTTGAGGAGTGGTGTTACATGCTTGTAACCTACCCATTGATATGTATGCGTCCGGTGGTCGTCATGACAACGGGACGCAACTGTGTTGTCATTCAGACGATCTTATGCCGTGCACTGTGTTTACTCTGCAATCTGGTATTAGTGGGGTTTTGGGCCGGTTGTTCGGCGCATTATCCTCTGCTTAGGACATTGCATCCACTCACAGTTTAATATTCCCCATTGAAGTATTAGATCCGCTTTTGGATCTCCAGTGTTACTAGGGACGCTAGTCGTCCTACTTATACCCTATTGGCTGCCGAAAATGGGAGGCGTGCCACAATCCTGACAGGTCCTGAGTGACGTGTCTGATGTGGATTGGTGGTACGCCGGGGGCATGTCAGTATGGGGGGCGGGCCCTAGCCGCTTAAAAGACCGGCACCTCGCCGGCTCGTGTGCGACCATTACATCTTGATCGTGCACGGGCCGGGAGGTTCATTAATGCACACAACCGTGCGCTCCGGCATTTAAATCAAAAATTATCGTTTAACACTAATAATCCCTGATGAGGTTCCACCAGTAATGGTGGTCTGAAACGCGTAGGATTAACGATAGAGTATTACAACTAACAATTTAACTTTGAGAAGTATACTGGTCAGTGATCTTGTAATAGGGGGCTTGCTACCAAACCTTGGAGGTTTTGACCCTATTGCTGACCAGAGTATTGTACGTGGCTTTAAGAGCCGGACGAGCGCAACCTAGCGCAAGGTGTAGCGTGGTACGGCGCTATTACTAGTCAATCATTAGGATTCAGCATATATATTATAATTGGAGAGACTGGTCTGTGGGTAGTCATTATCGCTCGCCTCATTGGTTGGGTCTCTGCTGCTGACCTAATGATTGAGCCTGTTATTTTGGCTCTAAGGGCCCATTTTTAAGAATATCTTAATAAATTTATTTTAATCGTTCAAATCAGGCAGTCATATTTACAATTTAACGGAACGAAAACCTTGGTTATCAGTGAGACAGTATTATATCAATTCACCTCTACTTTGCTTTAACAGGTTCCCGACCACTGGCTGTGTTTTTAAGGCCAGCGGTCAAGTCTCTGAAGTCCGCCGTATATACTAATTACGGCGGATCTTCTCCTCACTCATTGTTTCAGTGTGAGGAGAATAAGAGACTAAAGTTATGTTCACACGCCCTATTTATGGACGTAATTCGCGCGTTTTACGCTTCAAATTACGTCCAAAAATACGGCTCCAAACCGTCGGCAAACATCTGCCCATTGAAATCAATGGGGTTACGATATTCTGTGCACATGGTCATATTTTAAACGCGCCGCTGTCAAAAGACGGCGCGTAAAAAGACGCCCGCGTCAAAGAAGTGCATGTCACTTCTTGAGACGTAATTGGAGCCATTTTTCATTGGCTCCATTGAAAAACAGCTCCAATTACGTCCGTAATAGCCGCCGCGAAAAACGTGAGTATGAGCAATTATGTCTGAAATTCAGGAGCTGTTTTCTCCTGAAAACAGCTCCGTAATTTCAGCCGTAATGGACGTTGCCATGTGAACATACCCTTAGAGAGAATTGCTGGCAGAAGAATACTGTGTAAAAAAAAAATATATAGTGTAAGGCCCCATGTACACGAATGTATTTTTTTTCTCCCGTAAATACTGGCGTAAATACGAGTCCCTTGTCACACGTATTCCACCCGTATTCCACTAGTATTTAAGGACCCGTATTTACGGACCCGTTTACTCTGCACTAATCGGCAGCCCCTTCTCTCTATCAGTGCTGGATAGAGAGAAGGGGCAGCCCTTTCGGGCAGAGTTTACGCAGCGATTGAAAGTAAAATAAGTTTATACGTACCCCGGCCGTTGTCTTGGTGACGTGTCCCTCTTTTGACATCCAGTCAGACCTCCCTGGATGACGCGGCAGTCCATGTGACCGCTGCAGCCTGTGAATAGCTGCAGCGGTCACATGGGATGAAACGTCATCCCGGGAGGCCGGACTGGAGGAAGAAGCAGGGAGTTCCTGGTAAGTTAACTTTTAATACTATTAACTCCAACGGTAGTCACTGTCCCGGGTGCTGAAAGAGTTATTGCCGATCAGTTAACTCTTTCAGCACCCTGGACAGTGACAATCCCCTGACGTCGCCTAGCAATGCTCCCGTATTTACGGGTGCACACCCGTAGCCACCCGTAATTAGACTTTTATGGGCCTGCCCGTGCCGTAATTACGGCCTGAAATAGGACAGGTTCCATATTTTTACACAGCCCGGGCACCTCTCTGTAAGCAAATGGGAAGGTACCCGTGGCCAATAGAAGTCTATGGGCCCGTAATTACGGGCGTTTTTACGTTCGAATGCATGGGGCCTTACACAGAGGCGTAGCTAGGTTCTCCAGCACCCGGGGCAAAGATTCAGTTTGGCGCCCTCCCCCCCCCCCCAACGTCTTTCCCGACATCTCCTTCCCCCTCGCCGTGTTTGTTTTCTCTACCAATCGACGTGTCATTTATTTTTATGTTAAATTCAAAAGAGGCTGCCTGCCGGCAGAAATAAGCCCTGTTTTCCAACTATTATGTAAAGAAAAAAGAAAAAAGTCTTGTCCCGCCCAATACCCTGTCGACCAATCGTGTCTGGCAACGATAGTCTTACCCAAGGCATTAGTATGTACTTGGATGAAATTCTTTCGCCATTCGTCACCTCCCTGCCCTCTTTTCTAAGGGACACGAAGGATACCATCAACAGGATCCAGGAGATTCATGTGACTTCTTCTACATTTATTGCTAGCATAGATGTAGAATCACTTTACACCAATATTCAACACCAATTTGGCCTCACAGCAGTCGCACATTTCTTGTGTACCAAGGGAGTTCAATTTCATGCACATAACAAATTCCTACTATCACTACTCCGGTTTCTTCTCACTCATAACTACTTTTTATTTGATCACAAATTTTATTTGCAGACCAAAGGAACAGCTAAGGGCACTGTTTGTGCACCTACCTATGCAAATTTATTTTTGGGGTGGTGGGAGGATACTTTAGTTTTTACTGACACTTTAGCCTCATATACCTGTCACATCCTGTTTTGGGGGAGACATATTGACGATATTCTCCTCCTATGGGATGGGGACTTAAACACATTTCACGAATTTCTGCACACACTCAACTCGAACCATATTGGTATGAAATTCACCCACGTGATTCATAAAAAGGAGATCACTTTTTTGGACCTAAAGATCTCTCTGGATCCTGCTGGTGGTATCCACACGGACATTTCACGAAAATCTACGTCCACTAATAGCCTTCTACACTGGGACAGTTATCACCCCCCCCTGCTTTAAAGAAGGGAATCCCTATTGGGCAATATCTCCGTGCCAAACGTAACTGCTCGGATGAGCAATCCTTTGAATTGGAGTGTAGTGGTCTTTTCACCAAATTCTTGGCACGAGGATACCCCAAAAAATGGCTACACAAAGCGTATGCCAGAGCGAGAGCCACTGATAGAGGGGATCTATTATGTGAACGTAAACCCGTTACTGACCAACAATTAACGGTCATTGGCAAATCTGCTGGAATGACTAGTGTAAGATGTATTGGGACCTTTGATACTGGTTCCCAACAGGTTCGTGATATTCTTGTACGCCACTGGCCTGTTCTTTTGGCAGACCCTGAATTACAGGGTGTCGTTCCCCCCACACAAAACATTACCTATCGTAGAGGTAGAAATCTACGTGATTATTTGGTGCATAGTCATCATTCTGGAGCGACCTCTGTGTCAAAAAATTGGCTGAAGACATCGGTCACTGGTTCTCATCCATGTGGCCGATGTTCTTTTTGCCATCTAATGGCTACTACGAAGGAATTTATCAACCCACTTGATAACAGATCATACCGGATCAAACAATTTATTAACTGTCGTAGCAAGGGAGTTATTTATATAGCTAGTTGCTCTTGTCCTAAGCTATATTTAGGTAAGACAATACAAGAATTACGGAGGAGAATTTCTAAACATCTGAGCACCATAAACCAAAAGGAGGATACACCATTGTCTAGGCATATTCGTCTTGTACATGATGGGGATGTCCGCTCTTTGAAATTTTGGGGCATTACGCAGGTCAAACTTGGCCCAAGAGCAGGTAACCTGGACCGTAAGCTGCTACAGGAGGAGGCACGTTGGATCCATCGCCTGGGATCTCTCAGCCCAGGAGGCCTCAATGAGGGATTTACTTTTGCGGCTTTTCTGTGAACCCCACATGTAATTAATATACTGGAGCTACACTCCAGTTCTTGTGACCATTCAGGTATTATACTGACAATATAGGAATTGAACTATTAACAATCTGTCTTTTCATCAATTTTTTTTACAAATATACCATGACTAATTATACTTAGTATTTGCTTCAGGTACCCCCCAGGCTACAGCTTGGTAAGCGACACAGCGGCGGTGTTGGCATTTTGACCAATTTTAATTCTCTGCATTTTTTTAGTTCTTCTTGTGTCATGTTGATAGTAATCGACTCCGATTGTTTGGTTCTTACCGTACCTGATGAGTGCAATATCTTACACCCCTTCATTTATTTACATATGTCTTTTACAAAAAAATTCTTTATATCTTCTACATTGCTGTCTGGCATATATAATATTCTCAATTATGTCACCCCAGCATACTAGTGCGATTATTTCGTGCGTGTAGACTCGGATACCGATTTCTGTTTTTTATTTTTATTTTATTTTTGACTTTGCCTATTATCTTGATTTACCTGAGTATGCCTTTTTGGATTATAATAATATCACTGTGCTGGTCACAGCAACTATTCACGTTATTTCTATTTACTTCATTGCGCAATGCGCTTGAAGTGATTATTCATTAATTATTTATCTCTTATTTTTTGTTCTATCACCCTATTCACACTGTGCGGTTATGCACCTTACCTTGATTTACCTGAGTATGTCAGTGCATCTTCTATAAGCGGATTATAATAATATCACTGTGCTGGTCACAGTAACTATTCACGTTATTTCTAATTACATCATTGCGCTAAGCGCTTGAAGTGATTATTTATTTATTTTTTGTTCTATCACCCTGTTCACACTGTGCGTTTATGCACCGATTTACAGATTCACTGGTACACTAACCCCCCCCCCCCTCCCTCTCCCTTTTTTTGCATTACAGTAGTGTATAGCGATTATCTATATTCCCCCAGGTACCTCACTGGGCTAATGTCACAATGCGGTTTATAGCGATTATCTATACTTCCCCTAAGCACAATGTTAGAAAGCCGTGTATAGTGATTTTCTATATTTCCCCAGAACACCTACTGCGCTTGTGCACCTGGGTGTTATTCATTGGTGGCATCTGCTAAGCCGGTGATTTGTGGCAGTGTCTGTCAATCAGTGGAAGAGGAGGCTCGTCCCCCTGTTCCTCTATTGATAGACTACTGACTAATTGTGGACACATGTTGAGCTAAGTGCAGTGAATATTTAATGAGGCCGACTCCGCTGCTCGCTGTCATTGGCCCCGATACCCCTGAAGACGCTACATCGTAGCGAAACATGTCGGGGGGGCTTCTACCTATATTTTAATAATTGTCCTATTGACGCTCTAGAATCTAACTAATAACTAACTGTATGTAGGGCTCTGTAGCTGTGGTACTTAACCCTTTGTAGACAGAGCTCCTACGTCTGGCACTACGCTGACAGCTGTCAGAAATGGACGTTAACTTTTAAATTTTATGTAGTCTGTCCTGTTGCAAATCGAATAAAGACTTTTTTCTTTTTTCTTTACATAATAGTTGGAAAACAGGGCTTATTTCTGCCGGCAGGCAGCCTCTTTTGAATTTAACTGTTCCACGCCCACCAACTATTGAGGTCCTTCCCTTTGTATCTTTATTTATTTTTATGTAACGCGAGCATAAAAACATTTGTACATTTTACAAGCAATATGGTTCTATACACAACACCAGAACCAAGCTCACTACATATATACAACACCAGAACCAAGCTCACTACATATATACAACACCAGCACAAATACAGCTCAATTTAGTGCAACCCCTGCCGTATAGGTGTGTACGGCGTAAAACTACAGCTCCCAGGATGGCCCAAACAATGATAAGGATGTGCTGGGAGTTGCCGTTTCACAAAAAATAAATCCTGAGACTTCCGGTTCCGGCGCTGCCATGCGAGGAGAGTGAAAAAGAGCTCTCCAGACCTACGATACCCAAATCGACTGACATAGCCAGCACAATTAGTGTATCGATCGGGGAACGACAGACATCTCACCGGCAGACCACGCTGAATGTGGAGGGAGAGTCCCGACAGCATCGCTGCAGCCATAGCAACTCCCGAGGTACCTTCGCTGTGAGACGGCACGGACGCCATTAAAGGCCCCATACCCCAAACGGTATCAGCCGAGGAGAGGCTGAGGAGAGGCACGGAAACCAGAAGGGCACGGGGAACAATAAAGTTATCGGGACACCGCGGATTACACATTTTGGTGCCAAAACTCCCGGAACAGCACAGAGGAGAGAGGACACGCCATTTTGCAGGTTTGTGTGGAAGGGACCACTCACACACAGACAGGACTTTGACAACGAGAAACACGCTGACTTACCTTGAATAGACGTAGAATAGACGTAGAAGCTGGCACAGAGGCATTCATAGTGAAGCACTTATCGTGATGCCGCCGGTCACCAGGAAAGACAAGCAGACAGTGAGTCGCCCATCGTCAGAACAGGAAGACGAAATGTCGGACGGGGAAGGGGGAGGGGAACCCTCGACCTCGATGAAGATAGACTACAAAAGACTGGCCATAGAAGTGGCTAAGCGCATTACGCCTGATATACAGGACACCCTAGCCAGTACCATATCAGACTCCTTGAAAGAGATGCAGGCGGATATTATGCAACATGGTACACGACTAGACGAGGTGGAACAGCGAATCTCGATGCTGGAGGATGAAGCAGCAGAGGCACATGGCACCCTGCAAGAGATGGTAGCAGAAAAGGAAAAGATGCTGGCCAAAATAGATGATCTAGAGAACAGATCACGACGGAATAACGTCCGGGTGGTGGGAATACCAGAAACAGTGCCGGCAACGCATTTAAAAAGTATCTGTGAATACGACCTCCCAAAGATGTTGAATATGGAAGGCCCGTGCAAAGTAGAAAGAGCGCACAGGGTGGGCCCAGACAGACAAAAGCTGACACAGCCACAAGGCCAGATACAGAGGGCAAGACAAGTCATAGTTCGCTACCTGGATTATTCTGACAAGGAAGCGCTGCTACGTCAATACAAGACCAGAAGAGGACCGGTAAAATTGAATGGGGTCACAGTCATGCTATTTGGAGACTACTCAGCGGAAGTCTCGAAGAAAAGGAAATTGTTTAGCAGAATCTGCACAGCGTTTTATCATCGAGGCATGAAGTTTCAACTTCAGTATCCGGCGATTTTAAAAGTAACAACGCCAAGTGGCACACCACAAGTCTACACGGATCATCGGGAAGCGGAAGCAGTATACAAGGACATACTCAAAGCTCCAGGGCCTACTGCGGCAGAGAACAACCCTGCAAGAAGTGGCACGCAGCAGGATACACCGCACCAGAAAGGACAACCGCCAAAAGAGAAAAGACTGACGCAGACACCGAGACATGGATAATCTTGACAAAATAGCCAGATGATGGTGGACTGTCCGATTTATGGGAGTAGTGAGTAATGCAGATGTTTAGCTTCAGATATATTTTGTTGGCGGGAACTCTCTCTGGGGTAGTAGAGGGGAAGTTTCAAAAAAAAAAAAAAAGGATGTCAAGGTGGGATGTATAAGTATATATCTGTGAACCCGGGAGATATGTTATAAATGTTAATCTAATATGTGATAAAGGAAGATAGGCTGCTTAGGACAGGTTAAAAAGTAGGTGAAAGAAGATCACATGGCAGAAAAAAGTGAAGTCAAAAGTGATAAAAAAAGGGGGAAGTGGGGTTGTCAGAAGGCAACAAAAAGGTTTAAATTGTTTGTTTTTAGTTGGAGTTTAAGGCGGAATGGTAGCCATATTGAAGGGAATGTTGAAAAATGGTTCCTCCTAAGAGACGAAGTTACATCACATGCAAACACAGACACATATCATAAGAACCCTATATGAAAGTAGTAACATGGAATGTTAAGGGGCTTTTGTCCCCACACAAAAGATCGATGATTCTGAGGCATCTCGGTAAAATGAAGGTAGATTTGGCCCTACTCCAGGAAACACACCTGGAAGAAAAAGATTTCTTCAGGATTTTGGGTGGGACAGGTATTCGGCTCTCCGGCAGTTCAAAAAAAAAACGGGGTCCTGATTTTAATAAATAAAAATCTTGCTGCAACGATGCGCTCAAAAGAGGTAGATTCAGAGGGACGCATGATGAATTTATTGTTGGATACGCAATTGGGAGAGATCAGTGTCTATAATATTTATGCACCTAACACAAATAACCGCACCTACTTCCAGACCCTGCAAACGACATTACTAGCGGACACTTGTGCAATGAAGTTAGTGGGAGGAGATTTCAACTCAGTACAGTGTGCAGCTGAAGATAGGAAGAGAAGTATTCAAGCATCGGCACTAGGCACGGATGGTATTTTAGCAGAATTCGCGCAAACAACACAAGTAACGGATGGGTGGAGATATAGGCATCCAGATGATAGGGAATACACCTATTATTCACCTTACCATAAATCCTGGTCTAGAATAGATTACATATTCCTGAGCCATCAGTTACTGCAGTATGTGGATCAAATAGACATCACTGACATGATCATATCGGATTATGCGCCAGTGAGGCTGGTACTGATAGATAAACACCCTAGGGGGGAGTTCACGCAGTGGAGATTCCCAACTCACCTGGCAGAAGAGGAAGAGTTCCAACAGAAGTTAAAAGGATGGTGGATGGAGTACTCGATAGATAATGCAGAACATGTCACTGAACAGGCGCTTTATTGGGAAGCGGCGAAGGCGGTATTAAGAGGGAGGCTCATATCGTATGCAGCGTTTAGGAAAAAACAAACGCAGCAAAAATTTAGGGAATGCAGTGACAAACTTAGAGCGGCATACTCTACCTTTCTAGCTGACCCTATAACAAGTAAAAAACTCAAATGGATAGAGGCCAGAAGACATTTCGAAACTTGGTTGGAAAACAAAGAAAGGTTCGGGAGATCACTCTATGAAGCCAAGCTTTTTAGGTTCGGCAACAAAGCCGGAAAGATGCTAGCAGGGTTATCTAGAGGGTTTCGGCCGCAGACGCACATCACTAAAATGAAGGACCAGGAGGGTCAAATTCATTCAGAGCCTAAAAAAATAAATGCTGTTCTGGAAGAATTCTACCAACAGCTGTATACGTCCACAGCGGGAACTGAGGATATACAGGATAGCCAGTTTTTAGCCAATCTCCCCATGCCCACACTCAATCAGGAACAATTAGGGGAGTTGAATGCACCAATAACGCAGGAAGAGCTACAGCAAACGATTAAGACATTGTCAAATGGAAAGGCGCCGGGACCTGATGGTTACCCGGCGGAATTCTACAAAATACTACAAGAGCAAATAACCCCACCGCTACTAGCATACTTCAATTCATTGTTAATGGGAGAAGGCATTCCTGCAGCAGCGAACATGGCTTATATAAAAGTGTTGCCCAAGGAGGGAAAAGATTTGTTACTGCTGGGCTCCTATAGACCCATATCTTTAATTAATCAGGATCTTAAGCTAATCTCGAAGATAATGGCGACCAGACTGGCTCAGATAATGCCACTATTGGTGGGTCCTTCACAAGTGGGGTTTATAAAAGGCAGATCGGCAGTCACAAACATTAGAAAGGTATTGGGAGTCATGGACGGGATAAGGGCCGAGATAGAGTCACATAATCAGGCAGCAATAGTGTTATTAGATGCTGAAAAAGCATTTGATAACGTCGAGTGGAGGTGGTTAGACATGGTCCTGGATAAATTTAATATACAAGGGGCATTTAGAGTATATCTGAAAGCACTGTACAATAATCCTACGGCAGCAGTCTGCACTCCGGGCGTTAGATCGAACATGTTTAAATTGTCAAAGGGCACGCGACAGGGGTGCCCCTTATCACAACTTTTGTTCGACCTTGCTTTGGAACCTCTGATACAGGTCCTGGAGCGAGGGCAGATATATTCAGGGATCCGGGTGGGTGAAGTAGAAGTCAAAACAGCGGTTTTTGCAGATGATATTCTGTTGTTTCTCTCCCACCCGTCCAGACATCTGCCTAGAGTATTTGAGGTGATTCAAGAATATGGAAAACAAGCGGGACTTAAAATTAACACAATTAAGAGCGAACTTTTAGGTTTAACGCATCATAATCACACAGCAGACGTTAACCTCCAACGGTTGGGAATTAAAATAGCAAAATCACAGATAAGATATCTGGGAATACAAATAGGACGGACCACAGGAACACTATACCAACTGAATTACGAACCCATTTTCCGCAAAATAAAATTAGAACTACAAAGATGGATGGCCTTACCACTGTCCATGTTTGGGAGATGCCATTTGGTCAAAATGATTTCCTTTGCAAGATTACTATATCCGCTGCAAACACTGCCTCTGTTGCTGAAGCATAGAGATGTAAATGCCTTTAACTCGGCTATAACGAAATTCATATGGATAAATAAGCGCCCCAGAGTGTCATTGCTAAAATTACAGGGATATCATTGGCAAGGGGGAGTGAACATACCGCACTTAAGAGGTTATAACATAGCTAGCCTCTTCCGCCATGTTCTAGATTGGATACATAAAACTAGTCACTACTCAAATAGAGATTTGGAGTCGGCTCTGGCGGAAGAATATGATCTAAGGGCCTTGCTACACACTAAGCTAGGACACCTACCCCAAAAGGTCAAATCCTCAGTCATACTACGTGACACAATAATGTGTTGGAAGGAAGTGAGGAAAAAACAGGGCCTTTCATTTCAATTGTCCAAGTATTTGCCCCTATGGACTGATATCCGGTTCCAGGCAGGGATGTCTAGCAGTCTATTTAAGACATGGAAAAACAAAGGGATAGACACAGTAGAGCATGTATTGCATGCGACGGAACCGAGATTAAAGACGCTACCAGAACTGGGGAACGAATATGGGATCCAGCAAACTCATTTTCTGCAATACCTGCAAATTAAAGCTTTTTGTACGAAGCTGGTGGGGAATTTAGAAAAAGAAATAATAGATAACCCCTTCGATGCGTTGGTGGGAGGAGAAGATTCACATAGGAAGTCCCTATCGGAATTGTACCAGGCAATGAAAGTTATGTATGTACGATTAGAAAATAAAAATCAATTTCCATATTGGAGACGTATTCTCAAAACACCGGATATAAATGAGCAACTACTGGAGGGATGGCAAACAGTGAGAAAGCATGTGATTAATGAAGTGTGGAGGGAGACACAATTTAGACTGATGCATGCAGCCATTTATGCTTTTAACATACCGCCCACAGATGGGAATCCAAATAGGATACACTCCTGCCCAAAGTGTGCTCAGCCGCACACAGACTTATATCATGGTATCTGGTTGTGTTCGGCTACTCAGGGATACTGGACGGAAGTATTGGCATATATCAAGAAGTTATGGGGTAAAACTATTCCATTGAACCCGACGCTGCTATTATTTCACTCAATAGCGTTACTAGATACTGAAGAAGAGGGAGTATTGCAACGCATACCGCCGTTAGCACATATAATAATACTTATAGCCAAAAGGTGCATTCTGAAAAATTGGCTGGAAACTAACACCCCGAATTTGGAACATTTAGTCCAGCAAATACATAAGTATCTACATTCAGATAGAACTGAGGCATTGAGGCACAAGGAACGGGAGACGGAGAAATTTTTCAAAAAATGGAAGCCATTCTTAGTACAAATGCAAGACTCGGATATAGCAGAAACGATGGAGGGCTTCAGGCAAACTAAATGGTATCTCATCGAGGATATCAAAGGGACATTAGGGAAATTAAAAACTACAAAATCAAACGATCAGTGAGGAACACATTGAGCACAAGACATTAAGGGAAACAGGGGAAGAGACAAATAAGAAAATATTAGGTAGGCTACCATAGTTACCGTGTTAAATGTTGCTAGGTTTTCCAGTATAACCTGCAATCAAAGTTGCAATAGATCTACAATCAAAAAAAAGTTTGGACTTATCAATGAAATAAAGAATATGTATCATAGATATACTAGTTTCAGGGTATGAACATTGTAATGCATTGTCTATTGTTTTTCTTTTTTTTTCTTTTATTCTGTTGAGACAATATATATGTATGTTAAATTTATATGGAAAATTTAATAAAAAAGTTTAAAAAAAAAAATAAAAAAAAATAAATCCTATCATAATCATACCACCCATCATCTCGCTGCAGATCACACAGTGACTACATTACTGATTAGAGGCAGAATAAACATTGACAATAAGTGACTCACCGGTGACATCTCAGATTCTAGTTCTTTTTCTCCATCCGGTCCAGACCTCTATGGTGGCTTCTCCCGGTCACAGACCATTTCTGCAGTTTGCTGCTCAGATGTCTTCAGCTTCTCACTTTTCCAACATTTCTGCACCTATAAATAAATATAAAGTTATCATTATACCACACACTACGCCCCTAAATATAATAGCGCCATACACTGCACCTCTAATTATAATAGCACCATACACCGTGTCCTACACACACACACACACACACACACACACACACACTGTGCCCCCTGTAGATAGTGCCTGTCATAGAGCCCCCTGTAGATAGTGCCTGCCATAGAGCCCCTGTAGATAGTGCCCCCATACAGACCACCCCTGTATAGTGTCCCACAAATAACTCCCCCTATAGTGCTCTACAGATAGCCCACCCCTGTATATAGCCCCCTGTAGATATAGCCCACCCCTGTATATAGTGCTCCACATATAGTCCACCCCTGTATATAGTGTTTCACAGATAGCCCACCACTGTATATAGCCCCCCTTGTACATATAGTCCACCCCTGTATATAGTGCTCCACTAGATAGTCCACCCCTGTATATAGTGCTCCACAGATAGCCCACCCCTGTATATACTATATACAAGGGTGGGCTATCTATGGAGCACTATATACAGGGGTGGAATATATGTACAAGGTAGCTATATACAGGGGTGGGCTTTCTGTGGAGCACTATAGGGGGAGCTATTTGTGGGATACTATATACAGGGGTGGGCTATATCTACAGGGGTGGACTATATCTACAGGGGGACTATATACAGGGGTGGGCTATCTACAGGGGGACCATATCTACAGGGGTGGGCTATATCTACAGGGGTGGGCTATATCTACAGGGGTGGGCTATATCTACAGGGGTGGGCTATATCTACAGGGGGCTATATACTATATAGCCCCCCCTGTAGCTATAGCCCACCCCTGTATATGGTGCTCCATAGATAGCCCACCCCAGTATATAGCCCCCCTGTAGATATAGTCCCCCTGTATATAGCCCACCCCCTGTAGATATAGTCCACCTGTATATAGCCCACCCCCTGTAGATATGGTCCCCCTGTAGATAGCCCACCCCAGTATATAGCCCCCTGTAGATATAGTCCCCCTGTATATAGCCCACCCCCTGTAGATATAGTCCACCTGTATATAGTCCACCCCCTGTAGATATAGTCCCCCTGTATATAGCCCACCCCCTGTAGATATAGCCCCCTGTAGATATAGTCCCTCTGTATATAGCCCACCCCCTGTAGATATAGTCCACCTGTATATAGCCCACCCCCTGTAGATATAGTCCCCCTGTATATAGCCCACCCCTTTAGATATAGTCCCCCTGTAGATATAGTCCCCCTGTAGATATAGTCCCCCTGTATATAGCCCACCCTGTAGATATAGTCCCCCCCGCAGATACAGCCACACACTTCTATTACAATTTAAAAAAAATAAAAATATTCAAACTCACCTTATTCCCGCTCCCACGCCATCCGGGAGCCATGGAGACCTGCTCTCTTCTGCGCAGGTCTCCAGGGGGTTGAACACAGCGTCTATGAAAGGCACTGATTGGCTGGGCAGGATGACTTTCCCTGTCAGTCAGTCAGCGCCTTTCATCGACGGAAGCGTCACTGGTACAAAAGGTACCAGTCGCTTCATTCGTGGAGAGGCGCTGAATGGCCGGGCACAGAACGTGCCCAGTCATTCATTGCTTCTAATTGTACCTGTGTCCTTGCGACACAGGTACAATTATAGTGAAGGAGGTGGCGCTGGCGCCCCCCTCTGAGCTGCGCCCGGGGCACGTGCCCCGCCTGCCCCCCCTAGCTACGCCCCTGCCTTACACATCAATACACTCTTTGTATAGATAGATTTCTATCTATCTATACAACCTATCCATCTATCTTTTGTTCTATCTATCTACCTTTCTATGTTTACTAGAATATTAGTATAGGCAGGTAGGGAATATATAATTATATATACAGTGAAGGAAATAAGTACTTGATCCCTTGCTGATTTTGTAAGTTTGCCCACTGTCAAAGACATGAACAGTCTAGAATTTTTAGGCTAGGTTAATTTTACCAGTGAGAGATAGATTATATATAAAAAAAAAAAAAGAAAATCACATTGTCAAAATTATATACATTTATTTGCATTGTGCAGAGAGAAATAAGTATTTGATCCCTTTGGCAAACAAGACTTAATACTTGGTGGCAGAACCCTTGTTGGCAAGCACAGCAGTCAGATGTTTTTTGTAGTTGATGATGAGGTTTGCACACATGTTAGATGGAATTTGGCCCACTCCTCTTTGCAGATCATCTGTAAATCATTAAGATTTCGAGGCTGTCGCTTGGCAACTCGGATCTTCAGCTCCCTCCATAAGTTTTCGATGGGATTAAGGTCTGGAGACTGGCTAGGCCACTCCATGACCTTAATGTGCTTCTTTTTGAGCCACTCCTTTGTTGCCTTGGCTGTATGTTTCTGGTCATCGTCGTGCTGGAAGACCCAGCCACGAGCCATTTTTAATGTCCTGGTGGAGGGAAGGAGGTTGTCACTCAGGCGTAATGTGTTACCAATGGTTTTCTTGGTGACTGTGGTCCCAGCTGCCTTGAGATCATTAACAAGTTCCCCCCGTGTAGTTTTCGGCTGAGCTCTCACCTTCCTCAGGATCAAGGATACCCCACGAGGTGAGATTTAGCATGGAGCCCCAGATCGATGTCGATTGACAGTCATTTTGTATGTCTTCCATTTTCTTACTATTGCACCAACAGTTGTCTCCTTCTCACCCAGCGTCTTACTTATGGTTTTGGAGCCCATTCCAGCCTTGTGCAGGTCTATGATCTTGTCCCTGACATCCTTACAAAAGCTCTTTGGTCTTGCTCATGTTGTAGAGGTTAGAGTCAGACTGATTAATTGAGTCTGTGGACAGGAGTCTTTTATACAGGTGACCATGTAAGACAGCTGTCTTTACTGCAGGCACTGTAATGACGGGGGGTGGGGAGACAGACAAGTGAGCCCTAATCTACCCGCCACTCAGTCCCTGCCTACTTGCAACGGCCCGCCCTAAGCGACGGGGTACAACTGGGCGACAGTTCCTACGCTCAATAAGTGCACGACAGACAACCAGACAAGGGTACACAGAGCTAGGGGGAGAAAGGGGCAGTTGCCCACGGCAACACCGTGAGCAACAAGAGAAGTAAACAAGCCGAGTCAAACCAGGAGTGTACGAGGTACCAAACGCAGAGCAGGAGAGTAGTCAGCAAGCCGGGGTCAATATGAAGCAAGGACAATAGTACAAGACACTGCAGCAGGGCCAGGAAACCAAACGAAAAGAATCACAAGCAAAGGAGGAACAGGAAAGGCAGGTATAAATAGACAGAGGGCGGGAGCTAGCTCCGTCTGGCCAGGCTGTGATAGGTTCTCCCACTCCTAAGCCTGCCACCCTGAGTGGTGGAAGATGGAGTCAGTCTCACAGACATAGAAGCAGGTGCAGACTGATTATCTATGGGCGTTAACCCCGAAGCTGTGCCTGGCAGATCCTTTACAGTACCCCCCCCTTTTATGAGGGGCCACCGGACCCTTTCTAAGTGGACCTGGTTTACTGGGGAAATGAAGGTGAAACCTCCGACCAATATCCCAGCGTGAACATCCCGAGCGGGTACCCAAGTCATCTCCTCAGGCCCGTATCCTATCCAATGGACCAGGTACTGGAGGGAGCCTTGGACCATCCTGCTGTCCACAATCTTGGCCACCTCGAATTCTGCCCCCTCAGGGGTGAGAACAGGGACCAGAGGTTTCCTCAAGGGAGCCAAGGACGGGGAGCAGCGTTTAAGGAGGGAGGCATGGAACACGTCGTGTACTCGAAAAGATGAGGACTTCAATAACCTTGTACGGCCCTATAAACCGGGGAGCAAACTTCATGGACGGGACCTTAAGGCGCAAATTTTTAGACGATAGCCACACCAGATCCCCGACCATAAACAAGGGGTTAGCAGAACGTTTTCTATCTGCCTGAGTTTTTTGTATGCTCTGGGACGCCTGTAGGTTCTTCTGAAGCTGAGCCCAGACTGTGCACAGTTCTCGATGAACGACCTCTACCTCGGGATTGTTGGAACTACCAGGTGAAACGGAAGAGAACCGTGGATTAAACCCAAAATTACAGAAAAAGGGGGAGACCCCTGACGAGTTACTGACCCGGTTATTAAGGAAAAATTCGGCGAGGGGAATGAATGAGACCCAATCATATTGACAGTCAGAAATAAAACACCTTAAATATTGTTCTAGAGACTGATTAGTCCTCTCAGTTTGGCCATTAGTTTCAGGATGGAAGGCAGAGGAGAAGGACAGATCAATCTCCAACTTCTTACAGAAGGCTCTCCAAAACAATGAAACAAATTGTACCCTTCTATCAGAAACAATATTGACAGGGATCCCATGGAGACGCAGGATGTGTTTGACAAACAAGGTAGCTAACGTCTTAGCATTGGGTAGTTTCTTGAGGGGCACAAAGTGGCACATCTTACTGAAGCGGTCTACTACAACCCATACCACCAATTTGCCTTGAGATGGAGGCAAATCGGTGATAAAATCCATGGAGATATGGGTCCAAGGTCTCTGGGGAATGGGCAAAGAACATAGTAAGCCCGCTGGTCGGGACCTGGGAGTCTTGGACCTAGCACAAACTTCACAAGCGGCGACGTAGGCCTTAACGTCTTTTGGCAACCCAGGCCACCAATAGTTTCTGGCAATGAGGTGCTTGGTACCCAGGATGCCTGGATGGCCAGATAGTGCAGAGTCATGATTTTCCCTAAGTACCCTTAGCCGGAATTGCAGGGGAACAAACAGCTTGTTCTCAGGAAGGCTCCCGGGAGCTGAACCTTGATCAGCCGCAATTTCAGAGACTAAATCAGAATCAATAGAGGAAATGATTATACCTGGAGGCAAAACACAAGCAGGATCTTCCTCCAAAGGAGGGCTGGCCATGAAGCTACGCGACAGTGCATCACCCTTAATATTTTTAGACCCAGCCCTACCCTTAGGGAGCTTAGCTCCTGGTACCAAATCAATTGCGCAATCGTATTCTCTATGAGGAGGTAACACTTCGGAGGCCTCTTTAGAGAAAACATCAGCGAAGTCCTGAACAAACTCAGGTAGAGTGTTCACCTCCTCAGGGGGAGAAATAGAATTAATAGAAAAACATGACGTCATGCATTCATTACCCCATTTGGTAAGATCCCCAGTATTCCAGTCAAACGTGGGATTATGCAACTGCAACCATGGAAGGCCTAAAACCAAATCGGACGATAATCCCTGCCTCACCAGTACAGAGCACTGCTCCAAATGCATGGAGCCAACAAGGAGTTCAAAAACAGGGGTATGCTGTGTAAAATAACCATTAGCAAGAGGAGTGGAGTCGATACCCACTACCGGGACAGGTTTAGGCAAATCAATCAATGGCATAACTAGAGACATAGCAAATTCCACAGACATAATATTAGCAGAAGACCCTGAATCCACGAAGGCACTGCCGGCAGCAGACCTACCACCAAAAGAGACCTGAAAGGGAAGCAAGATTTTATTACGTTTCATATTTACGGGAAATACCTGTGCGCCCAAGTGACCTTCCCGATGATCACTTAGGCGCGGAAGTTCTCCAGCTGCATTCTTACGCTTAGGACAGTTGTTCACTTGATGCTTGTCATCCCCACAATAGAAGTAGAGACCATTCTTCCTGCGGAAATCTCTATGTTGTTGGGGGGACACGGAGGCCCCGAGTTGCATAGGTACCTCCGAGTCTTCCGGGGAGGAACGAAGCAACGGAACCTCGGGTGGCATCATGGGGGAGTCAGAGGAGAAAACACATAAACGTTCACGTTGTCGTTCCCTGAGACGTCGGTCAAGTCGTACCGCTAAAGCCATAACCTGGTCTAGGGAGTCAGAAGAGGGATAGCTAACTAGCAGGTCTTTCAGGGCGTTCGACAGACCCAACCTAAACTGGCACCTTAAGGCAGGGTCATTCCACCGAGAAGCTACGCACCACTTCCTAAAGTCAGAGCAATACTCCTCAACAGGTCTCTTACCCTGACATAAGGTCACCAGCTGACTCTCGGCAAAAGCAATCTTGTCAGTCTCGTCATAGATGAGTCCGAGAGCAGAAAAGAAGAGATCAGGAGGAAAGTTAAGGGGCGTCAGGAGCCAAGGAGAAGGCCCATTCTTGGGGCCCTTCCTGGAGCCGCGACATAATTATACCCACCCGCTGGCTCTCAGAACCTGAGGAGTGGGGCTTTAAGCGAAAATAGAGCCTACAACTCTCCCGAAAGGAGAGAAAAGTCTTCCGGTCCCCTGAGAACCGGTCGGGCAACTTGAGGTGGGGTTCAAGAGGTGAGGTGAGGGGGACTACCAAGGTAGCATCAGGCTGGTTGACCCTCTGAGCCAGGGCCTGGACCTGTAGGGAGAAACCCTGCATTTGCTGAGCCAGGGTCTCAAGGGGGTCCATAATAGTGTCAGGGACCAGGGTAGACTAGGTATGGGCTTGTGATTATGTAATGACGGGGGGTGGGGAGACAGACAAGTGAGCCCTAATCTACCCGCCACTCAGTCCCTGCCTACTTGCAACGACCCGCCCTAGGCGACGGGGTACAACTGGGCGACAGTCCCTACGCTCAATAAGTGCACGACAGACAACCAGACAAGGGTACACAGAGCTAGGGGGAGAAAGGGGCAGTTGCCCACGGCAACACCGTGAGCAACAAGAGAAGTAAACAAGCCGAGTCAAACCAGGAGTGTACGAGAGTAGTCAGCAAGCCGGGGTCAATATGAAGCAAGGACAATAGTACAAGACGCTGCAGCAGGGCCAGGAAACCAAACGAAAAGAATCACAACCAAAGGAGGAACAGGAAAGGCAGGTATAAATAGACAGAGGGCGGGAGCTAGCTCCGTCTGGCCAGGCTGTGATAGGTTCTCCCACTCCTAAGCCTGCCACCCTGAGTGGTGGAAGATGGAGTCAGTCTCACAGACATAGAAGCAGGTGCAGACTGACTATCTATGGGCGTTAACCCCGAAGCTGTGCCTGGCAGATCCTTTACAGGCACCAAGTTGATTTGGAGCGTGTAACTGGTCTGGAGGAGGCTGAACTCTTAATGGTTGGTAGGGGATCAAATACTTATTTCTCTGTGCACAATGCAAATAAATATATATAATTTTGACAATGTGATTTTCTGTTGTTTTTTTTATATAATCTATCTCTCACTGGTAAAATTAACCTAGCCTAAAAATTCAAGACTGTTCATGTCTTTGACAGTGGGCAAACTTACAAAATCAACAAGGGATCAAATACTTATTTCCTTCACTGTATATCTACATATAAATATATATGTATAAAATATATGTATCAATAGCGTTTTATTTTTTTGTTAGCAGTAGTGTAGATATAGTAGTGACATAGTAGATATATAGTAGTGTAGATATATATATATAAATATATACCAGTTAGTTTTTGTGTGTGTGTGAGTATATATATGTTATAATAAAAAAATCTATATATACAAAAAAAATAATTGTTTGTTTAGTTCGTGTTAGGGCGGATTTACACGAGCGTGTGCATTTTAACAGCTCCGTGTGTCATCAGATAGGATGTGCGGCTACGTGATTTTTGCGCAGCTGCCATCATTATGACACTTTGTTTGGATGTTGGTGAACAGAAAAGCACGTGGTGCTTTTCTGTTTCCAAACATACTTTTGACTGCTGTTGCGCGAATAACGCGTGACACGGAAGTGCTTCCGTGTGTTGCGCGTGATTTTCACGCACCCATTGACTTCAATGGGTGCGTGATGCGCGAAAAGCGCAGAAACATAGGACCTGTCGTGAGATTTACACAGTGGACTCACACTGCGCAAAAAATCACGGACAGTCTGCGCTGCCCCATAGACTGGCATAGGTTCGTGCGACACACGTGAAAAACACGCAGGTGGCACGGAAGTATATTGCGTTCTTGTAAATCCGCCCTCAGTGACATTATGGCGAGGAAGTTATTTAGCGCTGAGAAGGCATATGTCATGCTGTGGTCAGAGTCTGAGACCGCATCAGAAATGGCGTCAGAGATGGAACCTGTTTTAGGCAGTGACGATGATAGCGTCACTTCAGGTTCATCTTCAGGGGACGTTATCCCTGATGCAGTAGAAACAGCGGAACATGAAAGCGCAGGGCCTAGTAACACTGTAGCACGGGACAGCCTGGTCCCTCCAGTTCAGGCTCTTATATGGGCACCCGCTCCATCTTTTGGGCCTAGAATCCAAGGATTTTCTGCCACTCCTGGCACAACTGTGGACAATACAAATTTTGTCCAAATGGATTACATCCATTTATTTATTACAGACGACCTCCTAAATATCATTGTCCATTAAACAAATCTATATGCCGCTCAGTATATAAGGCAGAAACCTTCATCCACCCATGCCAGAGATTGAACGCTCAGCAATTTGCAGAAATTAAAAAAAAATATTGGGGCTCACCCTAAATATGGGTATTGTAAAAAAGTCCTCCATTAGGTCTTACTGGTCAACAAGACCAAATAAGACCGCTAATAAATTCCCACAATAATTTATTTCTACAACTCTGCACCCCTGAGCAGAATGTAAGTGTGGACGAATCCCTCCTCAACTCCCATGGAAGACTTAGCTTTCGCCAATATCTACCTTCCAAAAGGGCAAGATATGGTGCTAATCTTTATAAATTGTGTGAAATCGGGTCAGGATATACTACCGCCTTCAGGATTTATGAAGGGCGGAACCGCTCAATAAATGTTCCTGGATGCACCCCTGATCTTTCCACCAGCAGCAAAATTGTGTGGGAGATAATGCAGCCTCTGCTTCACAAGGGGTACCACCTGTACTGCGACAATTTTTATTCTAGTGTGCACCTATTTATGCATTTGCATGCTGCAAGGACCGGGGCATGTGGTACCATGCGCAAAAACCGAATTGGTTTTCCGCAGCAATTAGTGGGGAAGCACATGGTAAAGGGGAACTTCTGTGCTTATGTATCTGAGGAATTGCTGGCGGTCAAGTACAGGGATCGCAAAGATGTATATGTGCTAAGCACGATTCATACCGCAGGAACAGTGGCAGTGAGAGAAAGGGGGGCAACATCAGACAAACACAAACCAGTAAGCGTGTCCGAATATCGAATATAACAAGTACATGGGGGGAGGATGGATTTAAGCAACCAGGTTTTACAGCCCTATATAGTGAAACACAAAACAAAAACCTGGTACAAAAAAGTGGCCATTTATCTTCTACAGGTGGCAATCCACAATTCATTTGTGCTCTATAAAAAAAAACAGAGGCAGAGACACATATCTGGATTTCCAGGAGAAAATTAGCGAAGGCCTCATATTTGATGTTCAGGACACCAGAGAATGCCCCCAGTCTGAGGATGTCAAACGACTGACTGAAAGACATTTTATCATTGGCATTCCCCCAACACCAACTAGAAGCAACCCCCAGAAAAAGTGCAGCGTCTGCAGAAAAGATAGGCGCTGCAAAGATTCCCGATATTTCTGTCTTTCATGTCCCTCGCAACCAGGCCCGTGCATTCACACGTTTTAAAAAATACCGTACTGTTCTGAATTATTAGATTTTAGTTAACTAGTTGAAAATATATTTGCCCTACATTAAGTTTTTATTTTTCCAATGATTTTACTCCCAGAGTGAGGAAGGGAATGGGTGGGGGGGTGGATGTCATGTTTGCATATTCTCTAAAGTTCATTTGCATAAACCTGCAATTTCTTATTTTAGGAAAGCCAAAAATATTAATTCCCATTATACCCCTAGATGAATACTTTTGGGATCTCTGCTTCAAGAGCAGATATTTTGAAAGGTGTTATAGAAACTCTGCTGAGTTTTGTAAAACCAGCTTTGAAAAAAAGGAGATTTGTGAAATAAGCTTCTTCTATCGTAAGCCCTCCTACATCTCTATGTGATAAATAAGGCACACATATTTGGTATCCCCATGCACGGGAGATATGGAAGAATGTGAAAGAAGATTAATTTTCTCAGTGGTCCATAATATGTGTGAAAAATGCTAGCATAAACTAACGCATTTGCCCAAAAAATGCAAATTTTATTTTGTTCCATCTTATTCAAGAAACTTTCAGAAGAAAACGAGACTTTCTAAAAATATGATAAACCCCTTGAAGAAAACCTCGTGGGGTCTACTTGTGTGAATGAAGTCATTCAGGGGGTGTTTCTAATGTTTCAGTAGCATTAGGCCCCCCAGAAAACAGTATGCTGCTATAAAATCAAGTGCAGAATTCCTGGACCGAAAAGGCCAAAAAGCCTCCTTTTAATCCAAGACCTGGCACATGCCCCCACAGTGAATAAAGCACACATATTTGGTATCCCCATGCACGGGAGAAGTGGCGGAATGTGAAAGGAGATAAATTTTGTCCGTGGTCTATACTGTGTGACGAAAAAAACCTTGCAGAAACTGACGCATTTGCTAAATTCTTGCATTTTTTTCCAATTTGGCCAACTTTAGAGAAAAAAATAAAAATGATGTATAGTGACAAATGCCATTAAAACAAAGCTGAATCTGTCCTTAAAAAAAGAGTGTAAAATTCAAAGATGAACTTTATTCACCTGCAGAGCTATAATCTTCTAAAGAAGCGCAGAGAGCCTAGTCCTTAACCGGTTAATTCCTGTGAAACGCCTAAAGGGTTAAAATACTTTCTGAATGCTGTTTTGAATACTTTGAGGGGTGCAGTTCTCAACATGGGGTGATTTATGGGGACTTTCTAATATATAAGGCCCTCAAAGCCACTTCACAACTGAACTGGTCCCTGAAAAAACAGCCTTTTAAAATTTTCTTGAAATTTAAATTTAAACTTAAAATCTAACATTTAAATTTAAAATTTTACCTACGTAGTGCAATGTATTAGATCTGTCAGTTATTCACTGACAGCAAGCCGATTATGCTTCGCCTCCCAGCGGGGCCAAATCGGCTTCCGTAATGGCAGAGCAGGAGGCCATTGTGTCTCCTGTTGCCATAGCAGCAGTCGCCAGTCCTGATTGACTGTCAGGGTTGACGATCTGCTAGCAACCGCTAAGATGCAGCGATCGCTTTCGATTGCTGCATCGAAGGGGTTAATGGCAGGGATCGGACCTAGCTCAGTTTCCTGCCGTTACAGGTGGATGTCAGCTGTAACATACAGCTGACTTCCACCGCTGATGACGCCGGATCAGCTCCTGAGTCGGCGCCATCTTGCCGGCAGCTACGAAAGCCGATCAGGCTCCGCCGCGGGCGGATCTTGACCGGCTTCCGTGCTAGGCAGATCGGGAGGCCAGTATTAGACCTCCGGTTGCCATTGCAGCCACCGGAACCCCAGCAATTTCATTGCTGGGGTTCCGATGAGCTGCAAAGTACTTAAATGTAGCGATCGCGTTTGAACGCTGCATTGAAGGGGTTAATGGCGGGGATCGAAGCTAATTTCGGTCCCCACCATTACAGCCAGATGTCAGCCGTAAGATACCGCTGAGATCCGGCGATGATGGCACCGGCTCAGCTTCTGAGACGGTGCCAAGCATGTGGCATATGGATACGGCAAATTGCGGGAAGCACTAGTTTTTCATGGTTTACCCATACGCCAAATGTCGGGAAGGGGTTAAGTAAGATTTTCTGTTTGGCAAAAATTTGGAGATATTAAGAAGTTGAGATGCTAGGTCAAACAAATCTTCCTATGGTGCTCCCCCAAAATGCCCTGATGAAGCTGTCAGATGGATTTAGAAAGCGAATCCAGTCCATTGTCTAGAGCAGGGGTCTCAAACTCGGCCGGGTAAGTGGGCCACATATGGAAAAAATGGAAAGTTGACGGGCCGCATTACTTTCAAATTTGATACAATACAAAATTATTGTTAATCAATTAGTTATTTGAACTACTATAACACTATATTACAATAATACTACAGTACTATAATAATACCGCTAGGTTTAAAATTAGAGAGAATTCTCCACGTGCTTATTTCAACAATCCAGTTTTCAAGTTTAAGTGTCGCTAAATGCAGCCCGGCGGCTCAGTTGGCAGTGTTTGGCAGACACACATGTCAAGATTGGGCAGCACCTTTTTAGATAGTGCCACATAGTCCTCTGTACTTAGTGCCACAGAGTCCTCTGTAGATAATGCCCCAGTGCCCTCTGTAGATAATGTCACAGTGCCCTCTGTAGATAATGCCCCAGTGCCCTCTGTAGATAATGCAACACACCCCTAGATAATGCCACAGTTTCCTCTGTAGATACTGCCAAACACCCACTTGTAGATAATGCCACAGTGCCCTCTGTAGATGCTGCCACAGTGCCCTCTGTAGATGCTGCCACAGTGCCCTCCGTAGATGCTGCCACAGTGCCCTCTGTAGATACTGCCACAGTGCCCTCTGTAGATGCTGCCACAGTGCCCTCCGTAGATGCTGCCACATTGCCATCTACAGATGCTGCCACAGTGCCCTCTGCAGATAACGCCACACACAACCCAAGTAGATAGCTCCATTGGGGCTTCCTCTAAGAGAGGAATCCCCAGCCAGAGCGTTGCCGATGCTTTGGCTGGGGATTCCTCTGCTGTTGGAGCCCCTGACGTCACTGTCCATACACAGTGACGTCAGGGGATCCTCCTGGAAAGGAATGTGATATTAGGGGCAACCCCAAAGCCGGTGTGTCAGAGCAGAGCACTGGTATTGGCTCTGCACCGGAACTCTGGCGAAGCCACTGACATCAGTGTCCATATATGGACAGTGATGTCAGGGGCTTACCCAGAGCTGGAGTCCCGGAGCAGAGCCGCTTCTAGCACTCTGCGTGGGATTCCAGCTCTGCTCCTGACATCACTGTCCATATATGGACTTGGATGTCAGGGGCAACCCCAGAGCTGGAGTCCCGGGCAGAGCGATAGTAGGCTCTTCCTGGGACTCCAGCTGTACTCCTGACATCACTGGAATTCCTGCTTTGAGGAAGCTCCTGACATCACTGTCGATGTATGGACAGCGATGTTAGAGGCTTCCCTAGAGTCCCTGAGCAGAGCCTATACTAGCGCTCTGCACGGGACTCCGGCTCTGGGGAAGCCCCAGACATCGGTGTCCATATGTGGACAGCGATGTCAGGGAATTCCACAGAGTCCCGGAGCAGAGCCTATACTAGCGCTCTGCCCGGGACTCCACTCTGGGGAAGACCCTGACAACACTGTCCATATATGGACAGCGATGTCAGGGAGTGCCACAGAGTCCCGGAGCAGAGCCTATACTAGCGCTCTGCACGGGACTCTGGCTCTGTGGAAGCTTCAGACATCGCTGTCCATATGTGGACAGCGATGTCAGAAGATTCCACAGAGTCCCGGAGCAGAGCCTATACTAGCGCTTTGCCCAGGACTCCACTCTGGGGAAGACCCTGACATCACTGTCCATATATGGACAGCGATGTCAGGGAATTCCACAGAGTCCCGGAGCAGAGCCCATACTAGCGCTCTGCCCGGGACTCCGCTCTGGGGAAGACCCTGACAACACTGTAAATGTTACGAGGCGGGGTGTGGACCCACTGGGCCGTACCGTGTAGCGGGATGGCAGCTGGCCAAACAGATAAGGTATAGAGTCTATAGTCCAGAAAAGGGTACCAAAGGCAATGTAGACAGTAGCAAGGCAGGCTCGGCTGGGACCAGGCAGCAGGTAGACGTCAGGCGTGGAGTACTAGAACAGGCGTGGAGATGCAGCACAACATGACAACAGCTCAGCACGGCAGTAGACCAGGATGGTACAGATAGCACGGGAAACAGGATACAGGAACGGGAAACACTTGGAAGCTCCAAGACAATTAGGAGACCATTTTGAAGACAGACTAAGGGAAACAACAACAACGATCAGGCGAGGATAAGAAGGACGGTGACCCTCTTATAGTCCAGGAGTTCATGAGTAGGGTGATGATGATTTTCAGGTGCGCGCACTGGCCCTTTAAGAGCGGGCACGAGCGCGCGCACCCTCCGAGAGACAGGTTCGATACCCGGAAGTGAGTGCCGGCGCCTCACAGGGGGACGACGCAGCACAGCAGTAGGACGTCCATGGCCGCGGTCATCAAGGGGTAAGTTAGAACGACAGACCGCGGCCATAGACGTTACAGTATCCCCCCTCTTATGCCCCCTCTTCTTGGGACCAGAACGGAAGAGAAACTTCCTTATCGGGACAGGGGCATCGATGTTCCCCTCTGGCTCCCAAGACCTCTCTTCTGGGCCGAATCCCCTCCAATCCACCAAATCAAACGTCCTTCCTCCAACCCTCTTGGTGGCTAGAATCTCCCTTACCTCGCAAGTCCCTGACGAACCGCCAGGAGCCACTGCGGTACTAGGAGTCCTAGAGTAGCGGTTCAGGACCACAGTCTTCAGCAAGGATACATGGAAGGAGTTCGGGATCTTCAGTGTAGGGGGCAGCCACAGCTTGTACGACACCGGGTTAAATAGTAGCAGGATCTCGAAGGGTCCGAGAAACCTGGGAGCAAATTTGCAGGACGGCACTCTCAGCCAGATATTGTTTGAAGACAACCAGTCTCTCGTTCCAGGAAGAAACTGAGGAGGATCCCGTCTTCTAGTATCTGCTTTTCTCTTCATGCGATCTACCGCCAGCAGAATAGAAGATCGGGTCTGTTGCCATATTTGCAGAAAGTCCCTGAAGGTCGAGTCAGCTGCAGGCACCTGGGACATAGTAGAGACAGGTAGAGGTATACGAGGCTGTTGACCGTAGACTATGAAGAACCGGCTGGAGGTGGTGGAGTCACTAGTATGGTTGTGATAGGAGAATTCTGCCCACGGAAGCAGCTGCACCCAGTCATCATTTCGTCTGGATAGTTCTCCATAATTTGGTTAATCCTCTCGACTTGCCCATTGGACTGGGGATGATAGGCCGAAGAGAAGCCCAACTTTACACCAAGGAGACCGCAGAGTGCACTCCAAAACTTCGAAGTGAACTGGACCCCTCGATCCGAAACAATACGCAGGGGCAAGCCGTGCAGACGGAAGATGTGTTGCATGAAGAGGTCAGCCAGTCGAGCAGCAGAAGGCAGGCCAGTCAGGGGAACAAAATGAGCCATTTTAGAGAATCGATCCACCACCACCCAGATCACACTGCAACCCGCAGAGAGAGGGAGATCCGTGACAAAGTCCATTGCAACATGCTGCCAGGGGGCATCGGGCACAGGCAGTGGTTGGAGAAGACCAGATGGTCTGGAGTGGGCAACTTTTATTACCTGCGCATACCCTGTATAAAGAGACGAAGTCCCTGATGTCTTTGGGCAGCGTGGGCCACCAGAACTGACGGGCGATTAGGTCTTGGGTCTTACGAGTCCCCGCGTGACCTGCCAGATGAAGCTGTGACCCCAGCAAAGGATTCTTCCTCTGTCTGCCAGAGATACAAAAGTTCTTCCTGGAGGAATGTCTCTAACCTGCAGAGGGTTCACAAAGAAGATGAAGGAAGGATCAATAATATTCTGTGGGGACTCCACAGTGTCGTCTGTTTAGAATGACCTAGACAAGGCATCAGCCTTCACATTCTTGTCGGCAGGTCAGTGGTGGAGTTCGAACCGCAACCGAGCAAAGAATAACGACCACCTGGCTTGACGAAGATTCAACCGTTGAGCCGTCTGTAAATAGGTCAGATTCTTGTGATCCGTGTAGAACAGGATAGGGTGGACTGCATCTTCCAGTAAATGTCTCCACTTCTGCAGGGCCAGCTTGATGGCCAGTAACTCCCGATCCACATTTTGGCATTCATACCCTTCTTTGAGAGGGAAGAAATGGGGGCTGTCAATGACGAAAAGTTGGGGATGAACAGCCGGTAGAAGTTGGCGAATCCCAGGAAGCGTTGTATGGCCCTTAAGCCTTGGGGGCGTGGCCACTCCAGGACAGCCTGTAATGTCGGGGTAGGGAGACAGACAAGTGAGCCCTAATCTACCCGCCACTCAGTCCCTGCCTACTTGCAACGACCCGCCCTAAGCGACGGGGTACAACTGGGCGACGGTCCCTACACTCAATAGATGCACGACAGACAAACAGACAAGGGTACAAAGAAGCCAGGGAAATGAGGAAGTTGCCCACGGGGACACCGTGAGTAACAAGCGAAGTGAATGAGCCGAGTCAAACCAGGAGATGAGAGAGGTACAAAAACGCAGAGCAGAAGAGTGGTCAGTAAAGCCAAGGTCAATCACAAACAGAGGATCAGTAGTTCAAGAAGCTGCAGCAGGGCCAGGAAACCAGCAAAGAAGAATCACAAGCAAAGGAGGAACAGGAAAGGCAGGTATAAAAAGACAGAGGGCGGGAGCTAGCTCCGTCTGGCCAGGCTGTGATAGGCTCTCCCACTCCTAAGCCTGCCATCCTGGGTGGTGGAAGATGGAGTCAGTCTCACAGACATAGAAGCAGGTGCAGACTGATTACCTATGGGCGTCGACACAGAAGTTGTGTCTGGCAGATCCTTTACAGTACCCCCCCTTTTATGAGGGGTCACCGGACCCTTTCTAGGTGGACCTGGTTTATTGGGGAAACGAAGGTGGAACCTCCTGAGCAATACCCCAGCGTGAACATCCCGGGCGGGTACCCAAGTCCTCTCCTCAGGCCCGTATCCCCTCCAATGGACCAGGTACTGGAGGGAGCCTTGGACCATCCTGCTGTCCACAATCTTGGCCACCTCGAATTCTGCCCCCTCAGGGGTGAGAACAGGGACCGGAGGTTTCCTCGAGGGAGCCAAGGACGGGGAGCAGCGTTTAAGGAGGGAGGCATGAAACACGTCGTGTACTCGAAAAGACGGGGGCAACTCCAGTCGGAAGGACACAGGGTTAAGGACTTCAATGACCTTGTATGGCCCTATAAACCAGGGAGCAAACTTCTTGGACGGGACTTTAACGCGCACATTTTTTGACGATAGCCACACCAAATCCCCGACCACAAACAAGGGGTTAGCAGAACATCTTCTATCTGCCTGAGTCTTTTGTATGCTCTGGGACGCCTCTAGGTTCTTCTGAACCTGGGCCCAGACTGTGCACACTTCCCGATAAACGACATCTACCTCGGGGTTGTTGGAACTACCAGGTGAAACGGAAAAGAACCGTGGATTAAACCCAAAATTACAGAAAAAGGGGGAGACCCCTGACGAGTTACTGACTCGGTTATTAAGGGAAAATTCAGCAAGGGGATGAATGAGACCCAATCATATTGACAGTCAGAGATAAAACACCTTAAAGAGGCTCTGTCACCAGATTTTGCAACCCCTATCTGCTATTGCAGCAGATAGGCGCTGCAATGTAGATTACAGTAACGTTTTTATTTTAAAAAAACGAGCATTTTTGGCCAAGTTATGACCATTTTTGTAGTTATGCAAATGAGGCTTGCAAAAGTCCAAGTGGGTGTGTTTAAAAGTAAAAGTCCAAGTGGGTGTGTATTATGTGCGTACATCGGGGCGTTTTTAATACTTTCACTAGCTGGGCGCTCTGATGAGAAGTAACATCCTCTTCTCTTCAGAACGCCCAGCTTGTGACAGTGCAGATCTGTGACGTCACTCACAGGTCCTGCATCGTGACGGCCACATCGGCACCAGAGGCTACAGTTGATTCTGCAGCAGCATCAGCGTTTGCAGGTAAGTCGATCTTACCTGCAAACGCTGATGCTGCTGCAGAATCAACTGTAGCCTCTGCTGCCGATGTGGCCGTCACGATGCAGGACCTGTGAGTGACGTCACAGATCTGCACTGTCACAAGCTGGGCGTTCTGAAGAGAAGAGGATGTTACTTCTCTTCACAGCGCCCAGCTAGTGAAAGTATTAAAAACGCCCCGATGTACGCACCTAATACACGCCCACTTGGACTTTTATTTTTAAACACACCCACTTGGACTTTTGCAAGCCTCATTTGCATAATTACAAAAATGGTCATAACTTGGCCAAAAATGCTCGTTTTTTAAAAATAAAAACGTTACTGTAATCTACATTGCAGCGCCTATCTGCTGCAATAGCAGATAGGGGTTGCAAAATCTGGTGACAGAGCCTCTTTAAATATTGTTCTAGAGACTGATTAGTCCTCTCAGTTTGGCCATTAGTTTCAGGATGGAAGGCAGAGGAGAAGGACAGATCAATCTCCAACTTTTTACAGAAGGCTCTCCAAAACAATGAAACAAATTGTACCCCTCTGTCAGAAACAATATTGACAGGGACCCCATGGAGACGCAGGATGTGTTTGACAAACAAGGTAGCTAACGTCTTAGCATTGGGTAGTTTCTTGAGGGGCACAAAGTGGCACATCTTACTGAAGCGGTCTACTACAACCCACACCACCGACTTGCCTTGAGATGGAGGCAAATCGGTGATTAAATCCATGGAGATATGGGTCCAAGGTCTCTGGTGAACGGGCAAAGAACATAGTAAGCCCGCTGGTCGGGACCTGGGAGTCTTGGACCTAGCACAAACTTCACAAGCGGCGACGTAGGCCTTAACGTCTTTGAGCAACCCAGGCCACCAATAGTTTCTGGCAATGAGGTGCTTGGTACCCAGGATGCCTGGATGGCCAGATAGTGCAAATTCATGATTTTCCCTAAGTACCCTTAGCCGGAATTGCAGGGGAACAAACAGCTTGTTGTCAGGAAGGCTCCCGGGAGCTGAACCTTGATCAGCCGCAATTTCAGAGACTAAATAAGAATCAATAGAGGAAATGATTATACCTGGAGGCAAAACACAAGCAGGATCTTCCTCCGAAGGAGGGCTGGCCATGAAGCTACGCGACAGTGCATCAGCCTTAATATTTTTAGACCCAGCTCTATAGGTGACCAAAAAGTTGAATCTGGTAAAAAATAACGCCCATCGAGCTTGTCTCGGGTTTAGCCTCCGGGCAGATTCTAGGAAAACCAGATTCTTGTGGTCGGTAAGGACCGTTACCTGGTGCCTAGCCCCCTCCAGGAAGTGGCGCCACTCTTCAAATGCCCATTTAATGGCTAAGAGTTTGCGGTTGCCAATATCATAGTTACTCTCAGTGGGCGAAAACTTCCTGGAGAAGTAGGCACAGGGGCGGAGATGGGTGAGGGACCTGGTACCCTGGGACAAGACAGCCCCCACTCCCACCTCGGATGCGTCAACCTCCACGATAAATGGCTCCATTTGGTTGGGCTGAACCAGCACTGGGGCCGAGATAAAGCACTTCTTAAGGACCTCAAAAGCCTGGACAGACTCAGGAGGCCAGTGGAGGAGATCAGCACCTTTGCGAGTGAGATCCGTAAGAGGCTTAGCGATGATCGAGAAGTTAGCAATAAATCTCCTGTAATAATTAGCGAACCCCAGGAAGCACTTTAACGCCTTCAGGGAGGCAGGTTGGACCCATTCCGCCACAGCCTGGACCTTGGCGGGGTCCATGCGGAATTCATGAGGAGTGAGGATTTGACCCAAAAACGGTATCTCCTGCACCCCAAACACACATTTTTCGGTGTTAGCAAACAGTTTGTTTTCCCGAAGGGCCTGGAGCAGCTTCCTGACATGCTCAATGTGGGAGGACCAGTCCTTGGAAAACACAAGTATGTCATCAAGGTACACTACAAGAAATACCCCCAGGTAGTCTCTTAAAACCTCATTTATGAAATTCTGGAAGACCGCGGGAGCATTACACAATCCAAAGGGCATGACGAGGTATTCGAAATGACCTTCGGGCGTGTTAAACGCAGTCTTCCACTCATCCCCCTCTTTAATGCGGATAAGGTTATTAGCCCCCAATAGATCAAACTTAGAGAACCATTGGGCCCCCTGAACCTGATTGAAGAGATCAGGAATCAAAGGAAGGGGATACTGGTTCCTTACAGTGACCTTATTCAAGTTTCGGTAGTCAATGCATGGCCTAAGACCACCATCTTTCTTCCCTACGAAGAAGAAGCCAGCACCTACCGGAGAAGTAGAGGGGCGAATGTAACCCTTGGCCAGGCATTCCTGGATATACTCTCTCATGGCTTCACGTTCGGGACAAGAGAGATTAAATATCCTACCCTTAGGGAGCTTAGCTCCTGGTACCAAATCAATTGCGCAATCGTATTCTCTATGAGGTGGTAACACTTCGGAGGCCTCTTTAGAGAAAACATCAGCGAAGTCCTGAACAAACTCAGGTAGAGTGTTCACCTCCTCAGGGAGAGAAATAGAATTAACAGAAAAACATGACGTCATGCATTCATTATCCCATTTGGTAAGATCCCCAGTATTCCAGTCAAACGTGGGATTATGCAACTGCAACCAGGGAAGGCCTAAAACCAAATCGGACGATAATCCCTGCATCAACAGTACAGAGCACTGCTCCAAATGCATGGAGCCAACAAGGAGTTCAAAAACAGGGGTATGCTGTGTAAAATAACCATTAGCAAGAGTAGTGGAGTCGATACCCACTACCGGGACAGGTTTAGGCAAATCAATCAATGGCATAGCTAGAGACATAGCAAATTCCACAGACATAATATTAGCAGAAGACCCTGAATCCACGAAGGCACTGCCGGTAGCAGACTTACCACCAAAAGAGACCTGAAAGTGAAGCAAGATTTTATTACGTCTCAAATTTTATGGAAAATACCTGTGCGCCCAAGTGACCTCCCCGATGGTCACTTAGGCGCGGACGTTCTTCCGGCTGCTTATTCTTACGCCTAGGACAGTTGTTCACTTGATGCTTGTCATCCCCACAGTAGAAGTAGAGACCATTCTTCCTGCGGAACTCTCTACGTTGTTGGGGGGACACGGAGGCCCTGAGTTGCATAGGTACCTCCGAGTCTTCCGTGGAAGAATGAAGCAACGGAACCTCGGGAGGCATCATGTGGGAGTCAGAGGAGAAAACACAAACACGTTCAAGTTGTCGTTCCCTGAGACGTCGGTCAAGTCGTACCGCTAAAGCCATAACCTGATCTAGGGAGTCAGAAGAGGGATAGCTAACTAGCTGGTCTTTCAGGGCGTTCGACAGACCCAATCTAAACTGGCACCTTAAGGCAGGGTCATTCCACCGAGAAGCTACGCACCACTTCCTAAAGTCAGAACAATACTCCTCAACAGGTCTCTTACCCTGACGTAAGGTCACCAGCTGACTCTCGGCAAAGGCAGTCTTGTCAGTCTCGTCATAAATGAGCCCGAGAGCAGAAAAGAAAAGATTAACGGAGGAAAGTTCAGGGGCGTCAGGAGCCAAGGAGAAGGCCCATTCTTGGGGCCCGTCCTGGAGCCGGGACATAATTATACCCACCCGCTGGCTCTCAGAACCAGAGGAGTGGGGCTTTAAGCGAAAATAGAGCCTACAACTCTCCCGAAAAGAGAAAAAAGTCTTCCGGTCCCCTGAGAACCGGTCAGGCAACTTTAGGTGGGGTTCCAGAGGTGAGTTGAGGGGCACTACCAGGGTAGCATCAGGCTGGTTCTCCCTCTGAGCCAGGGCCTGGACCTGTAGGGAGAGGCCTTGCATTTGCTGAGCCAGGGTCTCAAGGGGGTCCATAGTAGCGTCAGGGACCAGGGTAGACTAGGTATATGAGCTTGTGATTAGATAATGTCGGGGTAGGGAGACAGACAAGTGAGCCCTAATCTACCCGCCACTCAGTCCCTGCCTACTTGCAACGACCCGCCCTAAGGCGACGGTCCCTACACTCAATAGGTGCACGACAGACAAACAGACAAGGGTACAAAGAAGCCAGGGAAATGGGGAAGTTGCCCACGGGGACACCGTGAGCAACAAGCGAAGTGAACGAGCCGAGTCAAACCAGGAGATGAGAGAGGTACAAAAACGCAGAGCAGAAGAGTGGTCAGTAAAGCCAAGGTCAATCACAAGCAGAGGATCAGTAGTTCAAGAAGCTGCAGCAGGGCCAGGAAACCAGCAAAGAAGAATCGCAAGCAAAGGAGGAACAGGAAAGGCAGGTATAAATAGACAGAGGGCGGGAGCTAGCTCCGTCTGGCCAGTCTGTGATAGGCTCTCCCACTCCTAAGCCTGCCATCCTGGGTGGTGGAAGATGGAGTCAGTCTCACAGACATAGAAGCAGGTGCAGACTGATTACCTATGGGCGTCGACACAGAATTTGTGTCTGGCAGATCCTTTACACAGCCTTTACCTTCTCAGGGTCCATTTTAAGGCCCTGATCGGAGATAATGTAGCCCAGGAAGGGAAGAGATCTTTTTTCAAACATGCACTTCTCCAGCTTGGCGTAAAGATGATTCTCCCTTAAACGAAGCAACACCTGGTGGACATGACTCTGATGAGTTACTGGATCTGGGGAAAAAATCAAAATGTCATCGAGATACACCACAACACAGATATAAAGGAGATCACGAAAAATGTCATTGACAAATTCTTGAAACACAGCGGGGGCGTTACACAGGCCAAAGGGCATAACTAGGTATTCATAGTGCCCGTCACGAGTATTAAATGCGGTCTTCCACTCATCACCCTGACGAATCCGAATCAGGTTGTAGGCCCCCCGCAAGTCCAGTTTAGAAAAAAAAATTGTCCCCCGTATGCGATCGAACAGTTCCGAAATTAAAGGCAAAGGGTACCTTTTCTTCACCGTGATCCGATTGAGGCGTCGGTAGTCAATGCAGGGACGGAGGGATCCATCCTTCTTCTTGACAAAGAAGAAACCGGCTCCGGCCGGGGATGAGGATTTACGAATGAAGCCCCTCTCCAGATTCTCCTTAATATAGGTCGACATAGACTGAGTCTCTGGCAGGCAGAGAGGGTATACTCTACCGCGAGGAGGGGATGAATCAGGAACCAAGTCAATCGGACAATCATAGGCACGATGAGGCGGCAAGGTCTCTGCTTCCTTCTTGTCGAAGACATCAGCAAACTGAGAGTAACACGGAGGCAACCGTGCCAATGACTGATGCGGAGAAGGCTGCAGTGGATGGATATGACCCAGACAGAGGTCGGGACACTCGGGAGTTCCAATCCAGGACTGGGGCATGCAAACGAAGCCAAAGCAAACCCAGCAGCACGGGGTTGACGGCCTTGGGCAGAACAAACAGGGAGAGGAGCTTAGTGTGAAGAGCTCCCATTTGAAGTCTCAATGGCTTGGTCATGGAAAAAACTGGATCAGGCAAAGGCAGTCCATCTACCGAGGCAACGACCAATGGTCTTTCAAGGCGGACAGTGGGCAACTGGAGAAGATCCACAAGGTCTTGACGGATGAAATTAGCTGCAGAGTACAGGTAGGCAAAAACCGCATGGAGCCTCTCGCCAGCGACGATGGTCACGGCAATAAACATTTTGGAAGAGAGTTCACGATTAAATGCAGTAGCGCCCAGGGTTGTCTCTCCAACCAAACCTAGGCGTTGTTTTTTTTTTGTTTCTGTGGACACAGACGCACGACATGGCCGGTGAGACAGCAATACAGACAGTGCCCTGAGGTGCGTCTGCGCTGTTTCTCTTGTATAGATAATTTTAGGCAATCCACCTGCATCGGCACCTCAGGCGTAGCAGTAGATGAAGGCAAGGGGGGGTTGTTGATAGTTGGGCGCCAATCTAAGAAGCCGTCCCTCCTGTTGCATCTCATGAGACCTCTCCCTGAACCTTATATCTACCCGAGTAGCCAGAAGAATCAGGTCGTCCAAAGCAGGTGGTAGGTCTTGGGCAGCAAGTTCGTCCTTGCTCCTGGGCGACAGGCCATGCCAGAAAGATGCCACCAAGGCCTCATTGTTCCAGGACAGCTCTCCCGCCAGGGTCCGGAACTGGATCGTGTATTCGCCCATGGAGGAGTCCTCTTGGCAAAGGTTGAAGATAGCCGTGGCTGCCGACGAAACACGTCCTGGCTCCTCAAAAACAGTACGGAACAACCGCACGAACCCCTGGAAGTCTCGAGTTTCGGGTCCCTGTCGTTCCCAGATTGGGTTCCCCATGCCAGGGTCTTGCCAGCAAGTAGGGACACGATCTTGGTTCCGTCCGACGGAAATGCTCGGGCGTGCAGAGAAAAATGGATATAGCATTGGTTCAGAAATCCCCTACACTTACTTGTGTCTCCATGGAACCAAGAAGGTAATGGCAGAGAGAACCGGGAATCTGAACCGGAACCGCCAGGAGGAGTAGCAGGAGGGTCAGTCGGAGGAGCTTGTATAGAGGAAATGAAAGCAGTTAGCGCCCCTAGCTGCTGCACAATGGAGTCCACTGCTACAAGAAGTTGATCCTGTCTTGTTCGGAAATCCTGCAGGTCCACCTGCATGGCTTGGGAGGGTGAGATGCCCTTAAATTGACCAGCGGGGTCCATGGCCTGAGCGTACTGGGTGTGGACCCACTGGGCCGTACCGCGTAGCGGGATGGCAGCTGGCCAAAACAGGTAAGGTATAGAGTCTATAGTCCAGAAAAGGGTACCAGAGGCAATGTAGACAGTAGCAAGGCAGGCTCGGATGGGACCAGGCAGCAGGTAGACGGCAGGCGTGGAGTAGTAGAACAGGCGTGGAGATGCAGCACAACATGACAACAACTCAGCACGGCAGTAGACTAGGATGGTACAGTTAGCACGGGAAATAGGATACAGGAACGGGAAACACTGGGAAGCTAGAAGACACTTAGGAGAGTGCAATACAGACTAAGGAAAACAACAACGCTCAGGCGAGGATAAGAAGGATGGTGACCCTCTTATAGTCCAGGAGTTCATGAGTAGATGATGATGATTTTCAGGTACACCCACACCCGCACCGCGCACCCTCCACGAGACAGGCTCGATACACGGAAGTGTGTGCCGGCGCCTCACAGGGGGACGACGCAGCACAGCAGCAGGACGTCCATGGCCGCGGTCATTAAGGGGTAAGTTAGAACAGCAGACCGCAACCACAGACGTTACAGTCCATATGTGGACAGCAAGGTCAGAGGATTCCACAGAGTCCCGGAGCAGAGCCTATACTAGCGCTCTGCCCGGGACTCCGCTCTGGGGAAGACCCTGACAACACTGTCCATATATGGCTGATGCTAGTTTTATCTTTTGTTCAGATTCTAAATCTAGGTTAGAGGACTTCGCAGAGGACTAATTCAGAAGAGAAACAGTCTCTCTGTCGTTAGTCCTGACAAGGGAATGCACCGAAGATACTGAGGAGGAACAGCACCTGTCAGTGGTACTGAGAAGATTCAAAGGGACTGCTATTTGGGATGGCAGTCGTTCTGAAGCCTGTAACATGGACTGGCAGAGTCTGGGAAGGTCGCCTATGGCCTGGGTTAAGTACCTGGCCAAGTCAGGGGGGCCACATCCAGGGCGCATTAGAGGGATCCTGAGAGGGCCTGTGAAGAAGGCACTAAAAGCAGAGAGAGTTAGGCTGGCCACAAGGAAATTTTATTGCTCGCAGTGAGCTTTTATGAGCGTTCTAGAAATAGCATAGCAGGTCCTTTAAATGATTAACAATGGGGGGATATATTAGTGAACACACCCGGATTATCTTTAAGTGAGGCCCAGAGGTATTCTCAGATGCTGTTAATCCATCACAGGGTTGGATCTATAGGAGAAGCAAACTGCCCTCGCTGTGATATTAAGGATGCTCACCTCCTACACATGATGTGGGATCTTGCCCTATTGGGGCCTTTTTGGAATGAGATAATAGCTTTGATACATAGAGTAGATGGTATCTCGGTTCGGGCAGATCCCAAGGTCTGTATTTTGTGACTGTTTGAAGAAAGTGAAGCTAATGAGGGAATTTCTGTGGGAATTCTTAGAATATTATACTAGAGAGTTGATTGCCAAACATTGGATACACTCCCCACTCCACCCGACAATAACAGAATTTATTGCAAAAATGAACAACACCATTAGACTGGAAAAGGGAGAGAATATGGGGGCCTTGGATAGATACACTGGGAGTACCTTCACCACATTTGCAAAGGACTTCATTTGCTGTACCTGGATGAAAGGTTAGATTATGACATACTACCGATGTTATTGTGGAACTACCGACAGTTATATATTATTCTATTCTCAATCGTGTATATTAGGATTTCTTGATGTATGTATAATTGGTGCCAACACTGTTGCTTTGATAAGTTGTGTACAAACAATGTTGCACAATAGTTTTTGTACAAGAAGGGTGGGTTAGGGAGGCTCTGGGGGGGGGGGTTATTGTCTATGTATGTTTTATTTTTATAAAACTGTCAATAAAAACGTATTTGATTTAAAAAAAACAAAATCAACATAGCAAATCGGTGGTTGGACACACATCTATCAGACATTTATGGCATACCTTGTGGACATTTTGTCATAAAAATCTAAAAGAGGAATACCACTTTAAATGCCGAATGTGTCACTGACCAAGTGGAACCTAACACCATCGCCAGGAGTCTCAGCAGCCAGACCTGCAGTATTAAGCGGATTGGTAGGGCAGCTTTCATATGAACAAGGGTTGTGCAGATTGGAGAAATCCTTTAGGGTATGGTCCCAAGTAGTGTCAACCGCAAACTGTTTCCGCATGCGGTGGCCAGGGATTTCAAACAGATTGTTATTCACCACATGATTTTTCGCAAAACTGCACGCTCACTGTGTCAACATATTAACCCATTATGTACGTAACTGTACGTGATAAGGGTTAAGAGGAAGTATGGAACGTGCTCACGGGCTGAGCGCGCTCCATACACAGTGGGCGATGGCTATGTAATACAGCCGACACCTCATTGCAACACGTGGAATCAAAGATCACTTTGATTCCGTCCGTTTAACACCTTAAATGCTGCGGGCAATCGCGACCGCGGTACTTAAAGTGTTAGAATCAGGGGGGCGACCCCTCAAACACGCCATCTCGCCGCCCCCGCGGCACGATCGGCCGGTTACAACGGTTGTTATGGCAAACTGGGGGCCTAATAGAGGCCCCCAGGTCTGCCATCTTTGTACTCCTCTGAAGCTCTCAGAATCGCGATATACTGCAATACATTAGTATTGCAGTATATCATGCAAGCTATCCAACGATTGCTGCTTCAAGTCCCCTAGGGGGACTAATAAAAAAAGTAAAAAATAGTTAAATAAAGGGTTTTTTTATGTTCCAAAAAAAAAAAGTATTAAAAGTTCAAAAAATCCCTTTTCAAATTTTTGCCATAAATCAATGTTAAAAAAAATAAAAGTTAACATAACCGGAATCGCCGTGCCTGTAAAAGTTAGAACTATCACAATATAGCATTGTTTAACCCGCTCGGTGAATGCCGTAAAAAATATATATTTATAAAACCCGCAAATTGCTGGTCACCTTAGCGCTCCAAAAAATCAAATAAAAAGTGCTCAAAAAGTCTCATATGCCCCAAAATGGTATCGGTGAAAACTACCGCTCGCACTGCAAAATTTAAGCGCCTCACATCGTTAAATTGATTAAAAAATGAAAAAGTTATGGCTCTCAGAATATGGCGACACAAAAGATTTTTTTAATTTAGCAAATGGTTTTATTTTTTGAAAAGTGGTAAAACATATAAATTTGGCATTGCCGTAATCGTTTCAACCTGCAGAATAAGGTGAATATGTCGTTTTTACCACCTGATGGACGCCGTAAAACAAAAAACCCCCAAAAATAGTGTAATCACTGTTTTTTGCTCATTTCACCACACAAATATTTTTTTTCAGATTCCCAGTACATTATGCGGTAGAATAAATAGTGGCATGAAAACCTACAACTTGTGCCGCAAAAAACAAGACCTCATATTGCTATGTCGACGAAGAAATAGATAAGTTATGGCTTTTGGAAGGCGGGGAGGAAAAAACTAAAATGAAAAACTCAAATTGGCCTGGTCTTTAAGGGGTTAAGGCCATTATGCTAATATCTTACTATTGTTCAAGAAAAAAAAGTTGTAAACAACACACAACTGTTCTAATACATGTGGTGACTTTGCACTTATAAGGCAATATGAACTTCATCCACTTTTAGGGCTTGTCCACACGTTATGGTAGCAGCAAAGTGGGTGAGATTGAACAAATCTCATCCACACGCTGCATAAATATTGAGCGGAAATGGACCTACGGTGCAGAATTTTATTCCACGGCATGTCAATTGTATTTGCGTAATCTCTGTATATTTGCTGCGGGTTTTCCCCATTGCATTCAATGGGGAGGTATAACCCACAACAAATATCAGTTATGGCGTTTTTTGCGGTGGCTGCGCAGCAATTGCACAACAAAAAACGCAACTCTGAAAAAAAATCTATACTTACCTAGGAGTCTGTGTTTCTTCCTCCAGGTCGACCGCCTGGGATGATGTTTCATCCTATGTGACTGCTGCAGCCACTCACAGGCCGTAGCGGCGGCCACATGGGATGAAACATCATCCCAAGAGGACGGCCTGGATGACGTCAGATGGGGAGGTAAAACCCACAACAAATAGCAGTTGTTGCGTTTATTGCAGTGGAATCGCATCGATTTCACCGCAAAAAACGCAAATAAAAAAAAATTAATCTTGTACTTACCCAGAAGTCTGTGTTTCTTCCTCCAGGACGGCCTCTTGGGATGACATTTCATCCCAAGTGACTGCTGCAGCCAATCACAGGCTGTAGCGGCGGTCACATGGGATGAAACATCATGGAGAGGGCCGGCTTCCTGGAATGATGTTTCATCCCATGTGACCGCCGCTGCAGCAGTTTACTGGGATGAAACGTCACCCCAAGAGGCCGGCCTGCACTGCAGTTTGGTGCAGTTTTTCACGTGGAATTCCCTGCGGCCACCGGAGTGGATACCGCAGCCCGGTACCAAATGATCCACGCCTGGGATTAGTCCGCGGCCAGGTGGTTGGGGGCCACTGCTCTAGAACAGAGGCGCTAGTCTTTTGTCCCTATGCACATAATTTGTATTGCCTATAGCAGTGCTTGTCAAACAGTGTGGCGGGCCTTACCAGTGAGGTGCACCCAAGCTGGGGAGGTAGTTTTCGCAAAAGTGATCATACGCTGCAAAGTCCTTTTCCTGGCTGCAGCAATCTCTTGTTTAGTAACACAAGACTGGATTTCAAGCTGCGGTTTTGGTGCATTTTTTTGCTCTGTAATCATGACTAAAAAAACGCACCAAAACCGCAGCGTAAAACCCCAGCATAAACTACTCCTTTTGTGCTTAACTTAACCCCTTAAGTACGTGAACTAGTTGTCACGTTCAGGACCCAGCCCCATTTTGTGTCAAATGGGAAGAAAAGAGGTTGATCCAGCGCTGTTGTGGTGTTTAAAAAGGAATCATGTTCCTATATTTATTGGGTATCAAAAAATTTAAATCTAACATATAAACAGACGTGGCAATAAGGCAGTTTCCAGTAGGTATTTAAAGCCTAAAACTTATGCCATTGAAAAAATCAAAAGCTCTGCAAGAGGAGGTAACCTGAAACATATGCTCCTAACCAGGGAAGCATTTTAGATATACAATCTAAAAACTAGATTTCCCCAGGGACTCAACCTTAGAAAAGAGCTTATGTTCTTATATTAAAACTGATACAAAAAAATCTCTTCTATATAGCCAATAATATTCAAACCTTCTATTACGACCAGGTAATTCTTATATATTATTAATACATTTTTTTTTTTTTTTAAAACACTATATGGAACATATTAATTTTCCTTCCCTACAATGTAATATTGAATAAATAAATACATTGACCATCATGCATATCACTCTATTATACCATCCTATGATATAACGATTCTAAAATTAACAGTATATTTACACCTGTTATAAATAAAACCGATAATACGGGAGTTTCTCTTTCCCCCAAAAAAATATCAAAATGTCTAATACAATAATATAAATATACAACCTAATTAATACTAATACTTATGAAAATTTGTTCCTACTATGAATTTTGCTTTTAACCCTTCACACAATTGATTACATTTATATTTCATGTATGTCTTCTTTATTATCTTTCTATATTATGCTCACTAATAATTTTTGTTTCTTTACGTTTAACCATGTAGCATATGTCGTATTTGAAAAATAAAAAACGTTTTAATCATCCAGCGATGTACAAGTCCATAAGGTTATAAACACACTTACATGGTCTGTCGGTTTCTGCGGCCCCAGTGCGGCTTTTTCTTCGTGTTGGTACAGGTCCTCCTTGTAAAATGACAGGGAAAATAATTTTATCCAACATGAACAACATAAGTAGATACAATATTATACCCTAATAGAGTGTAATTATCAATACAAACAAAACTACGTTATAAGCAATATTAGCAAAGTAAATAAATTGGTCCTACCGAAGTATTCAATGTTTTGTTTACTTTCACGCACCCAAATGAGACTTACCTACAGACAACAAAGAGTTATCATTACACCTGCAGCCTAAAATAACATTTTGGCTGCCTCCCTTGCAGAAAAATCTTGTCACACCCATTTAGCCACAACTTATAAACCCGCAGACTACTAACATCGCTGAATGATAGCCATGACTAACAGCACTGTAAGTGCTCGAAACGCGTAGGCTTTAAATACCTACTGGAAACTGCCTTATTGCCACGTCTGTTTATATGTTCTAACTTTTTGATACCCAATAAATAGAGGAACATGATTCCTTTTGAAACACCACAACAGCGCTGGATCAACCTCTTTTCTTCCCATTTGCTACTTACCGTGGACCGTCACGGAGTTCCGAGCGAGGCTGGAGTGTCAAACGTTGGTCTGGTGAGCTGGAGGTTTCCTCCCCTTGTTTCTCTGCCATTTTGTGTCATTTTATGTGGTATTAACTCTGGAATGCTTTTACCTATCCAAGCGATTCTGAGATTGTTTTCTCGTGACACATTGGATTTTATGTTACTGGTAAAATTAGGTCGATCCATGCAGTATTTAATTGTGAAAAACACCAAAATTTGGCGCAAAATTGAAAAAATTAGCATTTTTATAAACTTAAATGTATCTGCTTGTAAGGGTAAGGCCACACGGTGCAGTTACGGTGCATTTATATTGCGTTTTTAAACTGCAAGTCATTTTTCAATAGAAGTCAATGGTGAAATTTTTGTTATGGACAACCTAGAAGCACTTAAGCACAGGGGACAAAACACCCCAATAAATGATATTATATATATATAGTAGTCACGTATTGTAAAAGAATATATAAATCTTTATTAATAAATAACAATACATGGTATCACATGAAATATAATAAGACATTTTTGTTATGGACAGACTGCTATTATATTACAATGTGTTTTTTGTGCAGTTAACTGCATTTTCATAATTTCCGACTGCATGCAGTTAATGACAGCGTTGCCAAAGTTGTTGCTGAACTGCTTGTGTTTTTGCTAACAGTTCTGCAACACATTGTAATGAACTATATATTGGAAGCACCTAACAAACTTCAACACGGGTGAAAACTATGTCCATCAATTATTTCCTTTAAAAACGCAACAGAACTGCAGCATTACAGAGACAAAAAAACGCATGCAGTTGACCGCATGTGGTTTTCAAAAGCAACATGTTGCCTTAGCTTAAGACAGGCAGTTATACCACACAAAATTGTTGCTAATTAACATCTCCCATAAGTCTACTTTAGATTGGCATCGTTTTTTGAGCATCCTTTTATTTTTCTAGGACGTTACAGGGCTTAGAACTTTAGAAAGAAATTTCTGACATTTTCAAGAAAATTTCAAAAAGCTATTTTTACAGGGACCAGTTCAGTTGTGAAGTGGTTTTGAGGGGCCCTTTCAATACAAACCCCCATAAATCACCCAATTTTAAACATTTCACCAGTCAATGTATTCAAAACAGCATTTAGAACGTTTATTAACCCTTCAGGCGTTTCACAAGAATTAAAGCAAAGTAGGGGTGAAATGTACAAATTAATTTTTTATTGCAGAAATTAATTTTTAATCCTTTTTTCTCTGTAACACATAGGGTATGTTCACACGACCTATTTTTAGACGTAATTCAGGCGTTTTACGCCTCGAATTACGCCTGAAAAGACGGCTCCATTACGCCTGCAAACATCTGCCCATTGCTTGCAATAGGTTTTACGATATTCTGTTCACACGAGCCTTTATTTTAAGCGTCGCTGTCAAAATACGGCGCGTAAAATGACGGCTCGTCAAAAGAAGTGCAGGACACATCTTGGGACGTTTTTGGAGCCGTTTTCTCATAGACTCTATCGAAAACAGCTCCAAAAACAGCCGTAAAAACACAGCGAAAAACGCGAGTTGCTCAAAAAATGTCTGAAAATCAGGAGCTGTTTTCCCTTGAAAACAGCTCCGTATTTTCAGACGTATTTTGTTAATCGTGTGAACATACCCAAAGGGTTTTTACCAGAGAAGCACAACTCAATATTTATTGCTAAGATTCTGCAGTTTTTAGAAATATCCCACATGTGGTTCTAGTGGGGTAATGGACTGAAACACAGGCCTCAGAAGCAAAGGAGCACATAGAGAATTTTGGGGCCTTCTTTTTATTAGAATATATTTTAGGCACCATGTCCGGTTTAAAGAGCTCTTGTTGGGTCCAAAACAGCGAAAACCCCCAAAAATACACCATTTCGCAAACTACACCCCTCAAGGAATTTATCAAGAAGTATAGTGAGCATTTTGACCCCACAGTTTGTTTTGCTGAAGTTAGTGGAATGAGGCCGTGAAAATGAAAATCAAATTTTTCTCCATTAAAACGTACAGAATTTAAATTTTTACAAGGCATAAAGGTGAAAAAACAACCCAACATTTGAAAATTCCTCCCGATTACGGCAATACCCCATATATGGTAATAAAATTATGTTTTGACACACGGTAGGGCCCAGAAGGGAAGGAGCACCATTTGGCTTTTGGAGCTCAAATTTTGCTGCAATGGTTTTCAGGTGCCATGTCGCATTTGCAAAGCCCCTGAGGGACCAAATCAGTGGAAACACCACAAAAGTGACCCCATTTGGGAAACTACACCCCTCAAGGAATTTATCGAGGAGTATAGTAAGAATTTTGACCCCACAGGTTTTTTGCTGAATGTAGTGGAATTAGGCCGTGAAAATGAAAATCTACGTTTTTTTCTAATAAAGTGTAGCTTTAGCTCAGATTTTTCAATTTTTCACAATAAATAAAGGAGAAAAAGCACCCCAAGATTTCTAAAGCAACCTCTTCAGAGCACAGCAATACCCCATATGTAGTAACAAACTGCTGTTTGGACCCACGGCAGGGCTCAGAAGGGAAGGAGCACCATTTGGCTTTTGGGCTTTTGGAGCTCAAATTTTGCTGGAATGGTTTTCGGGTGCCATGTCACATTTGCAAAGCCCCTGCGGGACCAAATCAGTGGAAACCCAACCAAGTGACCCAATTTGGGTAACTACACCCCTGAAAGAATTTATCGAGGGGTATATAGTGAGCATTTTTACCCCCACAGGTGTTTTGCTGAATTTAGTGGAATTAGGCCATTAAATTAAAAAGCTAAATTTTTTCCGATAAAACGTGGACATTTTTAATTTTTACAAGCAATAAAGGAGAAAAAGCCCCCTGACATTTGAAAAGCAATTTCTCCCAATTACAGCAATACCCCACATGTAGTAATAAACTGTTGTTTGGACACACGGCAGGGCTCAGAAGGGAAGAAGCGCCATTTGGAGCTCAAATTTAGCTGGAATGGTTTTCGGGTGCCATGTCAGATTTGAAAGCACTTGCAGTGCCAAAACAGTAGGAATCCCAAAAAAGTGACCCCATTTGGGAAACTACACACCTTAAGGAATCTATCTAAGAGTATAGTGAGGATTTAGACCCCACTGATCTTTTGCAGAATTTACTGGAATTAGGCCGTAAAATGAATATCAACATTTTTTCCACTAAAAAGTTGCATTTTTTCATTTACACAAGGGATAAAGGAGAAAAAGCCACCCAACATTTGTAAAGAAATTTCTCCCTAGTACGGCAATACCCCACATGTGGTGATAAACTGCTGTTTGGACACACGGCAGGGCTCAGAAGGGAAGGAGCGCTATTTGAAATGCAGATTTTGCTGGATTGGTTTTTGGGTGCCACGTCGCATTTGCAAAACCCTAACATCAACATATGTCTCACAGGACAGTCAGTAAAGGGGCTAGGTCTCCAACAGTGTAAATAAATACCTCCCCAGTATTTAAATAGAAACTCCACCATATATTTGAAACATAAGAATAAAAGGAGTCATATACTATATTGGTTTTAAATGCCACAGGCATAGAAAAAGTTCAAACTTTATTGGACAATTACAGATAAAATTACATATAATAAAAAAATCGAGAATTCAAATCGGACAACTGTACATGAGATACACATAGGACAGAAACACACATAAATGCCAAAAAAAGCTCTAATACAGAGTGCTAAATAGCCATATCTGAAAATAGCTAAACTGGCAATGTGCTATATCGACAAGAAAAAGGGTATGCAGAAGTAATCCACACAGCAATATCGTAACACAGACAGAGTATATACTATGATGATATCTGTGGAGGTAATGGTAGTTTGTAACAATGCTGTGTAGCACTCAAGCGGTCAAATCAGTAAGGCGCCAGTAATCATACTTGACGCTTCTAAACCTCAAGGGGGAAGAAATCCCTAAGCTACAATGGTAATATACAGTGAAGGAAATAAGTATTTGATCCCTTGCTGATTTTGTAAGTTTGCCCACTGTCAAAGTCATGAACAGTCTAGAATTTTTAGGCTAGGTTAATTTTACCAGTGAGAGATAGATTATATATAAAAAAAAAAAAAGAAAATCACATAGTCAAAATTATATATATTTATTTGCATTGTGCACAGAGAAATAAGTATTTGATTCCCTACCAACCATTAAGAGTTCAGCCTCCTCCAGACCAGTTACACGCTCCAAATCAACTGGATACCTGCATTAAAGACAGCTGTCTTAAATGGTCACCTGTATAAAAGACTCCTGTCCACAGACTCAATTAATCAGTCTGACTCTAACCTCTACAACATGGGCAAGACCAAAGAGCTTTCTAAGGATGTCAGGGACAAGACCATAGACCTGCACAAGGCTGGAATGGGCTACAAAACCATAAGTAAGACGCTGGGTGAGAAGGAGACAACTGTTGGTGCAATAGTAAGAAAATGGAAGACATACAAAATGACTGTCAATCGACATCGATCTGGGGCTCCATGCAAAATCTCACCTCGTGGGGTATCCTTGATCCTGAGGAAGGTGAGAGCTCAGCTGAAAACTACACGGGGGGAACTTGTTAATGATCTCAAGGCAGCTGGGACCACAGTCACCAAGAAAACCATTGGTAACACATTACGCCGTAATGGATTAAAATCCTGCAGTGCCCGCAAGGTCCCCCTGCTCAAGAAGGCACATGTACAGGCCTGTCTGAAGTTTGCAAATGAACATCTGGATGATTCTGAGAGTGATTGGGAGAAGGTGCTGTGGTCAGATGAGACTAAAATTGAGCTCTTTGGCATTAACTCAACTCGCCGTGTTTGGAAGAAGAGAAATGCTGCCTATGACCCAAAGAACACCGTCCCCACTGTCAAGCATGGAGGTGGAAACATTATGTTTTGGGGGTGTTTCTCTGCTAAGGGCACAGGACTACTTCACCGCATCAATGGGGGAATGGATGGAGCCATGTACCGTCAAATCCTGAGTGTCAACCTCCTTCCCTCCACCAGGACATTAAAAATGGCTCGTGGCTGGGTCTTCCAGCACGACAATGACCCGAAACATACAGCCAAGGCAACAAAGGAGTGGCTCAAAAAGAAGCACAGTAAGGTCATGGAGTGGCCTAGCCAGTGTCCAGACCTTAATCCCATCGAAAACTTATGGAGGGAGCTGAAGATCCGAGTTGCCAAGCGACAGCCTCGAAATCTTAATGATTTACAGATGATCTGCAAAGAGGAGTGGGCCAAAATTCCATCTAACATGTGTGCAAACCTCATCATCAACTACAAAAAAACATCTGACTGCTGTGCTTGCCAACAAGGGTTTTGCCACCAAGTATTAAGTCTTGTTTGGCAAAGGGATCAAATACTTATTTCTCTGTGCACAATGCAAATAAATATATATATTTTTGACTATGTGATTTTTTTTTTTTTTTTTTTTTATATATTCTATCTCTCACTGGTAAAATTAACCTAGCCTAAAAATTCTAGACTGTTCATGTCTTTGACAGTGGGCAAACTTACAAAATCAGCAAGGGATCAAATACTTATTTCCTTCACTGTAGGTTTAAAAGAACATGAATGACTAACCCATGTCGCTCCAAGTGTCCAGTGGCTCCAAGGTGAAGAAACCCCAACGCGCGTTTCGCGTGGATGGCTTTATTAAGGGGTGTTTTAATAAATATTCATTGCACCGTTTAAAAATAATTAAATGTGAGTAAAAAAATTAAACGTTGTGTAAAATTGATTAATAGTGTTATATAATAAATATAAACCAAGAGTTATGAAATATATAGTGTCTATATAAATATTGAACAAATAGTGCATTAATAAGACGCGGACCAGAAAAGAAACAGTCAGCAATAGAATAATGTGTAAAGGAAAAAATATATATAAATAAAAATGAAAATATTTATTGACGGTGATAAAGATTATGAAAAAATATATAAAAAATATATAAATGAAGCGTTAATCAGAGAATACATATTGTATGAAAGTGAAAGAAATATATATATAATATACTAAGAAAAAGGTTTGTATTGAAATTCATCCATTTATTTTGTACATTAGATGACAACATGTCTGCATTTTGAAGGAGTTGTTAATCCATTTTGGTCCAAGCTTAAAAAATGAAGATCCTTCATTAACCCCTTCCCGCAATTTAACGTAACTGTACGTGATGGGATGCGGTCTGTTCCCGCATTTCCACGTACAGTTAGGTGAACGCTTTGAACTGTCGCCGCATCGGACCGGGATTTCCTCAGAGCTATTCCGTAAATTCAGTAAAGCCTTTCTGAATTGGACTTGCTCCCTGTCACCCGGAGACAGACGACATATCACTTTACTTCTTAATAGATGAAAATCTGTGGGACATTCTTTCTCATCCCTATAATAAATAGGTACATTACCTCTTCTGGACCCATGGACAGTCCCATGACAGAACTAGTCTGAGACTAGTGTTATACCATCCGAAATGTATCATGGATCTCCTTAAAATTTAAATTAATTTAATTAAATTTAGATCCTTTACTTATTTATTTTTTTCAATTTTTCTTTATTTTTTTTTATATTTTGCTTTATACATTTGTTATTTTTATTTTATTTAACCCCTTCCCTCTTTAGCCACTTTTGACCTTCCTGACAGAGCCTCATTTTTCAAATCTGACATGTTTCACTTTATGTGGTAATAACGTTGAAATGCTTTCACCTATCCGGGCGATTCTGAGATTGTTTTCTCGTGACACATTGGACTTTAAGATAGTGGTAAAATTTGGTCGATACATTCAGTATTTAATTGTGAAAAACACGAAAATATAGTGAAAAATTGCAAAAATTAGCATTTTTCTCAATTTAAGGCCTCATTTACACGAGCGTGTGCGTTTTGCGCACGCAAAAAAACGCTGCGTTTTGCGTGCGCAAAAGGCAATTGACAGCTCCGTGTGTCATCCGTGTATGATGCGCGGCTGCGTGATTTTCGCGCAGCCGCCATCATAGAGATGAGGTAGTCGACGCCCGTCACTGTCCAAGGTGCTGAAAGAGCTAACTGATCGGCAGTAACTCTTTCAGCACCCTCGACAGTGAATGCCGATCACAATCTACACCAACCTGTGAATAAAAAAAGACGTTCACACTTACCATGAACTGCCTGCTTCCTCCAGTCCGGTCTCCCGGCCGTTGCCTTGGTGACGCGTCCCTCTCTTGTCATCCGGCCCCACCTCCCAGGATGACGCGGCAGGCCATGAGACCGCTGCAGCCTGTGATTGGCTGCAGCCTGTGCTTGGCCTGTGATTGGCTGCAGCCTGTGCTTGGCCTGTGATTGGCTGCAGCTGTCACTTGGCCTGAATTGTCATCCCGGGAGGTCGGACTGGAGTAAGAAGCCGGGAGTTATCGGTAAGTCAGAACTTCTTTTTTTTTTTTTACACGTATATGTATATTGTGATCGAAAGTCACTGTCCATGGTGCTGAAACAGTTTAAGTCTTTCAGCACCGTGGGCAGTGACTGTCTCCTGACGTCGCGTACCCGAACATTTTTTGCCGGGTTCGGTTAAAACGAGTTCGGCCGAACCCGGTGAAGTTCGGTGCGCTCATCTCTAATTTGACACTCCGTTTGGATGTTTGTAACCAGAAAAGCACGTGGTGCTTTTCTGTTTACATTCAGGAGTTTGACAGCTCTTGCGTGATTTTCGCGCATGCAACGCAGGACCGTCAGTGTGGCATGCGTTGTTTTCACGCACCCATTGAAGTCAATGGGTGCGTGTTGCGTGAAAAACGCAAGAATATAGAACATGTCGTGAGTTTTACGCAACGCACTCACGCTGCGCAAAATTCACGCATCGTCTAAACAGCCCCATAGACTATTATAGGTGCGTACGACACGCGTGAAAAGCACGCGCGTCGCACGCGCGTATAATACGCTCGTGTAAATGAGGCCTAAATGTATCTGCTTGTAAGACAGGCAGTTATACTACACAAAATTGTTGCTAATTAACATCCCCCATATGTCTACTTTAGATTGGCATCGTTTTTTGAACATCCTTTTATTTTTCTATGACCTCACAAGGCTTAGAACTTTAGCAGCAATTTCTCACATTTTCAATAAAATTTCAAAAGGCTATTTTTACAGGGGCCAGTTCAGTTGTGAAGTGGTTTTGAGGGCCTTATATATTAGAAACCCCCAAAAAGTCACCCCATTTTAAAAACTTCACCCCTCAAAGTATTCAAAACAGCATTTAGAAAATGTCTTAACCCTTTACACATTTCACAGGAATTAAAGCAAAGTAGAGGTGAAATTTACAAATTTCATATTTTTTTGCAGAAATAAATTTTTAATACAATTTTTTTTATAACACAGAAGGTTTTACCAGAGAAATGCAACTCAATATTTGTTGCCCAGTTTCTGCAGTTTTAGGAAATATCCCACATGTGGCCGTAGCGTGCTACTGGAATGAAGCTCCGGCCTCAGAAGCAAAGGAGCACCTAGTGGATTTTGGGGCATTATTTTTGTTAGAATATATTTTAGGCACCATGTCAGGTTTGAAGGGCTCTTGCGGTGCCAAAACAGTGAAAATCCCCCAAAAGTGACCCCATCTGGGAAACTAGACACCTCAAGGAAATTATCTAGGGGTGTAGTGAGCATTTTGACCGCACAGGTTTTTTACAGAAATTATTGGAAGTAGGTCGTGAAAATTAAAATCAACATTTCTTCAAAGAAAATGTAGGTTTAGCGATTTTTTTTCTCATTTCCACAAGGACTAAAGGAGAAAAAGCATCGCAAAATTTGTAAAGCAATTTCTCCCGAGTAAAACACTACCCCACATGTGGTAATAAATGGATATTTGGACACACGGCAGGGCTTAGAAGGGAAAGAGCGCTGTTTGGCTTTGGAGCTCAAATTTAGCAGCAATGGTTTGAGAGGCCATGTCACATTTACAAAGCCCCTGAGGGGACAAAACAGTGGAAACCCCCCACAAGTGACCCCATTTCGGAAACTACACCCATTGAGGAAATTATCTAAGGGTATAGTGAGCGTTTTGACCCCACAGGTTTTTTGCATAAATTATTGGAAGTAGGCTGTGAAAATGATAATCTAAATTTTTTCAAAGAAAATGTAGGTTTAGCTAATTTATTCTCATTTCCACAAGGACTGAAGGAGAAAAAGCACCACAAAATTTGTAAAGCAATTTCTCCCAAGTAAAACAATACCCCACATGTGGTAATAAACGGCTGTTTGGACACACGGCAGGGCTTAGAAGGGAAAGAGCGCCATTTGGCTTTTGGAGTCCACATTTAGCAGGAATGGTTTGCGGAGGCCATGTCGCATTTACAAAGCCCCTGAGGGGACAAAACAGTGGAAACCCCCCACAAGTGACCCCATTTTGGAGACTACACCCATTGAGGAAATTATCTAGGGGTATAGTGAGCGATTTGACCCCACAGTTTTTTGCAGAAATTATTGGAAGTAGGCCCTGAAAATAATAATCTACATTTTTTCAAAAAAAATCTAGGTTTAGCTAATTTTTTCTCATTTCCAGAAGGACTGAAGGAGAAAAAGCACCACAAAATTTGTAAAGCAATTTCTCCCAAGTAAAACAATACCCCACATGTGGTAATAAACGGCTGTTTGGACACACGGCAGGGCTTAGAAGGGAAAGAGCACTATTTGGCTTTTTGAGATCACATTTAGCAGGAATGGTTTGCGGAGGCCAGGTCACATTTGCAAAGCCCCTGAGGGGACAAAACAATGAAAACGCACAAAAAGGGACTCCATTTAGGAAACTACACCTCTTGAGGAATTCATCTAGGGGTGTAGTGAGCATTTTGACCCCACAGACGTTTCATAGAATTTATTAGAATTAGGCAGTGAAAATAAAAACAGTCCTTTTTCTTCAATAAGACGTAGCTTTAGCGCAAATTTTTTCATTTTCTCAACAAATAAAGGAAAAAAAGAACCCAAAATTTGTAAAGCAATTTCTCCCGAGAACGGCAATACCCCATATGTGGTCATAAACTGCTGTTTAGGCAAACGGCAGGGCTCAGAAGGAAAGGACCGCCATTTGGAGTGCAGATGTTGCTGGATTGGTTTCTGGGCGCCTGTGGACCCAAAACAGTGGAAACCCCCCAGAAGTGACCCCATTTTGGAAACGACACCCCTCAATGCATTTACCAAGGGGTGTAGTAAGCATTTTAACCCTGCAGGTGTTTTGTAGAAATTAGTGTTCACTCGATGTTGCAGAGTGAAAATGGGATTTTCTTCCATAGATATGCCAATATGTGGTGCCCGGCTTGTGCCACCATAACAAGACAGCCCTCTAATTATTATGCGGTGTTTCCCGGTTTTAGAAACACCCTACATGTGGCCCTAATCTTTTGCCTGGACATATGACAAGGCTCAGGAGTGAAGAGTACCATGCGGAGTGGAGGCCTAATTTGGCGATTTACAAAGTATTGGTTCACAACTGCAGAGGCTCAGATGTGAAATAATAAAAAGAAACCCCTGAGAAGTGACCCCATTATGGAAACTGCACCCCTCAAGGCATTTATTAAGAGGTGTAGTGAGGATTTTCACCCCACAGGTCTTTTCCATAAATGAATGCACTGCGGATGGTGCAAATTAAAAATGTATATTTTTCCCTAGATATGCCATTCAGTGGCAAATATGTCATGCCAAGCTTATGACACTGGAGACACACACCCCAAAAATTGTTAAAAGGGTTCTCCCGGGTATGACGATGCCATATATGTTGAAGGAAACTGCTGTTTGGGCACGCTGTAGGGTTCAGAGCCGAGGGAGCACCATTTGGCTTTTGGAGAGCGGATTTTGCTTGGTACTAAATTTGTTTGAGTATTGCTGGTGTTTTATAATGTGGGGGTACATGTAAGCGGGGCGGAGTATATAAGGGGCATAGTCAGGTGGTATGAAAAAAAAATAAAAATCCATAGATGTGTGTTACGCTGTGAAGCAATCCTTCCCGCACAGGCCAGTGTCGCACTGATAAATGGTGTAATTTCTTATCCCCCTTTTGGTCCACACTCCACACCTTTGTAGTTTGAGGAATTTTGCTGGGAAGTGTTGTCCTGGTATAATACGGGCACCGTCGCTTCCAGCGGATATGTTTGGGCCCTCCCTTTCCTGGTTCCCTAATTTTAGGTCCTTGATAAATCGCCTCTTCAAACTGAAGAAATGTTCCCCTCGGGCACAACTGCATATTTTTTTATTTCCTGACTTATTGGAGCCATAACTAATTTTATTTTTCATAGACGTAGCGGAATGAGGGCTGGTTTGTTGCGGGATGAGCTGTAGTTATTATTGGTACCATTTTGGGGTACATGTGACTTTTTGATCACCTTTTATCCTATTTTTTGGGATGCCAGGTAAACAAAAAAACGCAATTCTGGCACAGCTTTTTTCAGTTTTTTTATACAGAGTTCACCATGCGTTATAAATTACATGTTAACTTTATTCTGCGGGTCCGTACGATTCTGGCGATACCTAATTTATAGCATTTTTTTATGTTTTACAACTTTTTTCACAATAAAATTACTTTTGTAAAAAGAATGTATTTTTTTTCTGTCGCCAAGTTGTGAGAACCATAACGTTTTAATTTTTTTGTCGACGGAGGTGTATGAGGGCTTGTTTTTTGCGGGACGCGCTATAGTTTTTATAGGTACCATTTTTGGATACGTGCGACTTTTTGATCACTTTTTATTCTAATATTTGTAGGGAAAAGTGACTAAAAAACAGAAACTCTGGTAACGTTTTTTACGGTTTTTTTTACGCTGTTCACCGCGTGCAATAAATAATATAATATTTTGATACCTCAGGTCGTTACGGTCGTGGCGATATCAAATACATATGGTTTATTATTATTTTTCAATAATAAAGGACTTGATAAGAGTAAAAGGGGGATTGTGTTTTATTTCATTACTTGAAACTTTTATTGTTTCCAAACTTTTATTTTTTGCACTTTTTTTTACACTTTTTTATACTTTTTTTACACTTTTCTTCAAGTCCCACTAGGGGACTTGAAGGTCCAACGGTCAGATTTTTTTTTTTCTAATACATTGCACTACCTATGTAGTGCAATGTATTAGATCTGTCAGTCATTCACTGACAGCAAGCCGATTAGGCTTCGCCTCCCGGCGGGGCCTAAATCGGCTTCCGTAATGGCAGAGCAGGAGACCATTGTGTCTCCTGTTGCCATAACAGCAGTTGCCAGTCCCGATTGCCTGTCAGGGCTGGCGATCTGCTAGTAACCGCTACGATGCAGCAATCGCTTTCGATTGCTGCATCGAAGGGGTTAATGGCAGGGATCGGAGCTAGCTCCGGTTCCTGCCGTTACAGGTGGATGTCAGCTGTACAGTACAGCTGACTTCCACCGCTGATGACGCCGGATCAGCTCCTGACCCGGCGCCATCTTGCCGGCAGCTACGGAAGCCGATCAGGCTCCGCCGCCGGGCGGATCTTGACCGGCTTCGGTGCTAGGCAGACCGGGAGGCCAGTATTAGGCCTCCGGTTGCCATTGCAGCCACCGGAACCCCGGCAATTTCATTGCTGGGGCTCCGATGAGCTGCAAACACCTTAAGTGCAGCGATCGCGTTTGAGCGCTGCACTTAAGGGGTTAATGGCGGGGATCGAAGCTAATTTCGGTCCCCGCCGTTACAGTCGGATTTCAGCTGTAAGATCCAGCTGAGATCCGGTGATGATGGCACCGACTCAGTTTCTGAGCCGGTGCCAAACATTTGACGTACATGTACGGCATTTTGCGGGAAGTCAATGCTTTCCATGACGTACATGTACGGCAAATGTCGGGAAGGGGTTAAAGACACTGCTGATCGCTAATTGGTTTGTTAGGGATAAATGACCCCCAAAAAATAAGACTTTATATGCAATGTACTGTAGGTATATTTCTTAGTACCATATATATGTGTATGTCTCCCGATAGAACTGCTTGATGGAATATTTAGGGGAATTTATAAAAATAAAAAAGATATGCATGACATGATGTTCTAGGTTTGAATTACCGGAATAGAATCAGTATCTCATGATATATCCTAACATATGGGTCCAGTTCCCTTTAAATTCGGCACTATAAGATGCCAGACTTTACTGAACTTACGGAATAGCTCTGAGGAAATCCCGGTCCGGGATGAAACGCGTCAGCTGATTAATCAATCCACACCTGGCAGGTAGTGACGTCAACCTTGCCAGCGTTGCCGAAAACTCAACGTGGAAACCAGCACAGCACGATACTGACTCTTCAGAGTAAGGCCTCATTTACACGAGCGTGTGCGTTTTGCGCGCGCAAAAAACGCTGCGTTTTGCGCGCGCAAAAGGCACTTGGCAGCTCCGTGTGTCATCCGTGTATGATGCGCGGCTGCGTGATTTTCGCGCAGCCGCCATCATAGAGATGAGGCTAGTCGACGCCCGTCACTGTCCAAGGTGCTGAAAGAGCTAACTGATCGGCAGTAACTCTTTCAGCACCCTCGACAGTGAATGCCGATCACAATATACACCAACCTGTGAATAAAAAAAGATGTTCAAACTTACCATGAACTGCCTGCTTCCTCCAGTCCGGTCTCCCGGCCGTTGCCTTGGTGACGCGTCCCTCTCTCGTCATCCGGCCCCACCTCCCAGGATGACGCCGCAGTCCATGAGACCGCTGCAGCCTGTGATTGGCTGCAGCCTGTGCTTGGCCTGTGATTGGCTGCAGCTGTCACTTGGACTTAACTGTCATCCCGGGAGGTCGGACCGGACTTATCGGTAAGTCAGAACGTCTTTTTTTTTTTACAGGTTCATGGATTTTCGGAGCGGAAGTCACTGTCCATGGTGCTGAACCAGTTTAACGCTTTCAGCACCGTGGACAGAGACTGTCTCCTGACGTCGCGTACCCGAACATTTTTTACCGGTTTCGGTGAAAACGAGTTTTGCCGAACCCGGTGAAGTTCGGTGCGCTCATCTCTAATTTGACACTCCGTTTGGATGTTTGTAACCAGAAAAGCACGTGGTGCTTTTCTGTTTACATTCAGGAGTTTGACAGCTCTTGCGTGATTTTCGCGCATGCAACGCAGGACCGTCAGTGTGGCATGCGTTGTTTTCACGCACCCATTGAAGTCAATGGGTGCGTGTTGCGTGAAAAACGCAAGAATATAGAACATGTCGTGAGTTTTACGCAACGCACTCACGCTGCGCAAAATTCACGCATCGTCTAAACAGCCCCATAGACTATTATAGGTGCGTACGACACGCGTGAAAAGCACGCGCGTCGCACGCGCGTATAATACGCTCGTGTAAATGAGGCCTAAGAGTGTGCTTCATTGCCAATTTTGTTCACCTTTGTGTGAAATCTCGGCCGCCCCCGAGTATATGAAGATCTAAGCCGCTTAAATAAGCATCGACCATTGATGGAGTGGATACAAGAGAAATCTCCTCTGTGAGAATTATGACCTGCCATTGAAAGATCGAAGGGGTAAAAACCTGATTGGTATATCTCAAAAATCTGTCTCAACTCAACATTTGTTCCAGGAGGAGGAACACAGTGGAAAGGAGGGAATCTCCAGTCTGTCCTAATTTGTGAGACCAACATGAAGATGAGTATTAAATAGATATAAAGTCTTTACCCACACTATCATTGCCATCATATAAGAGGAACTGTCCTTGCTAGTTTTGGATCAAAATATATAAAAAAATAAAAAAAAGGAAAAAAAACGCAAGTGTGAACTGAGACCAACGGTATCTGAACAAAAATTTTAGGAAAAAAAACGTTTCTCCAGCTAAATACTGATGTGTTTCTTTAATGGCATGTGTATAGAATTTATATTACTTAGATAACCTATCATGATGTATTATTATGTTTAGAGGGGGATAAATTGATGGAAGTAATGTTATAAAAGTATGTGTTGGTATCCTGGCCAGGAGACATTTTTAAATTGTGTACATCTGGTTTGAAAAAAATGTGTCTATTCAAACCCTTTCCTTTTCCTAAAAAAAATTCTTTCACTATGGAAAAAAGAGGAAAGATCTCTATATAGATAAAAAATCTTTAAAATATATTTTTATATGGAATTTAATAAAATTTCTACAAAATTATTCTTATCCAAAGAGTACATGGTTTGTTTTGGAAAATATTTTTTTCCTCTCTTTTTTTTCTTTTTGATAAATTAATAATTAACCATATAAATTAACCCCTGGTTCACCCAGCAGCCAATCTACTGTGCCCTATACCTGTCCTGTGCCCTATACAGGTGTCCTGTGCTCTATACAGGTGTCATGTGACCTATATAGGTGTCCTGTGCCCTATATAGGTGTCCATCACCAGCCATCTGTACCACAGTACCCTTAGTGCCCTATAATAAGACTGGTAGCCTTGTGTGCCGCATCCAGCATCGTGCGCCCCATCCAGCCTCGTGCGCCGCATCCAGCCCCCCTGTGCCGCATTCAGGCTCCTGTGCACCAAGACGTCGGTTACTGCCCAGCGTTTAAAATAAAAAAATTAATCCCGTCATTGACTCGCCACCCTCTTGTGCCTGATTGGCACCAATAAGCCTCATCAGCACTCTGGCAGCAGTATCACCTGTGATCCCTGCAAATCACTGCCCACCTGTTATTAACCTGTGATACCTGCAAATTACTGCCCAGTGACGTGTGTGAAAAGTGAGGTGCAAAATAAATTCACCCCTTCATTGTCTCATCGCTACCCCCCTGTATTCTGCGCCTATTTGGGACATGCCAAACTCCATCCACCTGCGTTTGACACCTGTTACCCGGGAGTTTTTGTAGATAGATTTAAAAAAAATACCTTGGTTTTAGGGAATTAGTTATTCTATAAAAAAAAAAAAAAACACAAAAAAAGTTTTACGTTACTTTCAACGCCTGTGACACTTGTTACTAAGTTTACAGAAGAAAAAAAATGACTAAGCGTCTGTATACTGCCAAACAGGCATGTGCCATGCTCTTTGAGGACTCTGATCCTGGTAGTGGGGATGAGGTGACATTTTTAGTGTCCTCTTCATCTAGTGACTCATTTACTGATGAACCGCCACGTAGGCGCCCAAGGGTAGGCGTCAGTAGTGCACAATCGCAGCCCAGTACAGCTGACTCCACATGGATCCCCGCAGATAATTTTGTGCCCCAGGTGCCTGAATTCACTGTGACTCCAGGCATCAATGTAGATACCGCAGGTTTCAGTGAAATTAACTATTTCCACTGAAATCTGCAAGTTCTGGGGACTTCTATTGAGTATGGGCATTACCAAAAAAAAACACAAAACGTTCCTATTGGAACAGAGACATCCTTTATCATTCCCCTCTTTATTTTCTTGCCATGCCCAGAACCCGTTTTGAAATTTTATTAAAATTCATTCACTACAACAATAATGATGAGTGCCCACCCCCAAACGACCCCAGTTATGATAGGCTCTACAAAGTTAGGCCAGTAGTTGACCACTACAACTTAAAATTCAGTCAGGTCTATACGCCCCAAAAATGCCTAGCAGTGGATGAATCCCCAGTCCACTTTAAAGGCAGATTACACTTCCGCCAGTACCTGCCCAATAAAAGGGCTAGGTATGGCGTGAAGCTGTATAAGGCCTGCGAAAGTGTTTCTGGGTATACACTGCGCTTTCATGTATATGAAGGGAAGGATTCAAAGATCGAGCCACCAAACTGTCCCCCGGTCCTGGGAATAAGTGGGAGGATAGTATGGGATTTGCTCCACCCCATACTAGACCAGGGTTACCACTTGTATGTGGACAATTTTTACAACATCGTCCCCCTCCTGAAGTGCCTTTCTGCCAGGAGCACACTAGCATGTGGCACAATTCGGCGAAATCAAAAGGGTCTCCCCAAGTCCTTTATAGAGCAGACACTGCGCCGTGGGGAAAGCAGGGATGTTTGCTCTGAAAATTTGATGCTTGTCAAATATAAACACAAGCGTGATGTCTTTGTTTTGACCACACTGCATGCTGATCGATCCACCCCAGTTCCAGTCAGAGGAGCCACAGAGCAGACCACCAAGCCTGTGTGCATCCAGGACTATAACCAATTCATGGGAGGGGTGGATCTTTCGGACCAGGTACTGCAGCCCTACAGTGCCCTAAGAAACTCTAAGGTGTGGTATAAAAAATTGGCGGTATACCTCACCCAAGTGGCACTCTATAACGCCTTTGTTCTCTACAGAACATCAGACAATACAGAGACTTTCCTGGGATTCCAAGAAAAAATTATTAAAAAAATGAAGCAGAGGGCAGTAGTGAAGGTAGCAGCACTTCTGGGATCTCCAGAATAATACATGGCCAGCAAGACACCACTCACTACTGAATGACCTGTCCCTCTAAACCAGGCCTCTGCATCGGAGAATGCTTCTGTTTTTATCACACCTCTGTTGATATTCGTTAAATCTAATTTTTACTACTCCAATGACATCACATCCATTCCATTAATTTCTTAAATACCCCCTGGGCATTTATTTTCCAAATTAATTTGATATCTCAATAATACCACACCCGCTTCCCCCCCCACTCCAAAAAAATATACAAATTCCCATTATACCCCTAGATGAATACTGTGCTTTGAAGGGTGCAATTTTATCAAATAAGGCATTTCTTGAACTTACTTTATGTTCTGGAGCCTCTGCAAACATAAGGTGTTGCTTAAAAATCATCCACGTAAAAAGTAGGCCCTAGAAACCTACTGGTACTGTGTAAAAATCATATATGGAGTATTATTCAGCACAAGATCCAAAAACAAAATGGTAGGCCTTCCCTTCTGAGCCCTACAGTGTGCCCAGGCAGCAGTTAATGGCCACATATGGGGTACTGGCCTTATCCGGAGAAATTGCACAACAAATTTTGGGGTGCTTTTTTTTTTATTACCCTTGTATAAAAGAAAAATTTGAGGATAAAGCAACGCTTTATTGGAGAAAATTAAATTCGGCATTTTCACGGCCCAGTGTTTATGACTTCTAAGAAGCACCTTTCGAGTCAAAATGCTCACTACACCCCTAAATAAATTCCTTAAGGAGTGTAGTTTACAAAATGGGGTCACTTCCTGGGGGTTTCCACTGTACTTGTACCTCAGTAGCTCTGCAAACGCGACATGGCACCCGAAAACCTTTCCAGACAAATCTGAGCTCCAAATAGCGCTACTTCTCTTCTGAACCCTGTCGTGGGTCCAAACATTTAATACCACACATGGGGTATTGCCGTATTCGGGAGAAATTGCTTTACAAATGTTGGGGTGCTTTTTCTCCTTTATTTTTTGTAAAAATTAAAAATGTCTATGTTTTTTCAGAAAAAAAGTTGATTTTCATCTTCACAGACTAACTCTAACAAATTCCGCAAAAAACCTGTGGGGTCAAAATGCTAACTATACCCCTAGGAAAATTCTTTGAGGGCTGTAGTTTCCAAAATGGGGTAACTTTTGGGGGGTTTCCACTGTTTTGATCCCTCCAGGAAGTTGCAAACGCGACATGTCACCGAAAACCAATCCAGCAAAATCTGGACTCCAAAATCCAAATGGCGCTGTTTCTCTTCTGAGCCCTGCCGTGGGTCCAAACAGCAGTTTATTACCACATATGAGGTATTCCCGTAATCGGGAGAAGTTGCTTGACAAACTTTGGGGTTCTTTTTCTCCTTTATTCCTAATAAAAATTAAACATTTCTACGTTTTCTCAGAAAAAAATCGATTTTCATATTTATGGCTGAATTCCACTAAATTCTGCAAAAAACCTGTGGGGTCAAAATGCTAACTATACCCCTAGGAAAATTCCTTGAGTTTCCAAAATGGGGGCACTTTTGGGGGGTTTCCACTGTTTTGGTCCCTCCAGGACGTTGCAAACATGACATGGCACCGAAAATCATTCCAGCAAAATTTGTGCTCCAAAATCCAAATGCCGCTGTTTCTTTCTGAGCCCTGCCGTGGGTCCAAACAGCAGTTTATTACCACATATGGAGTATTGCTGTAATCGGGAGAAAATGCTTTATAAACGCTGTGGTTCTTTTTCTCCTTTATTCCGTGTAAAAATTTAAAAATTCTATGTTTTTTCAGAAAAAAGGTGGATTTTCAATTTTACAGACTTTTTCTAATAAATTTAGCAAAACAACTGTGGGGTTAAAATGCTAACTACACCCAAAATGGGGTCACTTTTGGGGGCTCTCCACTGTTTTGGCACCACCAGACCTCTTCAAACCTGACATGGTGCCTAAAATATATTCTAAAAAAAGGACGCCCCAAAATCCATCTAGGTCAGGGGTCTCAAGGACGCGGCCCGTGGGACACAGAGCCGATACTCTGGAATTCCCTGACATCGCTGTCCATATATGAACAGCGATGTCTGGGGCTTCCCCAGAGCCGGAGTCCCGTGCAGAGCGCTAGTATCGGCCCTGCTCCGGGACTCTGTGGAATTCCTTGACACCGATGTCCGTATATGGACAGTGTGTCAGGGTCTTCCCCAGAGCGGAGTCCCGAGCAGAGCGCTAGTACAGGCTCTGCTCCAGGACTCTGTGGAATTCCCTGACATCACTGTCCATATATGGACAGTGTGTCAGGGTCTTCCCCAGAGCGGAGTCCCGTGCAGAGCGCTAGTATCGGCTCTGCTCCGGGACTCTGTGGAATTCCCTGACACCGCTGTCCGTATATGGACAGTGTGTCAGGGTCTTCCAGAGAGCGGAGTCCCGAGCAGAGCGCTAGTACAGGCTCTGCTCCAGGACTCTGTGCAATTCTGTGACATCGCTGAGTATATATGGACAGTGTGTCAGGGTCTTTCCCAGAGCGGAGTCCCAGGCAGAGTGCTAGTACAGGCTCTGCTCCGGGACTCTGTGGAATTCCTTGACATCGCTGTCCATATATGGACAGTGTGCAGGGTCTTCCCCAGAGCGGAGTCCCGGGCAGAGCGCTAGTATAGGCTCTGCTCCGGGACTCTGTGGAATTCCCTGACATCACTGTCCATACATCGACAATGATGTCAAGGGCATCCCCAGAGCTGGAGTCCCAGTGATGTCAGGTCCACAGCTGGAGTCCCAGGAAGAGCCTACTAGCGCTCTGCCCGGGACTCCTACTCTGGGGTTGCCCCTGACATCCAAGTCCATATATGGACAGTGATATCAGGAGCAGAGCTGGAATCCCAGGCAGAGTACTAGAAGCGGCTCTGCTCCGGGACTCCAGCTCTGGGCAAGCCCCTGACATCACTGTGGCAGCATCTGCGGAGGGCACTGTGGCAGCATCTGCGAAGGGCACTGTGGCAGCATCTGCGGAGGGCACTGTGGCAGCATCTACGGAGGGCACTGTGGCAGCATCCACAGAGGGCACTGCGGCAGCATCCACAGAGGGAACAGCGGCAGCATCCACAGATGGCACAGCGGCAGCATCCACAGAGGGCACAGCGGCAGCGTCCACAGAGGGCGCAGCGTCCACAGAGGGCACAGCGGCAGCATCCAGAGGGCACAGCGGCAGCATCCACAGAGGGCACAGCGGCAGCATCCACAGAGGGCACAGCGGCAGCATCCACAGAGGGCACAGCGGCAGCATCCACAGAGGGCACAGCGGCAGCATCCACAGAGGGCACAGCGGCAGCATCCACAGAGGGCACAGCGGCAGCATCCACAGAGGGCACTGCGGCAGCATCTACAGAGGGCACTGCGGCAGCATCTACAGAGGGCACTGCGGCAGCATCTACAGAGGGCACTGTGGCAGCATCTACAGAGGGCACTGTGGCAGCATCTACAGAGGGCACTGCGGCAGAATTTACAGAGGGCACTGCGGCAGCATCCACAGAGTGCACTGCGGCAGCATACACAGAGGGCACTGCGGCAGCATCCACAGAGGGCACAGCGGCAGCATCTACAGAGGGCACTGTGGCACTATCTAAAAAGGGGTTGCCCAATCTTGACATGTGTGTCTGCCAAACGCTGCCAACTGAGCCGCCGGACTGCATTTAGCGACACTTAAACTGGAAAACTGGATTGCTGCAGTGCAGAGCTCTAGTACAGGCTTTGCTCCGAGACTCTGTGGAAATCCCTGACATCGCTGTCCATATATGGACAGTGTGCAGGGTCTTCCCCAGAGCGGAGTCCCGGGCAGAGCGCTAGTATAGGCTCTGCTCCGGGACTCTGTGGAATTCCCTGACATCACTGTCCATGCTATCGCTGCATCTAAGTGATTAGATCGCACCCTATGGTTGCTAATGACAACCATCGGCACCCGCGGGTGTTCCGATGGTTGCTATGGCAACCATAGCCTAACAATCGCTTCCTAGTACGGAAGCCTATTAGGCCCCGCCGGGAGGCGAAGCCTAATAGGCTTGCTGTCAATGAATAGCTGACAGCTCTAATACACTGCACTATGTGGTATCCCCGCGTTCGTAACGACCCAAACTATAAAAATATCACGCAATTTTACCCGTTCGGTGAATACCGTCAATTTTTTTTATAAAAAACTATTCCAGAATCGCTGTTTGTTAGTCACTACCCCTCGCAAAACAGTATAAAAAAAGGGATCTAAGTGTTGAATGTACCCCAAAATGGTAACAATGAAAAATACAGATTGTCCCGCAACATATAAGCCCTCACCCAGCTCCGGTGGAGAAAAAAAAAAGTTCTGGCTCTCAGAACATGGCGATGCAAAATGTGCAGAGTGTTCCAAAAGCGGATAAGATCTGGCACCATTTATCAGTGCGACACCGGCCACATATCTATGAATTATTATTTATTTACCCCATTATAAAAACCCTCTTATTATGCCCCTGATGTACTCGACACAGCTTACATATGCCCCCACATCATAAACTGAAATACCAGCAAAACCCCAAACAAAACTACCACTAAGCAAAATCTGCACTCCAATAGCCAAATTGCGCTCCCTCCCTTCTGAGCCCTGCAGCGTGCCCAACGGGCAGTTTACGTCCATATATATGGCATCGCCATACCCGGGAGAACCCGCTTAACAGTTTGAGGTATTTGTCTTCAGTAGCATGAACTGGGCACAAAATATTGTGCACTAAAATGGCACATACCTGTGGAAATTTGCAATTTTCACTTTGCACCATCCACTGAGCATTCATTTCTAATAGAATAAAAAAACCTGTGTGGTCAAAATGCTCACTACACCGGTTAATAAAATGCCTTCAGGGGTGCAGATTCCAAAATGGGGGTCACTACTTGGGGGTTTGTTTTACTATTTGACCCCAGAGCCCTGCCATTGTGGGCTAATGCTGCGAAAATCACCAAAATAGGTCTCAAATGCGCCTTTCACTCCTAAGCCCTGTCATATGTCCAGGCAAATGATAAATGCCTTGAGGGGTGTAGTTTACAAAATGTGGTCACTTCTCAGGGTTTTACACTCTACTCTGGTACCTAAGGGAGCTCTGCAAATGCGACATGGCGCACATACACCAGTCCAGCAAAATCTGTGCTCTAAAAGCCACATGGCACTCCTTAGATTTTGAGCTCTGCCATGTGCCCAAACAGCAGTTTAGGGCCACACATGGTGTATTGCCGTACTCGGGAGAAATTGGGTAACAAATTATGTGTTGTTTTTTCTCCTATTACCCCTTGTGGGAAAAAAATTGGGTGCAAAACCACATATTTTGGGGAAAATATTTTTTTTTCCGTTTTCACTGCCTCATTCTAATACAATCTATGAAACACCTGTGGGATCAAAATGCTCAGTACACCCCTAGATGATTACCCTGAGGGTTATAGTTTGCAAAATGGAGTCACTTCTCAGGGGTTTCTACTGTACGGGTACCTCAGGGGCTCTGCAAATGTGACATGGCGCCTAAAAAACAATCAACCAAAATCTACATGCCAAGTAGCACTCCTGCCATTATGAGCCCTGTGGTGTATCCAAGCAGCAGTTTAAGACCACATATGGGGTATTAACGTACTCGGGAGAAATTGGTTTACAATTGTTGGGGCGCTTTTTCTCCTTTATTCCTTGTGAAAATGAAAATGAAAGTGAAAATGAAAAAAATTCAACATTTTAGTGGAAAGAATGTCGATTTTCATTTTCACTGCATAATTCCAATAATTCAGCAAAAAAAACTGTGAGGTCAAAATGCTCACTATACTGCTAGATAAATTCCACGAGGGGTATAGTCTCCCAAATGGGGTCACTTTTGCCAGGTTTGCACTATTTTGGCCCCTCAGTGGCTTTGCAAATGTGACCCGCAAACCATTCCAGCAAAACTTGAGCTCCAAAACTTGAGCTCCAAAAGTCAAATGGCGCTCCGTCCTTTCTAACTTCCGCCATGTGTCCAAACAGCAGTTTATTACCACATATGGGTTATTGCTGTGCTCAGAAGAGTTTGCTTTACAAATATTGGGGTGTTTTTTTCTCCTTTATATATTGTAAAAATGAAAAAATCTGAGCTAAAACTACATTTTATTCGAAAAAATTTAGATTTTCAATTTTACGGCATAATTCCCATAAACTCAGCAAAAACCGTGTAGGGTCAAAATGCTAACTATACCCCTAGAAAAATTCCTTGAGGGGTGCAGTTTCCAAAATGGGGTCACTTTTGGGAAGTTTCCACTGTTATGGTCCCTCCAGGGCTTTGCAAACACGACATGGCACCGAAAATCATTCCAGCAAAATCTGCGCTCCAAAATCCAAATGGCCCTCGTTCCCTTCTGAGCCCTGCCGTGGGTCCAAACAGCAGTTTATTACCACATATGGGGTATTGCTGTAATCGGGAGACATTGCTTTACAAATCTTGCGGTGCTTTTTCTCCTTTATTCCTTGTAAAAACTAAAACATCGTATGTTTTTTCAGAAAAAAAGTAGATTTTCATTTTCACAGACCAGTTCCAATAAATTTAGCAAAAAAACCTGTGGGCTAAAAATGCTAACTATACCCCTAGAAAAATTCCTTGAGGGGTGTAGTTTCCAAAATGGGGTCACTTTTGGGGGGGTTTCCACGGTTTTGGCACCACAAGACCTCTTCAAACCTGACATGGTGCCTAAAATATATTCTTATAAAATAGAGGCCCCAAAATCCACCAGGTGCTCCTTTGCTTCGGAGGCCTGTGTTTCAGTCCATTACCGCACTAGAGCCACATGAGGGATATTTCTAAAAAATGCACAATCTGGGCAATAAGTATTGAGTTGCGTTTCTATCGTAAAACCTTCTGTGTTACAGAAAAAACTGTATTACAAATGAATTTCATTAAAAAAAAAAAAAAATTGTCAATTTCACCTCTACTTTGCTTTATTTCCTGTGAAATGCCTAAAGGGTTAAAATAATTTCTGAATCCTATTTTGAATACTCTGAGGTGTTGAGTTTTTAAAATGGGGTGATTTATGGGGACTTTCTAATATAGAAGGCCCTCAAAGCGACTTCAGAACTGAACTGGTCTCTGAAAAAATAGCCTTTTGAAATTTTCTTGAAAATATGAGAAATTGCTGATAAAGTTCTAAGCCTTGTTACGTCCTAGAAAAATAAAAGCACGTTCAAAAAACGATGCAAATATAAAGTAGACATATGGGAAATCTAAACTAGTATTTTGTGGTATTACTATTTGTTTTACAAGCAGATACGTTTAAATTTAGAAAAATGCTAATTTTTGCTAATTTTCTCTAAATCTTGGTGTTTTTTACAAATAAATATTGAATTTATCAACCACATTTTTTCCCTAACATAAAGTACAATATGTCACGAGAAAACAGTCTCAGAATCACTTGGATAGGTAAAAGCATTCCGAAGTTATTACCACATAAAGTGACACGTCAGATTTGAAAAATTGGCTTCGTCCTGAGGCTGGGTTCACACGACCTATTTTCAGACGTAAACGAGGCGTATTATGCCTCGTTTTACGTCTGAAAATAGGGCTACAATACGTCGGCAAACATCTGCCCATTCATTTGAATGGGTTTGCCGACGTACTGTGCAGACGACCTGTCATTTACGTGTCGTCGTTTGACAGCTGTCAAACGACGACGCGTAAAAATACAGCCTCGTCAAAAGAAGTGCAGGACACTTCTTTGGACGTTTTTGGAGCTGTTTTCTCATAGACTCCAATGAAAACAGCTCCAAAAACGGACGTAAAAAACGCCGCGAAAACGGCGTGAAAACGCCGCGCAAAATGCGAGTTGGTCAAAAAACGTCTGAAAAGCAGGGTCTGTTTTCCCTTGAAAACAGCCCTGGATTTTCAGACGTTTTGGTTGACTACGTGTTAACATACCCTAAAGGCCAAAACAGGCTCAGTCCTGAAGGGGTTAAGCTATCATTGCTTTAAAACTGTTAACGCTATGACGTACGATTATGTCAGTTGGCGTTAACAGGCCATCGCCCGTGACGTACTAGTAGGTCACAGGGCGTTAAGGGGTTAATGTTCTGCAGAAGACAGCGTTACATTGAGCAGTATTTTGTATTGTGGCATGGGCTTCGACTACGGGTGGTGAGGCCCCGGCGCCACCGTGTACTGCTTAGTGAAGTAGAAAGAGAAGCCGAGTTCTATAACATTTTATATTTACAAGCTAAACACAAATTCAAAGCTTCATTTTACAGAGAAATGTAATAAGCAGCTAATCTTTACTAAGGGGATTTATACTCATACGAGTAGAGATAATATCCATCGCAGCTCCTCAGCGTCACGCCAAATGTTCCTCAATTCGCCCCGAGAATACGCTTTTTAGTTCATTTGAAGGGCACTTTTTAACACTGGATCCACAATGCCGGTTTTTCTTTTCTAGAGTTTCTATTGACTGAAAAGTGGATGAAATTTGAGCTGCAGCTGCTGAGCTGCTTTGAACCTGCGGCTCTCCAGCACAGGAGACCTCTGTTATAGAGCAACTAATATAAAAGCTAATCCCTCCTCACCAGCTTCATCTCTTATTATCTACCCTGTACTGGAACAATACATGACCTTCCTAAGTAGAGTCGTGTGTTAATGAACCTTCCCTTACCCATCTTATCCCTCCACCCCCACCTTTAGGAAAGACACGTGACACCGAGGTTGGATGTGAAATGGCCACAGCAGCCGTTTATTAATTTCACAGTTTTATCAAAACAATTTAAATCCGAAACATTCGGATAACTAGTTAGGAATCCACCAGAGAATTCCTCCTAATAATTCACTTGACCCAACATGGGTCAGAATCGTACATAACAATTTAACGTTAACATTAACCCGAGCAGAGGAAGTCCTTGAAGCCCCTTCAGATGTTCCTTTTTAAGAACACACCGAATTAGCCATCTGCAAACCACCAATTACCTCCAGCCGTAAACCAGCTCGGAAGCACCGTTCACCTCTGCAGATGGCTCCAACCACTAGAAGTCCACTTCAAGGGGATAACACCCGATGAAGCCCTCAAGTGATATACCGACCACTAGAAGTCCACTTCAAGGGGATAACACCCGATGAAGCCCTCAAGTGATATACCGACCACTAGAAGTCCACTTCAAAGGGATAACACCCGATGAAGCCTTCAAGTGATATACCTTCTACCAGAAGACCACTTCAAAGGGATAACACCCGATGAAGTCTTCAACCATGTACCTTTTTTGGGGGACGCATACCCCCGATGCGACCCCCCCACCATTTTGTACTGACTGGCCTCAAGGACTCCCCCCGCCAGCTGCCATGACAACAGAACCTACTCCGGGAAAAAAGGAAAAACATGTTAAATAAGCACACAAAACAAAGACAACACTCATAAACGGACGTACATAAAGCCCCACAGGGGTAACAAACAAAGGGCGGGAGGGTGGGAGCTTGTCTCTCCCTGTGTTACTCCTCCCGCTGCTTCCGGCTCAATGCCGCAAACAGCGGGAAGCTCAGCAACGGCCCCCTGACTCCTCCTTGTCCCTCCTCCACCTCCTCCTAACTCTCCCTCCAACTCTCCCTTACCTATTAACCCTTTCCCTACCAGTGAGGTCATGGAGGCTTCCCCTTAAGCCCTGCAGGCTGCGTCCAGCCTCTTCTTGACCTTCCTAAGTAGAGTCGTGTGTTAATGAACCTTCCCTTACCCATCTTATCCCTCCACCCCCACCTTTAGGAAAGACACGTGACACCGAGGTTGGATGTGAAATGGCCACAGCAGCCGTTTATTAATTTCACAGTTTTATCAAAACAATTTAAATCCGAAACATTCGGATAACTAGTTAGGAATCCACCAGAGAATTCCTCCTAATAATTCACTTGACCCAACATGGGTCAGAATCGTACATAACAATTTAACGTTAACATTAACCCGAGCAGAGGAAGTCCTTGAAGCCCCTTCAGATGTTCCTTTTTAAGAACACACCGAATTAGCCATCTGCAAACCACCAATTACCTCCAGCCGTAAACCAGCTCGGAAGCACCGTTCACCTCTGCAGATGGCTCCAACCACTAGAAGTCCACTTCAAGGGGATAACACCCGATGAAGCCCTCAAGTGATATACCGACCACTAGAAGTCCACTTCAAGGGGATAACACCCGATGAAGCCCTCAAGTGATATACCGACCACTAGAAGTCCACTTCAAAGGGATAACACCCGATGAAGCCTTCAAGTGATATACCTTCTACCAGAAGACCACTTCAAAGGGATAACACCCGATGAAGTCTTCAACCATGTACCTTTTTTGGGGGACGCATACCCCCGATGCGACCCCCCCACCATTTTGTACTGACTGGCCTCAAGGACTCCCCCCGCCACAGCGAAACAGGCCTTGACCACCTTAAGCCTGTGAGTTCCGCCACACCACCACCGCCCTTTCTATTCCTTCTGCTATCGCCAAGCTCCAAAGATCAATGCCAACCTCGGTCAGATGAACCCCATCACCCCTCCAGAAGTTCCCCACTCCTGACTCCAAATCCCTGTGCCGCACACAAATGCCCCCGATTTTTGCTACGAAACGGGACACCGCCCGATTAACTTTTAATGCGAGCCTTATTGACTCTTTCACTGACCTAGCCAACCGCCAATGTTTCCTCGGGACTATGTCCGACCACACTATCACCAACTTGGGATAAGAAACCCACAAACCCAACATATCGTGTTTGATATCCCGCACCAACTCACGCAAGGGGCAGACTCCCAAGTCATCCCCACCCACGTGCAACACTAAGACCTCCGGAACCCTATCAAGCCGGGCCTATGTCTGGAATTCTGCCAACCCCCTGCTCCATGACATACCTCTAAATCCCAGCCAATGCACAACCGCATCCTGTCGCGGAATGCGCAACTGGCGACCGTCCGGGCACGTACGAATGACCCAGTGCACGTACGAATGACCCAGCAACCACACCAAACACGGAGGCGAATCTGAAATGGAAAACAATTAGACACTGCCATACAAAACATTTTTTAAGCGTTAACCACAACCTCATAACAAATGGAGCGGACATAGGACTTAACTCAGTTGGACTCCCAACGACCAATGCGCCGCACCCCTTCATCATCCAACCCCCAGCGCCCCGCTGCAGTTGCTGCGCCAATCCTGAAGGAATGAGATGAATATGAGCCCGCCGCGACACCAACCGCCGTCAGACATTCCTTAAATACATCTCCAAACTGAAACCTGGACAAAACGACCCGTCCACATGGCGTAACAAAGGCAAATCTGGAGACCCCGCTTGCGGCTTAAAAAACCCCGCATGCACTCTACTGGGCACATAACCGACCCCGGGAGGGCGAACAAAACTATCAGCTTACCCTTCCCTACTTGGCTAAGCAAAGCAAACGACACAGGCCTTCTACTATCCGCCTCCCCTCTACCTCGGCCCAACCCCTTCAAAGCCTGTAGCACCAAAAATTCCTTAGATACATCTTGAAAGCCTCGTAACTTGAAACCAAACGCCACCGCAGATATGAACCGGTTCACCTTTGCCACTGAAAACCCCGCCTCCCAGGCGTCCCCTAACCAGTACAAAAGTGCCACCAACCTGTCTCTATCCGTATTGACGTCACCCAACTCTCTTACCCACTCCTCCCACTGCCTCCAACAAGCAGAATAAGCACTCCACGTCGTGCGCGCCAAAGACCTTTGTATCAGTTGTTCTACGGGACCGAGACCAGATCCCAAAGATGTTCCGGACAAGCCAAACCGAGACGTTCCGCTCCCAGTGCCAATTGCCGAAACCGGTCCCACTGCGAGCGAGAAAGAGCATCAGCGATGCAATTCCGTACCCCCGGCACATGCACCGCCACCACCCACGCGTTCAACGACAAACATACCAACACTAAATGTCGCAACAATTGAACTACAGGAGGAGAGGACGCCGTGATGTTATTAATGGCCAGCACCACCCCCATGTTGTCGCAGTAAAAAAAAAACGAACCTTCTTATCCCTGACCCTGTCCCCCCAAATGGTTGCCGCCACCACGATGGGAAACAGCTCGAGCAGGGCCAGATTCCGCGTGAGTCCGCTGGACACCCAACTAGCCGGCAATTGACCTGCGCACCACGGACCTCCCCCGTAAGCTCCAAAACCGCCCGCCCCAGCCGCATCCGTAAAATTATTCAAATCACTCGCACTCCCGCCGTTGCCGCTGCCAACCGTCTACCAAACACCCTCCCCATTGGCATAATCCGGCAGGCGAAATTCAACTTCCCCAGCAGCGACTGAAGCTCCCGCAGCGTCATTTTCTTCAGTCTACAAGCCCGCCGTACCTCCAGCCTCAAAGCACCCAGCTTATCCGCAGGGAGACGGCACTCCATTGCCACCGAATCTATTTCAATTCCCAAAAAACAAATCGTCGCTACTGGGCCCTCCGTTTTTTCTGGCGCCAAAGGGATCCCAAAATCCCTCGCAACCTTCTGTAGTGCATAAAGCAAATTACCGCAAACCGGCGAACCCCCCGGGCCAACGCACAAGAAATCATCTAAGTAATGGATCAACGAGTCGACCCCGGATACTCCCCTCGCTACCCACTCCACGAAGCTACTAAACGCCTCGAAGTACGCACAAGAAAGGGAACGCCCCATCGGAAGGCACCGATCCACATAAAAGGCCCCATTCCAAAGACAGCCCCAACAGCCGTTGGCTTTCTGGATGAACTGGCAACAACCTGAACGCCGCCTCGATTTCGGTTTTTGCTAGCAGCGCGCCCGGGCCCGCAGCCCGCACTAACCCCACCGCCTCATCGAATGAGGTATAGGCTACGGAGCACAACTCGTGATCTATCCCGTCGTTTACCGACGAACCCTTGGGATACGATAAGTGTTGAATTAAACGAAATTTTACGGGCTCACGCTTAGGAACAATACCCAACGGGGACACAACTAAATCTTTTACTGGCGACTCAACAAAAGGCCCTGACATGCGACCCAACGAAACTTCTTTTAACAATTTGTCCGACACGACCTTGGCATGCGAGTAAGCCGATTTTAAATTCCTCCGCGTAACCGGAACCTCATAAGGAGGCGGGGAATAACGAAACCAACACGAAAACCCTCGTAAAGCAACTTAGCCGCCGCCCTGTCCGGATACTCATTTAGATAAGGGGCCATCTTTTCCACCCTCACCGGTGACACCCCCTTGACCAGCCGCGGAGGACTGGTTCCCTGACCTCCTTTTCCGCATACATTTCGCCGCCCCGTGTGATGCACCATTACACTCCGAACACACGTGCTTGAACTTGCACGTGGCCCCGAACTTGCACTGGCCTTCATTAAATTGCCAGCAAAACCCTGCCTTTCCCCCGCCGCCTTGTCCAACCTGACTAGACTGGCCTCCTTGGCCGGCGCTCCCGGGGAAGGACTGCCTAACCGGAGCCGTAACCCGTAACCAGAGAGCAATATCCTTCTGGTCCCACCGAATCGCCGGCCGAACCGCTTTTCGCTGACGGAATTGCTCGTCGTATCGCAGCCACGCCTGACCCCCATACGCCCTATGAGCCTCCCCAATAGCATCAAAATAACAAAACAACGCCGAACAATTTTCCGGCGCCTTTTCCCCTATCACACTGGCTAATATGGCGAACGCCTGCGACCAATTAACGAACGTCTGCGGGATAAGCCTATACCGCCGCCGTTCCTCCTCGTCCTTTTTACTCTCGTCCCGCTTGCTCTTATCCAAATTAAATTTAGCGAGCGGCAAGAGAGAAAAAATCTCTACATATTCGTCCTTCCAGATCCGCTCACGCACCTCCTGCTTTAAATGCGCCCCCAACGGACCTTCGAAACACACATACACCTCCCCACGAGCGCGATCATCAATACGCACCCGATCGCCATCTTTTTGCGCCTCGGTCTGTACCGACACCGCGACCGCCTCTCTAACCGCCGTTACGGGCCGCGCTTGTAACAATCCCCCTTCCCTGGGACCCTCCCAAACTACCGCCGGGGACACTTCCGTGACTACCGGCGCCACCGCCCTATCTAGGCGCCCGACCAGCTCTCTCAAGCAACCCACTAAGTCTGCCAAACCCGCGCCATCGCGCCCGCCCGCGCCACTACCGGCCACCGATGCGACGCTAGCAGCCCCCCCGCCGATACCCGACATAAAAATCGCTGGATATGACAATGATGGAGTTATACACTCACCGGGCTGCACAGGCGCTGTGTTCCCGTCAGCCGGACCATCCTGACCTCGACGATACACGTCCAGTTCACCTTCCTCCAGCTCTTCTCTCGCCGACGACTGTCCATCCAAACGACATCTTCGGAACGGGGATGAGGACGCGCTGACCGATGGGCCGGCAACCTGCCGCCCGACCGCCGGGACCCAGACTTCCGACCGGACCTGTTGCCTCGACGTCGCTGCAGATCTAGACGTCCGTCTCGCTGATCCTGAAGAAGCCTGCCCCCTGGCCGGAACATCACCAGGCGGGGCGGCCGTACCTTGTCCTCCGAATCTTCCATCCGATGGGGGAGGGGTGACAGGGAGCCCGGCCTGCGACTCCCTGCTTACCGCCGGACCCCGTCGCGGCTTGGGATTCCTGCCAGGACGCAGGGCCTGGGAAGGGGCGGTCCTCCCAGCTGCCTGGCCTGCAGCGTCCGAGATCGGGCTCCCTCTGCGACGCCGTGTCCGCGGGACTGCCTCAGGACTGAGGCGCTCTGGAGGTCGGGACCGCCGGGAGGGACGGGTCGACCCGGCCTGAGTCGCCGTCACCCCCGGCAACGCTCTCAGCCTGCTCCGAGCAGGAGCGGTTGTTGCCGACTCCCCCCCCGCCGCCATAGTAATGCTAGTAAGGGGGCCGGGGGAGGGGAGCCTGTCCCCTGCAACAGACCCCGAACGCCGGGCCTGGCGTGGCGAAACGGCGTCCGGGATCCTAGTTAATGCAGCCACGGTCTCCTCAAGCCATCCGGGACCGTGGTGCACATCAGCGGCACGCAGCCGCTCTAATAATACGGCCTCCGACATTGTTATAAGCGCGGGCAACGGGGAGCTTGTCTCTCCCTGTGTTACTCCTCCCGCTGCTTCCGGCTCAATGCCGCAAACAGCGGGAAGCTCAGCAACGGCCCCCTGACTCCTCCTTGTCCCTCCTCCACCTCCTCCTAACTCTCCCTCCAACTCTCCCTTACCTATTAACCCTTTCCCTACCAGTGAGGTCATGGAGGCTTCCCCTTAAGCCCTGCAGGCTGCGTCCAGCCTCTTCTTGAACTGCTCTATTGCCATGGACATACAGTGTAGAAATCACAATGTGCCGCTGACTTATGCTCTTTCCACACACGCACTCCCTCATACCCTGGACCCCTGCCTGTCGCGCGCCGCCACACTTCCAGCACTCAGGCGAGCAGACTGCATGACGTCACCGCGCCGTCTCACCAGTCAGATTCTAGGTGGCGGCGCCTAGTCAGGTGGGCGTGGCTATCCGCCTATAAATACGCAGACTCCCTAAGCTCCCTCATTCGTTCTTCCCTGCTCGTAGAGTTTGCTGTTTGTTACGGCTGTGGAGGCGTAAGGTGGATGTCATTAGTTCTGTGCGTGTTTGTTCGGAGTCTTGAGGTTGTTGTCAGTTCTTGTGTTTGACTGTGCTTCCTGCTTTCTATAGGTTTTTACCTAGCAATATGGCTGAAATGGTGGAGCAGCAGCAACAGGTAACTATTAAGTGCCGTGTTATGTATGGTGGAAGGAAGAAACTGCTATTGGCATCTCCACCCTGTTACTAATAGATGTATACTATGGCTGAGAGTCTTGTCAATGCAGTGCACATATTTATAGTGTGAATTGTGCTACAGATCAGTCATAGGAAACGCATGCGATCTTTATATTGATTTGTCTATAACATGTTATTTACGTGTAAGGTTTATTCAGTCAGACAGTAATATGTAGCAGTAAGTATTCTCAGCTGAGTGGAGTACATATGTAGCAGTGGAAACACACAACTTCCATAGTTACTATTAGTAATCTACTGTTGGTGGTTTCAGGTTGGGCTTTACTGTTGTCCGGTTCTGAGAACCTCCCAAGATGTATCTGGAATACCCCCGGGACCCAGCTGATCACAATAGAGGGGCTGTATTGCTCCAGCGATCACTGCTGTCCCTTTAATGCTTGTGGCGTCCCCTCTCATTATATTGGTTGGCAGTGTTTGGTGTAAGAGGGCCCCCCCCCCCCCCATACTGGTGCCCTATCCAGAGGACCGGATATCAATGTGTTCCTGTTAACCCTTTGTGGGTTCTGCTTTATAAAACGACTCCTGTAATCTCGGAATATGACTACGAGGTTTCTGTGCTTTATTAGGGACTATTTACAGGCATCTTGTTTCGAGTCCTGGCCTTCCATTGTATTTCAGCGTGTTCTGCTCTTTGTTCCTTAGAATGTGGTGGTAAGGCTGATAAACCTCCCATTGGTGAGCTCTACCTATGATATGGTGTCTTCTGTCTACGTGAACACCAGAGACAACCATCCGTACTTGAAGTCTGTATGTGACGTCGCAGAGAAAAGCGTGAGGACTATCACGTCTGTGGCTGTGACCAGTGCCATGCCAATCCTCCAGAAACTTGAGCCTCAAAGTATGTTTACGTATAAAGTGCATTTCTTTACCAATGAAAGGGAGTAACTATATATAGTTTAGATTTTCAGGGTTAGGCATTACTCTGTATTGAAATGATGGTTTGCATGTGTGGTTCTGATGTCTATGGGAACCTATGGGTATGCCATAATCTTGTGAATGTTCTTTTTAAGGTGGTCTAGAAATAGAAGGTGAGCAAGGCAATGTGTGCTAATACAGTAAGGCTGGATTCACACGAGCATGTTCGGTCCGTAAAGGATGGAATGTATTTCGGCCGCAAGTCCCGGAACGAACACACTGCAGGGAGCCGGGCTCCTAGCATCATAGTTATGTACGACGCTAGGAGTCCCTGCCTCGCTGCGGGACAACTGTTTCGTACTGTAATCATGTTTTCAGTACGGGACAGTTGTCCCGCAGCGAGGCATGGACTCCTAGCATCATACATAACTATAATGCTTAAAGCCCGGCTCCCTGCAGTGTGTTCGGTCTGGGACTTGCGGCCGAAATACGTTCCGTCCTTTACGGACCGAACATGCTCGTGTGAATCCATCCTTAGGCTGGGTTCACACGACCTATTTTCAGACATAAACGAGGCGTTTTTATGCCTCGCTTTACGTCTGAAAATACGGCTCCAATACGTCGGCGAACATCTGCCCATTCATTTGAATGGGTTTGCCGACGTACTGTGCAGACGACCTGTCATTTACGCGTCGCTGTCAAACAACGACTCGTAAAAAAGACGCCTCGTCAAAAGAAGTGCAGGACACTTCTTGAGATGTAATTTGAGCCGTTTTTCATTGATTCCAATGAAGAACAGCTCCACATTACGCCCGTAATTGACGCCTCGCAAAACGCGAGTACATGAAATTACGGAGCTGTTTTCTCCTGAAGAAAGCTCAGTAATTTCAGACGTAAATGCAGTTATCGTGTGCACATACCCTTAGTGTGAAGCAGACAGCATAAGAAGCTTCTGCCAGGAGATCTGCAGTTCGTTCCATCCTAGCATAGGAAGTGGGTTACATGTCATGTTGGCTAACCGTCCCTGTATTAACAAGCTAGCCAAGGTCCTGGTAAAGACGTACGAATGAAGCTGAGAATATTTACGTGCTTTCTCCTCCCTCAGTTGCTATGGCTAATACCATTGCCTGCGTTGGACTGGATAAGATTGAAGAGAAGCTGCCTATTCTCTATCAGCCGACTGACAAGGTAACTATTGGGGTATGTTCACACGCAGTGTTTTCAGGTGTATTTCTGGGCGTTTATGCCTTTGAAAAAAAGGGAGCTGAACGCCTACAAACATCTGCCCACTGAAATCAATGGGAGAAACAGCGTTTAGTTAATACGGGGTGACTACGCCGCTGTTTTAAAAAAACTGAGTGTAAAAAGACTCTCCGTAGAAAGTGCATGTCACTTGCGGCTTTTTTTGTAGCTAATTTTCTATTGAACACTATGAAAAACGCCTCAAAAGAAGCTTCATTTTCAGCTGCGTAACGCCTGAGAATCAGAGGCTGGTTTCTCTCTAAACCGCTCCGTATCTTCAGACGTTCCTTATTTTGTGTGTGCACATACCCTTAAAATAATTCTATGGTCCCTTATAAATGTAATTACAATTAACCTAGATTGCAAAACTGCAGTATCAATTGATGGGTGGGAGTTGATTTGGTGTGCATGAATCTAAAATCTATGAATTTATTTTCCCTTTCCTAGGTTGTAGCGAACGCCTCAGAAGCAGTTGTTGGTGCCAAAGATGCTGTGATTCAGGGTTTCACAGGAGTAGTTGATAAAACTAAGGTGGCTGTGCAGGATAGTGTGGCGATGACCAAGTCTGTTGTGAACGGCAGCATTAACACTGTTCTGGGTAGCAGTGTAGTAAAGATTATGAGCAATCGTGTGGACGCTGCACTAACCAAGTCTGAAACTCTTCTGGAACAATACCTGCCCCCAACGGACGAAGAGTTGGGTAAGCTGAAACCTGCTTTAAACCAAGCTTGGGTTATGTGAATTTTGGTCCCTGCAGCGCACTTGGTAGTTACCTCATCAGAGGTACAACTCCTTTGCATAGGAGGGAAATGTTAAATTATCTGTAATTAAAATCACATGAGCCTCTCTGGAGGTTATTGAGGCCTACTAGATCAAGACCTACCCACTGGGGCAGTTCTCATATCAAACTTTCTTTTTTCGAGGCGTAGCTTCTATAAATCTACTTTACCTAGAAGCTGCATCTCTAAAAGTAAGGTGTCTTTATCTGGAAAACCAAGCAGATGCCTATGAAGATGTATATTTTATTTTTAGTTAGTATGTGAGTTCACCCTAAGGGTATGTTCACATGGCAGCGTCCATAACAGCCCCGTAATTTCAGCCGTAACGGCATGTGCAGGCGATTGAACGCCGTGTCCATTACGGACGTAACTGGAGCTGGCTTTCCATGGAAAACTGCTCCATTTACGTCTGAAAAGTGACATGACACTACTTTGGCGCGTGCGTCTATTTACGCGCTGTCTTTTGACAGCGATGCGTAAATATACGCCTCGTGTGAACAGACGTCAGCCCATTGCTTTCAATGGGTAGATGTTTGTCAACGCTATCGAGGCGCGTTTTCGGACGTAATTCAAGGCGTAAAATGCCCAAATTACGTCTGTAAATAGACCGTGAACATACCCTTAGGCTGAAATTCATGTGAAATGTGGCTTGTACTGTTATGTGGGCATAACTAATTTCTCAATTTTAGCTAAGGAAGCCACAAAAACAGAAGGCTTTGAATTGTCCGTTGATCAGCCAAGCTATTATGTTCGTCTGGGATCCCTCTCGGCGAAGGCCCGCAAACGTGCTTATCAACAAGCTTTGACCCGAATCAAGGATGTGAAGTGCAGAAGTCAGGAATCCATTGCTCAGCTCCAGAACACCGTGGACCTGGTTAGTAAATCTGCTTCTGTTCTTTACTAATCTTAAAGCATCTGCATGAAAAAATGCACATGCGTGTGTTTTCTAACTTGCAATGTAAAGGTCCTATTATGTGGGCTGCCAGGTCTCAAAGAAACCATACTCTCTTTTTGGAGGTAGGCATTTACCCAATCCATGCATAATAGAAAGACTAACTCTTCTAAAATAAACTGAGGAATGAGATGTCTGGGCCCTGCCAGGTTTGCAGGATAGTTTTTAGGGCAGCAGCAGAAGTGCAGAAAATGAGCTTCTTGTAGAGCTAGGGAACGGGAGGCAGATGACCAAAAAGTGCATCCCCCAGATTGACTGGGACCCTGGCAAGGTCTGTAAGCAGTGGTACACGTCAGCCACATCTGCCCTACGCATGAAGCAAGCCGGGGTTGCTCAGACTTTCTATTAAGTCCGTACGCCACTAAACTGATTTCCTGAGAGCCTAAGCAGCTGAGCACTTTTGTGCTTAGTTTTAGTGATTGGTGGTCTCAGTGCTCAGACTGCCACCAGTCCAGACTTCCGATGTGTCATTCATGTCTGAACATTAGTTGCCCTTTAAGGAGATCTGTCATTAAAAAAATAAATAAAGGGCTCTTTTGTTAAGAACGATCTATAAGATTCTCAGCAGGTGACCAGCCAAGAGGCACCATATTTTGTGTACTAGGTCTAGTACCACCTGCTAAATTGTTCTAGAGCCATCATAGATTTTCTTGATAAAAGGAGTATGTACGGGTGGTGGTGAAGCTGCCTGAAAAGGGAGTACTGTATAGAACAGTGGGTTTTGGTGCTAGAACTCGTATTGTAAATGCATACCAGGCTTACTGTTTAATCCATATTGAGGGTGGGTAATCTTTGTAGTCTCTCCCACATCTTTCATATAAACATTACCCTGTTCTCTTTAAGATTGAATATGCAAGGAAGAACATGAATGATGCTAATCATAAAATCCACGATGCACAGGAGAAAATCTACAATAAGTGGGTGGAGTGGACAAAAGGCACAGGACAAGATAGTGGAGAAACTGAAAGCACTGAGGTAAGTCCCTTCTATAAAATGTATGCTAGATCAGATCTGGTACACTGAACTTCTGTGTAATATGTTACTTTCCCTTCACAGCAAATTGAATCCCGCACTCTGAATATTGCCCGACACCTCACTCAGCAACTGCAAACCACATGTCTCTCCCTGGTCACAAGTGTTCAAGGACTTCCAAAGAACATTCAGAACAAAGCTCAAAATGTTAGTGCCTTGGCTGCAGATGTCTATCAAAACTTCCGTTCTGCCTCTTCCTTCAGAGAAATGTCTGATGGCCTCTTAACCACCAGTAAGGACCAGTTCACAAAAATGAAGGGCTCTATGGATGATGTGATGGACTACTTGGTTAACAACACTCCACTAAATTGGCTGGTAGGTCCCTTTTACCCACAACTGGCTGATAGCCAACATGGGGAGCAACAAGTTGATGGGGGTGACTCTGCCAACAAGGAATGAGAAATTCTTCATTTGCATAAGTGACTTTACACTTGGTCAATGAAGTGGGCAAACCCTAACTAATACTACACCGTTTATTACACTTCAAACCCCTTGTGCTGACTTGTGAGGGACAGATGGTGGCAACGGGCCACATTGCAGTTATGAGGATTTGTCTATCATTGGCCTCTGTCTTACACTTGGGTGTTGATGCCAATATGTCACTTGTATCACTGATTTTGTGTAAATGCTACTCTTTATACTGTTTTTGTGCACCTTTTGTATTAATAAACTCCCTGCATTGATTGGTCTGTGTTAAGGTCCTGTGTTCATAGAACTGATCAACAAATTGGATAATAAATTAGGTAGTGCACACTGGTTCTATTTGAGAATTGCAATGAATGGTGCCCCTGAAGTAAGACAAATCCTCACTCCAATGAGGCACGCACTACATAGTGGTAGCAGTACCTAGCTACTGTGGACACCCACTTAGGCCATCTATGTCTGTGACCAGGGTAGCAAACGTCAAGGGTAGGAACGCACACCGCATATTCAGGATATGCAGTGTCAAACTTTGCAGTGTATACCGCCCTGAAAGCCATCCGAAACTCTGCGGTTTCCAGGCGTAAATTATGGCACGTGCTTACCCCCCCCTCCTTCCTCTGACTACTGCTCTGGCCTCCCTGGATGACACTGCAGGCCATGTGACTGCTGTAGCAGTCACATGGCCTGCAACATCATCTAGGGAGGCTGGACTGGTTAAGCAGGGAACTCTGGGTAAGATTTTATTTTTATCCCTTACTTGCAGTTTTTGCAGCAGTCACTGGTTCTGCTGCCAATGTCGTAACACCACTTTGCTTGCGGGTTTAAGCACCCCATTGAATTCAATGAGAACCTGCAACGGAAGAGCTGCGCACACGAATTGACATGCTACGGTGGAAAGTGCACTGCAGGTCAATTTATGTGTATATTTTTCCAGTGTGGGGATGAGATTTGTTGAAATCCTACCCACTGCTTCTGTAATACACGGCGGAGTTCCCGCAATGATCCGGAAAATCCAGTGTCTGTTTGTACCCTTAAACTCCGGTTTTGTGGCTTCTCCATTGCCAAAACTGGTATGTCTGGTAACGTAAGACAGTAGAACTTGGGGCTGTGCATTGCAACATGGGTTCTGACTCACTGTATGCAGAGTTTCTCCCCTAGAAGTATTGCTTCCAGAGATTAACCTCAATGCGTAGTGTCTTATGGAGCATTGTTTTATTTGGTTCTATACAATTTTTAAAGGGAAAAAAAAACCACACCCTCTGGATAAACTGAAGCACATGGCAGAGGTATTGGGTTCTTAGACATCTTGGAAGCCAAATTACAGCTTCACTAGGTACACTGGCTTAATACAGTGAGCACAAAGCAACCTGCAGTTTACACTTTAAAGCCCAAAATAAAATGTAACATTAAACACCCTACACCCTGAATTTACATCTGGAATGGCTGTTAGATGCCAACTGGCTGCCAAGATGTTTGTCTGGAGGAAAGAATAGGGTAAAATGTCATAGTCCTGCTCTGAAAGTGCTACAACTATGCCGTAATACTGGGATTTACATTAACCTGGTCCGCTTTCCTTGTGTTGTAGGTTTTGTTGTAAAAAAATATTTCTGTTGGCATAAAGAGCTATTGAGCTCTGCACATTTTCATAGTATGAGGGAGCAGATATTACTATACTCAGTGAGCTGGCAAAATCTGAGGGGATAAATATCTTGGTAGGTTTACTGCGGAAAATGCACCAACTCTGGCATACAGGCCGTGCACTGCATTAATTAATGGTTTTAGACACTGGCAAAAGGGTGTGACTTGTCAGTGGAGTGGAAAGTTAGCATGGCTTAAAGAGGCTCTGTCACCAGATTATCAAATCCTGATTTCCTAAGGTTGAAGGACCTTTGGGTGATGCTGGCTGGGAGTGATGTCACCCACAGGTCCTTCAACATTGGTGTCGGAAGAGTGAAGATGCCACAGCTCCCGGCGTACAGTTGAATTTGCAGCCACATCACCATGTGCAGGTAAGCATAGTAAACTCCCTAGAGACGAGCATATTAACCTTTTGGACGCCTGTAGCTGTGGTGTCTTCTCTCTTCCGACGACAAGGTTGAAGGACCTGTGGTTGATGTCACGCTGTGTCTCTAGTGAAAGAAGCTGGGTGGGAACGATGAGCAGTGTATGATGCTGATTCGTCAGCGTCCTACACTTCTATTCACAACGCCCAGTTGGTAAAAACACAATACATGCCCAGTTGGTAATATGAGAAAACGCACCCACTTGTCCATTGAAAAGCTAATTAGCATAAATATAAAATTGCTCATAACATGGGCAAAAATGATGATTTTTCAAAAAAAAAAAAAACAGAAAAAAACTTTGCTGTTATCTACATTGCAGCACTCATCACATTCAATGGGGATTTGATAATCTGGTGACAGATACACCATGTGTCAATTTTGGCACAAGTAATTGGTGTCAACTAATAGGTGGAGTAAGGAAGTATCTAGATGTCACGTTTAACATACAGCTTGAACCACTGACCTTTTTTTTAAACTTCTAACAAGCTTACCCTGTCTGAAGCTTAGACTCTATTAGTAAATTTGCCCTGTTTGTCAATACTGTCCAAATGAATTGTGAATATTAGGAATGTAGAAAAATGATATAGCAGAAACTAAAATCCAGCACTTTTATAAACGAGCTGAACGGTGTTTGTGCTTTTTGTTTAATGGTAGCTATGACCTAATGTACTCCAAATCTGCAGAATGCTCATATTACATATTAAACCACTTTGCATGGCAAGCCACTAAGTTCCACATGCAACACAACTGTTCATAGTTGTTTTTTTCTTTCTGTTGAATTTTTTAATTCTGATTAATATAATCTGTCAAAAAAAACTATTTTAAAAATGTTATTAGGTACCTGACTTCAGCATCAATGACCTTGTCTGAAACTGATGGAAACTCTGATGTATTGGAGGAAGAACTGCAAGATTTCTCACGTGCTTACGGCTGTGTAATAAGCCGAAAATAATAGAAAAGATTCTTAACACATTTTTTTTTTATTTTTTTCAAAAACGCCCCATTATACCTACTTAACATTGGAAACCGTTGCTCAAACCTACAAATGGCTTATACTGTAAATGCATTATAAAATGTGAGGTGACATAAATCCATTAGCAAGCACCGTAGACTAGCAACCTAAAAGAATTAAGTCAAAGACCAAATTTAAATAAAGAATTATAATTTTTATTACACAATACAAGAAATAAATATATTTACTCACAAGTTTAAAAAGACAAGGATGACTACCACAGTGTGGAAAAAGTAGACTAGGTACAGTATAGGCAACGTGCTTTGCAGGAGACTCATGTACAGGAAGCTTGGCAGAATTTAGATCGTAAGTAATTTGCGTCATACAATTCTATGAAATGATTTAGCTGGCTATGCAGCCAGTATGTTGCCTTAACACTAAGGGTATGTGCACACGATAACGACCATTACGTCTGAAATTACGGAGCTGTTTTCAGGAGAAAACCGCTCCTGCGGTTCAGACGTAATTGCTCGTACTCGCGTTTTGCGAGGCGTCAATTACGGGTGTAATTTGGAGCTGTTCTTCATTGGATTAAATGAAAAACTGCTCAAATTACGCCCCAAGAAGTGTCCTGCACTTCTTTGCCGAAGCAGTAATTTTGTGTCTTTTGACAGCGACGCGTAAAATTAAAGGTCGTCGGCAAACCCAATGGAAAGATGTTTGACGTCTTTTCAGGCGTAATTCGAGGCGTAAGACGCCTCGTTTACGCCTGAAGATAGGTCGTGTGAACCACGCCTAAGAGTGAGTAACCGTATTGCCTTTTTACAGCTTATTTTGCTATACTAATCTATATAGAAGACCCAATGTTTTGTTGGTCATGGGCTGTTTTTTTTTTTTTTTATATATATATATATATATATATATATATATATATATATATTTATTTATTATACACACTACTGCATTGTGGGGTTAGTGACTGCCTCCACTTGTTGTTCTTGCACTCCTCCCATTCTGCCCTGGGTGATTTTAATCAGTTCAATGCTGGATCCTACCATCCCCAGGTATATATGTAGGCTTAGTCCCAGTTCTGGGTGTATGTGCAGCGTAGGTACCCACCTTACAGAGGTCGCCTTGTCGTGGCAGGTGGGCTAACACTTTTTGATCAAAATGTGCACTAAGAACCTCCCTATTTGTAAGTAGATTTAGCTTTAGTGCATATTTATTTATATTTAGTGGTTTAGGTGGCATTAGTGTTGCAGGGTGCTGTCGCCATTTTTTGTCTGCTGTATTTCTGCAGTCACAGGTGTTCTTGCACCTGCATACATTTTGTATCATTTAGTTGGAATGTGCTGTTCAACTTTTTGTTCTGTTTATGTGATCCATATATGTGGGGTTAGTGACTGCCTCCACTTGTTGTTCTTGCACTCCTCCCATTCTGCCCTGGGTGATTTTAATCAGTTCAATGCTGGATCCTACCATCCCCAGGTATATATGTAGGCTTAGTCCCAGTTCTGGGTGTATGTGCAGCGTAGGTACCCACCTTACAGAGGTCGCCTTGTCGTGGCAGGTGGGCTAACACTTTTTGATCAAAATGTGCACTAAGAACCTCCCTATTTGTAAGTAGATTTAGCTTTAGTGCATATTTATTTATATTTAGTGGTTTAGGTGGCATTAGTGTTGCAGGGTGCTGTCGCCATTTTTTGTCTGCTATATATATATATATATATATATTTATTTATTATACACACTACTGCATTTGCCAATAAGTATTCTATATATATTAAAGAATCTTGTTCACAGCAAAGTTCAGTCTTTTCATTATATTCAAGTTAGCCATAAAGCTCTGGTGGTTGAGAAGCGCTACTTTGCGGAATGTATCGCTGGAATCATAAAAACAATACACTTACGTTCAAAGCCCTCTTTAGAGGTTAGAAGGGGCCTCCCTCCCCTCTACTTGCTCGGGATCCAATCCTAGTGTTGTAGTAATAAATACAGTAACAAGTACCATAATTGAGACTAAAGTCATAACTTGGATATCCGTCTGTTCCTGGTATCAGTAAGGGTATGTACACACGCAGTGGTTTCAGCTGTTTTTCGGGCCGTAAACGTCCCAAAAAACGGCTGAAAATTTGGTAGCAGATTGCCTCCAAACATCTGCCCATTGATTTCAATGGGAAAAATGGCCGCCTGTTCCGACTGGGCGTTTTTTTACGTCTCGTCCAAAAACGGCACGTAAAAAGACACCCATGAAAAAGAAGTGCATGTCACTTCTTGGGACGTTTTTGGAGCCGTTTTTCATAGACTAACCGAAAATCGCAAGTGGCTTAAAAATCGTCTTAAAATCAGAAGCGGTTTTCCCTTGAATACAGCTCTGTATTTTGAGACGTTATTGAGTTTGTGTGTGCACATACCCTCAGGATCTTATGAACGAAATGCTGGTGACAAACATATACTCCCTCGGGGGAGTGGGGGAGGGGCTTTGCAACGTGGGATAAATAGACACATCTCTGTAGCTCCTACTTGAAACCTGTGATTTTCTAATCCTGATCAGTTGTGCTACTCCCAAACTACTCTCCCTCATGTTCTAGAAGGAGGAGGCAGCATTCGAGGAGCAACAAGAGTCAAATTAAAGACCAGTCGGCAATTGAACTACTGCAAGAATATTCCCTTGGTAACATAAAAGATGGCACTTGATCTCCCCACCTAGCGTGTCTGATACCACTACTGAGGAGCCTGAACGTAAGCTGAAACAGGTCATAAAATAGCTATCGGCTGCGATCTCATCCTGCAAAACTCCTCTTACCAGTACACCGGAGGAGGTTAAAATTGATAATTAACTAATAAGGCAGGATATGCAGGCCTTAAGAAACCACATAGCTAATGCAGAAGATTGTATTTCTGGCATTAAATACTGGATAATGTCTGTACTGTTGGCCATTTCGTCCCTAGAGCAAACTGATTTATGGGAGTAGAAGGTCGATGATCTAGAAAACCAGCTCTGCCAAAATAACATAAAGATTGTAGGCATACTAGAAAAGGTGGAGGGACAATTCCCTGAGACTTTTGTTGAAAACCTACAAACGCTTCCTTCTCACCTGCCTATGGTGTAGAGTGGGCCCATAGAGTGCCATCCAGGCCGCCATCTCCTGGAGAATTGCTTATGCCTGCCTGCTAGCTTTATTGCAATGATCGAGATCTAATTCTTAAGGTGGCTAATAGAGTTAAAGGTAAAACCTACAGCAATGTGGCTGTGTCCCTTTCCTAATTTATCAGTGGACCTACAGAAGAAAAGGGCTACTTTCATGACTGTAAAAAAGACAACTGAGAGATCTGAATATTGAATAGTATATATGATGGCCTACCTAGCTCAGCTGCATTTGGTTGAAGAAGAAAGGGCCTTGGTATTTTATTAATCTCCAAGGGGCTGATGACTGCGTGTCCAGGCAGCAAAGAGCACCATGCCGTTAGAAGATGCATGACTTTTCGCTCATCCTGGGACAGATCATTTGTAATCATCTTAAAATTAATTCTTTGGCTATAGTCCTTTGCCACAAGGAGACTGACACTAGGTAGGGAAAAGTGTTTGCTCTGCCCAAGCAGACCATAACCTTCCCACCCGGACTAGGCTAGTGTCAACGTCTGTATCAAATCCTGAGTTTGGTGGCTGAAACAATCTTGCAGGAGGGTGATAATAGCAAGAGCAGTAAAGTAACAGTCCAGGTTTGATACACAGATAAATGGAAACAGGTTGTAGCATGAGGCAGAGACATGATCAGAAAACAATCCTAATTTGTTACAGACATAATCGGCAACAGGTTATAGCATGAGGCAGAGATGTGGTCAGAAAATAGTCCAAGTTCGGTGCCAAGATAAGTGGCAACAAGTTTTAGCATGATGCAGAGATGTGTACAGGAAGCAAACCAAGTTCAGTGCACAACTAAGCACCAACAGGTTGTAGCATGACGCAGAACAAAGTCAGGAAACAATCCAAGTTCGGTACACAAATTAGCAGCATCAGGCCTCATGAACACGAACGTATTTTTTACTGTCCGTAAATACTGGGGTAAATACGGGTCCTTGGTCACACGTATTCGACCCGTATTGCACCAGTACTTACAGACCCGTGCCCGTAAATACGGGTCCAGTGTCACCAGTATTCCACCCGTATTTACGGGCACGTTTTCGCTGCAGGATAGAGAGAATGAACAGCCCTTTCTTTAGTAAAAATAAAAGAAATTCATACTTACCCGGCCGTTGTCTTGGTGACGCGTCCCTCTTTCGACATCCAGCCCGAACTCCCTGGATGACGCGGCAGTCCTTGTGACCGCTGCAGCCTGTGATTGGCAGCAGCGGTCACATGGGCAGAAACGTCATCCCAGGAAGCCGGACTGGAGGAAGTAGCAGGGAGTTCTGGGTAAGTATGAACGTCTTTTTTTTTTACAGGTTGATCTATATTGTGATCGGAAGTCACTGTCCAGGGTGCTGAAAGATTTACTGCCGATCGTTTAACTCTTTCAGCACCCTGGACAGTGAATATCCCCTGACGTAGCCTAGCAATGCTCCCGTAATTACGGCTGCACACATGCAGTCACCCATAATTACGGGAGCCCCATAGACTTCTATGGGCCTGCCCGTGCCGTAATTACGGCCTAAAATAGGACATGTTCTATATTTTTCAACGGCCCGGGCACCTTCCCGTAAGCATACGGGGAGGTACCCGTGTCCAATAGAAGTCTATGGGCCCGTGATTACGGGTGTGTTTTTACGTTTGTGTGCATGGGGCCTTAGTTTGTAGAGAAGCGGAAATGAACTAGACAACAGGCAAGATGCTCAATAATGTGGCAGTCAGGAAATGCAGGGGTCAGACTTCTATAGTAAGCGAAAAGGCAAGAAATCCAGAGAGGCAAAAATCAAGAATACCTAGACAATAGTTTCAGCAGTGGAGCAGCATTTTAGATGGCTCAGTAAGAAGAGATACTGCTGTGGATATAGGAGTTTTTGGGCTCAAATCATGATATTACTCCCCTTCTTCCCGGACATTCTAGGTGTTGGCTTGTTATGATATCTCTGATGAAATTCTTATGTAAGCCTAGGAGCATGAACATTTTCTTCTGGTTTCCAAGAATTCTCCTCCGAGCTGTACTCCTTCCACCTGATCAAGTCCTGCAGTTTATTCCGATTTTGTGGTCCAAGGTCTTTTCAACAATATATTCTTCTTCACCTTGCACATTCACCGGTGGTGGAGGAGGCAAATTGCAGCATGGAAAAGGATTTACCCAGGGAGATGTGCTGCAGACAACAATAATACTTTACTTTTTTAAAACGATATGATCAGCAGACGAACGAGCGTTTGCTCGTTTATCTGCTGATCGCTGCCCTATTTACACAGGGCAATTATCGGCAACGAGCATTCTATGAACGGTTTGTCTGCCCGATAATCGCCCAGTGTAAAACCCCCTTAAGCCCTTAAGGACACAGCCTAGTTTGGGCCTTAAGGCTCAGAGTCTATTTTTCAAAACTGACATATTTCACTTTATGTGGTAATAAACCTATCCAAGCGATTCTGAGATTGTTTTCTCGTGAGACATTGGGCTTTATGCTAGTGGTAAAATTTGGTCGATATATTCAGTGTTTATTTGTGAAAAATAGCAACATTTTGAGAAAATTTGAAAAAAATAGCACTTTTCTGAATTTAAATGCATCTGCTTGTAAGGCATATCGTTATACCACACAAAATTATTACTAATTAACATTTCCTATATGTCTACTTTTGATTGACATCGTTTTTTGAACATTCTATTATTTTTCGTGGACGTTACAAGGCTTAGAACATAAACAGCAATTTCTCATATTTTTAAGAAAATTTCAAAAGCCTTTTTTTTAGGTACCTGTACAGTTCTGAAGTGGCTTTGAGGGGCCTATGTATTAGAAACCCCTATAAAACACCTCATTTTAAAAACTAGACCACTCAAAGTATTCAAAACAGCATTTAGAAAGTTTATTAACCCTTTAGACATTTCACAGGAATTAAAGCAAAGTGGAGGTGAAATTTGCAAATGTCATTTTTCTTGCAGAAATTAAATTTTATTCCATTTATTTCTGTAACACAGAAGGTTTTACCAGATAAACACTATTATATTTGGATTGTCCAGATTCTGCTGTTTTTAGAAATGTCCCACATGTGGCGCTAGTGTGCTTGTGGGCTAAAATACAAGCCTCAAAAGCAAAGAAGCACCTAGTGCATTTTGCGGCCTCTTTTTTTATTAGAATATATTTTAGGCAGCATGCCAGGTTTGAAGAGGTGTTGTGGTGCTAAAACAGTAGGAATCCCCCAAAAGTGACCCCATTTTGGAAACTACACCCCTCAAGGAATTCATTTATGTTTTGTTGTTACCATTTTGACCCCACAGTTTTTTTCACAGCACATATTTGAATTGGGCTGTGAAATTAAAAAAATGACATCTGTTTCAATAAGATGTCATTTTTGACCAAAATTTCTTATTTTCACAGGGAACAAAATGCCCCATTTTGTTGCCCAATTTCTCCTGAGTGCGGCAATACCCCATTTGTGGTGATAAACTGCCGTTTGGGGCCATGGGAGGCCTCAGAAGGGAAGGAGCGCTTTGTGTTCTTTGGAGTGCAGATTTCACTGGATTGGTTTTGGGGTGCCATGTCGCATTTGCAGAGCCCCAGAGGTATCAGAGCAACAGAAACCCACAAGAAGTGACCCCATTTTGGAAACTACGCCCCTCACGGAATTCATTTATGGTTGTTGCTACAATTTTGTCCCCACAGTTTTTTCACAGCTCATATTTGAATTTGGCTGTGAAATTAAAAAAATTAAATTTGTTTCAATAAGATGTCATTTTTGACCAAAATGTATTAGTTTCAAAGGAAACAAAATGCCCCATTTTGTTGCCCAATTTCTCTTGAGTGCGGCAATACCCCATTTGTGGTAATAAACTGCCGTTTGGGCCCATGGAAGGACTCAAAAGGGAAGGACCATCATTTGGCCTACTGGAGCTTTTCTGGTGCTAAGTCATGTATGGAGAACCCCTGAGGTACCAGTACAGTTGAAACCCCCGAGAAGTGACCCCATTTTAAAAACGACACCCCTTAAGGCATTCATTTAGAGGTGTAGTAAGCATTTTGACCCCACAGTTATTGTGTAAAAGGTAATGCGCAGCAGATGGTGCAGAGTGAGATTTGCAATTTCCTATACATATATTTGCCATTTCAGTGTCCGATATATTGTGCCCAGCATCAGAGGCGTAGCTAGGGGGGGCAGGCGGGGCATGTGCCCCGGGCGCAACTTAGAGGGGGCGCCAGCGCCTCCTCCTCCTGCACTATAATTGTACCTGTGTCTATAGGACACAGGTACAATTAGAAGCAATGAATGACCGGGCACGTTCCGTGCCCGGCTATTCAGGGCTTTTGCACCAGTGAAGCGACTGGTACCTTTTGTACCAGTGAAGCTTCCGTCAATGAAAGGCACTGAATGACAGGCAAAGTCATCCTGCCCAGCCAATCAGCGCCTTTCATAGACGTTGCGTTCAACCCCCAGGAGACCTGCGCAAAAGAGAGCAGGTCTCCATGGCTGTCGGACGGTGTGGGAGCGGGATTAAGGTGAGTTTAAATAGTTCTACTGGGCTTATACAATACAGCTATTCAGCCTCAGAATAATACATAGATGCAGCAGAGAGCTCTCTATCGGCATCTACTGCGCTAAATTAATATACCAACGGGGGAACCCCAAGGTATCTAACCGGATTATGGTAGCACTATTTGGATAAATAAAATTATAAAATATCGAAAATATTATAAATAATAATAATAAAAATATATAAAAATCACAAAAATATATATAAAAATAACAAGATCCAAGTAACAAAAAATAATAAAATAGAAAAATCCATAATAGCAATCAACTATTGGATACCAGCTCCACATCCCGTTGTAACAAATTTATGAGTTAATTTATATATTTCAGATCTCCAGCAGGTCACAGAGCTAATAGTGGCAATGTTAGTGCATTTGCACTTGTACTAAGCAATGACATTACTGCAGTCTGCACTGTGTATCAAACAGAAGCAGGTTGCATTTTGAATAAAATACAGTGATATCGTCACATTACAGTATATATCCCTAAAGACATAAACCAGTGACTAATCAAAACCTTACTAGGGAAAACAAAGGAGGTATTTCAAACACCTATAATTATGATCACAAAATGATCAGAAACTCTTTAAACAAACACTGGGGGATACTACAGAGCGACCCAATCCTAAATAAAATCATCCCAAAAAAAACAGGGATCACCTTCCGTAGAGGAAGAACAATAAAAAATATCATAGCACCAAGTAGACTAAGGGCCAAAACTCATAATTCTAATACTGACTTTCTTGAAAAACCTATAGGGATTTTCAAATGTGCCAAAAAAAACTGTTTATGCTGCCAGAGCATCAGTGCTGGAAAGAAGGAAATTATGTCAAATATAACCAAAGAAAAATTTAAAATCCATTCACACTTGAACTGTGATTCGGATTACGTGATCTATATGATAGAATGTGAATGCAGGCTGCAGTACATAGGGAGAACGACTCAGACACTCCGCAGCAGGCTGAATGGACACCGTTTTAATGCTAAAAAGGGTTTTCTTAAACATAGTTTATCAAGACATCTAATACAGCATCATCAATCAAATTTAAAAAATATCAAAATTTCACCCATAGAACAAATAGATGCAAATACACACAATAGAATACAAAAATTGAACAAAAGAGAGTCGTTTTGGATCTTTAAATTTGAATCACTGAGCCCAAACGGACTAAATGAAAAAATAGACTCAGTATAACTCTTTGAACTAACAACAATACACACATTCCAAAAAAAACAGAACACTCATGAAATTATAACATCACCATCGTCTGTGCTCCTGTCCGGGTACGCTCCATGATACTCCAAAAGGAAGCTGACAAAAGAAAAAAAGATAAAAAATAAATATAAATAGGATTTTTTTCGAAATAGGACTCCAGAACGAAATTATAATATCCCCATTAGAGAGAAACGAAAAACCAGTAAAACATAGACACAAGTAAAGCGGTGTTCACTGAGGCAAAGAAGAAACATGATACTCCAAAAGGATGTTTAAAGTAAAAACATTAATTAGACTGTTCAAACTAAGACACCAAAACGAAATCATAATACCCTGACTAGAGAGAAACGAAAAACTTGATAAAATATATATGGAAGCCAAACAGTGTCCCTCAGTACAGAGTAGCAATATGATACTCCAAAAGGAAGGTGTTAATGAAAACACCAAGGCAAAGAAGAAAAATGACACTCCAAAAGGATGATTAAAGCAAAATCACTAATTAGACTGTTCAAATTTAAGACACCAAAACGAAATTAGAATATTCTGACTAGAGAGAAACAATTTTTTTTTATAAAATATAGATAGAAGCCAAACAGTGACCCTCAGCACAGAGAAGCAATATGATACTCCAAAAGGAAGGTGTTAATGAAAACACTGACGGGACCTTTAGTAGGAAGACAGCAAAACGGAGTTAAAATACCCCTGCTAGGGAGATACAAAAAACAGTTCAATATGGACATGGGAAGTAGCCTTTTCAAGAAACTATATATTTAGATGATCACCTATGTGCCTTTTTTTTCCTTTTATATTAACTTTTTAAATTGTTTATATAACACATGTCTCAACCTTATACCTTTGAACCCTGACCCGCCTTTGTTTTTTGGCGTTTTTTTCTTCGAAACTCCACCCTAATTAGTGCAATTAGCATTACCACAAACATGTCTATATATATATACATCTATAGCATATCTCTTTTATACCTGCCTGACGAAGACGCCGGTCCGGCGTTGAAACGCGTTGCAGCCCACACACATTTTATCCTTTTATGTTTTACAAGTTGTCACTTACGTCATGTGAAAATAAAATATATTTTTTATCAAAAAACGGGTCTGGAGTGAACGAAAATCTTGCTACACGGAAGCGCCCGAAACAAGGAGCTTTTTTCTATATCCCGAAAAACAATTCAAAAGACCACGTCGAGGAAACTCCAGGCTTGGAGGTATCCACCGTGGGTCCGCTCCCGAGGCTAGCACAGTGTACCGGAAAGTTTACCAGACGAGCAATTAAGTCAAGTTGTGCTGATGATCCTGCACAACTGTACCAGGTTAGTGGAAAACTACTTCACTGTAAAAAGATAAAAAGATATTTCAAGGACAAAATACAACATCACCCCAGAGGAGCGCCCCTTCTTCTCTTTTTTATATACCCTTTTCCAAGCAAGTCCTTTATAGAGCAGACACTGCGCCGTGTGGAAAGCAGGGCTGTTTACTCCGAAAATTTGATGCTTGTCAAATATAAAGACAAGCGTGATGTCTTTGTTTTGACCACACTGCATACTGATCGATCCACCCCAGTTCCAGTCAGAGGAGCCACAGAGCAGACCACCAAGCCTGTGTGCATCCAGGACTATAACCAATTCATGGGAGGGGTGGATCTTTCGGACCAGGTACTGCAACCCTATAGTGCCCTAAGAAAATCTAAGGTGTGGTATAAAAAATTGGCGGTATACCTCACCCAATACGGAGACTTTCCTGGGATTCAAAAAAAAAATTATTAAAAAAATGATTTTTGGAGACCAGGAAGCAGAGGGCAGCAGTGAAGGTAGCAGCACTTCTGGGATCTCCAGAATAATACATGGCCAGCATTTCCCGGGAGTACTTCCCCCCACAGAAAAAAAACAAAAACCCCAGAAAAAGTGTAGAGTTTGCTCAAGCAGAGGGATTAGGAAAGACACCACTCACTACTGTATGACCTGTCCCTCTAAACCAGGCTTCTGCATCGGAGAATGCTTCCGTTTTTATCACACCTCTATTGATATTCGTTAAATCTAATTTTTACTACTCCAATGACATCACATCCATTCCATTCATTTTTTAAATACCCCCTGGGCATTTATTTTCCAAATTAATTTGATATCTCAAAGATACCACACCCGCCTCCCCCCCCCAAAAAAAAAATACAAATTCCCATTATACCCCTAGATGAATACTGTGCTTTGAAGGGTGCAATTTTATTAAATGAGGCATTTCTTGAACTTATTTAATGTTCTGGAGCCTCTGCAAACATAAGGTGTTGCTTTAAAATTATCCACGTAAAAAGTAGGCCCTAGAAACCTATTGGAACTGTGTAAAAATCATATATGGAGTATTATTCAGCACAAGTTCCAAAAACAAAATTGTAGGCCTTCCCTTCTGAGCCCTACAGTGTGCCCAGGCAGCAGTTAATGGCCACATATGGGGTACTGGCCTTATCTGGAGAAATTGCACAACAAATTTTGGGGTGCTTTTTTTTTTATTACCCTTGTATAAAAGAAAAATTTGAGGATAAAGCAACGCTTTATTGGAGAAAATTAAATTCGCCATTTTCACGGCCCAGTGTTTATAACTTCTAAGAAGCACCTTTCGAGTCAAAATGCTCACTACACCCCTAATTAAATTCCTTAAGGAGTGTAGTTTACCAAATGGGGTCACTTCCTGGGGGTTTCCACTGTACTTGTACCTCAGTAGCTCGGCAAACACGACATGGCACCCGAAAACCATTCCAGACAAATCTGAGCTCCAAATAGCGCTACTTCTCTTCTGAACCCAGTAGTGGGTCCAAACAGCAATTTAATACCCCACATGGGGTATTGCCGTAATCGGGAGAAATTGCTTTACAAATGTTGGGGTGCTTTTTCTCCTTTATTTTCTGTAAAAATTAAAAATGTCTATGTTTTTTCAGAAAAAAAGTTGATTTTCATCTTCACAGACTAACTCCAACAAATTCCGCAAAAAACCTGTGGGGTCAAAATGCTAACTATACCCCAAGGAAAATTCTTTAAGGGGTGTAGTTTACAAAATGGGGTAACCTTTTGGGGGGTTTCCACTGTTTTGGTCCCTCCAGGAAGTTGCAAACGCGACATGTCACTGAAAACCAATCCAGCAAAATCTGGACTCCAAAATCCAAATGGCGCTGTTTCTCTTCTGATCCCTGCCGTGGGTCCAAACAGCTGTTTATTACCACATATTAGGTATTCCCGTAATCGGGAGAAGTTGCTTTACAAATTTTGAGCTTCTTTTTCTCCTTTATTCCTAGTAAAAATTAAACATTTCTACGTTTTCTCAGAAAAAAAAGTTGATTTTCATATTCATGGCCGAATTCCACTAAATTCTGCAAAAAGCCTGTGGGGCCAAAATACTAACTATACCCCTAGGAAAATTCCTTGACGGGTGTAGTTTCCAAAATAGGGTCACTTTTGGGGTGTTTCCACTGTTTTTTGTTGCCTCCAGGACGTTGCAAATGCGACATGTCACCGAAAACCAATCCAGCAAAATCTGGACTCCAAAATCCAAATGGCGCTGTTTCTCTTCTGAGCCCTGCCGTGGGTCCAAACAGCAGTTTATTACCACATATGAGGTATTCCCGTAATCGGGAGAAGTTGATTTACAAACTTTGGGGTTCTTTTTCCCCTTTATTCCTAGTAAAATGTAAACATTTCTACGTTTTCTATATTAAAAAAAGTCGATTTTCATATTCATGGCCGAATTCCACTAAATTCTGCAAAAAAACCTGTGGGGTCAAAATGCTAACTATACCACTAGGAAAATTCCTTCAGGGGTGTAGTTTCCAAAATAGGGGCACTTTTGGGGGGTTTCCACTGTTTTGGTCCCTCCAGGACGTTGCAAACATGACATGGCACCGAAAATCATTCCAGCAAAATTTGTGCTCCAAAATCCAAATGCTGCTGTTTCCCTTCTGAGCCCTGCCATGGGTCCAAACAGCAGTTTATTACCACATATGGAGTATCGCCGTAATCGGGAGAAAGTGCTTTATAAACGCTGGGGTTCTTTTTCTCCTTTATTACTTGAAAAAATTTAATTCAATTTTACAGACTTTTTCCAATAAATTTAGCAAAAAAACTGTGGGGTTAAAATGCTAACTACATCCCTCGATAAATACCCTGAGGGATGTAGTTTACAAAATGGGGTCACTTTTGGGGGCTCTCCACTGTTTTGGCACCACAAGACCTCTTTAAACCTGACATGGTGCCTAAAATATATTCTAAAAAAAGGAGGCCCCAAAATCCTCTAGGTGCTCCTTTGCTTCTGAGGTCCGTGTTTCAGTCCAAGAGGACACTAGGCCCACATGTTAGATATTTCTAAAAACTGTAGAATCAGGGTAATAAATATTGAGTTGCAATTCTTGGCTAAAACCTTCTGTGGTACAATTTTTTTTATTACAAATGAATTTTGGCAAAAAAAAATGAAATTAGTAAATTTCACATCTATTTTGCTTTAATTCCTGTGAAACGCCTAAAGGGTTAAGAAACTTTTTGAATGCTGTTTTGAATACTTTGAGGGGTGCATTTTTTAAAATGGGGTGATTTATGGGGGGCTTCTAAATTGTAAGGCCTTCAAACCCACTACAGATCTGAACTGGTCCCTGTAAAAATAGCCTTTTGAAATTTTCTTGAAAATGTGAGAAATTGCTGCTAAAGTTCTAAGCCTTGTAACGTCCTAGAAAAATAAAAAAAACTATGCAAACATAAAGCAGACATATGGGGGATGTTAACTAGTAACTATTTTGTGTGGTATTACTATCTGTCTTACAAGCAGATACATTTAAATTTAGAAAAATGCTAATTTTCACACATTTTCTCTAAATTATGGTGTTTTTCACAAATAAATACTGAATTTATCGACCAAATTTTTTCACTAACATCAAGTACAATATGTCACGAGAAAACAATCTCGGAATCGCTTGGCTAGGTGAAAGCATTCCGGAGTTATTACCACATAAAGTGACACGTCAGATTTGAAAAAATCGGCTGTGTCCTGAAGGCCAAAACAGGCTGTGTCTTTAAAGGGTTAAAGGTCACTGGCGTAGCTATAGGGGTCGCAGCGGTCGCAATTGCGACCGGGCCCCCGAAGCCAGGGGGCCCGCAGCCCCCCGCACCACATCAATAAAAAGTTACTATAGTAACTCTGGCCGCGGGCCCCTGTTACTATAGTAACAGACTTTACTTACCTTCCTGGTTCTGGATCGCAGCGGAGGTCCTGACGTCAAGCGCTGTGCGCAGCGCATGACGTCACAGCGCTATGCGCCGCACACAGCATAGAGACGACAGAACTCCCGCCGCAGCTGAAGAGGAAGGTAAGATTAGCCCTGACTGGCGGGGTCCGACTCCCGGGACCCGCCAATCAGCTGTTTTGAAGGGGCCGCAGCACTCAGACGAGAGCTGCTCCCCTTCATTCCGGTCACTTCATTCCGGTCACACTGTGAATCGGTGTCGGCGATTCACAGTGTGAGCGAGTAGTGAAATGAAGGGGAAGCAGCTCTCGTACGAGTGCTGCGGCCCCTTCAAAACAGCTGATTTGCGGGTCCTTGGAGACACATCAGCTATTGATGGCCTATCCTGTGGATAGGCCATCAATGTTTAGGGACTGCACAACCCCTAAGCCTATGATGTAGCAGGCTTAGGGGGCCCATGAGACAGGATCACAGATTGTGTGATCCTGTCTGCTGGGCCCTGTATCTAAGCCAATCACATGGTAGGCTTAGATACATGGCCCATGTGTGATCCTGTCTGCTGGGCCATGTATCTAAGCCAATCACATGGTAGGCTTAGATACATGGCCCATGTGTGATCCTGTCTGCTGGGCCCTGTATCTAAGCCAATAACATGGTAGGCTTAGATACATGGTCCATGTGTGATCCTGTCTGATGGGCCCTGTATATAAGCCTACCACACTGTAGGTTTAGATACAGGGCCCCAGCACACAGTAATCTTATACTGTATAGATTTTTTTTTTTATTGAAATAAAAAAACACAACCCTCATTAACCATTTTATTGAGAATAAAAAAAACGCTGTCATTGAAGTCCTCGTATCCGAAGTCCAACAACCGAACCTGTAAAAAAACACAAACACACAAAAATAATCAGTAACACATAAAGAAGCAAAATTATTATTCTTACCTTTCCTGGGTCCAGCGCTGGAGCCGCAATATCAGCGAGCTGAGCCCTGTATCTAATCCAATCATGTGTGATACTGTCTGCTGGGCCCTATATCTAATCCAATCATGTGTTATACTGTCTGCTGAGCCACTGTATCTAATCCTATCATGTGTGATACTGTCTGCTGAGCCACTGTATCTAATCCTATCATGTGTGATACTGTCTGCTGGGCCCTATATCTAATCCAATCATGTGTTATACTGTCTGCTGAGCCACTGTATCTAATCCTATCATGTGTGATACTGTCTGCTGAGCCACTGTATCTAATCCTATCATGTGTGATACTGTCTGCTGGGCCCTATATCTAATCCAATCATGTGTGATACTATCTGCTGAGCCACTGTATCTAATCCTATCATGTGTGATACTGTCTGCTGGGCCCTGTATCTAATCGTATCATGTGTGATACTGTCTGCTGAGTCACTGTATCTAATCCTATCATGTGTGATACTGTCTGCTGGGCCCTATCTCTAATCCTATCATGTGTGATACTGTCTGCTGGGCCACTGTATATAATCCTATCATGTGTGATACTGCCATCTGAGCCACTGTATCTAATCCTATCATGTGTGATACTGCCTTCTGAGCCACTGTATCTAATCCTATCATGTGTGATACTGTCTGCTCAGCCACTGTATCTAATCCTATCATGTGTGATACTGTCTGCTGAGCCACTGTATCTAATCCTATCCATAGTTTATAGGGTCGTAGTGCTATAGATATGCTATGCTGTCTCCTATACACACATTTTTTTTGGGGCGCACAAATATGTATTGGGGCTATTTCCCCTGACATTTTAAGCCCTGAGGGTATGTTCACACGGCAGCATCCATTACGGCTGAAATTACAGTGCTGTTTTCAGGAGAAAACAGCACCGTAATTTCAGCCGTAATGGCATGTGCAGGCGTCTTTCGCTGCGTCCATTACGGACGTAATTGGAGCTCTTTTTCCATGGGTCCATGGAAAACGGCTCCATTTACGTCTGAAGAAGTGACAAGCACTTCTTTGACGCGGGCGTCTTTTTTACGCGCCACCGTTTGACAGCGGCGCGTAAAAAAAATGACCGTCGGCACAGAACATCGTAAAACCCATTCAAATGAATGGGCAGATGTTTGCCAACGCTTTTGAGTCGTATTTTCGGACGTAATTCAATGCTAAAACGCCCGAATTACGTCCGTAAATAGGGTGTGTGAACCCAGCCTTAGTGACGCCCCCGGCTGCTAGTGCTGCATTGTTGGGTCACTTAGGAGACCCAGCGATGCAGCTGAAAGCTGCGGACCGTCGGCCATGAGGAGTTTGCAGGGGGGGCCCAATAAGAACCTTTGCATCGAGACCCATTAGCCTTTAGCTACGCCCCTGTTAAAGGTCCAATATGTCCGATCACGAACACGACAACATCAAGCATCATGACATGCATGATCAAAACTAAAATGTGGAACTAAACAAAGAACATAAATTTGTAAACATACAGTTAAAAACATAGTAAAGAGAACATGTGCGTGATATAATCGCTGCAAGAGAAATTGAGGATCTTACACTTTTAAAGAAGATCCCCAGACATTTCAAGTTATATTATGCTTGTGATCCAAAAACATTTAAGGCATGGGGGTATAGACAGAGTGCTCTGTGGCATCAGAGGAGGAGATGTAAAGAAGTTATTGGCTCAGAGGGAATGTAAATGGATCATCACTCTTGGAACGATGGCCCCTGTTGGTTTCAATGTTTCAATGAGACATTAAGCTTTGCGTCATTTCTGTAATTTCTCTACCTTTCTCTTTTTATATGTTTTTAACTGTATGTTTACTAATTTATGTTCTTTGTTTAGTTCCACATTTTAGTTTTGATCATGCATGTCATGATGCCTGATGTTGTCGTGTTCGTGATCGGACATATTGGACCTTTAATGAGGGATCTTCATTTTTTAAGCTCGGACCAAAATGGATTAACAACTCCTTCAAAATGCAGACATGTCATCTTATGTACTTCTATACGTACAAAATAAATGGATGAATTTCAATACAAACCTTTTTCTTAGTATATTATATATATATTTCTTTCACTTTCATGCAATATGTATTCTCTGATTAACACTTCATTTATATATATTTTTTTATATATTTTTTCATAATCTTTATCACCGTCAATAAATATTAGAATTTTTATTTATATATATTTTTTCCTTTACACATTATTCTATTGCTGACCGTTTCTTTTCTGGTCCGCATCTTATTAATGCATTATTTGTTCAATATTTATTTTGACACTATATATTTCAGAACTCTTGGTTTATATTTATTATATAACACTATTAATCAATTTTTTTATTTTATTTTTATACACGTTTAATTTTTTTACTCACATTTTTGAAATCACATGAAATGTATATCTATTTTAAAGAGGCTCTTTCACCAGATTATAAATGCTCTATCTCCTACATAATCTGATCGGCGTTGTAATGTAGATAACAACAGTGGTTTTTATTTTGAAAAACGATCATTTTTTAGCAAGTTATGAGCTAGTTTAGATTTATGCTAATGAGTTTCTCAATGGACAACTGGGCGTGTTTTTACTTTTTACCAACTGGGTCTTGTACAGAGGAGTGTATGAGGCTGACCAATCAGTGACTAATCAGTGTCCTACACATCTCATTGTTCCAGCCCAGCTTCTTTCACTGCACAATCAGGCCTCGTTTACACGAGTGTGATATACGTACGTGCGACGCGCTTGCTTTTCACGCGTGTCGTACGGACCTATGTAAGTCTATGGGGGCATGCAGACAGTGCGTGAATTTTGCGCAGCGTGAGTGCGTATTCGTGCTTTGTTCGCGCATCACGCACCCATTGAAGTCAATGGGTGCGTGAAAATCATGCATGCCACACGGAAGCACCTGCGTTGGATGCGCGTTTTTCACGCATCACTTGTTATGTCCATGTAAATGACTTGATAAAACTGGTCCAAACAAGCACAAGCCAGGAAGTGCTTATGATTCCTCAGCGTGTTTGCCACAGTCCAACCTCCACACAGACAACTGAAGTCATGCCGCGTGGGATGGACGTAGAAAAGATGATCTGCCTTGTGCAGGAGAGGCACGAGATATGGGACACCCGTGCGGAGTCCTATGATGACCGCTCGGCGAAGGAAGTCGCATGGGACCACATAGGCCAGGCGCTCTTCTCCAGCGAATGGGATAAAAGCACCAGCCGAGACCGGCAGAGAATTGGTGAGTACATGTCTTTAAACGATGCAATGTCCCCCCTATTGAAGTAGTGTGTCGCTGTGTTTTACTTTTGCAAAATGCCCAACTTTAGTTTGGTGTCGCTGTAGCATCACCGTGTGGAATGTACTTTGCTGTGTAGGGACCGTCATGTATTTGACGGTCGAGTTGTTTGTGCGTTAACACAATGAGTGACCATGTTTTTGGTGTTCATCCTACAGTCCAGGATATTAAAACCCGGTGGAGGAGCTGCAGGGACCAATTTCGGCGCGAGTTCGGCGACAGAGGCCGAAGTGGTGATGGGGCATCAAAGAAACGGAGGTACATATATACCAAGCAGATGATGTTCCTCAAGGATATCATGGAGAGAAGATCGTAAGTAAATGTCCTATTGCCTGCGTAAATGTTGCTTTGCACATGTCATGTCCGCCATAAAGCATTTTTGTACATTGTTGACTATTGGTTTCTGATTCTGCTTTTCTATTCCAGAACAACCGACAATCTTAACGACTCTGAGGAGGAGAGTGACCATGCAGAGTCCCAGCCGCATCCTCCCAGAGGTTGACTGCTGCCCCTAACCCAGGAGCCTACACCCTGCCCCAGTAGAGTCGGCCCCAGCAGAACTCCCTCCGGAAGAAAATCCACCCCCTCGAGCACCAGCCAGACGCCGACGCAGTCAGCTGCCAGCCGCTGGGGCGCAAGTTGATACAAGGGTCCTTGAATACCTGCGTCGTACGGCCGACAAAGACGGGCACAACTTTTTTGCTCGCGGACTCGTGCCACTGTTGCGGAAGGTTCCAGACGATAGGCTGCCACGCCTACAGTCTGCTATAATTTCCCTTATTGACTGCGCCACACCCCCCAACAATCCTCGCCAGTGTTTCTCTACAATTGAGCATTGGCGAGGATTAACGGAGGCATCTACAACCTCTAATTACCCAGGCCCATGCCAACCAGCCACCCCCAGCGCACGACAACACTAATATAGAGCAGTGCCTGCCCGGTTTTCCCCTGGTCCTCTTCCTGCCCGTAAACGCCATTTTGCTCAATACAGCAGAGGTCCTGAAACCTATGCTCGGCCTTTCCCTGGACCCAGCTACCAGGCACATCATCAGCACCACTATGCTGTAGACGAACATCCTCAGCAGCTCCATGGCCAGTATAGTGGTGCTGAAATGCCCGCGTATAGTTCCCCGGACCATCAATACCACAACTTGTGAAAGTGGCTGTGGGATGATCCGACGAAGGTTACTGTTTGTAGGCCTGCATTGTTTGGTCCTATGTGTTTTGCACCATGTTGGTGCCACCTTTACTTATTTGTGTTTTGTTATATTGCACCACGTTTTGGGTGTGCATTCAACATAAAAACTAAGGTGTTTAACCCCTTCCCGCAAATGGGCGTTACTGTACGTCCTTTTTAGTGGCTCGTTCCCGCAAATGGGCGTACAGTAACGCCCTGAGGATGAAGCAGGCACAGGAGCTGTGCGCGCTTCATCCTCAGCGGGTGTCGGCTGTAATATACAGCTGACATCCCGCTGCAACGGCGGCGATCACTGTTATGTCCGATCGCCGCCATTTAACCCCTCAAATGCCGCTGTCAATAGCAACAGCGGCATTTAAGTGATTGATACAGAGGGAGGGGGCTCCCTCTGTACCCCGTTGGCCCCCCGCGAAAAATCGCGGGGTTCTGATGGTTGCAATGGCAACCAGGAAGCCTAGCAATGGCTTCCTGGTTGCCAGGTACGGGAGCCTATTAGGTCCTGCTCGAGGCAGGACCTAATAGGCTCAACTGTCAGTTATAAAATGACAGTTATAATACACTGCACTACACAAGTAGTGCAGTGTATTGTACAGGGGATCAGAAGATCAGATCTTCCAGTCCCCTAGTATGTGTAAAATAAAAAGTAAAAAAAAGGTTAAAAAAAGTTTTAGATAAATAAATAAATAAAAGTTTTATGTAATAAAAACAATAATCATCTTGTGTCCCTGATCAAGTCCTTTATAATTAGAAAAAAATGGAAAAAAAGACAAAAACTAGACATAATAGGTATCGCCGCGTTCGTATCGGCGTGACCTATAAAAATATAATATTATTTATCCCGCACGGTGAACACCGTAAAAAAAATACAATAAAAAACAATGCCAGAATTTCCTTTTTTGGTCACGTTGTTTCCAATAAAATGGAATAAAAAGTGATCAAAAAGTCGCGCGTAGCCAAACATGGTACCAATAAAAACTACAGTGTGTCGCGCAAAAAACAAGCCCTCACAAAGCTCCGTCGACATAAAAATAAAAAAGTTATGACTCTCAGGATATGGTGACACGAAAACATTTTATTTATAAAAAGGGTTTTTATTGTGTAAAAGTAGTAAAACATATAAAAACTATATAAATTTGGTATTGCCATAATCGTATCAAACCGCATAATAAAGCAAACATGTTGTTTATGCTGCACAGAGAACGCCATTAAAAATTGATTAAAAAAAAACAGCGAGAGAATTTCTGTTTTTTGGTCTCCTCACCCCCCAAAAAATGTAATAAAAACTGATCACATTATCACATTTACCCCAAAATGATACTAATAAAAACTACAGCTCATCACATGAAAATCAAGCACTCACAGAGCTCGTCAACGGAAAAATAAAAAGTTATGACTCTTGGAACGCAATAATGCAAAACGACGGCCCAGACTAATTTATATGTGCAGCAGTTCTTCACCTAAAACCCCACGTCATCATTTGCAGCCCCCATTTGTAGACCCTGTAAATGCAGCGAAAACTATGAGATTTTGGGGTCTGTGCTACATATGGGGCTAGTGAAGTCAAAGATTAGACAATGCTGGAGTGCGGATATTTTGTACAATACCACGGACACCCTTTAGAAGTGCGACTCCTACACCCAAAAATCCAGCCTGTGCATGAAGGATTGGTTGAAAGCGTACGTCACTATCCAGGGATCATTCATTTTATTATTCATTCTCCCCATTATTACATCATCCTATTATGACCTGTTTCACTCCGCACAGCTTACATATACCCTGATGTACTCCTCACATATTACATATACCCTGATGTACTCCGCACAGCTTACATATACCCTGATGTACTCCCCACAGCTTACATATACCCTGATGTACTCCGCCGAGTTTACATATATCCTGATGTACTCCGCACAGCTTACATATACCCTGATGTACCCCTCACATATTACATATACCGTGATGTACTCCGCCCAGCTTACACATACCCTGATGTACTCCTCACATATTACATATACCCTGATGTACTCCGCCCAGATTACATATACCCTGATGCACTCCGCCCAGCTTACATATACCCTGATACACTCCACCCAGCTAACATATACCCTGATGCACTCCGCCCAGCTTACATATGCCCCCATATTATAAGGGTATGTGCACACACACTAATTACGTCCGTAATATACGGACGTATTTCGGCCGCAAGTTCCGGACCGAACTCGGTGCAGGGAGCCGGGCTACTAGCATCATAGTTATGTAGGATGCTAGGAGTCCCTGCCTCGCTGCAGGACAACTGTCCCGTACTGTAATCATGTTTTCAGTACGGGACAGTTGTCCTGCAGCGAGGCAGGGACTCCTAGCATCGTACATAAGTATGATGCTTGGAGCCCGGCTCCCTGCACTGTGTTCGGTCCGGTACTTGCGGCCGAAATACGTCCGTATTTTACGGACGTAATTAGTGTGTGTGCACATACCCTAAGCTGAAACACCAGTAAAACACTAAACAAAACTACTACCAAGCAAAATCTGCGCTCCAAAAGCCAAATGGAGCTCCTTGTGGGCCTGGCAGTGTGCCCAAACAGCAGTTAATGACCACATATGGGGTATTACTGTACTCTGGAGAACCGCTTAACAATAATTTATGGGGTGTTTGTCTACGGTGGTACAAGCTGGGCACAACACATTGGGCACTGAAATAGCATATATGTGGAAAATGGCAATTTTAAATCTGCAACATCCACTGTGCACTAATTTCTACAAAACCTTTGGGGTTAAAATGCTCACTACACTTCTAGATGAATTCCTTGAGGGGTGTAGTTTCCCAAATGGGGTCACTTTTCGGGGGTTTTCACTGTACTGGTACCTCAGCGCAATGCAAGATGGAGTAAAAAACAAATTTTGTAAAATCTCCACTCCAAAAACGAAATTGCGCTTTTTCCCTTTAGACTCTTGCTGTATGTCCAAATAGCAGTTTACAACCACATATGGGGTACTTCCCTATTCAGGAGACATTTTGTCACACATTTTGGGGTGTCTTTTCTCCTGTATTGCTTGTGTAAATGAAAAATTATGTGCTAAATCTATAGGTTATTGGAAAAAAAAAATATTTTCATTTTCACGGCCCAATTCTAATAAAATCTGTAAAACACCTGAGGGATCAAAATGCTCACTACACCTCTAATTTAATTCTTTGATAGGTATAGTCTCCAAAATGGGATCACACCTGGGGAATTTCTACTATACTGGTACTTCAGGGGCTCTGCAAATGCGACATGGCCCCCAGAAACCAATTCAGCAAAATCTGAGCTGCAAAATCCAAATGGTGCTCCGTCCCCTCTGAGCCCTGCCGTGGGTCCAAACAGCAGTTTATTACCACATATGGGGTATTGCCGTAATCAGGAGAAATTGCTTTACAAATGTTAATGTGCTTTTTTGCCTTTATTCCTTATAAAAATTAGAAAATTCTATGTTTTTTCAGAAAAAAAGTCTATTTTAATCTTCACAGACTAATTCTAATAAATTCAGCAAAAAACCTGTGGGGTCAAAATGCCAACTATACCACTAGAAAAATTCCTTGAGGGGCATAGTTTCCAAAATTGAGTCACTTTTGGGGGGTTTCCCCTGTTTAGGTCCCTCCAGGGTATTGCAAACACGACACGGCACCGAAAAATATTCCAGTAAAATCAGTGCTCCAAAATCCAAATGGCGCTCCTTCCCTTCTGAGCACTGCCGTGGGTCCAAGCAGCAGTTTATTACCACATGTGGGGTATTTCCGTAATCGGGAGAAGTAGCTTTACAAGTTTTGGGGTGCTTTTTCTCCTTTATTCCTTGCAAAAATTCGAAAATTCTACGTTTTTCCACAATAAAAGTAGATTTTAATTTTCACAGACTAATTCGAATAAATTTAGCAGAAAACCTGTGGGGTCAAAATGCTAACTATACCCCTAGATAAATTCCCTGACAGGTGTAGTTTCAAAAATGGGGTCACTTTTGGGGGTTTCCACTGTTTTGGCACCACAAGACCTCTTCAAACCTGACATGGTGCCTAAAATATATTCTAAAAAATGGAGGCCCCAAAATCCTCTAGGTGCCCCTTTGCTTCTGAGGCCTGTGTTTCAGTCCATTAGCGCACTAGGGCCACATGCGGGACATTTCTAAAAACTGCAGAATCTGGGCAATAAATATTGAGTTGCATTTCTTAGGTAAAACCTTCTGTGTTACAGAAAAAAATGTATTACAAATGAATTTTGTAAAAAAAAATGAAATTCACCTCTACTTTCCTTCAATTCCTGTGAAACGCCTAAAGGGTTGAAACACTTTCTGAATGCTGTTTTGAATACTTTGAGGGGTGCAGTTTTAAAAATGGGGTGTTTTATGGGGGTTTCTAATATATAAGGCCCTCAAAACCACTTCAGAACTGAACTCGTACCTGAAAAAAATAGCCTTTTGAAATGTTCTTAAAAATATGAGAAATTGCTGCTAAAGTTCTAAGTCTTGTAACGTCCTCGAAAAATAAAAGGATGTTCAAAAAATGATGCAAACATAAAGTAGACATATGGGAAATGTTAACTAGTAACTATTTTGTGTGGTATTACTATCTGTTTTACAAGCAGATACATTTAAAATTAGAAAAATCATAATTTCTTCAAATTTTCTCTAAATTTTGGTGTTTTTCACAAATAAGCAATAAATTTATCGACCAAATTTTTTCACTAACTTAAGGTAGAATATGTCACGAGAAAACAATCTCATAATCGCTTGGATAGGTAAAAGCATTCCAGAGTTATTACCACATAAAGTGACACATGTCAGATTTGAAAAAATGGGTCTGGTCCTGAAGGCCAAAAATAGCTTGGTCTTGAAGGGGTTAAAGTTGCAATTGCGTGTGGACATATTTTGGACCCTCCTCTTCAAAATGATTACCTAACTGTATATTACTGTACACTCACACACTGTTGACCTGGCCCCAAAAGAATGGCACACGTTCAATGAGGTATTAGTTAATCTGTAGGGGTTTGCCATTGTTCTAAACAGATGTCAATGTTGGCGTGTTGTGATTTCCCAATAGCCACAGAAAGGACAGTCGGGATTGGAGGAGAACTTAATTTTGACGAACAGAATTGATTCTCATGCAATCACTTTCATGACTGTCAAATGGCAAGTACAAACCACAACAGATGTAAGCTCGCAACCCACGTCAAGGGTCCTCATGTATTGCGTTCCCTAACACTACAAGCCCCTAACATAAAACAACAAACACTGGCCACTTCGGACCTGTGGACACAATAAACTAAGAACTATGCCACCCTTTAAATGCCATCGCGCCCCCATGGTGCGGCTCCTGATGGGCTCTCAAAATATGCTGCAAAACTTTCGCGCACTCGGAGTCCAGATGTGAGAGATCTCCCTAGTGGAATTGCCGGCACAGTGTTGCTGGTGGGTGCATTTGTAAGTATATATTCGGCATCAAAAGTTTTGAATGCGGCAGAAGTTATGCAGAACTACACACGCTTGGATGACACATGTCACATTCTGCGGTGACATTTGCATCGTAGACAGAAACACCCACCACCTGTTATACATAATGCCAAAGGCATTCCACACATCTTTGAGCTCGGCATAGGCGGTAATTGAACATGCGGCGACGATCATCCAAGCCCCTTCTTGCAAATGGCCGCATTACTTGCCTTGTCAGGGCAAAACCCTCATCTGCAACTATGACATATGGGATTGGTGGCCCGCTGGAGCCAGGGAGGATGGTAGGTTCGGGCACCGCCAGTTGATTATTCACAAGTCGTTTACCCATTCTGGACGAACGAAATATGCGGGCATCAGCAGAGCTTCCATACAAGCCAATGTCTACAATCGTGAAACAATAATTACTGTCCGCCAAGGCCAACACGATAGAAAAAAACTGCTTGTAGTTATAGTATCGGGAGCCACTGCGTGGGGGCTTCTTCACACGAATGTGCTTCCCGTCTAGGGCACCGATACAATTCGGAAATTGTGTTGCACTAAGAAATGCGTCAGAAATTCGAAGCCACTGTTCTGTCGTGGGCTAAGGCATGACCGTGGTCTTTAATCTCTGCCACAGCACAACACAGGTGGATGTCACAATGAAGGAAATGGTGGTCACTCACAAAAGAAATTCAAAATGTAAAGAATGGTAACTATTGCCTGTAGCCAGAAATCTAAATGCAAGATAAAACAGAAAAAATAAAGAACACATGTTATGGCGGACTTGTAAAGCATACAGCGTCCTCTAAGAACTAATTGCAGTAGCAGACATACCTCAAGGTCACAAGCAGTCGTTCCTCGGGGGAAATGCAGCGCCGCATGTTGGTATTCTGGTAGGTGATTCCAGGGCGAATCTGAGCAAGCAGCATATCAAAGGTGGACACAGACATGCGGCAGAACGCACAAAATTTCTCAGGGTGACGCCGTAAGTCCTCATATAGTGTATGAAAGTGCCCTTTGGAGGTACGTTGGGCCACAAGTGGATGAACCCAAATCCTACTTCTTCTACGCGGCTGGTGCTGAAGCATGGGTCGCCGTTCGCCAAATCGTCGCAAAATCATCCACGCGAGCAGCACACGTGCCAGCGACGGAAAAGGCATAAATGTTGCTTGCAAGCCAAGACACGTGTCAACAGTTTAAACAAACACTGGTTTTGGCAGAGAATGAAATAAGGCTGACAACCTGTTCACCCAGCAAGCAGGGGTTTGGCCAGCCTCTCATTAACTCCTCCCTGCGTATTTTACGCGCGTTTTAAATGCAGGTCGCAACGCAGCGTATACGCACGACAAACGCACACGCTCGTGTAAACGAGGCCTCACACTGTAACAATGGGCTGGAACAATGAGAAGTGTAGGACACTGATTAGTCTCTGATTGGTCAGCCTCATACACTCCTCTGTACAGCACCCAGTTGCTAAAAAGTAAAAACACGCCCAGTTGTCCATTGAGAAACTCATTAGCATAAATCTAAACTAGCTCATAACTTGCTCAAAAATGATCATTTTTCAAAATAAAAAACACTGCTGTTATCTACATTACAGCGCCAATCAGATTATGTAGGAGACAGGACACTTATAATCTGGTGACAGAGCCTCTTTAATCTAATATATATTTTCTGTACTGTGTTAATATAGTACTGATTTTTTATTTCTCTTTTGGAATAAGATTTAATATTCTTTGTAGTACATAAATAAAGGCATTTTTTTATATGATCGGATGTCTGTGGAGGATGATGGGTCTTTTTATATAAAATACTTTAAAAGCTTTTTCTAATGGATAAACACTTATCTAGCTGATGTATACTATTTTTTCTATATTTCCCTCGTTATTATAACCTGGTTTGTGTCCTGCGTGCTGGACGTTCCATCCGGGACCTTCGTTTGGGCTGCTGATTGCACACTTCTGCGCGCGAGCGGTTTCTGGAGCGGTCTGTTATGTCGTTCTCGCGATGTCTTCGTCTGACACACATAACCACCCAAGTCAGGATCTCATTGGTGCTGTGCGTACCAGCTGATCAATCAAGTATTATATTTAACGGTGCAATGAATATTTATCAGAACACCCCTTGATAAAGCCATCCAGGCGAAACGCGCATTGGGGTTTCTTCACCTTGGAGCCACTGGACACTTGGAGCGACATGGGTTAGTTATTCATGTTCTTATAAACCTATATTACCATTGTAGCTTGGGGATTTCTTCCCCCTTGAGGTTTAGAAGCGTCAAGTATGATTACTGGCGCCTTACTGATTTGACCGCTTGAATGCTACATAACATTGTTACAAACTACCATTACCTCCACAGATATCATCATAGTATATACTCTGTCTGTGTTACGATATTGCTGTGTGGATTACTTCTGCATATCCTTTTTCTTGTCGATATAGAACATTGCCACTTTAGCTATTTTCAGTTATGGCTATTAAGCCCTCTGTATTAGGCCAGATTTACACGAGCGTGTGCATCTTGCGCGCGTAAAAAACGCTGTATTTTGCGCGCGCAAAAGGTACTTAATAGCTCAGTGTGTCAGCAGCGTATGATACGTGGCTGCATGATTTTCGCGCAGACGCCATCATTATGACACTCTGTATGTTTGTAAACAGAAAAGCATGTGGTGCTTTTCTATTTTCATTCATACTTTTTATTGCTGTTGCGCGAATCACGTGCGTCACATGGAAGTGCTTCCGTGTGCTGCGCGTGATTTTCACTCACCCATTGACTTCAATAGGTGCGTGATGCGTGAACAATGCACAAATATCGGACATGTCGTGAGTTTTACGCAGTGGACACACGCTGCGTGAAACTCACGGACAGTCTGCACGGCCCCATAGACTAACATAGGTCTGTGCGAGGCGCGTGAAAATCACGCGCTTAGCACGGTCGTATGACACGTTCGTCTAAATAAGCCCTTAGAGATTTTTTTGGCCATTTATGTGTATCTCATGTACAGTTGTCCGATTTGAATTCTCGATTTTATTATTATATGTAATTTTATCTGTAATTGCCCAATAAAGTTTGAACTTTTTCTATGCCTGTGGCGTTTAAAACCAATATAGTATATGACTCCTTTTTTTCTTATGTTTCAAATTTGCAAAACCCTGAGGTACCAGAGTACAGTGGAAGCACCCAAGAAGTGACCCCATTTTGAAAATTACACCCCTCAAGTCATTTATCATTTGCCTGGACATATGACCGAGCTCAGAAGTGAAGAGCACCATGCGCATTTGAGGTGTATTTTGGTGATTTTCGCAGCATTGGCCCACAATTGTAGGGCTCTGAGGTCTAATAGTAAAACAAACCCCGAAATAGTGACCCTTATTTTGGAAACTACACCCCTTAACTGGTTCCCGACCGCTGGCTGTGTATTTACAGCCAGCGGTCAGGGTCCTTAAAACCCGCGCCATAGACTTTTTACGGCTCGGGTTTTAATTTGCTGCTTGAGCGATCGGGCAGCTGAATGTCGGGTCTCCGGCTGTCAGTGACTGCCGGGGACCCTGAGGAGAGGATAGAAGCAGCTTTCGCTGCTTCTGTCTTCTCTGATCTCTTTTACACAGCGCTCAATGAACGCTGTGTATAGGAATAGAGGCAGCGGCCGCGCCGCTGTCTCTATTGCTCCCGGTGTTCATGTGACTGGTCACATGATCGCCGGTGTCGCTGCAGAATTTAGTATGTCCGTTAACGTTGGACATTATCTGCATTTGTCTATGAGCTCCAAATTAGTGAATGCTCTCTCAATGGTGGATCTGAGAGAGGGCGGCCGGAGAGAGACCATGACACGCAGCTTCAGTGTTCAAATGATCTCTGCCCTAGGGGGCGGATCCATCTTTATTTATAGGAAAATAAGAGTAGGTGGTAACCTCAACTTGCATACAGAAACATTCTATATATGGTAATATCCCAAAACGCCACATATGGTATAATGACAGGAAAGGTGTAGGCTTTGGTTCAGCCAATCATCTACAATATGATAATGACTCTGATTCAGCCAATAAGAATTATATCAATGCATTATAATAATTCTTCACCCTCCAAGCCCCAGGTGGCCTGAACCTTGTCCCATGGGAAGGACACACATCTCAGATACACAAGTTAATTTGTCTCTACTTCTTATCTCACTAGAGAATGGAGACTGCAGAGAAGTTTAAATTAATTAAACAGAGGCCTGAATCCAAGGCTGACTTATGGTAAACAGCCATTGTCCATTCGGCCAAGGCTATTTGATCTGCTCCTTAAAAGAGTAATAAAACATTCAATTCAAGAACACTTAACATAGAATTGCTTCAGGACATCTGCTGACATATTACTTTTTACTTATTAACCTCAAGATAGCTCCTTCAGGCCAAAAGATAGATTCCAATGATCCAAAATGGATGCCTACCATACAAGATGGAGTCCATGCAAAATGTTATCTTTGAAACCTATTCTAATCACTTTCACAAAAGCAATATATGTTCACACATATAAAGATAATTAAAAATATTTTTGACAATTCCCTTCTTTTGAACATAAATTTGCTTAGCCATGTATTCGAATATTCACCCGAGATTACGTTCTGGTTAGCTCCCCTAAACCAGGGCACCGTGTGCCATTCACCTCGAGATGAATACTCAGGATACGTGTCTAGCAATAGGTGAGTGCACAGCGTTACATACTGTACACACCTGAAGAGTTAGGGAATTACAGGTTTCACAATTCTGGCAATACCATCTATCTTGGTGGTTTTCTACTGCTTGACAGATGACTTTATCAGGTATGGAAGTATTTAGTGTCACATAAACAGGTGGCTCTGAATGTTTCCTCCTACCTCGGTTCTTAGGGTGGTCTGGACCTCATGCACTTTTATATCCTGCGCTGTTTTCTTAACTGCTGATACTTTTGCAATAAAACATGTTACAAGTTTAAACATAAAATATCTCTATCTAAGTAGCTGATTGTGGTCTGGCTCGGGTACATACTCCTGGTCTCCTGGGTGGCAACCACTTATATGCTTTACAACCACATATATGACATACATGTTTGGTTGGAAGCACATCCCTGGAGTGATGAAACTCCTACGATCCAGGAGAACAAGATTATGTCCCGTCCGGTGGCATTCATCGATGCCACCCCCTTTATCAGTTAGATGACCTCGTGTTACACCCTCTAGACCCTGCGTCATCCATTTTCTAGCTGTCTCGGAGCACTAGGAGCTGCCAGTTGCTCTTATCCCCAGACTATACATATTCTGTGTCTCTTCCCTCACAGTCGGTGAGGTCTACAGCATCAAACAACATGTCATTTTTATTAACCTGACCCATGTTTACACATCACACACTGTCATTGGGGTAACATCTAATCATGGACGGCCGTATTCCTGGCCTGAGATCTGTTTTCCGCAGCGCTTCCCTCTTTGAATATCTTACATGATAAAACAGCCAGGGAACCAATGCCCACGCTGCTATTACAAGAGAAACAACTCCAGGAGAGTGAGGGTTAAGCGCTAGAGAAAAGAGATGGGACTGCAAGGCCAAGGCAATAACTTCATCTATCTTCACATATGGCATCGTCTTTGAATGGAGACATATACAACAGTCCAGCAATGTAGTCAATGCTGATATCACTTGATGTTTGATAAACTTGTCATTAAACTCTTCTTCCAGCTCATCATTTAGACAATAGGTAATGTAGAGATGACAGAGAAGAAAGATGGTGGTCAGCTGGAGCTTGACGAGACCCACAGTTCAGCCTCGTGATTGAGGACCTGTCAGCAGTGACCGGCATGTGTCCAAGTTATTTCCCTCCAATGTAACGGATGTGGAAATTGTGAGCTGGACTTGGTGCGGACGTCACAGTGTGGCTGTGGTGCTTTACGGTGTCTTTTTAAACACGTCCAGTCCCCGGCTGTAAACAATGTCCTCCTATCACTTAGGATCTGGAATGGAATCATAAACATATTTATACATCTGCATGAGCTCCCACATAACGGGTGAGGTCAGAGGGCAATGGGCAGGCGCTCAGTCCATGGTTTATGGGTTTCAGCCATGACCTTCTGGATTTTTAACTTCAAGGTCCCATTCAACCTTTCTACCTTCCCACTGCTCATGGGATACGGGGTGTGAAAAACTGCTCTATACCCAGGACCTGCAAGATTTGTTGGAGTTCCTCTCCAGTAAAGTGAGTTCCTCTATCACTTTCTACTGTCTCAGGGACCCCATATCTACATACCACTTCTGAGAGCCATCTTTTACTTTTGCTGTGGCCCACGTTACTGGCCACACCTCAGGCCACCTCGAGAACAGATCTACACAGACTGCTACATGTCATACTGTCCCACCTTTGGTAACTGAGTTAATCTGCAATCGCTGATATGGGTGGTCTGCCTTTATCATATGCCTTTTTGCAACCCGCACAGTTTTGCTTATGTTATGGCAGACACATATCATGCACCTCTGGACAAATCTGGCAGCAGCACTTGCTGAAACCCCGGGGGTACCCACCATTTGCTCACCATTTCACTCATTCCTTCTCTTGACACCTGCGTTGGTCCGTGCATTAGTTGGGTTATCATGGGGAAGAGGACTCTGGGTAGGCACATCATGTTACCCACCTTCCATATTCCATCCTCCCCTTCACTGGCACCTTTTGTCTGCCAATGTCCTTTTTCCTCTTTTGTGGCTAGACTTTGTAATCTACTTAATATTATCATGTCTATGGGACCAGATACTATGCTGGTCAAGAATACTACGTCCTCCTCTATGAGGGATATGAGAGCCGCAGCTTTCGCAGCCTTGTCTACTAGTCTATTTCCCCTCGCTTCGGGGGCAGCTTGCACTTTAGTAAGAGCTTGCACTTTGAGTATACCTACATGCTTTGGCAGTGTCAGAGCCTCAAACAGTTCTCTCACTCTCTCAACATTATGGGTTTACCCGTGGATCCAGCAAAATCTCTGCTCCTCCAGATTAGGCCATAATCATGTGCAATACCAAAAGCATATCTAGAGTCAGTATATATATATATATTTGCGGTTTTACCTTCAGTCAGTCTACACACCTCAGCGAGTACCTTCACCTCCACCTACTGTGCTGACACGGAGGATGGGAGTGGTTGTTACTTTATTACCTCTGTTTCGGTGGTGACAGTATATACCCAGTCTTGTAGCCTCCTTCATGGTGGTACCTGGAACCATCTACAAAAGAAACTCAAAAGCTGGATTAGATATTGGATCCCCTGTTACATTTTCTAATGTTTTCATCTCTATTTTCATTAATTCAATACAATTATGTTGGTGACCTGTGTACTGGGGAATCAAATGTGCTGAGAAACCAACTTCCCACCAGGCTGGAAATTCACAGTCTACTGTTTCCTGTGACTTATCCCATTCCCTCTCAAGTCTCCCATTGACCATATAACCTATCCATGTACCCTATCCATTTCTTCCTCCTCTGTTGAACCCTGCGGAAGCAATGTAGTAGGGTTTAACACTGTAACACTGTACATCAATGTATGGTTCGGTTATCAATACTTTTCAACTGTGGGAGGCTCTGAGGGCACTGTTTCAACTGGGGTTTGGGGCTGTTTGCAAACAATTTTAACAATCACAGGGGCCACAGAGATGCGTCCTACATCTGTTTACCCTGTGCCCAGAAGGAGGACAGGACCACCCTCAATAATACCTGAGGTGTGAGGTCTCCTCCTAGTGCAATCCCCATAGAGTGCAGCACACATAAAAGTTAGCATATCAGTAACTTCAATCTGTCCATCAGACTTATATCCAATGGCAACCTACATTGCTGCAAGGATGTCAGAAACTATAAGATTGACTGGACAGGAATCTGACACCATAAACGTAACAGCTCCTGTGAATGCTGTAATCTTATTTGCATTTTCATTTCATAAAATATATTCCCAATATGTTTGTGCGTGTGTGTGTGTGTGTGTGTGTGTGTGTGTGTGTGTGTGTGTGTGTGTGTGTGTGTGTGTGTGTGTGTGTGATGTGCATATACCACCACTAAACAGAAGGGATACTCTTATAAATTAATAAGAGGTTTGCAAAATATTTGGTTCCTTAATGAGTTTATGTCAATTATTAAATAAACCAATCTATTAAGACAAATGATGAAACATATCGTGCACTATATATGTCATCATATGCCAATAGAAACTTTTAATATCAAATAATAATAAACTAAAATGTAACAATGACATAAAAAAAATCTTTGTTGAATCACTTATCATGTGGGGATTTCAAATAAACCATTTCCCTTTAAAAATAGTTCCGCACATACACAAGTCACTCACAATACCGGCTGTTCCCAGACACTCTCAGTACTGAGAATCCAATCTCACACCTGTATGCCTTTTGTGTGTATCTTTGGTAAAACAAGTATATAACTAGAATGACTGTGTATAAACTCCTAATCTTGGATTATTCATCCAATGAACTATAATCTTCATTTAGTAATGCGCATCATATTACATTTAAATATGAATGAAGTTTTTCATTGTGGTCGACACATAAAACACATATAACGTAACATATAACATATAAACATAAAAACATATAATACTCAATCCTGTGTTCTTATTAGGCTTTTTTTTCCCTCTTAATCTTTAAGTTACAGTTCTTATTTTGCACTACATGTGCACTTTCTGCAGACACAGCTAAACTACAGATAACAGAGAATGCAGCATTAACCCCTTACTAGCCAAAACTTATGAGCTACAACGTCACAATGTCACCATGTGCTCCTGTCAGTCAATGACCAAACATCTTCACGTTAACACACGTTACTCTCTTATCATTAGTTCTATTAGTCTAACACGGTTACTATAGATTAACAATAAATCTTGTTAGACATTCCATGCAATTATTAAAATGACTGTTAAATAAACCAAAAAGGAAAAAGATTTACAGTAAAGTTTAAAACGTCTTGGAAAACTCCTATAACGAGAGGAAATTTCATTAGTGACAATTTAGGACAGATGATATACAGAATATTCCAACAAGCAGATCTGGATAGAAATACATAAGAATCTTCACTATATCAATCTCACTTCTTCTACAATCTGGGGTCATTACACTTAAAATTATCCTATTGGCTTTAATTTCTAGCCAATTCCTAATCCACGTCTATCTCTCTATCAATCCCTGAACATTTCACCCAATGTTTCCTTTTTAGGAAGTGAAGAGTTAATTGATTCCTTTATTAATTCTGATGACGCCTTTCTCGCTATGTATGGCTAATAACTGATCACCTGTCACCCCTGGAAACCTCCTGTTTCTGGAAACCTTTGGTTTATAAAGCTGTACATAGAATAATTATATGTTGGCACATTATTTTCTACTGGAACGTCTATCTATAGAATTAGACGCTGGTTAATTCTTACTGATAACTGACAACAGTGTTTCCTAGTGTTTGTTTTTTTTGTTTTTTTTCCCGGTACATTCAATCACTTCTATCTGTTCTCTGCAACTCTGTCTATTAATCCGGGGCCCATGATCTCTCAAGAAATCATCCCATCTGGTATAACTGAGGACTCTACTACTTGGACATTCCCGCTTTTTTTTTTTTTTTTAATATATTTTCTCCAGGTTCATTAACAATATCTGCTGCTGTTTTACCACACCCTGTACCTTGGGTGTTATGCCCCAGTTCCCGGCTGGCCAGCACTTTACCTCGGGCATACTTCGATCCAGATTTCCCCATGCCCTCTGCTAAATCCCAGACTTACTAATGTAGCCAACTTTATCTTGACTTTTCAGGGTCAAGACAAAGCTGGCCACATCCGCACTAACTCTTCAGTCTATTTTCCTGGCCTACTTAACCCTTCGGCCTATATTTAGTCTGTCATTGGGGCTCCCGGTTTTTTTATTATTTTTTTTTATTTTTTTTCCCAGGACCCAATGCACTCTGCTAAATCATTTAGTCTGTCATGGGGGTCCCCTATGCACTCCTGCTGATCAGTAGGGCAACCGCGTATATCTGATCGGTTTAAACAGCAGCCAATTAACTATCGTCAACAAGCACAAGTCCCTCAGTATACTATACCTTAGATTTAAAAGGGATGGGTGTGATTTATAACTATCTTACTGTCTCAGGCGCCCATGGATATTCTATAAACTTTCTAGTTACAGAGATGTTACTTAATAATCAGCAACTCATTCAGATCGGGCGTCCGAGGATTAGCCCACATACATACTCTTACTTCCGGCCAGGTGCGCCTCCTATGGGTCACAGTCTGGATACGCGAAAGTCCTAACAATCACTTGGGCGGGGATGGTTACCCGTCACTTCTGCAAGGATCAATTTGCAACCTGATCTTAATACATACAAAACCCAGGGGCCGGAGGGAACACTTCGGACAGGCCGTTTAGTGTTTTCTCGGTATTTGGTTGTTTTTGTATGTTTTGGGATCAGAAAACAAACGCTCCCTTATCTCAGCCTCTCACAGATACACTCACAGATTCATGTCCACTTTCACACCTATTCCTATAATTCATACATACAACTCATAGACAAATGGTGTTCATGGTTCCCAAATAGTCAAAAGAGACAATACCTGGACGGCAGCTAAAACAAGAGAGAAGTGCACAGTAAGAATAACATTTCTTACTCACCGGTTTTGTGTGCAGTTCTCCGTTATCTTAGCCGTCATCCACCTTCGATTGTCGCCTTCGATCTGTGTTGAGAATCCCGGACAAGAGCCCCCAAGTAATGTCGCTGCAGAATTTAGTATGTCCGTTAACGTTGGACATTATCTGCATTTGTCTATGAGCTCCAAATTAGTGAATGCTCTCTCAATGGTGGATCTGAGAGAGGGCGGCCGGAGAGAGACCATGACACGCAGCTTCAGTGTTCAAATGATCTCTGCCCTAGGGGGCGGATCCATCTTTATTTATAGGAAAATAAGAGTAGGTGGTAACCTCAACTTGCATACAGAAACATTCTATATATGGTAATATCCCAAAACGCCACATATGGTACAATGACAGGAAAGGTGTAGGCTTTGGTTCAGCCAATCATCTACAATATGATAATGACTCTGATTCAGCCAATAAGAATTATATCAATGCATTATAATAATTCTTCACCCTCCAAGCCCCAGGTGGCCTGAACCTTGTCCCATGGGAAGGACACACATCTCAGATACACAAGTTAATTTGTCTCTACTTCTTATCTCACTAGAGAATGGAGACTGCAGAGAAGTTTAAATTAATTAAACAGAGGCCTGAATCCAAGGCTGACTTATGGTAAACAGCCATTGTCCATTCGGCCAAGGCTATTTGATCTGCTCCTTAAAAGAGTAATAAAACATTCAATTCAAGAACACTTAACATAGAATTGCTTCAGGACATCTGCTGACATATTACTTTTTACTTATTAATCTCAAGATAGCTCCTTCAGGCCAAAAGATAGATTCCAATGATCCAAAATGGATGCCTACCATACAAGATGGAGTCCATGCAAAATGTTATCTTTGAAACCTATTCTAATCACTTTCACAAAAGCAATATATGTTCACACATATAAAGATAATTAAAAATATTTTTGACACCGGGTACCGTTAGTGGCAGACTGCTGCTGGGTCTTACTAGACCCAGCACAGCCCTATTAGCGACAATCGTCACTATGAGAGGGCTGATAGCCCCAGTTACAGTGGAAAAACATGGTGTTAGGCCTCATGCACACGACCGTAAAAACTCCCGTTATTACGGGTCGTAATTACGACCCGTAATAACGGGCTCATAGACTTCTATTGGCAACGGGTGCCTTCCCGTTTTCTCACGGGAAGGTGCCCGTGCCGTTGAAAAAGATAGAACATGTCCTATTTCAGGCCGTAATAACGGCACGGACAGTCCATAGAAGTCTATGGAGCTCTCGTAATGACGGGTGGCTACATGTGTGCACCCGTCATTACGGCAGCGTGGCTAAGCGACGTCAGTAAATAGTCACTGTCCAGGGAGCTGAAAGAGTTAACTGATCGGCAGTAACTCTTTCAGCACCCTGGACAGTGACTACCGATCAGTATAAACCTGTAAAAAATAAAAATAAAAGACGTTCATACTTACCGACAACTTCCTGCTTCCTCCAGTCCGGTCTCCCGCCCGTTGCCTTGGTGACGCGTCCCTCTCGACATCCGGCCCGACGTCCTGGATGACGTTTCAGGCCATGTGACCGCTGCAGCCAATCACAGGTCAATCATAGGCTGCAGCGGTCACATGGACTGCCGCGTCATCCAGGGATGTCGGGCTGGATGTGAAGAGAGGGACGCGTCACCAAGACAACGGCCGGGTAAGTATGAATTTCTTTAACTTTTATTACAGAAAAGGCTGTCCCTTCTCTCTATCCTGCACTGATAGAGAGAAGGGGCTGCCGATTAGTGCAGTGCTATTTTGCCGCCAAAAACGTGCTCGTAAATACGGGTAGAATACGTGTGACACCGGACCCATATTTACGGGCACGGGTTCGTAAATACTGGTGCAAAACGGGTGGAATACGTGTGACACCGAACCCGTATTTACGCCAGTATTTACGGGTGGGAAAAAATACGGTCGTGTGCATGAGGCCTAAAAGAAAGAAAAAAAATCTATAAAGTGCCCCAAAGGTCTTTTTTGACCTTTGAGGGACAGACCATAGCAATAAAAAAAAATAGTAAAGTAAAGTGCAAAGAAAAATTAATAATAAATACACATAAAATACCCACCCCAAAAAAAAATGTCCCGTCCCGTCCCCCCCGCCAATCATTGTTGTAACGCTAGCACTGACCCAATTACCCTAATATAGACATGTAATATATTAACATTTTCGGTAGACAATGAAGATCACAAATAAAAGGTCTATTTTAGGGTAAAACTATGTTATTACCCAAAAAAAATCGATGAAACCTAAAAATGCTTTTTTTTTTACTATTATTTTCAAACTTTATGAATAAAAATTCTAAAATAGCAAAAAGGATGTGTATAAAAACGATAAAAAAAAGAAACCTGCATTGTCTACGGAAAAAACATCGCAAAAATCACGTCGTTAGCCCAACAAATAAAAATGTTTAGTCATTTAACTAACACGTGCTAAAAAGGACAAAACGGTGTCTGGTCCTGAAGGCTCAAAATAGCCCGGTCCTGAACCGGTTAAGGCATTTTAAGGGGTGTAGTGAGCATTTTGCCGCCACATGTGTTTTTTCATTACTAAATAATGCGCAGCGGATGGTGCAAGTGTTTTTATTAACTTGAAACTTTTATACACTTTTTTGCAACTTTTTATTAACTTCTTTTTTTTTGTGACACTAGGGGATTTGAGGTCCTGCATCTCTGAACTTTACTCTAAGGGTATGTTCACACGGCAGCGTCCGTAACAGCCGAAATTACGGGGCTGTTTTCAGGAGAAAACAGCTCCGTAATTTCAGCCGTAATGGCATGTTGAGGCGCTTTTTGCTGCGTCCATTACGGACGTAACTGGAGCTGGTTTTCCATGGAGTCCATGGAAAACGGCTCCATTTACGTCTGAAGAAGTGACATGACACTTCTTTGGCGCGGTCGTCTATTCACGCGCCGTCTTTTGACAACGACGCGTAAATATACGCCTCGTGTGAACAGACAAACGTCAGCCCATTGCTTTCAATGGGCAGATGTTTGCCAACGCTATCGAAGCGCATTTTCGGACGTAATTTGAGGCGTAAAACGCCCGAATTACGTCCGTAAATAAGCCGTGTGAACATACCTTTATACATTGCACTACCCATGTAGTGCAATGCATTAGAGCTATCAGTCATTCACTAACAGTAAGCCTATTAGGTCCCGTCTCTGGCGGGGCCTAATAGGCTATCGTACGTGGCAGACCAAGAGGCCATTGTTAGGCCTCCGGTTGCCATAGCAACGATCGGCAACCTCACATTCACATCGTGTCGATGCCAATCGCTACAAACCACTAAGGTCTAAGGAGTTATTGGCAGAAATCGCAGCTCCATTCCCTGCCGTTACAGCACAGTGTCAGCTGTAATATACAGCTGACACCAGCGGCTGATGTTGACGGCTCACCTCCTGAGCCTGCGCTATCTTCCTCATGCGGCGGGAAGCCTTCTGGGCGGGACCTAACAGGCCTCCGTACTTAGCAGACCGGAGGCCATTGTTAGGCCTCCGGTCTGCCAGAGCAGTCATCGGAAACCCCGCGATTGCATTGCGGGGTTCCGATCTGCTTGTAAACACCATAGATGCAGCGCTGCATCTAAGAGGTTAATTGGCTGGATCAGGCTAGCTCCGGTCCTGGGCTAGAAGCAGTGATAGCGTTAAGCTATCATTGCTTTAAAACTGTTAACGCTATGACGTACGATTATGTCAGTTGGCGTTAACAGGCCATCGCACGTGACGTACTAGTAGGTCACAGGGCGTTAAGGAGTTAATGTTCTGCAGAAGACAGCGTTACATTGAGCAGTATTTTGTATTGTGGCATGGGCTTCGACTACGGGTGGTGAGGCCCCGGCGCCACCTTGTACTGCTTAGTGAAGTAGAAAGAGAAGCCGAGTTCTATAACATTTTATATTTACAAGCTAAACACAAATTCAAAGCTTCATTTTACAGAGAAATGTAATAAGCAGCTAATCTTTACTAAGGGGATTTATACTCATACGAGTAGAGATAATATCCATCGCAGCTCCTCAGCGTCACGCCAAATGTTCCTCAATTCGCCCCGAGAATACGCTTTTTAGTTCATTTGAAGGGCACTTTTTAACACTGGATCCACAATGCCGGGTTTTCTTTTCTAGAGTTTCTATTGACTGAAAAGTGGATGAAATTTGAGCTGCAGCTGCTGAGCTGCTTTGAACCTGCGGCTCTCCAGCACAGGAGACCTCTGTTATAGAGCAACTAATATAAAAGCTAATCCCTCCTCACCAGCTTCATCTCTTATTATCTAGCCTGTACTGGAACAATACATGAACTGCTCTATTGCCATGGACATACAGTGTAGAAATCACAATGTGCCGCTGACTTATGCTCTTTCCACACACGCACTCCCTCATACCCTGGACCCCTGCCTGTCGCGCGCCGCCACACTTCCAGCACTCAGGCGAGCAGACTGCATGACGTCACCGCGCCGTCTCACCAGTCAGCTGACTGACGGGAAGATTCTAGGTAACGGCACCTAGGCAGGTGGGCGTGGCCATCCGCCTATAAATACGCAGACTCCCTGAGCTCCCTCATTCGTTCTTTCCTGCTCGTAGTTTGCTGTGCGGTACGGCTGTGGAGGCGCAAGGTGGATGACATTACTTGTGTGCTTGTTTAGTCGGCGGCTTGAGGTTGTTGTCAGTTCTTGTGTTTGACTGTGCTTCTTGCTTTCCATAGGGTTTTACCTAGCAATATGGCTGAAATGGTGGAGCAGCAGCAACAGGTAACTATTAAGTGTTATGTATGGTGGAAGGAAGAAACTGCTATTGGCATCTCCACCCTGTTACTAATAGATGTATACTATGGCTGGGAGTCTTGTCAATGCAGTGCACATATTTATAGTGTGAATTGTGCTACAGATCCGTCATAGGAAACGCATGCGATCTTTATATTGATTTGTCTATAACATGTTATTTACGTGTAAGGTTTATTCAATCAGACAGTAATATGTAGCAGTAAGTATTCTCAGCTGAGTGGAGTACATATGTAGCAGTGGAAACACACAACTTCCATAGTTACTATTAGTAATCTACTGTTGGTGGTTTCAGGTTGGGCTTTACTGTTGTCTGGTTCTGAGATCCTCCCAAGATGTATCTGGAATACACCCGGGACCCAGCTGATCAGAATAGAGGGGCTGTATTGCTCCAGCGAGCACTGCTGTCCCTTTAATGCTTGTGGCGTCCCCTCATTATATTGATTGGCAGTGTTTGGTGTAAGAGCCCCCCCCCCCCATACTGGTGCCCTATCCAGAGGACCGGCTATCAATGTGTTCCTGTTAACCCTCTGTGGGTTCTGCTTTATAAAACGACTCCTGTAATCTTGGAATATGACTACGAGGTTTCTGTGCTTTATTAGGGACTATTTACAGGCATCTTGTTTCGAGTCCTGGCCTTCCATTGTATTTCAGCGTGTTCTGCTCTTTGTTCCTTAGAATGTGGTGGTAAGGCTGATAAACCTCCCATTGGTGAGCTCTACCTATGATATGGTGTCTTCTGTCTACGTGAACACCAGAGACAACCATCCGTACTTGAAGTCTGTATGTGACGTCGCAGAGAAAAGTGTGCGGACTATCACGGCTGTGGCTGTGACCAGTGCCATGCCAATCCTCCAGAAACTTGAGCCTCAAAGTATGTTTACGTATAAAGTGCAATTCTTTACCAATGAAAGGGAGTAACTATATAGTTTAGATGTTCGGGGTTAGGCATTACTCTGTATTGAAATTATGGTTTGCATGTGTGGTTCTGATGTCTATGGGAACCTATGGGTATGCCATAATCTTGTGAATGTTCTTTTAAGGTGGTCTAGAAATAGAAGGGGGTGAGCAAGGCAGTGTGCTAATACAGTAAGGCTGGATTTACACGAGCGTGTTCGGTCTGTATAGGACGGAACGTATTTCGGCCGCAAGTCCCGGACCGAACACACTGCAGGGAGCCGGGCTCCTAGCATCATAGTTATGTACGACGCTAGGAGTCCCTGCCTCTCCGTGGAACTACTGTCCCGTACTGAAAACATGATTAGGCTGGGTTCACACGACCTATTTTCAGACATAAACGAGGCGTATTATGCCTCGTTTTACGTCTGAAAATAGGGCTGCAATACGTCGGCAAACATCTGCCCATTCATTTGAATGGGTTTGCCGACGTACTGTGCAGATGACCTGTAATTTACGTGTCGTCGTTTGACAGCTGTCAAACGACGACGCGTAAGTGGACTGCCTCGGCAAAGAAGTGCAGGACACTTCTTTGCCACGTAATTTGAGCTCTTCTTCATTGAACTCAATGAAGCACAGCAAGATTTACGAGCGTCTCAGACGCCTCGCAAAATGCGAGGAGGAGCATTTACGTGTGAAACGAGGCAGCTGTTTTCTCAAACAGTCTGTCTTTTCACACGTTAATGACCGCTAGCGTGTGAACATACCCTTACAGTACGGGACAGTTATCCCGCAGGGACTCCTAGTGTCGTACATAACTATAATGCTAGGAGCCCGGCTCCCTGCAGTGTGTTCGGTCCGGGACTTGCGGCCGAAATACGTTCCGTCCTTTATGGACCGAACATGCTCGTGTGAATCCAGCCTTAGGCTGGGTTCACACGACCTATTTTCAGACATAAACGAGGCGTTTTATGCCTCGCTTTACGTCTGAAAATACGGTTCCAATACGTCGGCAAATATCTGCCCATTCGTTTGAATAGGTTTGCCGACGTACTATGCCGACGACCTGTCATTTACGCGTCGCTGTCAAACGACGACTCGTAAAAGACGCCTCGTCAAAAGAAGTGCAGGACACTTCTTGAGACGTAATTTGAGCTGTTTTTCATTGATTCCAATGAAGAACAGCTCCACATTACACCTGTAATTGACGCCTCGCAAAACGCGAGTACATGAAATTACGGAGCTGTTTTCTCCTGAAGAAAGCTCAGTAATTTCAGACGTAAATGCAGTTATCGTGTGCACATACCCTTAGTGTGAAGCAGACAGCATAAGAAGCTTCTGCCAGGAGATCTGCAGTTCGTTCCATCCTAGCATAGGAAGTGGGTTACATGTCATGTTGGCTAACCGTCCCTGTATTAACAAGCTAGCCAAGGTCCTGGTAAAGACTTACGAATGACGCTGAGAATATTTACACACTTTCTCCTCCCTCAGTTGCTATGGCTAATACCATTGCCTGCGTTGGACTGGATAAGATTGAAGAGAAGCTGCCTATTCTCTATCAGCCGACTGACAAGGTAACTATTGGGGTATGTTCACACGCAGTTTTTTCAGGTGTATTTCTGGGCGTTGACGCCTTTGAAAAAACGGAAGCTGAACGTCTACTAACATCTGCCCACTGAAATCAATGGGAGAAACAGCGTTTAGTTAATACGGGGTGACTACGCCGCTGTTTTAAAAAAACTGAGTGTAAAAAGACTCTCCGTAGAAAGTGCATGTCACTTGCGGCTTTTTTTGTAGCTGATTTTCTATTGAACACTATGAAAAACGCCTCAAAAGAAGCTTCATTTTCAGCTGCGTAACGCCTGAGAATCAGAGGCTGGTTTCTCTCTAAACCGCTCCGTATCTTCAGACGTTCCTTATTTTGTGTGTGCACATACCCTTAGAATAATTCTATGGTCCCTTATAAATGTAATTCCAATTAACCTAGATTGCAAAACTGCAGTATCAATTGATGGGTGGGAGTTGATTTGGTGTGCATGAATCTAAAATGTATAAATTGTATTTGTTCCCTTTCCTAGGTTGTAGCGAACGCCTCAGAAGCAGTTGTTGGTGCCAAAGATGCTGTGATTCAGGGTTTCACAGGAGTAGTAGATAAAACTAAGGTGGCTGTGCAGGATAGTGTGGCGATGACCAAGTCTGTTGTGAACGGCAGCATTAACACTGTTCTGGGTAGCAGTGTAGTAAAGATTATGAGCAATCGTGTGGACGCTGCACTAACCAAGTCTGAAACTCTTCTGGAACAATACCTGCTGCCAACAGATGAAGAGTTGGGTAAGCCGAAACCTGCTTTAATCCAAGCTTGGGTTATGTGAATTTTGGTCCCTGCAGCGCACTTGGTAGTTATCTCATCAGAGGTACAACTCCTTTTCATAGGAGGGAAATGTTAAATTATCCGTAAGTAACATCACATGAGCCTCTCTGGAGGTTATTGAGGCCTCCTAGATCAAGACCTACCCACTGGGGCAGTTCTCATATCAAACTTTCTTTTTTTTGAGGCGTAGCTTCTATAAATCTACTTTACCTAGAAGCTGCATCTCTAAAAGTAAGGTGTCTTTATCTGGAAAACCAAGCAGACTGCTATGAAGATATATATTCTTTTTAGTTAGTATGTGAGTTCACCCTAAGGCTGAAATTCATGTGAAACGTGGCTTGTACTGTTATGTGGGTGTAACTAATTTCTCAATTTTAGCTAAGGAAGCCACAAAAACAGAAGGCTTTGAATTGTCCGTTGATCAGCCAAGCTATTATGTTCGTCTGGGATCCCTCTCGGCAAAGGCCCGCAAACGTGCTTATCAACAAGCTTTGACCCGAATCAAGGATGTGAAGTGCAGAAGTCAGGAATCCATTGCTCAGCTCCAGAACACTGTTGACCTGGTTAGTAAATCTGCTTCTGTTCTTTACTAATCTTAAAGGAACAGTGTCACCAACTTTTTTTTTTTATATCCGTTTTATGTTAGGGTTTTATTAAAAGTTTATATTTATTTGTGTGTTACTTTTTTCTATTTTTACACTTTTTCTTCCCTATGGGGGCTGCCATTTTTTTTCCCATTTCTGTATGTCGATTAACGAGACATACAGACATGGAATACGGCAGCTCCAGTCCCATAGGGACTGCAAACGGGGCCCGTTCCATCCACTATGGTGTACGCGGTGTGTGGGAACGGCGCATGCGCCGCTCCCACACAGTCCGATTTTAAATGCGTGCCGTCCGGCGCCATTTTCTTGTGGACCGGGCAGTAAGATTACTACTTCCGGACTTGTGCACATGGAGCAGCGGACGGACCGGAGGGAGCGGCGGCGACTGGAGCAGGTAAGTGATTTCTATGTATGTTCGTGTTTCAGTGTGTTTACTAGTGTATGTAAACCTTCTACACTGTGTGTTGGCTCAAAAAATGGCGACACAGTGTAGGAGGTTAGACCGTTCAAACCCCTCGTTTCTCCCGGCACTAGCCAGAATAAAGGAGGGGGGGATTCTGAGAGCTCACTAGAGCGAGGGATTTTTTTCCCAATTTTGCAGCATAAAGCAATGTGGTTGCTTTACCACATGCAATGCTGCAATTTTGGGAATTGCTCCATCTAGTGACCAGTGCTGGGAAATATTATAAATTGAATCCAATTTATTATAATTCCTGACTCGTGAAAAAAATAAAAAAAATTAGAACAATGTTTAATCACCTACACACTAATTGTTTAACTAAAAAAAAAAAAAACATGTTTTGCTGGCAACACATTCCCTTTAAAGCAGCTGCGTGAAAAAATGCTGTTTTGTATAAGTTTCCACAAATTGTAGTGTGTTCTAACTTGCAATGTAAAGGTCCTATTATGTGGGCTGCCAGGTCTCAAAGAAACCACATACTCTCTTTTTGGAGGTAGGCGTTTATCCAATCCATGCATAATAGAAAGACTAACTCCTCTAAAATAAACGGAGGGATGAGATGTCTGGGCCCAGCAAGGTTTGCAGGATAGTTTTTAGGGCAGCAGCGGAAGTGCAGAAAGTTAGCTTCTTGTAGGGCTAGGGGACGCAATGCAGATGACCAAAAAGTGCATCCTCCAGATTGACTGGGACCCTAGCAAGGTCCATAAGCAGTGGTACACGTCAGCCATATCTGCCCTACGCATGAAGCAAGCCGGGTTGTACAGACTTTCTATTGAGTCCGCACACCGCTAAACTGATTTCCTGAAAGCCATACCAACTAAGCGGCTGAGCAGTTTTGTGCTTGGTTTTAGTGATTTTAGACTGCCACCAGTCCAAACTTCCGATGTTAGTCATGTCCTAAGATTAGTTGCCCTTTCAGGAGATCTGTCATTAAAAAAAATAAAAATAAAGGGCTCTTTTGTTAAGAACGATCTATAAGATTCTCAGCAGGTGACCAGCCAAGAGGCACCATATTTTGTGTACTAGGTCTAGTACCACCTGCTAAATTGTTCTAGAGCCATCATAGATTTTCTTGATAAAAGGAGTATGTACGGGTGGTGGTGAAGCTGCCTGAAAAGGGAGTACTGTATAGAACAGTGGGTTTTGGTGCTAGAACTCGTATTGTAAATGCATACCAGGCTTACTGTTTAATCCATATTGAGGGTGGGTAATCTTTGTAGTCTCTCCCACAACATCTTTCATATAAACATTACCCTGTTCTCTAAGATTGAATATGCAAGGAAGAACATGAATGATGCTAATCACAAAATCCATGATGCACAGAAGAAATTCGACAATAAGTGGGTGGAGTGGACAAAAGGCACAGGACAAGATAGTGGAGAAACTGAAAGCACTGAGGTAAGTCCCTTCTATAAAATGTATGCTACATCAGATCTGGTACACTGAACTTCTGTGTAATGTTACTTTCCCTTCACAGCAAATTGAATCCCGCACTCTGAATATTGCCCGACACCTCACTCAGCAACTGCAAACCACATGTCTCTCCCTGGTCACAAGTGTTCAAGGACTTCCAAAGAACATTCAGAACAAAGCTCAAAATGTTAGTGCCTTGGCTGCAGATGTCTATCAAAACTTCCGTTCTGCCTCTTCCTTCAGAGAAATGTCTGATGGCCTCTTAACCACCAGTAAGGACCAGTTCACAAAAATGAAGGACTCTATGGATGATGTGATGGACTACTTGGTTAACAACACTCCACTAAATTGGCTGGTAGGTCCCTTTTACCCACAATTGGCTGATGGACAAAATGGGGCGCAACAAGTTGATGGGGGTGACTCTGCCAACAAGGAATGAGAAATTCTTCGTTTGCATTAGTGACTTTACACTCGGTCAGGGTTTGCCTACTTCATTAACTAATACTACACCGTTTATTACACTTCAAACCCCTTGTGCTGACTTGTGAGGGACAGATGGTGGCAACGGGCCACATTGCAGTTATGAGGATTTGTCTATCATTGGCCTCTGTCTTACACTTGGGTGTTGATGCCAATATGTCACTTGTATCACTGATTTTGTGTAAATGCTACTCTTTATACTGTTTTTGTGCACCTTTTGTATTAATAAACTACCTGCATTGATTGGTCTGTGTTAAGGTCCTGTGTTCATAGAACTGATAAACAAATCGGATAATAAATTAGGTAGTGCACACTGGTTCTAATTGAGAATTGCAATGAATGGTGCCCCTGAAGTAAGACAAATCCTCACTCTAATGAGGCAAGCTCTACATAGTGGTAGCAGTACCTAGCTACTGTGGACACCCACTTAGGCCATCTATGTCTTTGACCAGGATAGCAAACGTGCGGTTAAGGGTAGGAACGCACACAGCATATTCAGGGCAGATATGCGGTGTCAAGCTTTGCAGCGTATTCGCCCTGAACACCGCAGGGAAAGCTGTCTGAAATTCTGCACCACTATCGTGTGCTTTCCAGGTGTAAATTATGTCACAACACCACATTGCTTGCGGGTTTAAGCACCCCATTGAATTCAATGGGAAGAGCTGAAAACACACATTAACATTCTACGGTTGAAGAAACTGCACTGCAGGTCAAATGATGTGCATATTTTTCCAGTATGGGGATGAGATTTGTTGAATTCTCACCCACACTGCTGCTTCTGTAATACGTGGCGGAGTTTCCGCAATGATTCCGTTGTGGCAAATCTGCAATGTTTACGTTGTCTGTTCGTACCCTTAAACTCTGGTTTTGTGGCTCTGCCATTGCCAAAACTGGTACGTCTGGTAACATAAGACAGTAGAATTTGGGGTTGTGCATTGCCACAGGGGTTCTGACTCCCTGTATGCAGAGTTTCTCCCCTGGAAGTTTCTTCCGGAGATTAACCTCACTGCGTAGTGTCTTATGGAGCATTGGTTTAATTGGTTCTATACAATTTAACCCCTTAATGACCGGGTATGTTCCTTAATGACCAAGCCAGATTTGTCAAATCTGGAATGTCTGACTTGATCAGAGAATAACTCTGAAAGTTTTGAATATCCAAGTAATTCTGACATTATTTTTTCGTCACATGTACTTTATTTTAGTGGTAAAAGTAGACTGATACAATTTGTGGAAATTAATTAAATAGAAAAATGGAAGACTTTTTGTAAAAATTACAATTTTCCCCTATTAACTGCAATATGTCACATATGTACACACTGTACAATTTTTTTAATTAAATATAGTTCGATCTCTTTACTCTATCTTGGCAGCACTTTTAAAAAAAAGAAAATACATTTTCATTTAATTTAGAGGACTTACAAATTGAATAATAATTTTATAAATTTTGAAGTACATTTTGTTTTCCTACACAAAGCTAGGTTTTGAAAGGCTCATAGGGCTCAGTGATGGAAACCCCCACAAATGACCCCATTTAGAAAACTAGACCCCTTAAGGTATTTATCTAGGGGTATAGTAAGTATTTTGACCCCACAGGTTTTTGCTAAATTGAATACATAGCAGGTGAAGAAAAAAATAATTTCACTTTTTTCATAAGTATCAGTTTGAAGACCAATTTCTTTGTAAAGCGACCATGAGAATGAAGAAACGCACCACAATCTCTCACCCTGTTTTCAAAAATACCCACATTGTGGCCCTAATGAGCTGCCTGGACACACGGCAGGACCCAAAAGGAAGGGAGCACCCGGAGGCTTTCAGGACTCATATATTTTGCTTGAAAATGTTTTAGGCCCCACTGCACATTTGGAGAGGCTTTGAGCTACCAGAACGATAGAAACTCCCCATAAACGACCCCATTTAGAAAACTAGACCCCCATAAGGTATTTAGGGGTATAGTAAGTATTTTGACCCCAGTTTTTGCTAAATATATTGGAATTAGTCTGTGAAAATTAAAATGTACTTTTTTTTTTTTCTGAAAACATAGAAATTTTTATTATTTACAAGGAATAACTAAGAAAATGCACCCCAACATTTGTAAAGCAATGTCTCTTGATTACGACAATACCCCATATGTGGTAATAAACTGCTGTTTGGACCCACAGCAGGGCTCAGAAGGGAAGGAGCGCCATTTGGATTCATGATTTTGGTGGAATGGTTTTCGGTGCCATGTCGCATTTGCAATGCACTGGAGGGACAAAAATAGTGGAAACCCACCAAAAGTGACCCCATTTTGGAAAAACCTTCAAGGAATTTTTCTAGGGGTATAGTGAGCATTTACACCCCACGGGTCTTTTGCAGAGTTTATTAGAATTCGGGCGCAAAAATTAATATCTTTTTTTTCCACTAAAATGTCGCATTTTCACAAGGGATAAAGGAGGAAAAAACAACCATTTTTTATAAAGCAATTTCTCCCGAGTACAGAAATACCCCACATGTGGTCATACGTTTTTCCATTAGAAATGAATTAACCCTTTCAGGACTGATCCATTTTTTGCTTTCATCTTTTAGATTTTTCACTCCCTGCTTTCCAAGAGCCATAACTTTTTTTTATTTTTCCATCAATAGAGCAGTGTGAGGGCTTATTTCTTGCGGGAGGAGCTGCAGTGGTACATAAAAAGTGATTAGAATGTGTTTTTTTTTTTTTTCTTTGTTTTTTTTTTAACTTAAAAAAAAAAAAATTCTCACTACGAATAACTAATTCTTCACATTTTATTAATCAATCCCCTTAGGGGACTTGATCCAGCAATCATTGGATCACTGGTACAATACACTGCAATACTAATGTATTGCAGTAAATTGTTCTTACAGGCTTCTGTAACAGAGCGATCGCTGTACCCGTCCGTTAGTACCGAGGGGGCCTGCTGTAATACACAGCCGACACCCGCAGCGTATGGAGCGGGCTCAGCACGTGAGCCGGCTCCATACATCAACCGCCGCACCATGACAGGCAATTAAGTCATAGAGCACAAAGGGGTTAATGCACAGCGGATGGTTCAAAGTGAAAACTGCAATTTTCCACTGATATGCCATTTTAGTGCATAATATGTTGTGCCCAGTTTGTGCCTCAGAAGACAAATACCTCACAAAACGTTAAGCGGGTTCTCTCGGGTATGGCGATGCCATATGTGTGGGCGCAAACTGCTGCTTGGGCACGCTGCAGGTCTTAGAAGGGAGGGAACGCAATTTTGCTTTTGGAGTGCAGATTTTGCTCAGTGGTAGCTTTGTTTGGGGTTTTGCTGGTATTTCAGTTTATAATTTGGGGGTATATGCAATCTGTGCGGGGTACATCAGGGCATAAGAGGGTATAATAATGGGGTAAATAAATATTTCATAGATATGTGGCCAGTGTCACACTGATAAATGGTGCCCGATCTTATCCACTTTTGGACACTGCACATTTTGCATCGCCATATTCTGAAAGCCAGAACCTTTTTTTTTTTTTTTTTTTTTTTTTTTTTTTTTTTTTGCCCGTTTGCACAATAAAATGACTTATTTATAAAAAAATAAATAAAAAAAAATTCTGTCACCATATTCTGAGACATAATTTTTTTTTTATTTTTTAGTCAAAGCTGTGTAAGGACTTGTTTTGCGGGACGGATAGAAGTTTTTATTGGTACTATTTTTGGGTACATGCGACTTTTTGATCACTTTTTATTCTTTATTTAGGGAGCAGTGCTGACCAAAAAAATTGTGATTCTGTCGGGTTTTTTTTTCTTTTTGGGGGGTGTTCATCGTGCGGGAAAAATAACATTACAGTTTTATAGTTGGGGTCATTACGTATGCGGAGATACAAAATATGTGCACTTTTTTTAACGTGTTAATTTTTTTTCTATACTAAAAGTCTTCTAGGAAAAAAAAACATTTTGTGTTTATATCACTTAACTTTTATTTTTACACTTTTTTTTTTAAAACATTTTTTTTACTTGTCCCACTAGGGGACACTTAGACTTGCAGCTTTGATCGCTGCTAGAGTACATTACACTACACACGTAGTGTAATGTACTCCCAACTGTCATTGTGACGTAACTGTCACTCTGACAGGAAGCCTCGGAGGACCGGCCGGAGGTTGCTCCTCCGAGGCTTCCGTACATGGCAACCCGGAGGTCATTATCTGACCTCCAATTGCCACGACAAGCATTGGTAGCCTCCACGATCACTTCGTGGGGGCTGCCGATGTGCTTCAAACCACTTAAATGCGGCAGCGGCGATGGTCTGCTGTCCGGCGAGACTGATATGTCAGCTGTCTAGGACAGCTGTCAGCGTGCGCCTGTCACTCTGTTTACACAGAGTGACAGTTTTAAATACTGACGAAAATTAACGTCCTGGGGCAGGAACTAGCAGCCGACCAGGATGTTCATTTTCGTCATTGGTCGTGAAAGGGTTAAAGAAAAAAAACAAACCCTCTGGATAAACTGAAGCATATGGCAGAGGTATTGGGTTCTTAGACATCTTGGCAGCCAAATTACAGCTCCACTAGGTACACTGACTTAATACAGTGAGTACAAAGCAACCTGCGGTTTACACTTTAAAGGCCAAAATAAAATTTAACTGGTAACATTAACCCCTTCCCGTTGTAAACAACTTTTAGATTTTCGTTTTTTCCTCCCCACCTTACAAAAGCCATAACGTCTTTAATTTTTCCGTCAATATAGTACTATTTGGGCTTGTTTTTTGCGGGATGAATTGTAGTTTTTCGTAGCACCATTTATTTTGCCGTATAACGTACTAAAACGGGAAAAATTATTTGTGGGGTAGAAAATGAAAAAACAGCGATTCCTCCATGGTTTTTTGCACGCTGCTTTTACGGAATTCGCTGCAATTAAAACAACATGTTAACTTTATTCTGTAGGTCAATATAATTACGGCGATACCAAATATACATAGTCTTTTCTATGTTTTACTACTTTTACATGTAAAAACCTAAGTGTAAAAAATTTATTTTGCATTGCCAAATTCCGAGAGCCAAAACTTTTTTATTTTTCCGTCGATTAAGCGGTATAAGGGCTTATTTTTTGCTGCATAAGCTGTAGTTTTTAATAATACCATTTTGGTATAAATGCGATGGTTTGATCACTTATTTAATTTTTTGTGGGAGATTAGGTGACCAAAAAATAGACATTCTGGCATTTACTATATATATTTATTTCTTTTTTAACGGCGTTCACCGTGCGGGTTAAATAACGATATGTTATAATAGTTCTGACTTTTACGGATGTGGCGATACCAATTATGTTTAATTTTTTTTTTTTATTTTTTTTTTTTTTTTTTACTATGCGCTAGGGGGAAAATGGGAAAAGGGGGTTTTTTTTTTTTGAACTTTTACACTAAAAAAATGTACTTTATTTTTATTTTTTTTAATTAGTCCCCCTATGGGACTTCAACCAGCGATCGTTAGATCGCTTGCACGATATACTGCAATACTAATGTATTGCAGTATATCGTGATTCTGACAGGCACCTAGTAAACCCTGCCGGAGGCAAGGCTTAATAGGTGTACAAAGGTGGCGGACCTGGGGGCGTTCATTAAGCCCCCAGGCAGTCATAGCAACCATCACCATCACCCCCTCCCCCCCCGGCGATTGTGTTGCGGGGGGTGCAATGAGCTGTTAGAGGGGTCGCCTCCTCTTTCTGACTATTTAAATGCTGCGGTCAGTATTGACTGCGGCATTTAACGAGTTAAACTAGCGGGAGCGCGATGCTGCTAGTTACTCTGAAGTGTCGGCTGTAACATACAGCTGACAGTCATCGTATGGAGCGAGCTCACTGCATGAGCCTGCTCCATACTTCCCTTTGGCATATGGATACATCAAATGTCGGGAAGGGGTTAAACACCCTACACCCTGAATTTTCAACTGAAATGGCTGTTAGAAGCTGACTGGCTGCCAAGATGTTTGTGTAGCCCAATGTGGTCTGGAGGAAAGAATAGGGTCAAATGTCATAGTCCTGCTCTAAAAAGTGCTACAACTATGCAGTAATACTGGGATTTACATTAACCTGGTCCACTTTCCTTGTGTTGTAGGTTTTGTTGTAAAAAAATGTCTGTTGCTGTTGGAATTAAGAGCTATTGGGCTCTGTGCATAATTTCATAGTGGATAGTATGAGGGAGCAGATACTACTACACTCAGTAAGCTGGCAAAATCTGAGGAGATAAATATCTTGGGGTAGGTTTACTGCTGAAAAGGCACCAACTCTGGCATACAGGCCGTGCACTACATTAATTAATGGTTTTCTTGGATTTCCAGGAGAAAATGAACGAAGGCCTCCATATTTGATGTTCAGGACACCAGAGAATGCACCCTGTCTGAGGATGTCAAACACCTGCCAGACATTTTATCACTGGCAATCCCCCAACACCAACTAGAAGCAACCCCCAGAAAAAGTGCCGTGTCTGCAGAAAAGATAGGCGCCGCAAAGATTCCCGATATTTCTCTCATGTCCCTCGCAACCAGGCCCGTGCATTCACACGTTTTAAAAAAATACCACACTGTTCTGAATTATTAGATTTTAGTTAACTAGTTGAAAATATATTTGCCCTACATTACATTTTTATTTTCCAATGATTTTACGCCCAGGGTGAGGGAGGGAATGTGTAGGGGGTGGATGTCATGTTTGCATATTTTCTAAAGTTCATCTGCTGGAGAGCTCCATTTGCTTAAACCTGCAATTTCTTATTTTAGGAAAGCCAAAAAAACTAATTCCCATTATACCCCTAGATGAATATTTTGGGATTTCTGCTTCAAGAGTAGATATTTTGGAAGTGTTATAGAAACGCTGAGTTTTGTAAAACCAGCTTTGAAAAAAGGTGATTTGTGAAATAAGCTTCTTCTATCGTCCGCCCTCCTACATCTCTATGTGATAATAAGGCACACATATTTGGTATCCCCATGCACGGGAGAAGTGGAAGAATGTGAAAGGAGATGAATTTTGCCAGTGGTCCATAATGTGTGAAAAATGCAAGCATAAACTGACGCATTTGCCAAAAAAAATGCTAATTTTATTTTGTTCCATTTTCAAGAAACTTTCAGAAGAAAACTAGACTTTCTAAAAATATGATAAACCCCTTGAAGAAAACCTTGTGGGGTCTACTTGTGTGAATGAAGTCATTAATGGGGTGTTTCTAATGTTTCAGCAGCATTAGGCCCCCCAGAAAACAGTACGCTGCTATAAAATCAAGTGCAGAATTCCTGGACCGAAAAGGCCAAAAAGCCTCCTTTTATTCCAAGACCTGGCACATGCCCGCACAGTGAATAAGGCACACATATTTGGTATCCCCATGCACGGGAGTAGTGGAAGAATGTGAAAGGAGATGAATTTTGTCCATGGTGTATACTTTGTGTGATAAAATGCTGGCATAAACTGACGCATTTGCTAAATTCTTGCATTTTTTTTTCAAATTTGGCCCACTGTAGAGAAAAAAATAAAAATGATGTATAGTGACTGACAAATGCCATTAAAACAAAGCCCTATCTGTCCTTAAAAAAAGACTAAAATTCAAAGATGAACTTTATTCACCTGCAGAGCCATAATTATCTAAAGAAGCACATAGCAAAATTGTGACATTTTCTCTAGTCATTTAGCTGTAAAACAGCCTAGTCCTTAACCGGTTAATTCCTGTGAAACGCCTCAAGGGTTAAAGAGGCTCTGTCACCACATAAGTGCCCTATCTCCTACATAAGGAGATCGGCGCTATAATGTAAATGACAGTAATGCTTTTTATTTAAAAAAGGATCTATTTTTACCACTTTATTAGCGATTTTAGATATATTCTAATGATTTGCTTGATGCCCAAGTGGGCGTTGTACAGGGGAGTGTATGACGCTGACCAATCAGCCTCATGCACTCCTCTCCATTCATTTACTCAGCACATAGGGATACTGCTAGATCCTTATGTGCTGTCTTAGGGCGGATTTACACGAGCATGTGCGCTTTGCGCACACAAAAAACGCGGCATTTTGCTCCGTGTGTCATCACATAGGATGTGCGGCTGCGTGATTTTCTTGCAGCCGCCATCATTATGACACTCTGGATGGTTGTAAACAGAAAAGCACGTGGTGCTTTTCTGTTTCCAAACATATTTTTGACTGCTGTTGCGCGAATCACGCACGTCCCAAGGAAGTGCTTCCGTGTGGTGCCCGTGATTTTCACGCACCCATTGACTTCAATGGGTGCGTGATGCGCAAAAAACGCAGAAATATAGGACCTGTCGTGAGTTTTACGCAGCGGACTCACGCTGCGCAAAAATCACTGACAGTCGGCACTGCCCCCTAGACTAGCATAGGTCCGTGCGACGCGTGTGAAAAACATGTGCGTTGCACGGACGTATTACACGTTCGTGTAAATCCGCCCTTATTAGCAATACTGAAGTGTTTAGGCAGTGAATAGACGTTCCACGGGATGTCTATGCACAATCTCTGCACTTCGTTACTCTGTCTGTGGTAGTTACAGCAGAGGAAGCGTGATCTCGCGAGATCTCGCTGTAAATGACAGGTTACAACGAGATCACGCTTCCTCTGCTGTAACTACCATAGAAACAGTAACGAAGTGCAGAGATTGTGAATAGACATCCCGTGTAATGTCTATTCACTGTCTAAACACTTCAGTATTGTTAATGTGTTAGGGCAGATACAGACAAACGTTGCGTTTTTGCGCGCGCAAAAACCATTTGACAGCTGCGTGTGTCATCCGTGTATGATGCGCGGCTGCGTGATTTTTGCGCAGCCGCCATCATAGAGATGAGGCTAGTCGACGCCCGTCACTGTCCAAGGTGCTGAAAAAGCTAACTCTTTCAGCACCCTCGACAGTGAATGCCGAACACAATATCGAAAAACCTGTTGAAAAAAAGGAAAAAGTTCGTACTTACTGAGAACTTCCCGGCCGTTGCCTTGGTGACGCGTCCTTGGTGACGCGCCTCTCGACATCGGGCCCCACCTCCCTGGATGACGCGCCAGTCCATGTGACCACTGCAGCCTGTGCTTGGCCTGTGATTGGCTGGAGCTGTCACTTGGACTGAATTGTCATCCCGGGAGGTCAGACTGGAGGAAGACGCCGGGAGTTATCGGTAAGTCAGAACTTCGTTTTTTTTTCTACAGGTTCATGTATATTGGGATCGGAAGTCACTGTCCATGGTGCTGAAACAGTTTAACTCTTTCAGCACCATGGACAGTGACTATCTCCTGACGTCGTGTACCGATAATTTTTTTGCCGAGTTCGGCCGAACCCGGTGAATTTCGGTTCGCTTGTCCGGCTTCGCTCATCGCAAAGACACTCCGTTTGGATGTTCGGAAACAGAAAAGCACGTGGTGCTTTTCTTTTTACATTCATCCTTTTGACAGCTGGTGCGCTGTTTCAGTCGGTTCGCACGGAAGTGCTTCCGTGCAACCTGCGTGGTTTTCACGCACCCATTGACCCATTGACTTCAATGGGTGCGTGATGCGCGAAATACGCATATTGAAACTGTCGCGCTTTTTGCGCAGCAGACAAACGCTGCGCAAAAAGCACGGACTGTCTGTACTGCCCCATAGACTTGTATTGGTCCATGCGTGCCGCGTGAAAACCACGCGGCCCGAACGGACCGAATACACGCTCGTGTGAATCCCCCCTTAGTATAAGACAGCACATAAGGATCTAGCAGGATCCCTATGCACTGAGTAAATGAATGGAGAGGAGTTCATGAGGCTGATTGGTCAGCGTCATATACTCCCCTGTACAACGCCCACTTAGTCTAAAATAAAAATACGCCCACTTGGGCATTAAGCAACTCATTAGCATAAATCTAAAATCGCTAATAAAGTGGTAAAAATAGATTGTTTTTTTAAATAAAAAACACTGCTGTCACCTACATTATAGCGCCGATCTCTTTATCTAGGAGATAGGGCACTTATAATGTGGTGACAGAGCATCTTTAAAATACTTTCTGAATGCTGTTTTGAATACTTTGAGGGGTGCAGTTTCTAATATATAAGGCCCTCAAAGCCACTTCACAACTGAACTGGTCCCTTAAAAATTTTTACCTACGTAGTGCAATGTATTAGATCTGTCAGTTATTCACTGACAGCAAGCAGATTAGGCTTCGCCTCTCAGCGGGGCCAAATCGGCTTCCGTAATGGCAGAGCATGAGGCCATTGGGTCTCCTGTTGCCATAGCAGCAGTCGCCAGTCCTGATTGCCTGTCAGGGCTGACAATCTGCTAGCAACCGCTAAAGAGGCAGCGATCGCTTTCGATTGCTGCATCGAAGGGGTTAATGGCAGGGATCGGAGCTAGCTCCGTTTCCTGCCGTTACAGGTGGATGTCAGCTGTAACATACAGCTGACTTCCACCGCTGATGACGCCGGATCAGCTCCTGAGTTGGCGCCATCTTGCCGGCGGCTACGGAAGCCGATCAGGCTCCGCCGCGGGCGGATCTTTTTTTCTTTATCAAAGATTTTTATTTTGAAAATATACACAACATAACAGCATATACATGGTTTCATACATTTGCAAAATTCACAAACAGTGCAATATAACCACTTCAATATCACATAAAGTATGCAAAGACATAGAGCAGCAGTAGGAGGTAGCCTCCTAATCAGTAAGCAAAAACTATATAAGAATGCAATGAAAATAACAGTACTATAAGTGCAGCAAAGATAGTGCATTATTTAGGGGAGCCAGTCCCCACAGGTGGATAACAATTATCGCATATAAGTGCACATTATACGACAGACTAACACAGACACAAGACAACAAAGGGAAACAAATACGGACATAGCACGCAAAAAGTAGGCTTTATATAGGTATTCAAAAGAGGCCATCCAGCCAGAGAGGTAAATCATCACCTCCCCGGAATCCAGACCACACTGCCCAGGTGCGGACAAAAAGCTCAGCTTTACCCTGATCAGCAGACATCAACTCCTCCATCCTCATAATTCCATTCACCTCCGTCACCCATTCCTTCAGGGAAGGCACAGTGCTCTATTTCCAATGACGAGGAATCACTGTTCTTGCTGCGGTCAAAAAATGCCGAAAGACACTCTTTTTGAGGTGTGAGAGTGATCCCGGAACCATGGAAAGTAAACCAATAGAGGCCGAAGTCTGAACCTCAGTATGAAAAAGTTTATTACCGAGATCAAAAATCTTTCCCCAAAAGGGACGAAGTTTGGGACAATCCCACCAAATGTGCAGCATGGTTCCAGGAGCCTCCCGCGTGTGGATCTTGACCGGCTTCCGTGCTAGGCAGACCGGGAGGCCAGTGCCCTCCGTAGATGCCGCCACAGTGCCCTCCGTAGATGCCGCCACAGTGCCCTCCGTAGATGCCGCCACAGTGCCCTCCGTAGATGCCGCCACAGTGCCCTCCGTAGATGCCGCCACAGTGCCCTCCGTAGATGCCGCCACAGTGCCCTCCGTAGATGCCGCCACAGTGCCCTCCGTAGATGCCGCCACAGTGCCCCCCGTAGATGCCGCCACAGAGCCCTCCGTAGATGCCGCCACAGAGCCCTCCGTAGATGCCGCCACAGAGCCCTCCGTAGATGCCGCCACAGAGCCCTCCGTAGATGCCGCCACAGAGCCCTCCGTAGATGCCGCCACAGAGCCCGGAACTCTGGGGAAGCCACTGACATCAGTGTCCATATATGGACAGTGATGTCAGGGGCTTGCCCAGAGCTGGAGTCCCGGAGCAGAGCCGCTTCTAGCACTCTGCCTGGGATTCCAGCTCTGCTCCTGACATCACTGTCCATATATGGACTTGGATGTCAGGGGCAACCCCAGAGCTGGAGTCCCGGGCAGAGCGCTAGTAGGCTCTTCCTGGGACTCCAGCTGTGCTCCTGACATCACTGGAACTCCTGCTTTGAGGAAGCTCCTGACATCACTGTCGATGTATGGACAGCGATGTCAGAGGCTTCCCTAGAGTCCCGGAGCAGAGCCTATACTAGCGCTCTGCACGGGACTCCGGCTCTGGGGAAGCCCTGGACATCGGTGTCCATATGTGGACAGCGATGTCAGGGAATTCCACAGAGTCCCGGAGCAGAGCCTATACTAGCGCTCTGCCCGGGACTCCACTCTGGGGAAGACCCTGACAACACTGTCCATATATGGACAGCGATGTCAGGGAATTCCACAAAATCCTGGAGCAGAGCCTATACTAGCGCTCTGCCTGAAACTCCGCTCTGGGGAAGACCCTGACAAGACTGTCCATGTTACGAGGCGGGGTGTGGACCCACTGGGCCGTACCATGTAGCGGGATGGCAGCTGGCCAAAACAGGTAAGGTATAGAGTCTATAGTCCAGAAAAGGGTACCAGAGGCAATGTAGACAATAGCAAGGCAGGCTCGGCTGGGACCAGGCAGCAGGTAGTCGTCAGTTGTGGAGTTCTAGAACAGGCGTGGAGATGCAGCACAACACGACAACAGCTCAGCATGGCAGTAGACCAGGATGGTACAGATAGCACGGGAAACAGGATACAGGAACGGGAAACACTTGGAAGCTCCAAGACAATTAGGAGACCATTTTCAAGACAGACTAAGGGAAACAACAACAACAACGCTCAGATGAGGATAAGAAGGACGGTGACCCTCTTATAGTCCATGAGTTCATGAGTAGATGATGATGATTTTCAGGTGCCCTTTAAGAGCGGGTACGACCGCGCGCACCCTCTGAGAGACAGGCTCGATACCCGGAAGTGAGTGCCGGCGCCTCACAGGGGGACGACGCAGCACAGCAGCAGGACGTCCATGGCCGCGGTCATCAAGGGGTAAGTTAGAACGACAGACCGCGGCCATAGGCGTTACAGTATCCCCCCTCTTACGCCCCCTCTTCTTGGGAACAGAACGGGAGAGAAACTTCCTTATGGGGAAAGGGGCATCGATGTTCTCCTCTGGCTCCCAAGACCTCTCTTCTGGGCCGAATCCCCTACAATCCACCAAATAAAACGTCCTTCCTCCCACCCTCTTGGTGGCTAGAATCTCCCTTACCTCGAAAGTCCCTGACAAACCACCAGGAGCCACTGCGGAACTAGGAGTCCTAGAGTAGCGGTTCAGGACCACGGGCTTCAGCAAGGATACATGGAAGGAGTTAGGGATCTTGAGTGTAGGAGGCAGCCGCCGTTTGTACGACACCGGGTTAATTTGTAGCAGGACCTCGGAGGGTCTGAGGAACCTGGGAGCAAATTTGCAGGACGGCACCCACAGCCGGATATTCTTTGAGGACACCCAGACTCTCGTTCCAGGAAGAAATTGAGGAGGATCCCATCTTCTAGTATCTGCTTTGCTCTTCATGCGATCTACCGCCAGCAGAATAGAAGATCGGGTCTGTTGCCATATTTGCAGAAAGTCCCTGAAGTTTGAGTCAGCTGCAGGCACCTGGGACATAGTAGAGACAGGCAGAGGTATACGAGGATGTTGACCGTAGACTATGAAGAACAAGCTGGAGGTGGTGGAGTCACTAGTATGGTTGTTATAGGAGAATTCTGCCCACGGAAGCAGCTGCACCCAGTCATCATCTCGTCTGAAAACAAAGTGCCGCAGATAGTTCTCCATAATTTGGTTAATCCTCTCGACTTGCCCATTGGACTGGGGATGATAGGCCGAAGAGAAGTCCAACTTTACACCAAGGAGACCGCAGAGAGCTTTCCAAAACTTTGAAGTGAACTGGACCCCTCTATCCGAAACAATACGCAGGGGCAAGCCGTGCAGACGGAAGATGTGTTGCATGAAGAGGTCAGCCAGTCGAGCAGCAGAAGGCAGGCCAGTCAGGGGAACAAAACGAGCCATTTTAGAGAATCGATCCACCACCACCCAGATCACACTGCAACCCGCAGAGAGAGGGAGATCCGTGACAAAGTCCATTGCAACATGCTGCCAGGGGGCATCGGGCACAGGCAGTGGTTGGAGAAGACCAGCTGGTCTGGAGTGGGCAATTTTATTACCTGCGCATACCCTGCATGAAGAGACAAAGTCCCTGATGTCTTTGGGCAGCTTGGGCCACCAGAACTGACGGGCGATTAGGTCTTGGGTCTTACGAGTCCCCGCGTGACCTGCCAGATGGAGCTGTGACCCCAACGAAGGATTCTTCCTGGAGGAATGTCTCTAACCTGCAGAGGGTTCACAGAGAAGATGCAGGAAGAATCAATAATATTTTGTGGGGACTCCACAGTGTCCTCTGTTTCGAATGACCTAGACAAGGCATCGGCCTGCACATTCTTGTCGGCAGGTCGGTAGTGGAGTTCGAACCGGAATCGAGCAAAGAATAACGACCACCTGGCTTGACGAGGATTCAACCGTTGAGCCGTCTGTAAATAGGTCAGATTCTTGTGATCCGTGTAGACCAGGATAGGGTGGACTGCGCCTTCCAGTAAATGTCTCCATTTCTGCAGGGCCAGCTTGATGGCCAGTAACTCCCGATCCCCAATCGAGCAGTTGTGCTCTGCGGAAGAAAATAGTTTGGAAAAGTAGCCACATACCACAGTCTTGCCTTTAGAACCCCTCTGGAACAACAGTGCACCTGCACCAATAGAGGAAGCGTCCACCTCTAAAGAAAACTGTAGGGACACATCAGGGTGGTGAAGTATAGAGGCTGACGTGAAAGCTTTTTTCAGGGTCTCAAATGCGGCTTCAGCCTCCGGAGTCCACATTTTGGCATTCATACGCTTCTTTGAGAGGAAAGAGATGGGGGCTGTCAATGTCGAGAAGTTGGGGATGAACAGCCGGTAGAAGTTGGCGAATCCCAGGAAGCGTTGTATGGCCCTTAAGCCTTGGGGGGCGTGACCACTCCAGGACAGCCTTTACCTTCTCAGGGTCCATTTTGAGGCCCCGATCGGAGATGATGTAGCCCAGGAAGGGAAGAGATCTTTTTTCAAACATGCACTTCTCCAGCTTGGCGCAAAGATGATTCTCCCTTAAACGAAGCAACACCTGGCGGACATGACTCTGATGAGTTACTGGATCTGGGGAAAAAATGAAAATGTCAACTTAGATACACCACAACACAGATATAGAGGAGATCACAAAAAATGTCATTGATAAATTCTTGAAACACCGCGGGGGCGTTACACAGGCCGAAGGGCTTAACTAGGTATTCATAGTGCCCGTCACGAGTATTAAATGCAGTCTTCCCCTCGTCACCCTGACGAATCCGATTTAGGTTGTAGGCCCCCCGCAAGTCCAGTTTAGGAAAAAGGGTACGGGGTACATGTTCTTCACCGTGATCCGATTGAGGCATCGGTAGTCAATGCAGGCACGGAGGGATCCAACCTTCTTCTTGACAAAGAAGAACCCGGCTCCGGCCGGGGATGAGGATTTACGAATGAAGCCCCTCTCCAGATTCTCCTTAATATAGGTTGACATAGACTGAGTCTCTGGCAGGCAGAGAGGGCATACTCTACCGCGAGGAGGGGATGAATCAGGAACCAAGTCAATCGGACAATCATAGGCACGGTGAGGTGGCAAGGTCTCTGCTTCCTTCTTGTCGAAGACATCAGCGAACTGAGAGAAACACGGAGGCAACCGTGCCAATGACTGATGCGGAGAAGGCTGCAGTGGATGGATATGACCCAGACAGCGGTCGGGACACTCGGGACCCCACTGGAGAACCTCTCCGGAGTTCCAACCCAGGACTGGGGCATGCAAACAGAGCCAAGGCAAACCCAGTAGCACGGGGTTGACAGCCTTGGGCAGAACAAACAGGAAAAGGAACTCAGTGTGAAGAGCTCCCATTAGAAGTCTCTGGCTTGGTCATGGAAAAAACTGGATCAGGCAAAGGCAGTCCATCTACCGCGGCGACGACCAACGGTCTTTCCAGGCGGACAGTGGGCAACTGGAGAAGATCCACAAGGTCTTGACGGATGAAATTAGCTGCAGAGCCACAGTCCAGGTAGGCAAAAACCGGATGGAGCCTCTCGCCAGCGACGATGGTCACGGCAATAAACAGTTTGGAAGAGAGTTCACAATTAAATGCAGTAGCGCCCAGGGTTGTCTCTCCAACCAAACCTAGGCGTTGGGGTTTTTTGGTTTCTGTGGACACAGACGCACGACATGGCCGGCGAGGTCACAATACAGACAGAGTCTTGAGGTGCGCCTGCGCTGTTTCTCTTGTATAGACAATTTTAGGCGATCCACCTGAATCGGCACCACGGGCGTAGCAGTAGATGAAAGCAAGAGGGGTTGTTGAAAGTTGGGCGCCAATCTAGGAAGCCGTCTCTCCTGTTGCATCTCATGAGACCTCTCCCTGAACCTTATATCTACCCGAGTAGCCAGAAGAATCTGGTCGTCCAAGGCAGGTGGTAAGTCTCAGGCAGCAAGTTCGTCCTTGATCCTGGGCGACAGGCCATGCCAGAAAGATGCCACCAAGGCCTCATTGTTCCAGGACAGCTCTCCCGCCAGGGTCCGGAACTGGAGGGTGTATTCGCCCATGGAGGAGTCCTCTTGGCGAAGGTTGAAAATAGCCGTGGCTGCCGACGAAACCCGTTCTGGCTCCTCAAAAACCGTACGGAACAACCGCACGAACCCCTGGAAGTCTCGGGTCCCTGGCGTTCCCAGATTGGGTTCCCCATGCCAGGGCCTTGCCAGCAAGTAGGGACACGATCTTGGTTCCGTCCGACGGAAATGCTCGGGCGTGCAGAGAAAAATGGATATAGCATTGGTTCAGAAATCCCCTGCACGTACTTGCGTCTCCATGGAACCGAGAAGGTAATGGCAGCGAGAACCGGGAATCTGAACCGGAACCGCCAGGAGGAGTAGCAGGAGGGTCGGTCGGAGGAGCTTGTATAGAGGAAATGAAAGCAGCGCCCCTAGCTGCTGCGCCATGGAGTTCACTGTTACAAGAAGTTGATCCTGTCTTGTTCTGAGATCCTGCAGGTCCACCTGCATGGCTTGGGAGGGTGACATGCCCTTAAATTGACCAGCGAGTCCATGGCCTGAGCGTACTGTCACAAGGCGGGGTGTGGACCCACTGGGCCGTACCGCGTAGCGGGATGGCAGCTGGCCAAAACAGGTAAGGTATAGAGTCTATAGTCCAGAAAAGGGTACCAGAGGCAATGTAAGACAGTAGCAAGGCAGGCTCGGATGGGACCAGGCAGCAGGTAGACGTCAGGCGTGGAGTAGTAGAACAGGCGTGGAGATGCAGCACAACACGACAACTGTTTAGCACGGCAGTAGACCAGGATGGTACAGATAGCACGGGAAACAGGATACAGGAACGGGAAACACTGGGAAGCTGGAAGACACTTAGGAGACCATTTGCAATACAGACTAAGGAAAACAACAACGCTCAGGCGAGGATAAGAAGGACGGTGACCCTCTTATAGTCCAGGAGTTCATGAGTAGATGATGATGATTTTCAGGTGTGCACTGGCCCTTTAAGAGAGACGGGCTCGATACACGGAAGTGTGTGCCGGCGCCTCACAGGGGGATGACGCAGCACAGCAGCAGGACGTCCATGGCCGCAGTCATTAAGGGGTAAGTTAGAACGTCAGACCGCGACCATAGTTGTTACAGTCGATATGTGGACAGCAAGGTCAGGGGATTCCACAGAGTCCCGGAGCAGAGCCTATACTAGCGCTCTGCCCGGGACTCCGCTCTGGGGAAGACCCTGACAACACTGTCCATAAATGGACAGCGATGTCAGGGAATTCCACAGAGTCCCGGAACAGAGCCTATACTAGCGGCTCTGTGTCCCGCGGGCCACAGATGACAGCTGCAGGGGCTAGTCTAGAGAATCACTAAGGGACGCTTTGTCAGACAGAGGTAGGGTGGTGTTCTTGGAAAGCCGCGAACAGGGAAAATCACAGATGGGGAAACAGACCACATGTTCACTAAAACCTCTGTGAATGGAAATTGCATATTGCTCTTTTAGAAACAGCTAATCGCCTATCAGGGTGTTTCTATTTCTTCTCAAACTCCATGATGTTAGAAAAGATTAGTGTATGGCGCCTGTGACGACGGAAAAATACTTCCACCTGAGATGGAGTGAAGAAGTTGTCCTTATTGTGCAAAGTTTTCTGAACAACACGGATTAAATCTTGCATGGCTGACGCTAGTTTTATCTTTTGTTCAGACTCTAAATCTAGGTTAGAGGACTTCGCAGAGGACTAATGCAGAAGAGAAACAGTCTCTCTATCGTTAGTCCTGACAAGGGAAGGCACCGAAGATACTGAGGAGGAACAGCACCTGTCAGTGGTATTGAGAAGATTCAAAGGGGCTGCCAGACTGGGCTGCTATTTGGGATGGCAGGCGTTCTGAAGCCTATAACATGTACTGGCAGAACCTGGGAAGGTCGCCTATGGCCTGAGTTAAGTACCTAGCCAAGTCAGGGGGGCCACATCCAGGGCGCATTAGAGGGATCCTGAGAGGGCCTGTGAAGAAGGCACTAAAAGCAGAGAGACTTAGGCTGGCCACAATGAAATTGTATTGCTCGCAGTGAGCTTTTATGGGCGTTCTAGAAACAGCATAGCAGGTCCTTTAAATTATTAATAATGGGGGGATATATTAGCGAATACACCCGGATTATCCTTGAGTGAGGCCCAGAGGTATTCTCAGATGCTGTTAATCCATAGAATGTAATCCCCTGCCTGGCTACACAGGGTTGGATTTATAGGAGAAGCAAACTGCCCTCGCTGTGATATTAAGGATGCTCACCTCCTACACATGATGTGGGATCTTGCCCTATTGGGGCCTTTTTGGAATGAGATAATAGCTTTGATACATAGAGTATATGGTATCTCGGTTCGGGCAGATCCCAAGGTCTGTATTTTGTGACTGTTTGAAGAAAGTGAAGCTAATGAGGGAATTTCTGTGGGAATTCTTAGAATATTATACCAGGCTAGAGAGTTGATTGCCAAACATTGGATACACTCCCCCCTCCACCCGACAATAACAGAATTTATTGCAAAAATGAACAACACCATTAGGGCGGATTTACACGAGCGTGTGCGTTTTGCGCACACAAATAACGTGCCGTTTCGCCTGCGCAAAAGGCACTTAACAGCTCTGTGTGTCATCACATAGGATGTGCGGCTGCGTGATTTTTGTGCAGCCGCCATCATTATGACACTCTGTTTGGATGTTTGTAAACAGAAAAGCACGTGGTGGTTTTCTGTTTGCAAACATACTTTTGGCTGCTGTTGCGCGAATCACGCGCGTCCCACGGAAGTGCTTCCGTGTGGTGCGCGTTATTTTCACGCACCCATTGACTTCAATGGGTGCGTGATGCGCGAAAAACGCAGAAATATAGGACCTGTCGTGAGTTTTATGCAGCAGACTCACGCTGCGCAAAAATCACTGACAGTCTGCACTGCCCCAAAGACTAGCATAGGTCCGTGCGACGCGCGTGAAAAACACGCGCGTTGCACGGACGTATTACACGTTCGTGTAAATCCGCCCTTAGACTGGAAAAGGGAGAGAATATAGGGGCCTTGGATAGATACACTGGGAGTACCTTCACCTCATTTGCAAAGGTCTTCATTTGCTGTACCTGGATGAAAGGTTAGATTATGACATTGTGAAGGATGATTTATTTGCTTATATTCTCTGTATGAAATTACATTGTGAATTATCAAGCAGGAGGCCGAATTACTAAGATATGTAATATGTGAAAGTGATGATAATGTTTAAATTTAGTTTTAGTTTCGTGCAGCAGCCATCTTGTCTGGAGTTCCCATTTTGGTTTTATTGTTGTGAATAGGAAAGTCATTGTTCCTTTAATACAAGTAATGTTGATTTCGTATGTTTTATCTTTGACCTTGGTTCCCATGCGAAGATGGACAGGGAGGGAGATGGGAGGGTGGCAAGTATGCGTGAGGGAAGGTCTCCCCCATCTCCACGAGAATATTGTGTCCAAAAGAGATAAGACACCTGCAAAAACGTAATGTGTGAAGAATTATAATGATGTATCTGGGATGTATTTTATTGTATGCTTTTTGCTGAATAACAAATATTGTTACATTGTCTCTGATTGGTTTACCTCAAGCCTACACCCCTTCTGAATTTCACCCCTTCTGAATTTCAGTTTAACAGTTTGAGTTTGGTAATAAATCCTTCAGAGGAGCATTTTGAACATTTCAGCGTGTCTGTGTGTTTTCTTCTCCTCTCTCGATATATATCGGTGAAATATCCTAATTAGGATACTGACTAATGGAGTCTGGCCTTGAGAGTCTGTTTGTACTCGTATAAATTTCAGTCTAATATATTTTGAGCGATGGATTTCCACGACAGTAATGGTGCCGATAAAACCCAGGAAGATTGCACGTCTGATAAGCTGTCACTGGAGTGGTCTGGCTTTGCATCTGTGAATTACAAAAAACCGCGGTAGGTAAGGAGCTTATTCTTACACCATTCACACATGTATTGCGTAAGCCTTGGAATCTAGCTGTCAGACGTCACTTCTTTATGGACGAGGCTCCTTAGTCAGAACGGGTTGAAAGATGGATCCAAAAAGGTATGTTGAAGCTTTTTGTGTGATGAAGGATTGCAGGTGTGTACGTGATCTTAAACTGTTGATATGAAAGACATGAGAGAATTTTTGCCAGCAAATACATAGTTAACCAGGAAAATTGTGAGAAGTGTAAAACCTCCACCTTTGGAATGCAGTGACGTAGCGCATGGCAGAGAGAAGTCGTAACTCACATGTGAAGTATTTGAAATTAAAAGATTGTAGTCTGGACTGTGAGGAAAAAACAAAACTTGTGCTTGCTGCTTTGTTGTAGCGTCATTTGTTATTTAGTTGTGTAAAATTGTTGAGGATTAATAGTTGTTCTGTTACCCGTTTGTCTGGGATTATAGTTGGGAGGTACTGACTGTTTGTAGGTGAGAGGACAGTTGGATAGTTGTGAGTAATATCATGTAGTACCACAGGGGCTTCAATGGTTAAGTCCTGATAATGTAGAATCCAGTGCAAGGAGAAGCAATTGTGTCTATATTGAATTTGCACTCAATACCATTACCCAGTGCAACAGGGAAAACTTTGAATACTGTATTAGAAAATAATTTATATTTTCCTAACGCATTGCCAGCCAGTGATATTGTGTGTAAGGGTCCATAAACCAGTTGTATGCATTGCCAGACTGGCATAAGGTGGGAATCAGTACAGACTGATTTCTAGCACATGTGATAATCCGGCATATACACTTTGATGTAAAATAACACCCAAGTAATTAAGTCTGTAGTAGTATAACATCAGACCGCTGGATTGAATACCATTGTAATATAATATCCTGTATTCAATGAATGACCCTGACACTTATCCCAGGTGCCACCTGTGTCGTAGTAGTAATTACAGTGAAGAACATTGGTATTGGATCAGACCCATAGCTCGTAAAGAAATTATCACCAACATAGATAACAGCCCCCTAAACTACAACCCACAGAGTGAACGGCTGAGCGGGGAGGATAATATATATATGTTACCAAATATAATTTGCATGTGAAACCATTGCAAAGTGCTAGAGGAAAGAGTTTGGGATATATGCTACATCATGGGCTGTATGAACTGAAAGACACCCCCCCCCGGCAGCAAGTGTTCTGCATAAGTGAAGTGTTACCAACTCCTGCTTGAATCAATGGAGGTTCATGAATGTCGATTGTGTTGAAGAATTTGCTCTTGTAATTGTTGATTGGCAGCATTTTGTCTGTTCTTGATGTTCAATACAGTGAGGGATCAGAGGATCCTACTGCTAGAATGTCTGGAGGAACGACTTTTGATATTGTATTGGTAAGACAGTCTAGGAGATAGACTGGTCTGAGATATCTGTCGGCAAACGTGGCATGGCCTGTTTGCCTGGAGGTGGGGGATTTACCGGAAATCACCCTACTGCTCTCCGACCATGGGGTCAGGAGGAAGTTGGACAAAGATGCTTTGGGGCACTGGTCCCGGCCAACATTAGAATGAGCAAAAGGAGCTGGGGCTTTAATTGTAAAGTATGTGAAGGCAAAATAACACACTGAAAAAAATTGTTGAAGAGGCTGGCAGCGGTAAGAAGGATGTTTGCATGTGATAAAGACAATGGTTTGTGGAAAGTTGAGAAAGGGAGTGGAGTGGCCAGGACAAGGCATAAGTTAAAAGGACAAAGCAGGTGATTACAGGTGGTTACAAGTAAGATGATGTGAGAAAGAACAATTTAAATACAGGTGTAAATTTTCATTGGAAGAGTGAAGAAAACGGAGCAGCCAGGTACATTGCAGTGACTAACGTGGGAAGTGTAATGTGAACAGGTGTGATGAGACATCTGTGTGATGTGTGATACATATGTAATGTGATGTGACATCTGTGTGATGTGTGTAATGTAACATGTGTGATGTGATGAGACATCTGTGTGATGTGTGTAATGTAACATGTCAGAAGTTTGAAACTAATGGCCACAATAAAAGCAGAACTATATTGTATGTTTCCTATTTTTAACAGCAGTAATGTCTAAAAATGTTAGTGTTTTGTGTATGGGGTTAAAATCAGTTCCACTTTCTTTCATATTTTTTTTTATGCAACGTGTCTTATTTTCACGCACGCGCAGTCGTCTGTAACTACACCAAGCGAGAAAAATATTACAGCCGGTTGGATCTGTTTGTAAAAAGATAAAAGCTATACTGCAGATTAATGTGTTATAATGTGATAAGATTTAATGTTGGAATGTTTTGATGTTAATTCAAATGTATTAAACTACAGATATTGTGAGACACGGTTTTTTGAAAATGTATGTGCCCCCTCTGTTCCCTATTTTTATGTACAGCTTATTGGTTTGCAGTAATTAATATTACCAGATATATTATTTTCTGTGTTATTGAATAACTAATTACATTTGGTTTTTTTTGTGAGGCACGTGCTATGGTGCTGCCTAAATGTTATTTTTGAAAATGTGAGATGTTTTACAGGTAAATGGTTGTAGGTTATTTTAAAGATAAAATGTATTTTTGTCAGAAGAAAGTAATCTTTTTTGTTCCAGGCTGTTGTGTATTACAGGGGGTTAAATTAGTGCCACCCCGATAGAGTGCCTAATTTTATTATGTTGATATGTCGTTTTGAACCCTGCTACATTACTTTCACAGAGTCCAAATAGGAGGGAATGGTGAAGGGACTGATCAGGTAGTTTTGTGTTTTATTTTGTTTTGAATTAATGAATTTGGTTCTAGGAGATCTACAAAATGTGTATGAGCTTCAAGGAGTAACCCAGATTAAATGTGTATGACAGTAACCTACATTTTGAGGTTTTTCTGTGTAGATGGTTCCAGATCCTTCCAGAACGGTGAATATGGCACTGGGTAAGCTGTGCTGTAGTCTCCACCCAATATGAGGTATTGTGTAAGAGACCATCCCCCTCCAGCAAATTTACACAGGAGGCAGAGGTGACGTCACTCACAGATGAGTCTTTACAGATTTAGATGGGGAGAAGGCAAAACAAAAAAATTGTTTGAATATTGTTTATTTTATGCCAGATTTCAGTAACATATTTTGTTTGTTTTTGTATTAATCAGGTATTTACAGGACCTGGTGGGTGGGATTTACAAGTGTTCTGGATCATCAGATGAATGTGGAACAAATAAAACTCCACCCTTTTGAAATGTTCTATCTATATGTGACATGGGTTTCCAATGTAAATTTTTAATGTAGACATACTTCATCATATACAGTATGTGTAGAACAGGATACGAGGCACAAGGTAAATTACCCAGAAACCACTCTCACCTTCTTGTTTATCTCAAGGAGCGGAGCTGGAGGTGCTCGCTGAGGCTTGTAACCTGGCAGAAGGTAAGACGGTCGACATTTACACTGACTCTAGGTACGCTTTTGGCATCGCCCACAATTATGGGCCCATTGGTAGTAGGAACTTTGTTGGATCTTTGGGTAAGCCAATTGAGAGAGCAAGAGAAAACAGAACCGACAACAAGGGTATATGCAGCCAGGTGTCAGTAAATTGGCTTGTCCCTGGATACAATAATGCCACCACTAGGTTTGTAGCAGCCGGCATGATGTGCGCACGGCATGACATAGGTAAAACAGCAAAGGTACCTGTGAAAAGTGCAGCCCGGCCAGATTAACAGTCCCAGCGACTGCAGAACATACAACTACCCGAGGTAGAAATGTATGACAATGTGCTCGTGTGTATAGATCTGTTCTCAGGGGGGCCTGAAGCCCGGCCTGTATTTTCCCCACTGCAGACGTTGTGTGTAAGTGACAGGGGAACAATGTTATCCCAAGTATTGACCTGATGTTTGTACAATAAGATATCAGCAGTTCTCCAGATGTTATCCCAAAGTTAGTTTGTTTAATAATTGTATTTAAGAAGTGTTGTGGGAATATTAAATACTGAAGTTAAGTTTTATGTAAAGTTCTGGACCAGCCTTAGCATTGGACTATTAGAGTCATGCGTCAGATAAAAGATACAGAAGTGGAATATTCCCATTTGAAAACATTTTTAGTTATTTGTTTTTTGTCGTTGTTATTGTGAAAGGAAAATTCTGTGCAGTGTTTGTGTGTGTGTGTGTGTATATATATATATATATATATATATATATATATATATATAAAGAAGAAAAATGAGTTTGCATGTATCACTTCTAGTTATTGCTCAATGTGAAAGTTTGATGTAAGGATGTTATTTGTTAATGTTTTTCTTCAAATTAATTATTTGATTAAGATCAATTAATGTTTATACAATGAAAAAGCTTGTTCTCCACAGGAAGAGTCCAACTGGGAGCGGAAGACGTGAGAACCAGATTCTAACAGAATGTGGACGGATAAGGGAACGTGAACCGGTAACATGACCTCACATATGCCCCAAGACTGCAAGGATCGATTTGGTAAGATCTAATTGGTATGTCCCACGCTTTACAACTGTTGCTGCTAAATTCTGTTAGAGCTGTTTGATTTGCCTACAGAACAGTCCTGGCAGACCGGTGCCAACCTTATCATACCCGCCTCCCACGAAGAGAACAGACCTTGAGAGGCCTTCCCATGCAATACAAATTAGAGTAAGAAAAATTGGTTTGCGACATTTGTCAGATAAACATGTGGAATCTGTGTATATTTTGGTGAGCTGGAGATGTTCCAGGCAATCAGCTCAGATCAAGGTACAAATCCTGCTGGAAAGCGTGACACCAAGTGCAAATGAAATGTACCCAATAATTACACATCTTCTAGGTGCCCTGTCCATTGGAACAGAGAAGTTTTTCTTATATAAAAGGTGTTTGTTTGATTTAGTTTAAGGGCCTGACATTGTTATTGTATGTACTTAGAACAACTTTTATAGTACGTAGATGTTATCACCAGATTAGTAACAATTGACAAGGGTTGGGGTTCCCCAGCAAGTGCCAGTAAACATGAACTAAAAGATTTTTAATACGATGAACTCCATCACTGAGGTGCGGCAGGCGCAGCCGGAGCCAGTACAATGCGTTTGTCATGAACTGACGGCAGTGTCACAATTCCAAGCAGCCGCCCAGACAAGTAACTTACCGGAGGAAGAAGACAGCTGAGCGGAGGGTTTGTGGTGTCACAATAACACTCCACTAATCCGCCTACATGGGATCTCACACCAGGCTCACAGCATGAGGTGTTGTGTACAGCCCGGTGATGTAAACTAAAAGAGACGGAGTCTGAAAGATGAGAAGGACCAAACCAAGTCCTGATGACATCAGCAAAGTTCAAAGTAAGGACCAAAGACCTGAGTGAATCCATCAGCAGTATCAAGTGTTCTAATCAGAAGACAGGAGAAGAAGAGGACGATGATGTACATGACTTGTCAATACACTGGTGGGACCCCATACCCTAACCGGACATTGGTGATGGCATCATATTAGTTGTGGTCCTATTGATATATTGTTTGAGTTTCATAATCATAATATATAATTTCTGTAATTTAATATGAGAAAAAGGGAGGTTTGTGAAGGATGATTTATTTGCTTATATTCTCTGTATGAAATTACATTGTGAATTATCAAGCAGGAGGCCGAATTACTAAGATATGTAATATGTGAAAGTGATGATAATGTTTAAATGATTTCGTTTCGTGCAGCAGCCATCTTGTCTGGAGTTCCCATTTTGGTTTTATTGTTGTGAATAGGAAAGTCATTGTTCCTTTAATACAAGTAATGTTGATTTCGTATGTTTTATCTTTGACCTTGGTTCCCATGCGAAGATGGACAGGGAGGGAGATGGGAGGGTGGCAAGTATGCGTGAGGGAAGGTCTCCCCCATCTCCACGAGAATATTGTGTCCAAAAGAGATAAGACACCTGCAAAAACGTAATGTGTGAAGAATAATAATGATGTATCTGGGATGTATTTTATTGTATGCTTTTTGCTGAATAACAAATATTGTTACATTGTCTCTGATTGGTTTACCTCAAGCCTACACCCCTTCTGAATTTCAGTTTAACAGTTTGAGTTTGGTAATAAATCCTTCAGAGGAGCATTTTGAACATTTCAGCGTGTCTGTGTGTTTTCTTCTCCTCTCTCGATATATATCGGTGAAATATCCTAATTAGGATACTGACTAATGGAGTCTGGCCTTGAGAGTCTGTTTGTACTCGTATAAATTTCAGTCTAATATATTTTGAGCGATGGATTTCCACGACAGTAATACTACCGATGTTATTGTGGAACTACCGACAGTTATATATTATTCTATGCTCAATTGTGTTTATTAGGTTTTCCTGATGTATGTATAATTGGTGCCAACACTGCTGCTTTGATAATTTGTGTACAGACAATGATGCACAATAGTTTTTGTACAAGAAGGGTGGGTTAGGGAGCCTCTGGGGGGGGGGGGGGGGTTATTGGCTATGTATGTTTTATTTTTATAAAACTGTCAATAAATACGTATTTGATTTAAAAAAACAAAAACAACATAGCAAATTGGTGGTTGGACACGCATCTATCAAACATTTATGGCATACCTTGTGGACATTTTGTCATAAATATCCAAAAGAGGAATACCACTTTAAATGCCGAATGTGTCACTGACCAAGTGGAACCTAACACCATCGCCAGGAGTCTCAGCAGCCTGCAGTATTAAGCAGATTGGTAGGGCAGCTTTCATATGAACAAGGGTTGTGCACATTGGAGAAATCCTTTAGGGTACGGTCCCAAGTAGTGTCAACCGCAAACTGTTTCCGCATGCGGTGGCCAGGGATTTCAAACAGATTGTTATTCACCACATGATTTTTCGCAAAACTGCACGCTCACTGTGTCAACATATTAACCCATTATGTACGTAACTGTACGTGATAAGGGTTAAGGGGAAGTATGGAGCGTGCTCACGGGCTGAGCGCGCTCCATGCACAATGGGTGACGGCTGTGTAATACAGCCGACACCTCACTGCAACAGATGGAATAAAAGATCACTTTGATTCCGGCCCGTTTAACACCTTAAATGCCGCGCTCAATCGCGACCGCGGTACTTAAAGTGTTAGAATCATCGGGGCGACCCCTCAAACACGCCATCTCGCCGCCCCTGCGGCACGATCGGCCAGTTACAATGGTTGTTATGGCAAACTGGGGGCCTAATAAAGGCCCCCAGATCTGCCATCTTTGTACTCGTTTGAAGCTCTGCCTCCGGCAGGGCTTCAATTGAGGCTGTCAGTATCGCGATATACTGCAATACATTTGTATTGTAGCTTATCATGCAAGCTATCCAACGATCGCTGCTTCAAGTCCCTTAGGGGGACTAATAAAAAAAGTAAAAAATAGTTAAATAACGGGTTTTTTTATGTTCCAAAAAAAAAGTATTAAAAGTTCAAAAAACCCCTTTTCAAATTTTTTCCATAAATCAATGTTAAAAAAAATAAAAGTTAACATAACTGGAATCGCCGCGTCGGTAAAAGTTCGAACTATCACAATATGAATGCCGTAAAAAATATATATTTATAAAACACGCAAATTGCTGGTCACCTTAGAGCTCCAAAAAAATCAAATAAAAAGTGGTCAAAAAGTTGCATATACCCCAAAATGGTATCGGTGAAAACTACGTCTCGCCCTGCAAAATTTAAGCCCTCACATCGCTAAATTGATTGAAAAATGCAAAAAGTTATGGCTCTCAGAATATGGCGACACAAAAGATTTTTTTAATTTAGCAAATGGTTTTATTATTTTAAAAGTGGTAAAACATATAAATTTGGTATTGCCGTAATCGTATCAACCTGCAGAATAAGGTGAATATGTTGTTTTTACCACCTGATGGACGCCGTAAAACAAAAAACCCCAAAAAATGGTGCAATCATTGTTTTTTTGCCCTTTTCACCCCACAAATAATTTTTTTCAGATTCCCAGTACATTATGCGGTACAATAAATGGTGTCATGAAAACCTACAACTTGTCCCGCAAAAAACAAGACCTCATATTGCTATGTCGACAAAGAAATAGAAAAGTTATGGCTTTTTGAAGGCGGGGAGGAAAAAACTAAAATGAAAAACTCAAATTGGCCTGGTCTTTAAGGGGTTAAGGCCATTATGCTAATATCTTACTATTGTTCAAGAAAAAAAAGTTGTAAACAACACACAACTGTTCAAATACATGTGGTGACTTTGCACTTATAAGGCAATATGAACTTCATCCACTTTTAGGGCTTGTCCACACGTTACGGTAGCAGCAAAGTGGGTGAGATTGAACAAATCTCATCCACACACTGCGTAAATATTGAGCGGAAATGGACCTGCGGTGCAGAATTTTATTCCACGGCATGTCAATTGTATTTGCGTAATCGCTGCATATTTGCTGCAGGTTTTCCCCATTGCATTCAATGGGGAGGAATAACCCGCAACAAATAGCAGTTATGGCGTTTTTTTGCGGTGGGTGTGCAGTGATTGCACAGCAAAAAACGCAACTCTGAAAAAAAAATAATCTATACTTACCTAGGAGTCTGTGTTTCTTCCTCCAGGTCGACCTCCTGGGATGATGTTTCATCCTATGTGACCGCTGCAGCCACTCACAGGCCGTAGCGGCGGCCACATGGGATACAACATCATCCCAAGAGGACAGCCTGGATGACGTCAGATGGGGAGGTAAAACCCACAATAAACAGCAGTTGTTGTGTTTATTGCAGTCGAATCGCAGCGATTTCACCACAAAAAACGCAACTCAGAAAAAAAAAATCTTGTACTTACCCAGAAGTCTGTGTTTCTTCCTCCAGGACAGCCTTCTGGGATGACATTTCATCCCAAGTGACTGCTGCATCCAATCACAGTCTGTAGCGGCGGGCACATAGGATGAAACATCATGGAGAGGGCCGGCCTCCTGGAATGATGTTTCATCCCATGTGACTGCCGCTGCAGCAGTTTACTGGGATGAAACGTCATCCCAAGAGGCCGGCCTGCACTGCAGTTTGGTGCAGTTTTTCACGCGGAATTCCCTGCAGCCACAGGAGTGGATACCGCAGCCCGGTACCAAATGATCCATGCCTGGGATTAGTCCGCGGCCAGGTGGTTGGGGGCCATTGCTCTAGAACAGAGGCACTAGTCTTTTGTCCATATGCACATAATTTGTATTGCCTATAGCAGTGCTTGTCAAACCGTGTGGCGGGCCTTACCAGTGAGGTGCACCCAAGCTGGGGAGGTAGTTTTCGCAAAAGTGATCATACGCTGCAAAGACCTTTTCCTGGCTGCAGCAATCTCTTGTTTAGTAACACAAGACTGGATTTCAAGCTGCGGTTTTGGTGCATTTTTTTGCTCTGTAATCATGACTAAAAAAACGCACAAAACCGCAGTGTAAAACCCCAGCCTAAACTACTCCTTTTGTGCTTAACTTAACCCCTTAAGTACGTGCACTAGTTTGTCACGTTCAGGACCCAGCCCCATTTTGTGTCACTTTATGTGGTATTAGCTCTGGAATGCTTTTACCTATCCAAGCGATTCTGAGAATGTTTTCTCGTGACACATTGGATTTTCTGTTATTGGTAAAATTAGGTCGATCCATGCAGTATTTAATTGTGAAAAACACCAAAATTTGGCGCAAAATTGAAAAAATTTACATTTTTATCAATTTAAATGTATCTGCTTGTAGGGGTAAGGCCACACGGTGCAGTCACGGTGCATTTATGTTGCGTTTTTAAACTGCAGCAAGTCATTTTTCAATAGAAGTCAATGGTAACATTTTTGTTATGGACAGACTGCTATTATATTACAATGTGTTTTTTGTGCAGTTAACTGCATCTTCATAATGTCCGACTGCATGCAGTTAAAGAGGCTCTGTCACCAGATTCTCAAATCCCTATCTCCTATTGCATGTGATCGGTGCTGCAATGTAGATAACAGTAACGTTTTTGTTCATTTTTGTCCAAGTTATGAGCTATTTTATATATATGCAAATGAGGTTTGAAATGGACAACTGGGCGTTTTTTTTTCGTTATGTCCAACTGGGCGTGTATTGTGTTTTAAACTGGGCGTGTGTAATGTCGGGGGTAGGGAAACAGACAAGTGAGCCCTAATCTACCCGCCACTCAGTCCCTGCCTACTTGCAACGACCTGCCATAGGCGACGAGGTACAACTGGGCGACGGTCCCTACGCTCAATAAGTGCACGACAGACAGACAAGGGTACACAGAGCTAAGGGGAGAAAGGGGCAGTTACCCACGGCAACACCGTGAGCAACAAGAGTAGTGAACAAGCCGAGTCAAACCAGGAGAGTACGAGGTGCCAAACGCAGAGCAGGAGAGTAGTGAACAAGCCGAGTCAAACCAGGAGTGTACGAGGTACCAAACGCAGAGCAGGAGAGTAGTCAGCAAGCCGGGGTCAATAAGAAGCAAGGACAAATAGAACCAGAAGCTGCAGCAGGGCCAGGAAACCAAACAAGAAGAATCACAAGCAAAGAGGAACAGGAAAGGCAGGTATAAATAGACAGAGGGCGGGAGCTAGCTCCGTCTGGCCAGGCTGCGATAGGCTCTCCCACTCGTAAGCCTGCCACCCTGAGTGGTGGAAGATGGAGTCAGTCTCACAGACATAGAAGCAGGTGCAGACTGATTATCCATGGGTGTTGCCCCAGAAGCTGTGCCTGGCAGATCCTTTACAGTACCCCCCCTTTTATGAGGGGCCACCGGACCCTTTCTAAGTGGACCTGGTTTACTGGGGAAACGAAGGTGAAACCTCCTGACCAATATCCCAGCGTGAACATCCCGAGCGGGTAAACCCGGGAGCAAACGTCTTGGACGGGACCTTAAGACGCAAATTTTTAGACGATAGCCACACCAGATCCCCGACCATAAACAAGGGGTTAGCAGAACGTCTTCTATCTGCCTGGTTTTTTTGTATGCTCTGGGACGCCTGTAGGTTCTTCTGAACCTGAGCCCAGACTGTGCACAGTTGTCGATGAACGACATCGTACCGTGGATTAAACCCAAAATTACAGAAAAAGGGGGAGACCCCTGACGAGTTACTGACCCGGTTATTAAGGGGAAATTCGGCGAGGGGAATGAATGAGACCCAATCATATTGACAGTCAGAGATAAAACACCTTAAATATTGTTCTAGAGACTGATTAGTCCTCTCAGTTTGGCCATTAGTTTCAGGATGGAAGGCAGAGGAGAAGGACAGATCAATCTCAAACTTTTTACAGAAGGCTCTCCAAAACAATGAAACAAATTGTACCCCTCTATCAGAAACAATATTGACAGGGACCCCATGGAGACGCAGGATGTGTTTGACAAACAAGGTAGCTAACGTCTTAGCATTGGGTAGTTTCTTGACGGGCACAAAATGGCACATCTTACTGAAGCGGTCTACTACAACCCACACCACCGACTTGCCTTGAGATGGAGGCAAATCGGTGATAAAATCCATGGAGATATGGGTCCAAGGTCTCTGGGGAATGGGCAAAGAACATAGTAAGCCCGCTGGTCGGGACCTGGGAGTCTTGGACCTAGCACAAACTTCACAAGCGGCGACGTAGGCCTTAACGTCTTTAGGCAACCCAGGCCACCAATAGTCTCTGGCAATGAGGTGCTTGGTACCCAGGATGCCTGGATGGCCAGATAGTGCAGAGTCATGATTTTCCCTAAGAACCCTTAGCCGGAATTGCAGGGGAACAAACAGCTTGTTCTCAGGAAGGCTCCCGGGAGCTGAACCTTGATCAGCCGCAATTTCAGAGACTAAATCAGAATCAATAGCGTAAATGATTATACCTGGAGGCAAAATACAAGCAGGATCTTCCTCCGAAGGAGGGCTGGCCATGAAGCTACGTGAAAGTGCATCAGCCTTAATATTTTTAGACCCAGCCCTATAGGTGACCACAAAGTTGAATCTGGTAAAAAATAACGCCCAACGAGCTTGTCTCGGGTTTAGCCTCCGGGCAGATTCTAGGAAAACCAGATTCTTGTGGTCGTAAGGACCGTTACCTGGTGCCTAGCCCCCTCCAGGAAGTGGCGCCACTCTTCAAATGCCCATTTAATGGCTAAGAGTTCGCGGTTGCCAATATCATAGTTACTCTCAGTGGGCGAAAACTTCCTGGGGAAGTAGGCACAGGGACGGAGATGGGTGAGGGACCTGGTACCCTGGGACAATACAGCCCCCACTCCCACCTCGGACGCGTCAACCTCCACGATAAATGGCTCCATTTGGTTGGGCTGAACCAGCACCGGGGCCGAGATAAAGCACTTCTTAAGGACCTCAAAAGCCTGGACAGCCTCAGGAGGCCAGTGGAGGAGATCAGCACCTTTGCGAGTGAGATCCGTAAGAGGCTTAACGATGACCGAGAAGTTAGCAATAAACCTCCTGTAATAATTAGCGAACCCCAGGAAGCACTGTAACGCCTTCAGGGAGGCAGGTTGGACCCATTCCGCCACAGCCTGGACCTTGGCAGGGTCCATGCGGAATTCATGAGGAGTGAGGATTTGACCGAAAAATGGTATCTCCTGCACCCCAAACACACATTTTTCGGTCTTCGCAAACAGCTTGTTTTCCCGAAGAACCTGGAGCACCTTCCTGACATGCTCAATGTGGGAGGACCAGTCCTTGGAAAACACAAGTATGTCATCAAGGTACACTACAAGAAATACCCCCAGGTAGTCTCTTAAAATCTCATTTATGAAATTCTGGAAGACCGCGGGAGCATTACACAATCCAAAGGGCATGACGAGGTATTCGAAATGCCCTTCGGGCGTGTTAAACGCAGACTTCCACTCATCCCCCTCTTTGATGCGGATAAGGTTATAAGCCCCCCGTAGATCAAACTTAGAGAACCATTGGGCCCCCTGAACCTGATTAAAGAGATCAGGAATCAGAGGAAGGGGATACTGGTTCCTTACAGTGACCTTATTCAAGCTTGGGTAGTCAATGCATGGCCTAAGACCACCATCCCTCTTCCCTACGAAGAAGAAGCCAGCACCTACCGGAGAAGTAGAGGGGCGAATGTAACCCTTGGCCAGGCATTCCTGGATATACTCTCTCATGGCTTCACGATCGGGACAAGAGAGATTAAATAACCTACCCTTAGGGAGCTTAGCTACTTTCACCAAATTGATTGCGCAATCGTATTCTCTATGAGGAGGTAACACTTCGGAGGCCTCCTTAGAGAAAACATCAGCGAAGTCCTGAACAAACTCAGGTAGCGTGTTCACCTCCTCAGGGGGAGAAATAGAATTAACAGAAAAACATGACGTCAAGCATTCATTACCCCATTTGGTAAGGTCCCCAGAATTCCAGTCAAACGTGGGATTATGCAACTGCAACCAGGGAAGGCCTAAAACCAAATCGGACGATAATCCCTGCATTAACAGTACAGAGCACTGCTCCAAATGCATGGAGCCAACAAGGAGTTCAAAAACAGGGGTATGCTGAGTAAAATAACCATTAGCAAGAGGAGTGGAGTCGATACCCACTACCGGGACAGGTTTAGGCAAATCAATCAAAGGCATGGCTAGAGACATAGCAAATTCCACAGACATGATATTAGCAGAAGACCCTGAATCCACGAAGGCACTGCCAGTAGCAGACCTACCAACAAAAGAGACCTGAAAGGGAAGCAAGATTTTATTACGTTTCATATTTACGGGAGGTACCTCCGAGTCATCCGGGGAGGAACGAAGCAATGGAACCTCGGGAGGCATCATGGGAGAGTCAGAGGAGAAAACATCTAGACGTTCAAGTCGTCGTTCCCTGAGATGTCGGTCAAGTCGTACCGCTAAAGCCATAACCTGGTCTAGGGAGTCAGAAGAGAGATAACTAACTAGCAGGTCTTTCAGGGCGTTCGACAGACCCAACCTAAACTGGCACCTTAAGGCAGGGTCATTCCACCGAGAAGCTACGCACCACTTCCTAAAGCCAGAGCAATACTCCTCAACAGGTCTCTTACCCTGACTCTCGGCAAAAGCAGTCTTGTCAGTCTCGTCATAGATGAGTCCGAGAGCAGAAAAGAAAAGATCAACGGAGGAAAGTTCAGGGGCGTCAGGAGCCAAGGAGAAGGCCCATTCTTGGGGCCCTTCCTGGAGCCGGGACATAATTATACCCACCCGCTGGCTCTCAGAACCTGAGGAGTGAGGCTTTAAGCGAAAGTAGAGCCTACAACTCTCCCGAAAGGAGAGAAAAGTCCTCCGGTCCCCTGAGAACCGGTCAGGCAACTTGAGGTGGGGTTCAAGAGGTGAGGTGAGGGGCACTACCATGGTGGCGTCAGGCTAATTGACCCTCTGAGCCAGGGCCTGGACCTGTAGGGAGAGACCCTGCATTTGCTGGGCCAGGGTCTCAAGGGGGTCCATAGTAGTGTCAGGGACCACGGTAGACTAGGTATATAGGCTTGTGATTATGTAATGAAGGGGGTAGGGAAACGGACAAGTGAGCCCTAATCTACCCGCCACTCTGTCCCTGCCTACTTGCAACGACCTGCCATAGGCGACGAGGTACAACTGGGCGACGGTCCCTACGCTCAATAAGTGCACGACAGACAGACAAGGGTACACAGAGCTAAGGGGAGAAAGGGGCAGTTACCCACGGCAACACCGTGAGCAACAAGAGTAGTGAACAAGCCGAGTCAAACCAGGAGAGTACGAGGTGCCAAACGCAGAGCAGGAGAGTAGTGAACAAGCCGAGTCAAACCAGGAGTGTACGAGGTACCAAACGCAGAGCAGGAGAGTAGTCAGCAAGCCGGGGTCAATAAGAAGCAAGGACAAATAGAACCAGAAGCTGCAGCAGGGCCAGGAAACCAAACAAGAAGAATCACAAGCAAAGAGGAACAGGAAAGGCAGGTATAAATAGACAGAGGGCGGGAGCTAGCTCCGTCTGGCGACGGGGTACAACTGGGCGGCGGTCCCTACGCTCAGTAAGTGCACGAGACAAACAGACAAGGGTACACAAAGCTAAGGGAAATGGGGCAGTTGCCCACGGCAACACCGTGAGCAACAAGAGTGGTGAACGAGCCAAGTCAAACCAGGAGTGCACGAGACCAAACGCAGAGCAGGAGAGTAGTCAGTAAGCCAGGGTCAGTATGGAGCAGGATCAAATAGTGAGAAGCAGTAGCTGGGCCAGGAAACCACACGAGAACAATCACAAGCAAAGGAGGAACAGGAAAGGCAGGTATAAATAGACAGAGGGCGGGAGCTAGCTCCGTCTGGCCAGGCTGCGATAGGCTCTCCCACTCCTAAGCCTGCCATCCTGAGTGGTGGAAGATGGAGTCAGTCTCAGAGACATAGACTCAGGTGCAGACTGATTACCTATGGGCGTATACACAGAAGTTATGCCTGGCAGATCCTTTACACCTTGTACATATAGTCCACCCCTGTATATAGTGCTCCACAGATAGCCCACCCTTGTATATAGTATATACAGGGGTAGGCTATCTGTGGAGCACTATATACAGGGGTGGACTATATAGTGGAGCACTATATACAGGGGTGGACTATATGTACAAGGAGGGCTCTATACAGGGGTGGGCTATCTGAAACACTATATACAGGGGTGGACTATATGTGGAGCACTATATACAGGGGTGGGCTATATCTACAGGGGGGCTACATACATGGTTGGGCTATCTGTAGAGCACTATATACAGGGGTGGGCTATATCTACAGGGGGCTATATACAGGGGTGGGCTATCTGTAGAGCACTATAGGGGGAGTTATTTGTGGGACACTATATACAGGGGTGGTCTATATGGGGGCACTATCTACAGGGGCTCTATGGCAGGCACTATCTACAGGGGGCTCTTTGGCAGGCACTATCTACAGGGGGCACAGTGTGTGTGTGTGTGTGTGTGTGTGTGTGTGTGTGACACGGTGTATGGTGCTATTATATTTAGGGGCGTAGTGTGTGGTATAATGATAACTTTATATTTATTTATAGGTGCAGAAATGTTGGAAAAGTGAGAAGCTGAAGACATCTGAGCGGCAAACTGCAGAAATGGCCTGTTACTGGGAGAAGCCATAGAGGTCTGGACCGGATGGAGAAAAAAAACTAGAATCTGAGACGTCACCGTCACCGTCTAATCAGCACTGTAGTCACTGTATGATCTGCAGCGAGATGATCGGTGGTATGATTATGATAGGATTTATTTTTTGTGAAACGGCATCTCCCAGCATATCCTTATCATTGTTTAGGCCATGCTGGGAGCTGTAGTTTTACGCGTACACACCTATATGGCAGGGGTTGTACTAAATTGAGCTGTATTTGTGCTGGTGTTGTATATATATAGTGAGCTTGCTTCTGGGGCTGTATATATGTACTGAGCTTGGTTCTGGTGTTGTGTATAGAACCATATTGCTTGTAAAATGTACAAATGTTTTTATGCTCGCGTTACATAAAAATAAATGACACGTCGATTGGTAGAGAAAACAAACACGGCGAGGGGGAAGGATATGTCGGGAAAGAGGTTGGGGGGGGGGCGCCAAATGGAATCTTTGCCCCGGGTGCTGGAGAACCTAGCTACGCCTCTGGTGAAAGAAATATATATATATATATATATATATATATATATATATATATTATACTAAGAAAAAGGTTTGTATTGAAATTCATCCATTTATTTTGTACGTATAGAAGTACATTAGATGACAACATGTCTGTATTTTGAAGGAGCTATTAACCCCTTCGAGGCGCAGCCTGTTTTGGCCTTCAGGACGCAGCAAATTTTTTCAAATCTGACATGTTTCACTTTATGTGGTATTAACTTCGGAATGCTTTTACCTATCCAAGCGATTCTGAGATTGTAATCTCGTGACACATTGGACTTTATGTTACTGGCAAAATTTGCTCGATACATTCAGTTTTTAATTGTGAAAAACACCAAAATTTAGCGAAAAATTGCAAAAATTAGCATTTTTCTAAATTTATATGTATCTGCTTGTAAGACAGATAGCAATACCACACAAAATTGTTACTAATTAACATTACCCATATGTCTCCTTTAGATTGGCATTGTTTTTTGAACATCCTTTTATTTTTCTATGACATCACAAGGCTTAGAACTTTAGCAGCAATTTCTCAAATTTTCAAGAAAATTTCAAAAGGCTATTTTTACAGGGACTAGCTCAGTTGTGAAGCGGATTTTAGGGCCTTATATATTAGAAACCCTCGATAAGTCCCCATTTTAAAAACTTTACCCCTCAAAGTATTCAAAACAGCATTTAGAAAGTTTCTTAACCCTTTAGATGTTTCACAGAAATTAAGGCAAAGTAGATGTGAAATTTTCAAATTTCTTTTTTTTTTTTGCATAAATTCATTTTTCATCTATTTTTTTTGTAACACAGAAAATTTTACCAGAGAAACGCAACTCAATATATATTGCCCATTTTCTGCCGTTTTTAGAAATACCCCACATGTGGCCCTAGTGTGATTATTGACTGAAGCACAGGCCTCAGAAACAAAGGAGCACCTAGAGGATTTTGGGGCCTCCTTTTTATTAGAAAATATTTTAGGCACCATGTCAGGTTTGAAAGGCTCTTGCGGTGCTAAAACAGTGGAAATCCCCCAAAAATGACCCCATTTTGGAAACTATACCCCTTGAGGAAATTATCTAGGGGTATAGTGAGCATTTTGACACCGCAGGTTTTTTGCAGAAATTATTGGAAGTAGGCCATGAAAATGAAAATCTACATTCTTTCAAAGAAAATGTAGGTTTAGCAAATTTTTTCTAATTTCCACAAGGACTAAAATGAGAAAATGCACCACTACATTTGTAAAGCAATTTCTCCTGAGTAAAACAATACCCCACATGTGGTAATAAACGGCTGTTTGGACACACGGCAAGGCTTAGAAGGGAAAGTGTGCCATTTGGCTTTTGGAGCTCAAATTTAGAAGGAATGGTTTGTGGAGGTCATGTCACATTTGCAAAGCCAATAAGGGACCAAAACAGTGTAAACACCAAAAAAGTTACTCCATTTAGGAAACTACACCCCTTGAAGAATCCATCTAGGGGTGTAGTGAGCATTTTGAACCCACAGGGGTTTCATAGATTTTATTAGAATTGGGCAGTGAAGATAAAAAAAAAAAAAAATTTCCAATAAGACGTAGCTTTAGCTCAAAATTTTTCATTTTCTCAACAAATAAAGGAACAAAAGAACCCCAACATTTGTAAAGCAACTTCTCTGGAGTACGGCAATACCCCATTTGTGGTCATAAACTGCTGTTTGGGCACACGGCAAAGATCAGAAGAGAAGGAGCGTCATTTGGCTTTTGGAGCACAGATTTTGCTGGATTGGTTTCTTGACACCATGTAACATTTGCAAAGCTCCTAAGGTACCAGTACAGTGGAAACTCCCCAAAAGTGACTCCATTCACGAAACTACACCCCTTGAGGAATTCATCTAGGGGTGTAGTAAGCATTTTGACCCCACAGGTGTTTCATAGATTTTATTAGAATTGAGCAGTGAAAATAAAAAAAATCCTTTTTCTTCAATAAGACGTAGTTTTAGCTGAAAATTTTTCATTTTCTCAACAAATAAATGAAAAAAAGCACCCCAACACTTGTAAAGCAACTTCTCTTGTGTACGGAAATACCACATATGTGGTCATAAACTGCTGTTTGGGCACAGAGTAGGGCTCAGAAGGGAAGGAGCGCCATTTGGCTTTTGGAGTACAGATTTTGCTGGATTGGTTTCTGGGCGCTATGTCGCATTTGCAAACTCCCTGTGGGACAAAAACAGTGGATCCCCACCAGAAGAGACCCCATTTTGGAAACTACACCCCTCAAGGTATTCACCTAGGGGTGTAGTGAGCATATTAACCCCACAGGTGATTGGCAGAAATTGGTGTGCACTCGATGTTGCAGAGTGAAAATGGGATTTTTTCCATAAATATGCCAAAATGTGGTGCCCAGCTTGTGCCACCATAACAAGAAAGCTCTCTAATTATTATGCTGTGTTTCCCAGTTTTAGAAACACCCTACATGTGGCCCTAATCTGTTGCCTGGACATTCGACCAGGCTCAGGAGTGAAAGTGTACCATGTAAAATTAAGGCCTAATTTGGCAATTTACAAAGTATTGGATCACAATTGCAGAGGCTCTGATGTGAAATAATAAAAGAAACTGCTGAGAAGTCACCCCATTTTGGAAACTGCACCCTCAAGGCATTTATTAAGGGGTGTAGTGAGCATTTTCACCCCACAGGCCTTTTCCATAAATGATTGCGCTGCGGAAGGTACAAAGTAAAAATTTAAATTTTTCCCTAGATATGCCATTTTAGTGGGAAATATGTTGTGCCCAGCTTATGCCACTGGAGACACGCACCCCAAAAATTGTTAAAAGGGTTCTCCTGGGTATGGCGATGCCATTTATGTGGAAGTAAACTGCTGTTTGGGCACTGTAGGGTTCAGAAGGGAGGTAGCGCCATTTGGCTTTTGGAGCATGGATTTTGCTTGGTAGTAGTTTTGTTTGGAGTCTTACTGGTGTTTCCGTTTATAATGTGGGGGTACCTGTAAGCCGGGCGGAGTATATAAGGGGCATAGTCAGGTGGCATAATAATGGGGTAAAAAAAAACAAAATAATCCATAGATATTTGTTACGCTGTGACACAATCCTTTCTGCACGGGTCGGTGTCTCACTAATAAATGGTCCTTACTCATCCCCCTTTTGGTCCACACTCTGCATCTTTGCAGTTTGAGGAATTTTGCTGGGAAGTGTTGTCCTGGTATAATACGGGCACCCTCGCTTCCAGCAGATATGTTTGGGCCCTCCCCTTCCTGGTTGCCTAATTTTAGGGGCCTTGATAATTCGCCACTTGAAACAGAAGAAATGTTCCCCTCGGGTCGGCACAACTGCATATTTTTTCTTTCTTGACTTATTGGAGCCTTAGCTAATTTTATTTTTTCATAGACGTAGTGGTATTAAGGCTGTTTTTTTTTTGCGGGACGAGCTGTAGTTTTTATTGGTACCATATTTGGGGTACATGCGACTTTTTGATCACTTGTTACTTTTTTTTTTGGGAGGCAAGGTGACCAAAAAAACGCAATTCTGGCATATATTTTTAGTTCTTTTTATACAGCGTTCACCACGCATTATAAATTCGATGTTACCGGGGGGCGTGGCCTGGACATGGCGCTGGTGAGACGCGTGGTGTAAGAGCTCCTGCTCCCTGACTACTCCCAAGCCCGATTAACAGCGTCTATTTGCGACACACATCGCACTAATGCGAAGGGGATCACGCACGAAACCCCCGACACCCGCAAGAAGCGACCAGACAAGGACGAGGAGCGGTATACCTCATTATTTCTCGGACCCGGGCCTGCCTGCATCTCCGGCCCGTCTCTCCAATATGGCGGACCGCACTGGCGCCTCAGGGACGCCGCCTCTGGGGAAGACAACTCCTCCAGCCCAGCCGCAGGATAGCTCGTCGGAGCCTCAGAGGGGTGAGTCAGCCTCTAACCCGGCATCAACACTTATTATGGGCCCTGAGCTGCAGGCACTAACGGCACAAATGGCGGCAATACCCACTAAACGGGATATGGAGGGTTATATTTCCCGCCTTGAAGCGGTGTGCAAAAATGCAAAAATGAGATCCGCTCCTTGAAAGAGGACATTACCCATATTAATGAATCTGTGGAAGCCATTGAGGTGCAAACACAGGAGTTGCAGCAGCACCAGGCCTCCCAGCAAATTTTATTGGATCAACACTCTGCACATATACAAATGCTGTTTGATATGACGGATGATGCAGAGAACAGAAATAGGAGGAACAATATCAGGGTCAGGGGTATTCCAGAAGCTACGGGGCCCCAGGACCTCGTTCACACGTTACAGGGTATATTTAACATGTTGCTGGAAAGACCTGCGGATTCCCCGGTGGAAATTGATAGAGCTCACCGCACCCTGGGTCCTAAAAGCACGGATTTGGCCAGACCGCGAGACGTGGTGTGTAGAATCCACTTTTTTCAACTTAAAGAATCTATAATGAGGCAAGCTCGTAACAGGGGTACACTGGACTTTGACGGGGCTCCGGTGCAATTGCTGGCGGATCTTTCTCGTTCCACTTTGGCAAAAAGGAGAGCCTTACGACCCCTACTTGTCGTACTTAGGGAAGATATCCAGTATTCATGGGGATACCCCTTCCAACTACAAGTACGCCGTGGATCCTCCATGTATTCGGTCTATTCTCCGGAAGATATCCCTGATTTCCTCGCTGCCCTGGATCTCCCATAGATTTCCATCTCAGATTGGCCGTATTTTCCTCCTATGTCGCAACGAACGCCAAGACATAATTATCGGATGGATCACTCCTTGACCCCTGCGAGACGCAGAAGAGTGCAGGGCCCGGGAGCTCCCGCTCATGCCTCTCAGGAATCTTGAGGTTGCTCCTTTGATGCGCCGTTGGCTGCCTCCATGGTGCCTTACTGAGTTATGCAGCGGTCAAGATAGTCATGGTTGCATATGTTGGACTCTGTTCCTCGGGTCCCGAGATATCACCTCTCTGCCAGGTATATTACAGGACTTGCCTGCCCCGCAGAATTGTCTATGAGAAGCACACATAGCAGCTACCTAGACATCGGCTACGACCAGGTCAAGATTGCTGGAATAAGATGTTGGAACATTCTGCTTCGCTGATAAGGAGTGGTTGGGGTTACTCTTTTTTGTCCTAATATGCTGCGTTGGGGATGTGGGGGAAGGGGAATACATTGGGTATTTATGTTGTATTCATTACAGATCAGAATGAGCCCCAAGGTCGGGATCATGGGTACATACCTCCTCCCTGGCAATTGACCAGTTGGGTTTATATGGACCACCGCGCATCATGTCTGCAGCCCCTTTGGATATGGTGGGAGGGAGATGACAGAGCTTATGGCCTATATACAGTTCCGCCACGATGGTTTTCGGGATTAACCCCCCCCCCCTCCCCTGGATAGGACCCTAGCCTGGAATAAATGGCAGTTTAGTCAGAATAGCAGCTGATATCCTTTCCTGTATGGTAATGGGAGCCGTTTAGATATGATACATGGCATCTTTGATAAGGGGCAGTTCCTCTTTATGGAGGCAGTTGGTGCTAGGCCTACATTAGCCAGGTACGGGTTGTTTGATCATTGTTATTTGACGATGTGGTAATTTACATGTGTGTCTATACAAGGCTTCGGGCATTTGGGAGTTGGTCGGGAGCTTCCTTCTTCCATAGTCCAGTCAAACCCACACTTAGGGCGTGTTCGTTTGAACACTTTACTTTAACTTCTTTCCCCTAAACAGAGTAGTTTTGGGGCTGGATCACTGTCTGTAGTGAATCCATTAGTTCACTGACTCTTTCTTTCTCCTGTTCCCTCTTACCCCTTTCCTTCTCTTTCCCAGATGGAGCCTTTAAAATGTTGCTCATTAAATGTTCGGGGATTTAATACCCCGCAAAAACGTGCTCAAATTTTGCATCATATGCACAAACAACGTGTCCAGATTTTACTTTTGCAGGAGACTCATGTCAGGAACGACCCCGTGCCCACTCTGAAACATCGATACTATACGCAGTGGTTCCATAGTGCCAACCCTGATGCGAAATCCAGAGGAGTGAGTATCGCTATACATAAATCTCTTCCAGTCTCGGTTGTTGCTACACAATATGATACCCAGGGGCGCTTTGTATTTCTGAAACTTCGAATCTGTGAGCGACTGTTCACTGTAGCGAACTTGTATCTCCCTAATCATGACCAGGTGCGCGTATGCAGGAGTTATTTAACGGAACTCTCCAAGTTTGCAGAAGGTCTCTTGGTAACTGCAGGAGATTTTAACTTCACAATGGACAGGGTTGCAGACTCCTCCTCGGGCAGATCCTCCGTTTCCGCTTCTCAATTGGCTTCCCTTAAGTCTAAGCTGTTCGCCATGCAAATGGTAGACATTTGGCGGATTCTCAACCCCCAAACACGGGACTACACCTTTTACTCTCCGGTACATGACATGTACAGCAGGATAGATTTGTTTCTTATTAGTCATCATCTACTTTCCTGGTCCCCGAAGTCTCAGATTGGAACTATGATCTGGGCGGATCATGCGCCTCTTTACTTGTCTCTTACCCTCCCAGACACTAAACAGAGGGAATGGCATTGGCGGTTGAACCCCCATCTTTTAAGGGACGCGGTATGCCAAACTGCGATTAATAGATCCATCTCTGAGTTTCCATCATGAGGTGGACTCCACTCCTCTGCCGGTTCAGTGGGAGGCGTTGAAAAGTGTATTAAGAGGTATATTTATACAGCAAGGCTCGAGACTAAAAAGGGAATGGGCGTTCAAAATTGAAAAGCTCTTGTCCCAGATAAGGACTCTAGAGACCACTCACAAACAGTCCCAACACCCCCAGACTTTAGCGGAGCTACTAGAAGCTCGAAATTCGCTGAGAGATTTATTAGACCAGGCGCATGCGTCTTTTCGAGACCGGATGAGGCGTTTCGCATACGAACATTCTAGTAAATGCGGTAGGGCATTAGCTAGATCATTACACCCACGGGCTCCTCAATCCTTTATACCGGCGATAAAAACGACACAGGGTGAGGTCAAACATAAGCCAGAAGACATTGTTAATACATTTAGGGACTACTATCAGGCCCTATACAACCTCAAGGGGCCTTTGGCAGATATGTCTCCAAGTGCCCTCCAACGGAGGATTGATTCCTATGTTGCACAGACGGCGTTGCCGACTTTAGAGGAGACCGAGACGGCCTCGCTAGGGGAGGCCTTCTCGGAATCGGAAATACAGGCAATCATAAAGTCAGCTCCGTCGGGTAAAAGTCCGGGTCTGGATGGATTCCCGGCGTCCTTTTACAAGACCTTTGTAACTAAACTTCTTCCCTATATGACTAAGGTATACAACGCAGTTACAACCTCCATGCCATTCACTCCGCAAACGTTAGCGGCCACCATTACTGTGATTCCCAAACCAGGGAAAGATCCCTCGGCCTGTCCTAATTACCGTCCAATCTCCCTGATAAATGTGGATGTAAAACATTATTCTAAGGCCATTGCAAATAGACTAGCCCCACTCCTACCACGTTGTATCCACGGAGATCAGGCAGGATTTGTTCGACACAGAGAGGCGAGGGATAATACCAATAAAACCACTCTCTTAATATCCTATGTCCTGAAAAAGTCTCTACCCACCTGTTTAATATCGATTGATGCGGAAAAAGCCTTTGATCGGGTACATTGGGGGTTCCTGAAATCGGCACTAACCCAGGTTGGGCTTGGCCCCATTATGCTGGATAAGATATTGTCCCTATACCAGACACCTACGGCACGAGTTAGGGCAAACGGGGTACTTCCAACAACATTCTCGATTGCCAACGGCACTAGACAGGGATGCCCCCTGTCACCATTACTTTATGTCATCACAATGGAGCACTTAGCTGTGGCTATCCGTAATTCCCCAGATATAACAGGGATAGGAATAGGTGGAGATTGTCATAAACTGGCTTTATATGCCGATGATCTCCTGCTCTTTGTGACAAACCCTGTGATTTCCTTACCAGTGCTCATCAGAGAATTCGAAGTATTTGGCCAGGTCAGCAACTTTAAGGTAAACTATACGAAAACTGAAGCACTCAACATTTCCTTATCTTCTGAGACACTGGAGCTCTTAAAGTCATCCTTTAATTTTAAATGGCAGACGAGGTCAATCAAATATTTGGGAGTCCAGATTCCTAGGGACCTAGTAGATCTTTACACTCTCAATTATCAGCCTTTATTGCAAACCACTCTCAAAAACCTACATTCATATGATCGAGCGCAACTCTCATAGTTTGGCCGCATAAACGCTATCAAAATGGATATCCTCCCTCGGTTTTTATATCTGTTTCAGGCTCTTCCAGTATTAATCCCCGGAACATTTTTTAAGGCATTGGAGAAAGCCTTTCGGAACTTTGTGTGGGGCACTTTGAGGCCGCGCCTTAATCTGAAGTCATTGTCCCGTCCAAAACTGAAGGGGGAGCTGGACTTCCGGACTTGCACACTTATCATCAGGCCGCAGTACTCGCAAGGTTGGTGGACTGGTTTCATAATGGATCCAAGAAACAGTGGGTAGAGATTGAGCAGTCCATAGTCACGCTCTCACTTAGATCGTTGCCATGGATTCTTCCTGATTATAAGCCGCCGCTTGCGACCCTGCCATTGCTAACCCAGCACTGTCTCACTTTGTGGGACAGACTGATGGTTAGAAAGGGCCTTTCACATAGACCCGGGCTCCTTAGCCCGCTGTTTGATAACCCGGAATTTTTACCAGCTGTCAATACGAAACAGTTTCTGATTTGGTCCTCTTCTGAAGACACGAGATTATGTCAGGTAATGTCGGATGGGGGAGGCTCCCTCCTTTGTCCGAGTTGCGCGGGACTTGCCCGGGGATGACGCTTTCTTGGATGGAACATACCCAATTGTCCACCTTTTTACGTTCGGCCCTACCGGGCGGGATGCATATCGTCACTAGCACTGCATTTGAGTCGTTGTTGCTTCAAACCGAGCCTCCGGCCCGGGTGATATCTAACCTGTATACCTTACTTCTAGAGGCCTGTGATGATCAGCCTCCTGCATACGTCAGCGCATGGGAGCGAGAACTAGGAGTAACCCTGTCACGGGCTGATTGGGATCTAATATTTTTTCTGTCTAACAAAATGCCGGTGGCATGTCATGCACAGGAAAAGAACTTCAAAATACTGACTAGATGGTACCGTTGCCCACAGATTCTGAGCAGAATGTACCCTGAGGTGTCAGACTTGTTTTGGCGGTGTGGGACTGAGACCGGAACAATGTTGCACATCTGGTGGTCATGTCAAGTATTGCAGACCTTCTGGAAAGCGATTTTTGAAATCTACACAGAGGTGGAAGGTACACAGCTGGTGCCCACTCCTCAGATGGCTTTGCTATCCCTAATTCCGGGCCCTTTCCCGAGTATTAGGAAGGGGCTACTACGGCATTTCTTGACTGCGGCACAAACAGTTATTCCTAGACATTGGAAGTCTACGGTGCCGCCTTCAGTTGTCGAATGGGTGGCGGAGATGGATTCTTTATGTCGAATGGAATCTCTGGTTGCAGAGGACAGTGATCGCTTTGGTAAAGTTCTTTCTCTGTGGAGTGCATGGTCGTCCTTCAAATCTGGTCCACACTTTGCTAAATGGCTAGGCGGAACCCCCCCATAGAGGGGTCGGTCAGGAGCAGTCTGCTAATTCAGTGGCTTCCGTCTGGGAGAAGGGAACCCCTTCTTTCCTTCCCAGTCCATCCTCTCATTGTCCCCACTGGGTAGGTGGGACACTGGGAGTCTCTTGGTGGCCCAGGGCGTATAGCTCGGGGCTTCTATCTCTTTCCTTGATCTTTCCCTACTTCTCTCTTTCCCTCTTCTTCTTCCTCCCTCCTTTCGTGGTACTTGGAATAATATCACACACTTTACACAAAGCCATGGATTTACTTTTATGATGAGACCTTATTAAGGAGAGACAATGCCTATTGTTTGAGACGTGAATTTCGCAGATAAGGTGTGTGTGTAATATATTGAAACATGCTAAAGTCTTACCTAGGAGAACTACAGACAATACAGACAATGCAAATAATAATATGTATGTATATTGAGATGTTTTCTTTGGCTTGTTTGCTTATGTATTTGTTAAAATTCCTAATAAAAATTTAGATTATGAAAAAAATAAAATAAATTAGATGTTACCTTTATTCTGCGGGTCCGGTTCCTGCCTCTTGGGCCCCGCTAACGACGGGGCATAGGAGGATTCCGTTACTTGCAGACCGGGAGGTAAGTATTAGGCCTCCGATCGCCATTGCAGCCACCGGCAACCCAGTGATCACGTTGCTGGGGTGCCGGTTGTTATAAACTCCTCACATGCTGCGATCTCTATTGAACACAGCATGTGAGGGGTTAATAGGTCGGATCGGAGGCTAGCTCCGGTCCTGGCCGATACCTTAGGGTGCCAGCCGTAACATACAGCTGTCATCCGGCGGTGATGTCGCTGGCTCAGCTCCGGAGCCAGCTCCATCTCTTTCACGTACAGTTACGTGGAATTGCGGGAAAACACCAGCTCCCATAACGTAACTGTACGTGAAAATGCGGGAAGGGGTTAATCCATTTTGGTCCGAGCTTAAAAAATGAAGATCCCTCATTAAAGGTCCAATATGTCCGATCACGAACACGACAACATCAGGCATCATGACATGCATGATCAAAACTAAAATGTGGAACTAAACAAAGAACATAAATTAGTAAACATACAGTTAAAAACATATAAAAAGAGAACATGTGCGTGATTTAATCGCTGCAAGAGAAATTGAGGATCTTACACTTTTAAAGACGATCCCCAGACATTTCAAGTTATAGGGTATGTTCACACACACTAATTACGAACGTAATTCAGGCGTTTTTGCCTCGATTTAAGTCCGAAAAATGCGCCTCGATAGCGTTGACAAACATCTGCCCATTGAAAGCAATGGGCTGACGTTTGTCTGTTCACACGAGGCGTATATTTACGCGCTGCTGTCAAAAGACGGCGCGTAAATAGACGCCCGCGTCAAAGAAGTGACCTGTCACTTCTTGGGGCGTAATTGGAGCCGTTATTCATTGACTCCAATGAAAAGCAGCGCCAATTACGTCCGTAATGGACGCGGCGTTCAAGCGCCTGCACATGCCGTTACGGCTGAAATGACGGGGCTGTTTTCTCCTGAAAACATCCCCGTAATTTCAGCCGTTACGGACGCTGCCGTGTGAACATACCCTTATTATGCTTGTGATCTAAAAACATTTAAGGCATGGGGGTATAGACAGAGTGCTCTGTGGCATCAGAGGAGGAGATGTAAATAAGTTATTGGCTCAGAGGGAATGTAAATGGATCATCACTCTTGGAACGATGGCCCCTGTTGGTTTCAATGAGACATTAAGCTTTGCGTCATTTCTGTAATTTCTCTACCTTTTGTAATGGCAGGAAGGAGGTGAAGGGAACAAGTGAGCCCTAATCTACCCACCGCCCTGTCCCTGCCTACTTGCAACGACCCGCCCTAGGCGACGGGGTACAACTTGGCGGCGGTCCCTACGCTGTCTAAGTGCAAGGGAGTACAAACAGGGAACACGCAAGGGAAGGGGCAGTAGCCCACGGAACGTCGCGAGGAAACGGAGCGGTGAATGAGTCAGTCAGGATCAGGATGTAGTGGAGTATACCAACGAGAGTACGGAGCAGGAAGCAAGCCAGGGGCAAAGCGAAGCAGGAGAAGCGGAACTGAAGCAAGGCAGAAGCACGGCAGAAGCAGGCTGGAGCAAGGCAGCAGTGGGGCCAGGAATCCAAGAAGAATAACAAGCACTGAGGAAGAGAACACGGCAGGTATAAATGGACAGGGGGCGGAGCTAACTCCGACTGACCAGGCCGCGATAGGCTCTCCCACTCCTGAGCCTGCCACCCTGGTTGGTGGGAGCCGGTATCAGTCTAAGAGGTCTGGCCTCAGGTGTCGACTGATTAATCCCGGGAGTATACACAGACGTAGTACCTGGCAGATCCTTTACAGTACTCCCCCTTTTATGAGGGGCCACTGGACCCTTACTAAGAGGACCCGGTTTAGTGGGGAAGAGAAGGTGGAACCTCCTGATCAATACCCCAGCGTGAACATCACGAGCAGGTACCCAAGTCCTCTCCTCCGGCCCGTATCCTCTCCAATGGACCAGGGACTGGAGGGAGCCCTGGATCATCCTACTGTCCATAATCTTGGCCACCTCGAATTCCACCCCCTCAGGGGTGAGAACGGGAACAGGAGGTTTCCTCGAGGGGGACCAGGACGGGGAGCAGCGTTTAAGGAGGGAGGCATGGAAGACGTCATGTATGCGAAAGGATGGGGGCAGCTCCAGACGGAAGGATACAGGGTTGAGGACTTCAATGATCTTATAAGGTCCAATAAATCGGGGAGCAAACTTCCTGGACGGGACCTTAAGGCGCAATTTCCTGGACGACAACCAGACCAGATCCCCGACGACAAATCGGGGGTTAGCAGAACGTCTACTATTAGCCTGAATCTTTTGTACGCTCTGGGACGCCTCTAGGTTCTTCTGAACCTGGGCCCAGACTGTGCACAGTTCCCGATGAACGTCCTCTACCTCAGGATTATTGGAACAACCAGGAGAAACGGAGGAGAACCTTGGGTTAAACCCGAAATTACAGAAAAACGGGGAGACCCCTGACGAGTTACTGACCCGGTTATTCAGGGAAAATTCGGCGAGGGGAAGGAATGAGACCCAATCAAATTGACAGTCAGAGATGAAACACCTTAAATATTGTTCCAGGGATTGGTTAGTCCTTTCCGTTTGGCCATTAGTTTCGGGATGGAAGGCGGAGGAGAAGGACAGATCAATCTCCAACTTTTTACAAAAAGCTCTCCAAAATAAGGAAACAAATTGTACCCCTCTGTCAGAAACTATATTGACTGGGGCCCCATGGAGACGCAGAATGTGTTTAACAAACAAAGAAGCTAACGTCTTGGCGTTAGGTAGTTTCTTGAGGGGCACAAAGTGGCACATCTTGCTGAAGCGGTCTACTACCACCCACACCACCGACTTGCCCTGAGATGGAGGCAAATCGGTGATAAAATCCATGGAGATATGGGTCCAAGGTCTCTGGGGAATGGGCAAGGAACGTAGTAAGCCCGCAGGTCGGGACCTAGTGGTCTTGGACCTAGCACAAACCTCACAAGCGGCGACGTAAGCCCTAACGTCTTTAGGCAACCCAGGCCACCAATAGTTTCTGGTAATGAGGTGTTTGGTACCCAAGATGCCAGGATGACCAGATAGTGCGGAGTCATGGTTTTCCCTGAGTACCCTTAGCCGGTATTGCAGGGGGACAAACAGTTTGTCCCCAGGGAGGTTCCCGGGAGCTGAACCTTGATCAGCCGCGATGTCAGAAGCTAAATCAGAATCAGTGGCAGAAACGATTATACAAGGGGGTAAAATACAAGCAGGATCCTTCTCGGAAGGAGGATTGGCCATGAAACTACGTGACAGTGCATCAGCCTTAATATTTTTGGACCCAGCACTATAGGTAACCAAGAAATTAAATCTGGTAAAGAATAGTGCCCAACGAGCTTGTCTAGGATTAAGCCTCCGGGCAGATTCTAGGAAAACCAGATTCTTGTGGTCAGTAAGGACCGTTACCTGGTGTCTGGCCCCCTCCAGGAAGTGACGCCACTCTTCAAAAGCCCATTTAATGGCTAAAAGTTCGCGGTTGCCAATATCATAGTTACTCTCCGTGGGCGAAAACTTCCTAGAGAAGTAAGCACAGGGGCGGAGATGGGTGAGGAAGCTGGTACCCTGGGACAAGACGGCCCCCACTCCCACCTCGGATGCGTCAACCTCCACAATAAATGGCTCCCTTTGGTTGGGCTGAACCAGCACGGGGGCCGAGATAAAGCACTTCTTGAGGGTCTCAAAAGCCTGGACGGCCTCAGGGGGCCAATGGAGGACATCAGCACCCTTGCGAGTAAGGTCCGTAAGAGGCTTAGCGACGACCGAGAAGTTGGCAATAAATCTCCTGTAATAGTTAGCGAACCCCAAAAAACACTGTAGCGCCTTCAGGGAGGCAGGTTGGACCCATTCCGCCACAGCCTGAACCTTGGCAGGGTCCATGTGGAATTCATGAGGAGTGAGGATTTGACCTAAAAATGGTATCTCCTGTACCCCAAACACACATTTTTCGGTCTTCGCAAACAGATTATTTTCCCGGAGGACCTGGAGGACCTTCCTGACATGCTCCACGTGGGAGGACCAGTCCTTGGAAAACACCAGTATGTCATCAAGGTACACTACAAGAAAATTACCCAGGTAATCTCTCAGAATTTCATTAATAAAATTCTGGAAGACGGCAGGGGCATTACACAACCCAAAGGGCATGACCAGGTATTCAAAATGACCTTCGGGTGTGTTGAACGCAGTTTTCCACTCATCCCCCTCTTTGATGCGGATAAGGTTATATGCCCCCCGTAGATCGAACTTAGAAAACCATTGGGCCCCCTGAACCTGATTAAAAAGATCCGGAATCAAAGGAAGGGGATACTGGTTCCTTACGGTGACCTTATTCAGGTTCCGATAATCAATGCACGGCCTAAGACCACCATCCTTCTTCCCCACGAAGAAGAAGCCAGCACCTACAGGAGAAGTCGAGGGGCGAATGAAACCCTTGGCCAGGCATTCTTGGATATACTCCCTCATAGCTTCACGTTCAGGACATGAAAGATTAAATATCCTACCCTTAGGAAGCTTGGCACCAGGCACCAAATCGATGGCGCAATCGTAATCTCTATGAGGGGGCAACACCTCGGAGGCCTCCTTAGAAAACACATCAGCGAAGTCCTGAACAAACTCAGGAAGCGTGTTTACCTCCTCCCGGGGGGAAATAGAGTTAACCGAAAGACATGACATCAGGCATTCACTACCCCATTTGGTGAGATCCCCAGTATTCCAATCAAACGTGGGATTATGCAGCTGCAACCAGGGAAGACCTAATACCAGATCGGACGATAATCCCTGCATCACCAGTACAGAGCACTGCTCCAAATGCATGGAGCCAAGAAGGAGTTCAAAAACAGGAGTATGCTGAGTAAAATAAACATTAGCAAGAGGAGTGGAGTCGATACCCACTACCGGGATAGGATAAGGCAAATCAATAAAAGGCATTTTTAGAGACATAGCAAATTCCACAGACACGATATTAGCAGATGAGCCAGAATCCACGAAGGCACTGCCAGTGGCAGACGGGCCAGCAAACGAGACCTGAAAGGGAAGCAAAATTTTATTGCGTTTCATATTAACGGGAAATACCTGTGCGCCCAAGTGACCTCCCCGATGATCACTTAGGCGCGGAAGTTTTCCGGCTGTTTATTCTTGCGCCTGGGACAGGTGTTCAGTAGATGCTTGTCGTCCCCACAATAGAAGCAGAGACCATTCTTCCTGCGAAACTCTCTACGTTGTCGAGGGGACATGGAGGCCCCGAGTTGCATAGGTACCTCCGAGTCCTCCGTGAAAGAGCGAGGAGACGGGACCTCGGGGGGAATCGCAGGGAAGTCAGAGGGGAACACATTGAAACGTTCAAGCTGACGTTCCCTGAGACGTCGGTCAAGTCGTACTGCTAGGGCCATAACCTGGTCTAGGGAGTCAGAAGAGGGGTAGCTAACCAGCAGATCCTTCAGGGCGTCAGATAATCCTAACCTAAACTGGCACCTTAGGGCCGGGTCGTTCCACCGAGAAGCTACGCACCACTTTCTAAAATCAGAACAGTATTCCTCAACAGGTCTCCTACCCTGACGTAAGGTCACCAGCTGACTCTCGGCTAAGGCAGTCCTGTCAGTCTCGTCGTAAATGAGTCAGAGGGCAGAGAAAAAACGATCAACGGAGGAAAGTTCAGGGGCGTCAGGAGCCAAGGAGAAGGCCCACTCTTGGGGCCCTTCCTGGAGTCGGGATATAATGATACCCACCCGCTGGTTCTCGGAACCTGAGGAGTGAGGTTTTAGGCGGAAATAAAGTCTGCAACTCTCCCGGAAGGAGAGAAAAGTCTTACAGTCCCCTGAGAACCGGTCAGGTAACTTGAGGTCGGGTTCTAGAGGTGAGGTGAGGGGTACTACTAAGGCAGCGTCACCCTGGTTGACCCTCTGAGCCAGGGCCTGTAGGGAGAGGCCCTGCATCTGCTGGGTCAGGGTCTCAAGGGGGTCCATGATAGCGTCAGCGTAGGAGAAATGGTAGACTAGGTATGGGCTTGTTATTATGTAATGGCAGGAAGGAGGTGAAGGGAACAAGTGAGCCCTAATCTACCCACCGCCCTGTCCCTGCCTACTTGCAACGACCCGCCCTAGGCGACGGGGTACAACTTGGCGGCGGTCCCTACGCTGTCTAAGTGCAAGGGAGTACAAACAGGGAACACGCAAGGGAAGGAGCAGTAGCCCACGGAACGACGCGAGGAAACGGAGCGGTGAATGAGTCAGTCAGGATCAGGATGTAGTGGAGTATACCAACGAGAGCACAGAGCAGGAAGCAAGCCAGGGGCAAAGCGAAGCAGGAGAAGCGGAACTGAAGCAAGGCAGAAGCACGGCAGAAGCAGGCTGGAGCAAGGCAGCAGTGGGGCCAGGAATCCAAGAAGAATAACAAGCACTGAGGAAGAGAACACGGCAGGAGCTAACTCCGACTGACCAGGCCGCGATAGGCTCTCCCACTCCTGAGCCTGCCACCCTGGTTGGTGGGAGCCGGTGTCAGTCTAAGAGGTCTGGCCTCAGGTGTCGACTGATTAATCCCGGGAGTATACACAGACGTAGTACCTGGCAGATCCTTTACACCTTTCTCTTTTTATATGTTTTTAACTGTATGTTTACTAATTTATGTTCTTTGTTTAGTTCCACATTTAAGCTTTGATCATGCATGTCATGATGCCTGATGTTGTCGTGTTCGTGATCGGACATATTGGACCTTTAATGAGGGATCTTTTTTAAGCTCGGACCAAAATGGATTAACAAGTACTTCAACATGCAGACATGTCATCTAATGTACTTCTATACGTACAAAATAAATGGATGAATTTCAATACAAACCTTTTTCTTAGTATATTATATATATATTTCCTTCACTTTCATACAATATGTATTCTCTGATTAACACTTCATTTATATATATTTTTTTATATATTTTTTCATAATCTTTATCACCGTCAATAAATATTTGAATATATATTTATATATATATTTTCCTTTATACATTATTCTATTGCTGACCGTTTCTTTTCTGGTCCGCATCTTATTAATGCACTATTTGTTCAATATTTATATTGACACTATATATTTCAGAACTCTTGGTTTATATTTATTATATAACACTATTAATCAATTTATTCTTATTTTTTTTTTTTATATATACACAACGTTTCATTTTTTTACTCACATTTTTGAGAAAACATGAAATGTATATCTATTTTAATCTAATATATATTTTCTGTACTGTGTTGATATAGTACTGATTTTTTATTTCTCTTTTGGAATGAGATTTAATATTCTTTGTAGTACATAAATAAAGGCATTTTTTTATATGATCGGATGTCTGTGGAGGATGATGGGTCTTTTTATATAAAATACTTTAAAAGCTTTTTCTAATGGATAAACACTTATCTAGCTGATGTATACTATTTTTTCTATATTTCCCACGTTATTACCTGGTTTGTGTCCTGCGTGCTGGACGTTCCATCCGGGATCTTCGTTCGGGCTGCTGATTGCACCCTTCTGCGCGTGTGCGGTTTCCGGAACCGAGCATGCGCAGTCGGGTCTCGGCGGTCTGTTACGTCGTTCTCGCGATGCCTTCGTCTGACACGCATAACCAGCCAAGTCAGGATCTCATTGGTGCTGTGCGTACCAGCTGATCAATCAAGTATTATATTTAAACGGTGCAATGAATATTTATTAAAACACCCCTTAATAAAGCCATCCACGCGAAACGCGCGTTGGGGTTTCTTCACCTTGGAGCCACTGGACACTTGGAGCGACATGGGTTAGTCATTCATGTTCTTTTAAACCTATATTACCATTGTAGCTTAGGGATTTCTTCCCCCTTGAGGTTTAGAAGCGTCAAGTATGATTACTGGCGCCTTACTGATTTGACCGCTTGAGTGCTACACAGCATTGTTACAAACTACCATTACCTCCACAGATATCATCATAGTATATACTCTCTCTGTGTTACGATATTGCTGTGTGGATTACTTCTGCATACCCTTTTTCTTGTCGATATAGTTCATTGCCACTTTAGCTATTTTCAGATATGGCTATTTAGCCGTCTGTATTAGGCTTTATTCAGACGAACGGGAATTACGTCCGTGCAACGCGCGTGATTTGCACGCGCGTTGCACAGACCTATATTAGTCTATGGGGCCGTGCAGACATGTCCGTGATTTTTACTCAGCATGAGTCCGCTGAAAAAAAGTCACGACATGTCCGTTCTTTGGGCGCTTTGCGCGAATCACGCACCCATTGAAGTCAATGGGTGCGTGAAAACAACGCATGCCGCACGGAAGCACTTCCGTGCGAACTCCGTAATTCGCGCAACAGCTGTCAAAAGGATGAATGAAAACAGAAAAGCACCACGTGCTTTTCTGTTTACAAACATCCAAACGTAGTGTCATTATGATGGCGGCTGCGCGAAAAGCACGCAGCTACGCATCATATGCTGCAGCCACACGGAGCTGTTAAGTGGCTTTTGCGCACGCAAAACGCAGCGTTTTTGCGTGCGCAAAAACGCCACGCTCGTGTGAATGAGGCCTTAGGCCGGATTTACACGAGCGTGTGCGTTTTGCGCGTGGAAAAAACGCTTAGTTTTGTGCGCGCAAAATGTACTTAACAGCTCCGTGTGTCAGCAGCGTATGATGCGTGGCTGCGTGATTTTCCCGCAGCCACCATCATTATGACACTCTGTTTCAATGTTTGGAAACAGAAAAGCACGTGGTGCTTTTCTGTTTTCATTCATACTTTTTACTGCTGTTGCGCGAATCACGCGCGTCACACGTAAGTGCTTCTGTGTGCTGCGCGTGATTGACTTCAATGGGTGTGTGATGCGCGAACAACGCACAAATATCGGACATGTCGTGAGTTTTACGCAGCGGACACACGCTGCGTGAAACTCACGGACTGTCTGCACGGCCCCATAGACTAACATAGGTCCGTGCGAGGCGCGTGAAAATCAGGCGCGTTGCACGGTCGTATGACACGTCCGTCTAAATAAGCCCTTAGAGATTTTTTTGGCCATTTATGTGTATCTCATGTACAGTTGTCCGATTTGAATTCTCGATTTTATTATTATATGTAATTTTATCTGTAATTGTCCAATAAAGTTTGAACTTTTTCTATGCCTGTGGCATTTAAAACCAATATTGTATATGACTCCTTTTTTTCTTATGTTTCAAATTTGCAAAACCCTGAGGTACCAGAGTACAGTGGAAGCTCCCAAGAAGTGACCCCATTTTGAAAATTACACCCCTCAAGTAATTTATCATTTGCCTGGACATATGACCGAGCTCAGAAGTGAAGAGCACCATGCGCATTTAAGGTGTATTTTGGTGATTTTCGCAGCATTGGCCCACAATTTGCAGGGCTCTGAGGTCTAATAGTAAAACAAATCCCGAAATACTGACCCTTATTTTGGAAACTAGACCCCTTAACTGGTTCCCGACCGCTGGCTGTGTATTTACGGCCAGCGGTCAGGGTCCTTAAAACCTGAGCCATAGACTTTTTACGGCTTGGGTTTTAACTTGCTGCCCGAGCGATCGGGCAGCTGAATGTCGGGTCTCCAGCAGTCAGTGACTGTCAGTGACTGCCGGGGACCCTGAGGAGAGGATAGAAGCAGCTTTCGCTGCTTCTGTCTTCTCTGATCTCTTTTACACAACGCTCAATGAACACTGTGTATAGGAATAGAGGCAGCGGCCGCGCCGCTGTCTCTATTGCTCCCGGTGTTCATGTGACTGGTCACATGATCGCCGGGTGCCGTTAGTGGCAGACTGCTGCTGGGTCTTACTAGACCCAGCACAGCCCTATTAGTGACAATCGTCACTATGAGAGGGCTGCTGTGCAACTCCAGTTACAGTAGAAAAGCATGGTGTAAGGCTTTATGCACACGACCGTGCTCGTAATTACGACTCGTAATTACGAGCACGGGCGGGCACGGCCGGCCGCGGGCAGCCGGCCGCTTTTGCGAGCCGTGCTGTCATTATAAAGTATAGCAGCACGGCCCGTAAAATAGAAAAATAGAACATGTTCTATTTTTTTAACGGCACGGGCACCTTCCCGTGAGAAAACGGGAAGGTGCCCGTGGGTAACAGAAGTCTATGAGCCCGTTATTGCGGGTCGTAATTACGACCCGCAATAACGGGTGTTTTTACGGTCGTGTGCATGAGGCCTTAAAGGAAGAAAAAAATCTATAGAGTTCCCCAAAGGTCTTTTTTGACCTTTGAGGGACAGACCATAGCAATAAGAAAATAGTAAAGTAAAGTGCAAATTTTTTTTTATAATAAATACACATAAAATATCCACCCCCAAAAAAAAAGTCCCCCCCCGGCAATCATTGTTGTAACGCTAGCACTGACCCAATTACCCTAATATTTACATGTAATATATTAAAATTTACGGTAAACAATGACGATTACAAATAAAAGGTCTATTTTAGTGTAAAACTATGTTATTACCAAAAAAAATATAGCTGAAACGTAAAAAAGCTTATTTTTTTACTATTATTTTCAAACTTTATGAATAAAAATTCTAAAATAGCAAAAAGGATGTGTATAAAAACGATAAAAAAAGAAACCTACATGGTCTACAGAAAAAACATCGCAAAAATCACGTCGCTAGCCCATCAAATAAAAAAGTTATAGCCATTTAACTAACACGTGTTAAAAAGGACAAAACGGTGTCTGGTCCTGAAGGCTCAAAATAGCCCGGTCCTGAACCGGTTAAGGCATTTTAAGGGGTGTAGTGAGCATTTTTCCGCCACAGGTGTTTTTTCATTAGTAAATAATGCGCAGCGGATGGTGCAAGTGTTTTTATTAACTTGAAACTTTTATACACTTTTTTGCAACTTTTTATTAACTTCTTTTTTTTGTCACACTAGGAGATTTGAAGTCCTGCATCTCTGAACTTTACTCTAAAACATTGCACTACCCACGTAGTGCAATGCATTAGAGCTGTCAGTCATTCACTGACAGTAAGCCTATTAGGTCCCGTCTCTGGGCGGGGCCTAATAGGCTATCGTATGTGACAGACCAGACCATTGTTAGGCCTCCGGTTGCCATAGCAACGATCGGCAACCTCACGATCACATCGTGTCGATGCCAATCGCTACAAACCACTAAGGTCTAAGGAGTTATTGGCAGGAATCGCAGCTAGCTCCATTCCCCGCCATTACAGCACAGTGTCAGCTGTAATATACAGCTGACACCAGCGGCTGATGTTGACGGCTCACCTCCTGAGCCTGCGCTATCTTCCTCATGCGGCGGGAAGCCTTCTGGGCGGGACCTAACAGGCTTTCGTACTTGGCAGACTGGAGGCCATTGTTAGGAATCCGGTCTGCCAGAGCAGTCATCGGAAACCCCGCGATTGCATTGCGGGGTTCCGATCTGCTTGTAAACACCATAGATGCAGCAATGCATCTAAGAGGTTAATTGGCTGGATCAGGCTAGCTCCGGTCCTGGGCTAGAAGCAGTGATAGTGTTAAGCTATCATTGCTTTAAAACTGTTAACGCTATGACGTACGATTATGTCAGTTCACGTTAACAGGCCATCGCCCGTGACGTACTAGTAGGTCACAGGGCGTTAAGGGGTTAATGTTCTGCAGAAGACAGCGTTACATTGAGCAGTATTTTGTATTGTGGCATGGGCTTCGACTACGGGTGGTGAGGCCCCGGCGCCACCTTGTACTGCTTAGTGAAGTAGAAAGAGAAGCCGAGTTCTATAACATTTTATATTTACAAGCTAAACACAAATTCAAAGCTTCATTTTACAGAGAAATGTAATAAGAGGCTAATCTTTACTAAGGGGATTTATACTCATACGAGTAGAGATAATATCCATCGCAGCTCCTCAGCGTCACGCCAAATGTTCCTCAATTCGCCCCGAGAATACGCTTTTTAGTTCATTTGAAGGGCACTTTTTAACACTGGATCCACAATGCCGGTTTTTCTTTTCTAGAGTTTCTATTGACTGAAAAGTGGATGAAATTTGAGCTGCAGCTGCTGAGCTGCTTTGAACCTGCGGCTCTCCAGCACAGGAGACCTCTGTTATAGAGCAACTAATATAAAAGCTAATCCCTCCTCACCAGCTTCATCTCTTATTATCTAGCCTGTACTGGAACAATACATGAACTGCTCTATTGCCATGGACATACAGTGTAGAAATCACAATGTGCCGCTGACTTATGCTCTTTCCACACACGCACTCCCTCATACCCTGGACCCCTGCCTGTCGCGCGCCGCCACACTTCCAGCACTCAGGCGAGCAGACTGCATGACGTCACCGCGCCGTCTCACCAGTCAGCTGACTGACGGGAAGATTCTAGGTAACGGCGCCTAGGCAGGTGGGCGTGGCCATCCGCCTATAAATACGCAGACTCCCTGAGCTCCCTCATTCGTTCTTTCCTGCTCGTAGTTTCCTGTGCGTTACGGCTGTGGAGGCGCAAGGTGGATGACATTACTTGTGTGCTTGTTTAGTCGGCGGCTTGAGGTTGTTGTCAGTTCTTGTGTTTGACTGTGCTTCTTTCTTTCTATAGGTTTTTACCTAGCAATATGGCTGAAATGGTGGAGCAGCAGCAAAATCGTAACTATTAAGTGTTATGTATGGTGGAAGGAAGAAACTGCTATTGGCATCTCCACCCTGTTACTAATCGATGTATACTATGGCTGGGAGTCTTGTCAATGCAGTGCACATATTTATAGTGTGAATTGTGCTACAGATCCGTCATAGGAAACGCATGCGATCTTTATATTGATTTGTCTATAACCGCTTATTGTTTATGGTCTAAACTTCTTTATGTTTATTCAATCAGATAGTAATATGTACCAGTAAGTATTCTCAGCTGAGTGGAGTACATATGTAGCAGTGGAAACACACAACTTCCATAGTTACTATTAGTAATCTACTGGTGGTGGTGGTTTCAGGTTGGGCTTTACTGTTGTCTGGTTCTGAGAGCCTCCTAAGATGTATCTGGAATACCCCCGGCACCCAGCTGATCAGATTGCTCCAGCGAGCACTGCTGTCCCTTTAATGCTCGTGGCGTCCCCTCTCATTATATTGGTTGCCAGTGTTTGCTGTAAGAGCCCCCCCCCCCCCCATACTGGTGCCCTATCCAAAGGACCGGCTATCAATGTGTTCCTGTTAACCCTCTGTGGGTTCTGCTTTATAAAACAACTCCTCTAATCTTGGATTATGACTACGAGGTTTCTGTTCTTTATTAGGGACTATTTACAGGCATCTTGTTTCGAGTCCTGGCCTTCCATTGTATTTCAGCGTGTTCTGCTCTTTGTTCCTTAGAATGTGGTGGTAAGGCTGATAAACCTCCCATTGGTGAGCTCTACCTATGATATGGTGTCTTCTGTCTACGTGAACACCAGAGACAACCATCCGTACTTGAAGTCTGTATGTGACGTCGCAGAGAAAAGCGTGAGGACTATCACTTCTGTGGCTGTGACCAGTGCCATGCCAATCCTCCAGAAACTTGAGCCTCAAAGTATGTTTACGTATAAAGTGCAATTCTTTACCAATGAAAGGGAGTAACTATCGTTTAGATGTTTGGGGTTAGGCACTACTCTGTATTGAAATGATGGTTTGCATGTGTGGTTCTGTTCAATTCTATGGGAACCTATGGGTATGCCATAATCTTGTGAACGTTCTTTTAAGGTGGTCTAGAAATAGAAGGGGGTGAGCAAGGCAATGTGTTCTAATACAGTAAGGCTGGATTCACACGAGCGTGTTCGGTCCGTATAGGACGGAAAGTGTTTCGGCCGCAAGTCCCGGACCGAACACACTGCAGGGAGCCAGGCTCCTAGCATCATAGTTATGTACGACGCTAGGAGTCCCTGCCTCTCTGTGGAACTACTGTCCCGTACTGAAAACATGATTACAGTACGGGACCGTTGTCCTGCAGCAAGGCAGGGACTCCTAGCGTCGTACATAACTATGATGCTAGGAGCCCGGCTCCCTGCAGTGTGTTCAGTATGGGACTTGCGGCCGAAATACGTTCCGTCCTATACGGACGTAACCTGCTTGTGTGAATCGAACCATAGTGTGAAGCAGAGACGGCATGAGAAGCTTCTGCCAGGAGATCTGCAGTTCATTCCATCCTAGCATTGGAAGTGGGTTAGATGTCATGTTGGCTAACCGTCCCTGTATTAACAAGCTAGCCAAGTTCCTGGTAAAGACGTACGAATGACGCTGAGAATATTTACGTGCTTTCTCCTCCCTCAGTTGCTATGGCTAATACCATTGCCTGCGTTGGACTGGATAAGATTGAAGACAAGCTGCCTATTCTCTATCAGCCGACTGACAAGGTAACTATTGGGGTATGTTCACACGCAGGGTTTTCAGGTGTATTTCTGGGCGTTTATGCCTTTGAAAAAAGGGAAGCTGAACGTCTACTAACATCTGCCCACTGAAATCAATGGGAGAAACGGCATTTAGTTCATACGGGTTGACATTATGCTGCTGTTAAAAGACAGAGCATAAATAGACACTCTGTACAAAGAAGTGCATGTCACTTAAGGCTTGTTTTGCCACTGATTTTTTTTCCATTGAACATTATGAAAAACTCCTTAAAAGAAGCTTCATTTTCAGCTGCGTAACGCCTGAGAATCAGAGGCTGGTTTCTCTCTAAACCGCTCCGTATCTTCAGACGTTCCTTATTTTGTGTGCACATACCCTTAGAATAATTCTATGGTCCCTTATAAATGTAATTACAACTAACCTAGATTGCAAAACTGCAGTATCAATTGATGGGTGGGAGTTGATTTGGTGTGCATGAATCTAAAATGTATAAATTGTATTTGTTCCCTTTCCTAGGTTGTAGCGAATGCCTCAGAAGCAGTTGTTGGTGCCAAAGATGCTGTGATTCAGGGTTTCACAGGAGTAGTAGATAAAACTAAGGTGGCTGTGCAGGATAGTGTGGCGATGACCAAGTCTGTTGTGAACGGCAGCATTAACACTGTTCTGGGTAGCAGTGTAGTAAAGATTATGAGCAATCGTGTGGACGCTGCACTAACCAAGTCTGAAACTCTTCTGGAACAATACCTGCCGCCAACAGATGAAGAGTTGGGTAAGCCGAAACCTGCTTTAAACCAAGCTTGGGTATGTGAATTTTGGTCCCTGCAGCGCACTTGGTAGTTACCTCATCAGAGGTACAACTCCTTTGCATAGGAGGGAAATGTTAAATTATCTGTAAGTAACATCACGTGAGCCTCTCTGGAGGTTGAGGCTTCCTAGATCAAGACCTACCCACTGGGGCAGTTCTCATATCAAACTTTCTTTTTTTGAGGCGTAGCTTCTATAAATCTACTTTACCTAGAAGCTGCATCTCTAAAAGTAAGGTGTCTTTATCTTGAAAACCAAGCAGACTGCTATGAAGATATATTCTTTTTAGTTAGTATGTGAGTTCACCCTAAGGCTGAAATTCATGTGAAACGTGGCTTGTTCTGTTATGTGGGCATAACTAATTTCTCAATTTTAGCTAAGGAAGCCACAAAAACAGAAGGCTTTGAATTGTCCGTTGATCAGCCAAGCTATTATGTTCGTCTGGGATCCCTCTCGGCGAAGGCCCGCAAACGTGCTTATCAACAAGCTTTGACCCGAATCAAGGATGTGAAGTGCAGAAGTCAGGAATCCATTGGTCAGCTCCAGAACACCGTGGACCTGGTTAGTAAATCTGCTTCTGTTCTTTACTAATCTTAAAGCATCTGCATGAAAAATGCTGTTTTGTATAAGTTTCCACAAATTGTAGTTGTGTGTGTGTGTATATAACAAATCTAACTTGCAATGTAAAGGTCCTATTATGTGGGCTGCCAGGTCTCAAAGAAACCACATACTCTATTTTTGGAGGTAGGCGTTTACCCAATCCATGCATAATGGGATAAGACTAAGGGTATGTTCACACGGCCTTTTTTCGGGCAGTAAACGCCCGAAAAATCGGAAGCAGAATGCCTCCAAACATCTGCCCATTGATTTTGAAAATGGTGGTCTGTTCCGACAGAGCGTATTTGCTGCATCTTGCGCGTAAAAAAAAAACCGGCTGCGAAAAAAGTGCAGGACGCTACTTGGGATGTTTTTGGAGCCGTTTTCCAAAGACTATTGAAAAAAAGCTCCCAAAAAGGCCGTATAAAAAGCAGTGACAAGCATGAGGGGCACAAAATGTCTGAATCAGGAGCTGTTTTCTCTTGAACAGCTTTGTTTTTTTACTATGCGTGCGAGCATACCCTGAGGCTGGGTTCACACGAGCACATTAACGTCCGTAATGGACGGACGTATTTCGGCCGGAAGTCCCGGACCGAACTCAGTGCAGGGAGCCGGGCTCCTAGCATCATAGTTATGTACGACGCTAGGAGTCCCTGCCTCTCTGTGGAACTACTGTCCCGTACTGAAAACAAGATTACAGTATGGGACAGTTGTCCTGCAGAGAGGCAGGGACTCCTAGCATCGTACATAACTACGATGCTAGGAGCCCGGCTCCCTGCACGGAGTTCGGTCTGGGACTTCCGGCCGAAATACATCCGTCCATTACGGACGTTAATGTGCTCGTGTGAACCCAGCCTAACTCTTCTAAAATAAATGGAGGGATGAGATGTCTGGGCCCAGCCAGGTTTGCAGGATAGTTTTTAGGGCAGCAGAAGTGCAGAAAATGAGTTTCTTGTAGAGCATGGGGACGGGAGGCAGATGACCAAGAAGTGCATTCCACCCCCCCCCCCCTTCCTATTGGGACCCTCGCAAGGTCCATAACCAGTGGTACACGTCAGCCACATCTGCCCTACGCATGAAGCAAGCTGGGGTTGCTCAGACTTTCTATTGAGTCCGTACACCACTAAACTGATTTCCTGAAAGCCTAACCAACTAAGCGGCTGAGCACTTTTGTGCTTCGTTTTAGTGATTGTTGGTCTCAGTGCTCAGACTGCCACCAGTCCAGACTTCCAATGTGTCATTCATGTCTGAACATTAGTTGTCCTTTTAAGGAGATCTGTCAACAAAAGAGCCCTTTATAAGATGCTCAGCAGGTGACCAGCCAAGAGGCACCATATTTTGTGTACTAGGTCTAGTACCACCTTCTAAATTGTTCTAGAGCCATCATAGATTTTCTGGATAAAAGGAGTATGTACAGGTGGTGGTGAAGCTGCCTGAAAAGGGAGTACTGTATAGAACAGTGGGTTTTGGTGCTAGAACTCGTATTGTAAATGCATACCAGGCTTACTGTTTAATCCATATTGAGGGTGGGTAATCTTAGTCTCTCCCACAACATCTTTCATATGAACATTACCCTGTTCTCTTAAAGATTGAATATGCAAGGAAGAACATGAATGATGCTAATCATAAAATCCATGATGCACAGGAGAAAATCTACAATAAGTGGGTGGAGTGGACAAAAGGCACAGGACAAGATAGTGGAGAAACTGAAAGCACTGAGGTAAGTCCCTTCTATAAAATGTATGCTAGATCAGATCTGGTACACTGAACTTCTGTGTAATATGTTACTTTCCCTTCACAGCAAATTGAATCCCGCACTCTGAATATTGCCCGACACCTCACTCAGCAACTGCAAACCACATGTCTCTCCCTGGTCACAAGTGTTCAAGGACTTCCAAAGAACATTCAGAACAAAGCTCAAAATGTTAGTGCCTTGGCTGCAGATGTCTATCAAAACTTCCGTTCTGCCTCTTCCTTCAGAGAAATGTCTGATGGCCTCTTAACCACCAGTAAGGACCAGTTCACAAAAATGAAGGACTCTATGGATGATGTGATGGACTACTTGGTTAACAACACTCCACTAAATTGGCTGGTAGGTCCCTTTTACCCACAACTGGCTGATAGCCAACATGGGGAGCAACAAGTTGATGGGGGTGACTCTGCCAACAAGGAATGAGAAATTCTTCATTTGCATAAGTGACTTTACACTTGGTCAATGAAGTGGGCAAACCCTAACTAATACTACACCGTTTATTACACTTCCAACCCCTTGTGCTGACTTGTGAGGGACAGAAATGGTTGCAACGGGCCACATTGCAGTTATGAGGATTTGTCTATCATTGGCCTCTGCCTTGCGCTTGGGTATTGATGCCAATTTGTCACTTGTATTACTGATTTTGTGTAAATGCTACTCTTTATACTGTTTTTGTGCACCTTTTGTATTAATAAACTACCTGCATTGATTGGTCTGTGTTAAGGTCCTGTGTTCATAGAACTGATCAACAAAACCGATATTAAATTAGGTAGTGCACACTGGTTCTATTTGAGAATTTCAATGAATGGTGCTCCTGAAGTAAGACAAATCCTCACTCTAATGAGGCAAGCGCTACGTAGTGGTAGCAGTACCTAGCTACTGTGGACACCCACTTAGGCCATCTATGTCTCAGTGACCAGGATAGCAAACGTCTGGTTAAGGGAAGGAACGCACACAGCATATTCAGGGCGGATATGCCGTGTCACGCTTTGCAGCGTATTCGCCCTTAAAACCGTAGGGAAAGCTGTCTGAAATTCTGCACCACTATCATGTGTTTTCCAGGTGTAAATTATTGCACATGCTTACTTCCTCTGACTACTGCTCCGGCCTACTTGGATGACTCTACAAGCAATGTGACCACTGCAGCCTATGATTGGCTGCAGTGGTCACATGGCCTGCAACATCATCCAGGGAGGCTGGACTGGTTAAGCAGGGAACTCTGGGTAACTGTGTTCACTGCTTCTGCTGCAAATATCACAACACCACTTTGCTTGCGGGTTTAAGCACCCCATTGAATTCAATGGGGAAAACCTGCACCGGAAGAGCTGAAAACACACATCAATTGACATGCTGCGGTTGAAGCAACTGCACTGCAGGTCAAATGATGTGCATATTTTTCCAGTGTGGGATGAGATTTGTTGAATTCCCACCCACACTGCTGCGTCTGTAATATGTGGCAGAGTTTCCGCAGTGATTGCGTTGTGGCAAATCAGCAATGTTTACGCTGTCCGTACCCTTAAACTCCGGTTTTGTGGCTTCTATTGCCAAAACTGGTACGTCTGGTAACGTAAGACAGTAGAATTTGGGACTGCATTGCCACGTGGGTTCTGACTGACTCCCTGTATGCAGAGTTTCTACCCTAGAAGTACTGCTTCTGGAGATTTTGTTTGGGCCTATACAATTTAAAGAAAAAAACAAAACAAACCCTTTGGATAAACTGATGCATATGGCAGAGGTATTGGGCTCTTAGACATCTTGGCTGTCAAATTACAGCTCCACTAGGTACATTGACTTAATACAGTGAGCACAAAGCAACCTGTGGTTTACACTTTAATGTTACTGGTTACTTTTTATTTTGGGCTTTAAACACCCTACACCCTGAATTTCCATCTGAAATGGCTGTTAGAAGCTGACTGGCTGCCAAGATGTTTGTGTAGCCCAATGTGGTCTGGAGTAAAGAATAGGGTCATAGTCCTGCTCTGAAAGTGCTACAACTATGCAGTAATACTGGGATTTACATTAACCTGGTCCACTTTCCTTGTGTTGTACGTTTTGTTGTAAAAATGTTTCTGTTGGAATTAAGAGCTATTGGGCTCTGTGCACAATTTCATAGTATGAGGGAGCAGATACTACTAGTGTCAGTGAACTGGCCAAATCTGAGGGGATAAATATCTTTGGGTAGCATTACTGCTGAAAATGCACCAACTCTGGCATACAGGCCGTGCACTCCATTAATGGTTTTAGACACTGGCAAAAGGGTGTGACTTGTCAGTGGAGTGGAAAGTTAGCATGGCTTAAGATGCACCATGCGTACATTTTGGCACAAGTAATTGGTGTCAACTAATAGGTTGGGTAAGGAAGTAGCTAGATGTGTTATGCACACCAATATGGAGTTATTTATCCAAGCAAATTTTATTTGTAGCCAGTGAGTGTGACGTTTCAGTCAAAACATTGACCTTCCTCAGGCACTTAAGTCAAATCTGGTCCTGTGTGGCTGGGGCTTTAAGAATGGCGGGTAACCGCTGTGTGTGGTGCTACACAGAGGTTACCTGCCAATCTTATAGCGCCAGCCACACAGGACCAGCATTGACTTAAGTGCCTGAGGAAGGTCAATGTTTTGACAAACGTCGCACTCACTGGCTACAAATAAAATTTGCTTGGATAAATCACTCCATATTGGTGTGCATAGTACTTTTCTCTACTGGATCGGGATGGGCCCCTACTCATGCACCCACACCATTACCTAGTGCTATCCGAACCTTGTAACGAAGTAGCTAGATGTCACGTTGATCATACAGCTTGAACCACCGACACTTAGTGTAAGCTTGTTAGTTAACATAGTCTGAAGCTTAGACTCGATTAGTAAATTTGCCCTGTTAGTCAATACTGTCCAAATGAATTGTGAATATTATGAATGTAGAAAAATGATATAGCAGAAAATAAAATCCAGCACTCATTTATAAACCAGCTGAACAGTGTTTGCTTTTTGTTTAACGGGAGCTATGATCTAATGTACTCCATCTGCAGAATGCTCATATTACATATTAAACCGCTTTGCAAGGCAAGCCACTAAGTTCCACATGCAATGCAACTGTTCAGTGATTTTTATTTTATTTCTGCTTAATATAGTGTCAAAAACCTAACTTTATTTCAACATTTTCATTAGGTACCTGACTTCAGCATCAATGACCTTGTGGCTGAAACTGATGGAAACGCAGATGTATTGGAGAAAGAACTGCAAGATTTCTCCCGAGCTAATGGCTGTGAAATAAGCAGAGAATAACAGAACATTCGAAACCCTCTTTTGAAAACCACTTTGCCAATTATACACACCTTCTAACATTGGAAGCAGTGTCTCAAATTTACAAATGGCTTATACTGTAAATGCATTATAAAATTTGAGGTGACATAAATCCATTTGAAAGCATTGTAGACTAGGTACAGTATAAGCAACGTGCTTTGCAGAAAACTTGTGTACAGGGATCTTGGCAGAATTTAGATCGTAAGTGATTTGCTTCATACAATTCTATGGAATGATTTAGCTGGCTATGCAGCCAGTATATTGTCTTAACACCAATAGTGAGTAACCGTATTGCCTTTTACAGCTTATTTTGCGGTTTTCTATATAGAAGACCAAATGTTTGTTCATGTTTTTAAAAACACTACACACTTCTGCCTTTGCGAAGAAGTATATTAAAGAATCTTGTTCACAGCAGAGTTCAGTCTTTTCATTATATACAAGTCAGCCATAAAGCTCAGGTGGTTGAGAAACGCTAGTTTGCAGATTGTGTAGCTGGAATCAGAAAAACAATACACTTATGTTCTTTCTTGGGATACAATCCTAGTGTTGTAATAAATATAGTAACTACCATTTAGACTATAAAATCATAACTTTGATACCCTTACTGATACCAGGAATAGAAGAGAGGATATGTTCACGCGTAGTGTTCTCAGCTGTTTTTCGGGCCATAAACGTCCTGAAAAATCTGAAGCAGGTCGCCTCCAAACATCTGCGCATTGACTTCAATGGGAAAAATGGCGGTCGGTTTGGACGGGCCTTTTTTTTTTTTTAAACGTGTTGTCCAAAGACATCCGCAAAAAAGTGCATGTCACCTCTTGGGACGTTTTTGGAGCCGGTTTTTATTTTCTATAGAAAAACAGCTCTGAAAATCTCGAGTGGCTTAAAAATTGTGTTTCACTTGAAAACAGCTCTGTATTTTTAGACGTTTTTGAGTTTGTGTGCACATACCCTCAGGATCTTATGAACAAAGTGGTGGTGACAAACCTATACTCCCTCAGGGGGGCTTTGCAACGTGGGATAAATAGACCCACATCTCTGTAGCTCCTACTTGAAACCTGTGATTTTCTAATCCAGATCAGTTGTGCTGCTCCCCAACTACTCTCCCTCATGTTCTAGAAGGAGGGGGCAGCATTCGAGGAGCAACAAGGGTCGAATTAAAGACCAGTCGGCAATTGAACTACTGCAAGAATATTCCCTTGGTAACATAAAAGATGGCACTTGATCTCCCCACCTAGCATGTCTGATACCACTACTGAGGAGCCTGAACGTAAGCTGAAACAGGTCATAAAATAGCTATCGGCTGAGATCTCATCCTGCAAAACTCCTCTTACTAGTAAACTAGAGGAGGTTAAAATTGATAATTCACTAATAAGGCAGGATATGCAGGCCTTAAGAAGCCACATGGCTAATGCAGAAGATTGTATTTCTGGCATTGAATACAGGATAATGCCTGTATTGTTGGCCATTTCGTCCGTAGAGCAAACAGATTTATGGGAGTAGAAGGTCGATGAGCTAGAAAACCAGCTCTGCCAAAATAAAGATTGTAGGCATACTAGAAAAGGTGGAGGGACAATAACCTGAGATTTTTGTTGAAAACTGCCTACAAAAGCGTCGTACTCACCTGCCTATGGTGTAGGGTGGGCCCATAGAGTGCCATTCAGACCGACATCTCCTGGACAATTGCCTAGGCCTGCCTGCTAGCTTTAGTGCAATGATCGAGATCTAATACTTAAGGTGGCTAGTAGAGTTAAAGGTAAAACCGACAGCAATGTGGCTGTGTCCCTTTCCTAATTTATCAGTGGACCTACAGAAGAAAAGGGCTACTTTCATGACTGTAAAAAAGGCAACTGAGCGTTCTGAATAGTGTATGTATGTGTATATATATATATATATATATATATATATATATATATATGATGGCCTACCTAGCTCAGCTGCATTTGGTTGAAGAAGAAAGGGCCTTGGTATTTTATTAATACCCAAGAGGCTGATGACTGTGTCCAGGCGGCAAAGAGCACCATGCTGTTAGAAGATGCATGACATTTCGCTCATCCTGGGACAGATCACTTGTAATCATCGTAAAATGAATTCTTTGGCTTTAGTCCTTTGCTACAAGGAGACTGACACTAGGTAGGGAAAAGTGTTTGCTCTGCCCAAGCACACCATAACCTTCCCACCGGGACTAGGCTAGTGTTAACGCCTGTATCAAATCCTGAGTTTGGTGGCTGAAACAATCTTGTAGGAGTGTGATAATAGCAAGAGCAGTAAAGTAAGGGTATGTGCACACACACTAATTACGTCCGTAATTGACGGACGTATTTCGGCCGCAAGTACCGGACCGAACACACTGCAGGGAGCCGGGCTCCTAGCATCATACTTATGTACGATGCTAGGAGTCCCTGCCTCGCTGCAGGACAACTGTCACGTACTGTAATCATGTTTTCAGTACGGGACAGTTGTCCTGCAGCGAGGCAGGGACTCCTAGCATCGTACATAAGTATGATGCTAGGAGCCCGGCTCCCTGCACTGTGTTCGGTCCGGTACTTGCGGCCGAAATACGTCCGTCATTTACGGACGTAATTAGTGTGTGTGCACATACCCTAACAGTCCAGGTTTGATACACAGATAAGTGGAAACCGGTTGTAGCATAAGGGTATGTTCACACGAGGGCGTCCGTTACGGCTGAAATTACGGGGATGTTTCAGCCTGAAAACATTCCCGTAATTTCAGCCGTACCGGCATGTGCAGGCGCTTGAACGCCGCATCCATTACGGCCGTAATTAGCGCTGCTATTCATTGGAGTCAATGAATAACGGCTCCAATTACGGCCAAAGAAGTGACAGGTCACTTCTTTGACGCGGGCGTCTATTTACGCGCCGTCATTTGACAGCGGCGCGTAAATATACGCCTCGTGTGAACAGACAAACGTCTGCCCATTGCTTTCAATGGGCAGATGTTTGTCAGCGCTATTGAGGCGCTATTTTCGGACGTAATTCGGGGCAAAAACGCCCGAATTACGTCCGTAAATAGGCCGTGTGAACATACCCTAAGGCAGAGACATGATCAGAAAACAATCCTAGTTTGTTACAGACCTAATCGGCAACAGGTTGTAGCATGAGGCAGAGATGTGGTCAGGAAATAGTCCAAGTTCGGTGCAAAGATAAGCGGCAACAAGTTTTAGCATGAGGCAGAGATGTGTACAGGAAGCAAACCAAGTTCAGTACACAACTAAGCAGCAACAGGTTGTAGCATGACGCATAGACAAAGTCAGGTAACAATCCAAGTTCGGTACACAGATAAGCATGAGGTAGACACGTGTAACGTCTATGGCCACGGCCCGTCGTTCTGACTTGAACCTTGACGGCCGTGGCCATGGACATGTTCAGCGTCGTCCTGTGAGGCGCCGGCACTCACTTCCAGACATCGAGACTGTCTCCGGAGGGCACGCGCACGGTCTTAAAAGGCCAGTGCGCGCATTTTGCAGGAAGTCTGCAATTTAGCCCAGGATGCCCTGGGCTATAAAAAGGGCTCTGCCCTCTTGCTCTTTGCCAGAGCGTTGTTTGTTACCCATAGTTTGTCATGCTAATGGTCTCCCGGTGTCTTCCAGTTTCCCAGTGTACCTTGTTCCTGTATCCGTATCCTGTTTCCGTGTTACCCAGTTGTAGTGCCGTGCTGTGCTGTTGCCGTGCTGCAGTCTACGCTTGTTTTGCTATGCCTCACCTGACGTCTTCCTGCCGCCTGGTCCTGAACGTGCCTGCCTTGCTGCTGTCTACATTGCCTCGGGTATCCTCACTGAACTATTGAACTCTGTACCTTACCTGTTTGGCCAGCTGCCATCCCGCTACACGGTACGGCCCAGTGGGTCCACACCCTGCTTCGTAACAACACGTAGTCAGGAAACTATCCAAGTTCGGTACACAAATTAGCAGCATCACTTTGTAGAGAAGCGGAAATTAACTAGACAACAGGCAAGATGCTCAATAATGTGGCAGTTAGGAAATGCAGGGGTCAGACTTCTATAGTAAGCGAAAAGGCAAGGAATCCAGAGAGGCAAAAATCAAGAATACCTAGACAATAGTTTCAGCAGTGGAGCAGCATTTTAGATGGCTTAGTAAGAAGAGCTACTGCTGTGTATGCAGGAGTTTCTGGGCTCAAATCATGATATTACTCCCCTTCTTCCCGGACGTTCTGTTGGCTTGTTAGGATATCTCTGATGAAATTCTTATGTAAGCCTAGGAGCATGAACATTTTCTTCTGGTTTCCAAGAATTCTCCTCCGATCTGTACTCCTTCCACCTGATCAAGTCCTGCAGTTTATTCCGATTTTGTGGTCCAAGGTCTTTACAACAATATATTCTTCTTCACCTTGAACATTCACTGGTGGGGGAGGAGGCAAATTGCAGCATGGAAAAGGATTTACCCAGGGAGATGTGCTGCAGACAATGATAATACTTTGAATACCTATAAGTGTACTGGAGGACATATCAGATATCCCTAACGGAATAAATGCCACACAGTACACAATATGTACTATGAAAAAAATAGAAATAGTTTATTACAATAATCATAACATATTGGCCATCAAGAGTGAAAAAACAATTATACAAACAGATTAAAAATAGTGTAGAGATACGATGAAGACTACACAAATGACATGCTACAGTACCATATAAACGTCATGTGATAGGATAATATACAGAAAACTAGGTTCAAAAGAGATGTATATGCACTTAATTTATTTATTCAAAAAGTGCAAAAAATATCATAGGGCAAAGTGCCATAGATTATATAAGTCCAATATAAGAGCATAGAGGTCAAAGAAGAGATCACCCAAACTAAAGGACCAAAGAACTGTACCGACCCATTTATTGCATGGTGAGTCAAAAGCAACCTATCTCCACACGCAACGCCCCGACGCGCGTTTCGCCGTCAGCTTTCTCAAGGGGTACTGACTGATGGGATAACAGTCATTATAAATACAAAATGTGATGGGAGGAGATTCAAAGAGATCCACGTGTGCGGGCGCCATGAAGGTGTGCACTGCACATGCGCACCAGCATCATCCAGGAGCGCCGGAAGTAGAGTACAATGTGACCCGCATATCAGGTGAATAGAGGGTGGTGGCCATTTTGGAAACTGGCATACATGCCAGAAGTGCAAGTTTAAAAATCGGAGCAAGAGGGACATGCTGGACAATGCTGAGGCAGACCCGCCACCCCAGATCGCCCCAAACGAATAGGGGAGAGAGGGATGGAGGATGTGCCTCAGTGCTCCAGCACAATATAAACAATATAAAGAAGCAAAACTTTGAGCGAACATCTAGTTCGGAACCACTATAGTACTCCAAATTCTAATACTTATCTTTATGGTTCCAAGGGACGGAAGTGGGGATCATTCCCCTGTGGTCATTGTTCTATCTGCAATTTGATAGTTAAGACGGATGTATTTTTAGACTCCGGAAACAAAAAATGTTACAAAATTGTACATTTTATCAATTGCAGTACCTCTGGGGTGGTTTATATGGCAACATGTCCGTGTGGCCTCTCTTATATAGGTATGACCATGAGAGAATTGAAAATCAGAGTTCAGGAACATGTGAGAGACATCAAAAAGTCTGGAAGAATTGAGGGTAATGATTGGGAGACAATTAACAAACTTAAATCTATTCCCAGGCACTTTCGCGACCATCATAACAACAGATGGCAAGATTTGAAAGTACATGGCATTGATAAAATCATTATCGGATCTCGGGGTGGTGATACTTTCCGAAAACTTGAGCTCATCGAATGTAAGTGGATAACTAAATTGAATACCAGCTCTCCACACGGTTTAAATGAAAAAATGTCCATCGCGTCCTTTCTTTCATTATTTAGGTCCTATAGCATCATTAGTTTTAATTTTGTATGTTTACATGTGTCTGATGGGATGACTTGTGGTATATTTTTAATACCATGTTTGTGTTTGGGACATATTATGCATTTCTCATTTTGTATGATATATGTACTATGGCAGAGATTTTTTTGATACAGCTCTTTATTCTTTCTACAGGTGTTATAGTTTTCTATGCTCTTTTTGACTGGTTGATCTGTAAGCGATGTTTATAGTGCTTCTATTTGTGACTGATTCTTCTATCTTCAGTATCATGTAGTATACTCTGATGGTCATGTGTGGGTGTTGCATATTTATGAGGGTTACTTTATACTCTTTTATTTGCATTGGTTTTGCTATACGTTCTTCGGCTTTCTCAAGCGGTATGTATTGGTAAACTTTTTGTTTACCTCATTGCAGCTTAATTATTGTATGTATTTTTTCATTATTTTTATATTCACACACTATTAAATATGTATGATATTTATATTTATATATATTATTGTATTTATTGTATATACACAGTATTATTAATTATTACATTTATTAATTTTTATTACATATTTATAGTTTTATTCACTTATCATATATATATTTATATTCATATATATTTTTGTATTTATCACTCATATATAATATTATGATTATATATTTTTCATTACACAATTATAGTCTTATTGATTCTGCAGTATTATATCTGTTTAATAATATTGTTAATTGGTGTCTTTTGATTAATAATGTTTCTTTTTCAGGTGCAGTCCTAATCACGTTTTTTCACATTTATTTATTTATATATATATTTTTAATCACCATCACGTGCACGTGTGTTCACTCAACTCACTTATATGTTTCACTCTCACTTTTATTTTATTATTTAGTATTGATTTATCTAATTTATTTATTTCAGTATTATATATAAAATAATTTTTTTATATTTTATTAATGTTCATATTATATGTATGTATATATATAATTTTTTTATTAATTGTCTGTGTTTTAGCACATATGCATATATATGCATATATGCTTGTAAACAATATGTAATATGTATGCATTAAATTGTGTAACACTTTATGAAATGTTGTTAATGAATGTGTTCTGCCAGTATATATTAATAATCTTGAATTAGTGTGTTTATATTGTGCTGGAGCACTGAGGCACATCCTCCATCCCTCTCTCCCCTATTCGTTTGGGGCGATCTGGGGTGGCGGGTCTGCCTCGGCATTGTCCAGCATGTCCCTCTTGCTCCGATTTTTAAACTTGCACTTCTGGCATGTATGCCAGTTTCCAAAATGGCCACCCTCCTCTCTTCACCTGATATGCGGGCCGCATTGTGCTCTACTTCCGGCGCTCCTGGATGTTGCTGGTGCGCATGCGTAGTGCGCACCTTCATGGCGCCCGCACACGTGGATCTCTTTGAATCTCCTCCCATCACATTTTGTATTTATAATGACTGTTATCCCATCAGTCAGTACCCCTTGAGAAAGCTGACTGCGAAACGCGCGTCGGCGCGTTGCGTGTGGAGATAGGTTGCTTTTGACTCACCATGCAACAAACGGGTCGGTACAGTTCTTTGGTCCTTTAGTTTGGGTGATCTCTTCTTTGACCTACATACTCTTATATTTTACTTATATCATCTATGGCACTTTGCCCTATGATATTTTTTGCACTTTTTGAATAAATAAATTTAGTGCATATACACTCTTTTGAACCTAGTTTTCTGTATATTATCGCATCACATGACGTTTATATGGTACTAGCATGTCATTTGTGTAGTCTTCATCATATCTCCACACTATTTTTAATCTGTTTGTATAATTGTTTTTTAACTCTTGATGGCCAATATGTTCTTATGATTATTGTAATAAAGTATTTCTATTTTTTCATGGTACATATTATGTACTTTGTGACATTTTTTCCATTGGGATATCTGATATGTCCTCATGTACACTTATGGGCATTCTATGACTACTATGTCTGCCTGATAATCACCCAGTGTAAAACCCCCTTAACTAATAAAGCACCGGGATATTACTGTTCAAGACTTTGATTAGTTTCTTCAGTTTGTCTATTTGATTAAACATGAAAGGCAAAAAACAAAGAGGCAGAAGACAAATTTGCTCTTATCCCAAGAGTAGAGCAACAACTTTTCCAGATTTTGAAGGTGAACCGTACCCCTTGATCAGAGACCACATTTTTCGGACTTTCTAGATGGAATGGGGAGTGGCTGTAGCAAACCTAAAGGAGAATAGCATGCTGTTTTATTTTGAGCACATGATGTAACATTCTTCTGGATATAGCAAGCTATGAGTAAGAAAACTTCTGTTCGCAAAACTTCAGCTGTGACACGCCCTACCTGTGTCCTCTATGTATTTTTTTTAAAGATGACTTAATAAAGCTCTTTTTTTATACCATATTTTGCGGCTGTGCTGAGGAAAAATTTCTCTTCTTTGAAATATTATCTGGGGATGGTGAAGCTGACATATGCAATGCTTGTTTACATCAGAAAAATGATGATAAGGATGATGAGGATTATGACTATGTCTTTCCAGTAAAGCAGCAGGCTAAAACGTTATTTGGCTGGTTTAAAGGCCAACTTGTAGAAGCTTTTAAGAGGCTCAAAGGGAATGCAATATACTGCTGGGGAGAATTTGTCTTCAGTAGATTAGTCCTCCCAGTCTTGGTCTGAAGGTGAGGTGGGGTCTGAATCGGACTCTGATCTAGGCGTTTCTGATTAGCAGCAGTTATTCCACTTTCCAAAAAAACAAGAAAAATATTTTCCTGAGCATGATTTACTTATAGATTTTTTTCAAATTAGACTGGCAGAAGCCAGAGAAAAAAATTGATATGGACCATAGGTTCAGATCTTTGCATAGATTGGATCCGTCTTATACGGCTCAATGGAAGACCCCCTTAAAGTGGATCTGGCAGCACCCTATCTTTCTAAAAAAAAAGCCTCGGATGAGTCCTCCCTTCTTAGGGAACCTATGGATAGAAAGGTAGACTCACTACTCAAAAGAGCTTACTCCTTGTCTGCAGATGTATGTAAAGCTTCATTTTCCTCAGTCCCTGTAGCTAGGGCCTTAAAGGAACAGTGTCATCACAAATTATTTTTTTATATGTTAAAGATGTTAGTGCTTTATTAAAAACGTTTATATTTATTTGTGTGTTTGTGTTTTACTTTTTCTTATTTTTACACTTTTTCTTCCCTATGGGGGCTGCCATTTTTTGTTCCATTTCTGTATGTGTCGATTAACGACACATACAGACATGGAATACGGCAGCCACAGTCCCATAGGGACTGCGAACGGCTCCCGTCCCATTCACTTGTGTGTACGGCGTCTGTGTGGGAACTGCGCATGCGCCGCTCCCACACAGTCCAATTTGAAATTGGCGCCGTTCGGCGCCATTTTCCTGTGGACCGGAAGTCGCGGCCGGACAGTAATATTACTACTTCCGGTCGCGGCTTCCGGACTTGTGCACTTGGACCAGCGACAGCAGACGGAGCGGACGGGCCGGAGGGAGCCGCGGCGGCAGGAGCAGGTAAGAGATTTATATGTATGTTCGTGTTTGTGTACGTTTACTACTGTATGTAAACCTACTACACTGTGTGTTAGCTCAAAAAATGGCGACACACAGTGTAGGAGGTTACACCGTTCAAACCCCTCGTTTATCCCGGCACTAGCCAGGATAAAGGAGGGGGGGGATGCTGAGAGCTCACTAGAGCGAGGGCTTTTTACCCAATTTTGCAATGCTGCAATTTTGGGAATAGCTCCATCTAGTGACCAGAAATGGGTAATATTATAAATTAGAATTAATTTATAATATTTCCTGACTCGTGAAAAAAAAAAAAAAAATTTGAACAATGTTTAATCACCCACACACTAAATGTTTAATTAAAAAAAAAAAACATGTTTTTCTGGCAACACATTCCCTTTAAGGATTTGGCTCAGTGATTTGTCCAAAGGTTTGCAGGAGGGTCACTTCTAGAAATGAATTTACTACATTTACTTCCCAAAATGAAATTAGCTGCTGAATTTTTGACAGATTTTCCCTCAGACACGATGCGATGTTAAGAATATGGCACTATCTACAGCAGCCAGAAGGTCTTTGTGGTTGAAGAAATGGAGAAAGGGTGATGTACCCTCTAAACATAATTTTTGTTCCATTCCTTTTCATCCTAGCAGCTTGTTTGGCCCAAATCTAGATAGCATTCTTAAATCCCTGAATGACAACAAAGGTGTCCCCTTTCTGCAGGCTAATTATGGAAGACTCCATTGTTTTCGTGGTCAACCCAGAAGGTTACTGGCATTTAAAAGGTCTTATTCTAACCCAAAATGTAATTGTAGATTCACCCAGAGAAAAGGCCAAACATTTGCCTCCTCTTTTGTTAAAAGACGCCAGGAGGAGCACAGAAGAAATATCCAATGACGTCATGTCTCTTCCTCCAGTGGGTGCTCGTCTGCAAAAAAAAATCATCAATTGGCATGTGGTCACGTCAGACGCATGGGTACTATCTACAAAAAAAAAGAGAGTACACACTGGAGTTAGAGTATTTTCCCTCAAACAATTTTTCCTAAATTTTCCAGACAATCTGTCCACTGGACTTTAACATATATTCTATGTCATGTTCACTGAGGTGCAATACCATTCTTGGCCCCTTGGTGTATTTATGGGTTCTTTTCAATACATATGTGTCACAGTTATAGGATATGTGGACCCACGAGGCCGCGCCACCGTAGCAGAGTAGCAGTTGGCCAAACAATAGTCAATAACAGTCTTTAGGACAAGAGAACCTGGATAGATGATTTGGCAGACATTCGGCGTGGCAGATACCTAGTGTAGCAAATACGTGACGTAGCAGACACGTGGCATAGCAAACCTGTGGCACAGATGACACTTGGCTTCGCACTGGAACAAACACAATTACTGGATACAGGGCACAGGAACACAGGATACAACTAAGGGACCGTTTGCAATAACAAACATGGGCAGACACAGCAACGCTCAGGCAAGGAGGAAGAGGGCAGAATCCTTTTTATACATGGGGTGAGAAGAGATTGGAAAGGGAGCTTAATACTGGTGCGCACACTAGCCCTTTCAGGCCTGGAGCGTGCGCGCACCCTATGCACAGCAGCAGCACCCGAGGACAGTCTTGTGTGCCGGCATCTCAGAGGAGGGAGACGCCAGCAAGAGCTCACAGGCCTGCGGTCACGGCCGTTGGCGGGTAAATAATACCGACGGTCCGTTGCCACGGCTATTACAGTACCCCCCCTTACGCCCCCTCTTCTTAGGTCCAGAGCATGAAAGGAATCTCTTGATCAGAGCTGGGGCATCCACAATCGCTTCAGGTTCCCATGACCTCTCCTCAGGACCAAACCGTTTTCTGTCCACTAGGTAGAAGGTCCTTCCTCCTACCCTCTTGTAATCCAGGATCTCTTTTACTTCAAAGATGTCAGAAGAACGGCAGGTAGCAACTGTAGAACCAGGGGATTTGCTGAATCGATTCACGACCACAGACTTTAGGAGGGAGACATGAAATGAGTTGGGGATTTTGAGGGTAGGAGGCAGCCGAAGTTTATAGGATACAGAGTTTATCTGTTGCAAAACTTTGAAGGGTCCGAGGAATCTGGGAGTGAATTCGTGGGAAGGGGTCTTAAGGCGAATGTTTCTGGAGGACAACCAAACCTCAACTCCAAAAGAAACCTGAAGAGGAATTTTTCTTCTCCTATCTGCATATCTCTTCGATCTCTGCGATCAACTGCCTGAAGGATCATAGACTTAGTTTGCTGCCAGATGTGAAGAAAACCTCCGAAGGTTGAATTAGCTGCAGGCACAGGAAGAGGAACATGTGGATGTTGACTGAACACAATGAAGAATGGAGAAGAAGCAGTAGATTCACTAGTATTATTGTTGTAGGAGAATTCGGCCCATGGCAGAAACTGTACCCAATTGTCCTGTTGAACGGAAACGAAATGATGAAGATAATTCTCAAGTATCTAGTTGATCCTTTCAACTTGGCCATTACACTGCGGGTGATAAGCGGAAGAAAAGTCCAATTTCACATTTAATAGTCTACATAGGGCACACAAGAACTTAGATGTGAATTGTACACCCCGATCTGATACAATATGGAGGGAAAGACCGTGACCACGAAAGATGTGCTGGATGAACAAACTTGCCAGATCAGGAGCAGAGGGGAGGCCGGTTCAAGGAACGAAATGTGCCATCTTGGAGAAGCAGTCCACCACGACTCAGAGCGTAGTACATCCAGAAGAAGGGGGGAGGTCAGTAATAAAATCCATGGCTATGTGTTGCCAGGGAGCATCAGGAACTGGGAGAGGTAGGAGCAGGCCAGCAGGTTTAGAATGAGTAGCCTTGTTTTGGGCACAGTTCGTACAGGAAGAGACTTAGTCCAAGGAATGTTCTTGATTTGCAGAGGGTTAACAGCAATAATCCTAGAAGGATCAATAACATGCTGAGTACTAACTTCAGAGTCATTAGTCTCAAACAACCGGGACAGAGCATCGGCCTTGATGTTTTTGACCGCAGGACGAAAGTGAAGTAGGAGTTGAAATCTGGTGAAGAACAATGACAATCTGGCTTGACGTGGGTTCAGTAGTTGTGCAGACTGTAGATAAGTAAGATTTTTGTGATCTGTGAAGATGATGATGAGATGAGGAGCCCCCTCACGCAGGAGTCTACACTCTTCTAAGGCCAACTTGACGGCAAGTAATTTTCGATCTCCAATAGAATATTTGCGCTCTGCAGGAGAGAAGAGTTTCAAAAAAAAATCCACATGACTCTGCCTTACCCTTGGAATTTTTTTGAAACAGGAGTGCTCCAGCACCTATGGAAGAGGCGTGAACCTCCAATAAAAACTGTGGTGCCACATCAGGATGATGAAGAACGGAAACAGAGGTAAAGGCGCTCTTGGGGTTGGAGAATGCCTCAGGGGTCCAGTCCTTAGCAATCACTCCCTTCTTGGTAATAGCTGAGATAGGGGCAGTTAGTGACGAAAAATTTGGGATGAACTGTCGATTAGTGAATCCTAGAAATCTCTGTATGGCTCTGAGCCCTTGAGGACGTGGCCACACCATGGCCACACCATGACGGACTTCACTTTCTCCAGATCAATTTGTAGACCATGATCAGAGATAATATAGCCCAGGAAGGGCAAAGATTTTCTTTCAAATACGCACTTCTCAAGTTTAGCTTATAAGTTGTTACCCCTTATCCGTGACAGGATTTTGGCGAACATGCTTCCGATGCGTCGTCATATCAGGTGAGAAAATCAAGATAAATGACCACACAGACATACAGAAGATCACCAAAGATGTTGTTTACAAACTCCTGAAACACCGCTGGAGAGTTGCACACTCCAAAGGGCATTACGAGATACTCGTAGTGACCATCTTGGACGTTGAATCCGGTCTTCCATTGGTCACCCTTGCGAATACGGATTAGGTTATAGGCCCTGCGTAGATCCAGCTTCGTGAAAATCTTGGCTCCACAAATCCTATTGAAGAGCTCGGAGATTACGTTTATGAACACCTATATTAGAAATCACATATGAACCATTATTAGCGAAAAAAAAAATACAATATTTTATTGAAAGACAAAATCATTAAAAATAAGTACATTGGCAGTAACATTACCCATAGAAAAAGGATCCCCACATAGGTCGGGTCCCACAGCCTCTATAGTAAAGTGCAAATAGTGCATGCAAAGACTGGTACAGAAGTAATACGATGAATATGGATAGGAACCATCCAAAACAAAAGTAATATAAAAAAAAAGACAGCAAAAAGGTACAATTAAGAAGGCATACAGACCAGAACTATGGGGGGGGGGGGGGGGATCAAACCCAACACGTGTTTCACACAGCTTCTTCCGGGGGCTGTTTATAGCTAAAATAATTATATTGTAAAATATAATAGTGTATTACTGCTAAATTTAAAGAAGCTGTTATGTATTGTGACATTTCAGTATTTCTTTATGGCTTCTCAAAATATCCATCACCCTGTATATTAGAGGACATTTTTTTTTTATAACAGTGATAGTGCTACAACAACAAAGAGACAGCTGGAATCTGGTTACTATGGGTAACAGACTTAAGTGACATTAAAAATAATCCTCTCTGCTTTTGATACGCCATATGGCCAAACGTATGTGGTCATCCCTCCTAATTATTGAGTTCAGGTATTTCAGCCACACCAATTGAAAACAGGTGCATAAAATCAAGCACACAGCCGTGCAATCTCCATAGATAAAACATCGCCAGTAGTGTTCGTTGTACTGAAGAGCTCACTGACTTTAATCATGGCATTCTCGAAAGGATGCCACTTTTGCCAAATTTCTGCGGTAGACCCTGCAAACTCATAGAGTATTGCTGAAGCAGGTAGCGCACATATATCTCTAGTGCTCTGTTGTATCACTACTACACAGTTTCAAACTCCCTCTGAAAGTGACATTGGCACAAGAATTAGTCAGGAGTGTCATGAAATGGGTTTTAATGGTCGAACAGTTGCACACAAGCCTAAGATCACTGTGCACAATGCCAAGCGTCAGCTGGTGTGGTGTAAAGCACTCCACCACTGGCGGAAACAAGTGTCCTAGAGTGATGAATCATGTTTCACTACCTGGCAGTCTGATGGATTAATTTGGTGGATGCCAGAACACTACTTACCGAAATGCATTGTGCCTATTGTAACATTTGGTGGAAGAGGGATAATAGTCAGGGGTTGTTTCTCAGGGTTTGGGCCAACCCCTTTTTTCCCAGTGAAGGGTAATGTTACTGCTACATCATACAACAACATTTTGGACAATTGTATGCTGTCAACTTTGTGGTAACAGTTTGGGGTTGGCCCTTTTCTATTACAGAATGACTGTGCCCGTGTACAAAGTAAGGTCCATAAAGACATGGTTTAATGATTGGTTTGGAGGAACTCGAGTGGTCAGCACAGAGCCCTGAACTACTTTGGGATTAATTAGAATACCGATTGCAGGTCAGACCTCCGTGCCTGACCTCACAAAGGCTATTTTGGCTGATTGGGCACAAATTCCCACAGACATACTCCAAAGACTTTTTCAGAAGAGTGGAGACGGTTATAGCCACAAAAAGAAGCCCAACTCCATATTAACGCCAATAGTTTTGCAATGGTATGTCCAACAAGCCCATATAGGTGTGATAGTTAGGGGTTTACATACTTTTAACCATAAAGTTTATGTCTACATTTTCTATTTAAGAAGAGAGATAGAGTAAAAGAGGTAAAGCTCTTCATTTCAGTAAACATATAACAGTCTCACACATCGGTGTAGTATAATGAAATTATATGCATGTGATCAGTCTAAACAGTCATTTACGCTTGAAACAGATGGGACGTTCTTTCCTCTTAATCTCATGACAGGGAGGATAATCTGTTCATTTAGGTGGGCTTGCTCACCTGATTGAGCAATTCTGCCATTATCTCACATAAAAGAAAGGATGCGGCCGCTGTCATGCTGGCAGGGTTCTTAGGACAAGCAGATATTTTACCAACAGTATCATTTAAATGTTAACTTTACCACTATTGCACAGCGGCAGAAGGCGGCTAAATTCACACCACATCTATGGTGCACGTTCGGCATATACTCTGGGAAAATCTCCCGACATATGCGCCAACATGCCCATAGACTTCTATAGCTAAATGTAAATGAAACCTCTGAACATGCCCATAGACTTCTATAGCTAAATGTAAATGAAACCTACGGGGCACCTTACCTGACCCTGGTAATGGTAGCAGGGGAGGAGAACCCCCTGTTGGAACATCCCCCGTTCGTCTAGGTCCGTAGTGGATTCCGGTCGACCGCCCGCGGTCTCCCGATTACCCGGAAGTGCTGCTCGGCGTTACAGAGGCATGGATGGGGCGGAAGTGATGTCATCATTGGCCCCGCCTCTGGGTTGGCCCCGCCCCCGGTTGTGACGCGCGGACGCAGCAGACCTGGCATGCTCTGCCTCTGGACAGCCCTCTGCTTGCTAAGGTTAGTAAGGCTGTTTACATTGATGGGTCCTGATGTATCTTGATGCTGATGGCTATGCACATTTTCCTACCATGCGTTTCTTTCTGACTCTTCCCTAGATGTCTGCCATAAGAGAAGGTAGGAAAAGGACCCACAAATCCAGGCACAGGCTTTGCAGGGGATGCCTCCAGCCTCTGCCTGATGACATTGTGTCAGATCTGTGTATCTCATGCTCCATCCCAGTCGCCTCCCCTCCCAGGGAAGATTCTAGAGGATTTATGCAATGGTTTAAACAACAGCTGTCTGTAGTTTTTGAGGATGTAAAATCATCACACCATGCTAAGAGGGCACTATCCCTCTCCACCTCCTCCTCAATACCAGGAGGATTCCTCCTCTGCAGGAGGTTCAGATTCAGAGGTGGTCTCTGACTCCCCAGACTCTGACGACCCCAAGGAATGTTACATCCTGAGTAAGGATAAGCTCCATGATCTCCTCAGTGCGGTGAAGGATACATTGGAGACGGGGAAGGAGGTTGAGCATAAGTCTAAAAAGGACAGACTGTTTTATTTTCCCATTACCAAGGGGAAACATTTTCCCAGCCATCCTGTCCTAATGGAATGGATGAAACCGGATTGGGATAAGCCTGAGAGGAAATCAGAACTCGGCTCTCGGTTCCAAAACCTCTACAGACTGGATAAAACTGGCTCCAAAGATTGGGAGAATATTCCAAAACTGGACTTGCCAGTGGTTAAATTGGCAAAGAAAGCCGTTTTTCCACCCGATGAATCAGCCCTGCTGAAAGACCCCATGGATCGCAAGGCGGATTCCCTTCTGAAGAAGGTGTATACTTTAGCAGTGGGCTCGTGCAAAGCCTCCTTCTCTTCAGTACCGGTGGCTAGAGAACTCCGGGTCTGGCTAAGCCACCTGTCAAAGGATCTAGAAGATGGAGTCCCAAGGGCAGAAATTCTCCAGTCCCTCCCAGTAATGAAGTCAGCTTCGGAGTTCCTCTGTGACTCCCAGCTGGATAACATCAAGTATGCATCCAGGGCCTTGTCCCTATCGAATGCGGCCAGAAGGGCTCATTGGCTTAAGTTATGGTCTGGGAATAATCTCTCCAAAAATAATTTTTGTAGCCTCCCTTTTCAGCCAGAATCTCTCTTTGGTCCCCAATTAACAGATTTTTTGAATTCCTTAGGGGAAGGCAAAGGTGCTAGGTTTCCTGTACCTAAAAGGAAGGATATCAGGTGTTCCTTTCGGGATCAGAGAAGAAAATCCACGAAGTTCAAAAGAAGGTTTCCAGACCGTCAGCGCACGTTTAAAACTAAGCGGGAAAACCCTTCCTCCTTTCAGAAGAAAAACTCTGCTCAAAATCCAAACAGTTTATGACGCCCAGCCAATCCTACAAGTAGGAGCAAGGCTTCAGAGTTTCTCCTCTCGGTGGTCGGTGACATCATCCGACGACTGGGTGACGGCAACCATCAGGAGAGGATACTCTTTGGAGTTCAGAACTCTCCCCCCAGACCACTTTTTCCTCAATAGGCATCACAACCTGATAGTCCATCAGCTTCTGCAGGTCTTTCTCCAGAAAGCAGCCCTGGAAGATGTCCCAGTCTCAGAAAAAGGGCAAGGAGTTTACTCCAGAGTGTTCCCTGTGCCCAAATCAGAAGCCAGTTGCAGGCTGGTAATAGACCTGACTTTCCTCAATCAATATCCGGTGAGGAAAACCTTCAAGATGGAGACTATCTGGTCAGTGATGAAACTTCTGGAAAGGAACGACGTGCTGGCAACAATCGACCTCACGGACGCATACTTGCATGTCCCGATTCTGGCCGCGCACAAAAGGTTCCTCCGATTGGCGGTCCAGACGCAAGGCGAAGTACAACACTTCCAATTTACCTGCCTACCCTTCGGGATTTCGTCGGCCCCCCGTGTGTTCACAAAAATCGTGGTGGTCCTAACAGCAGCACTGAGGCTGAAAGGGATATGTGTGGTCCCCTACTTGGACGACTGGCTAATAAAAGCATCATCAGAGTCCCTTCTACAAGAACATCTCCAAACCACATTGGAGTTTCTTGACTTTTACGGGTTCCTGGTGAACTTCAGAAAGTCACAGCTCTAACCATCACAGAATCTGACATTTTTAGGGTTCATGGTGAATTCCCAGTCGATGACAGTCAAGTTGTCTCCAGAGAGGATTGCTGCAATCCGGGGTTCAATAGAACACCTTATTTGCCATCTGAATATATCGGTTCGAGGAGCTATGAATATCCTAGGTCTAATGACCTCATCCATAGATGCGGTCCCCTGGGCCAAAGCCACTTGAGATCATTACAGCTCGACATCCTCAGAGCCTGGGACAAAAATGTCAGAAATCTGGACGCCCTCTTCAAAGTCTCCAACTTCACCCTTCAAGACCTCAGCTGGTGGTTATCCCGGACACTCTCCGATCAGGCAAGTATCTGGTTTCCCCACCACAGAAAGTTCTCACAAAGGATGCCTCCTCCTGGGGCTGGGGTGCCCATGTAGATCACCTATGGGTTCAGAACAGATGGAGTCAGAGGCATGTGTCACTGTCCTCCAACATGAAGGAACTCAGAGCAGTGAGATTGTCGCTAATATCCTTTCAATCCCATCTGAGAAATACCCAAATCCTGATCCAGTCAGACAAACTTGCAACTGTGTTCTATGTAAACAAACAGGGAGGAACGAGGAGTGCCTCAATGACAACCGAGTGCAGACGACTTATGAGTTGGGCAGAACAACATTCATTGGGAATTTCAGCAGTTCACATCAAGGGCTCCTTGAACCACACTGCAGACTTCCTCAGCCGCAATATCCTCCATCCAGGGGAGTGGAGCTTCAACCCTCAGGTTTTCAGCAGCTTAGCTGCCACATGGGAAATGCCAGATGTGGATGTGATGGCATCAGAAGAGAACAACAAAGTCCTCAGCTTCTGTTCTCTGTACCACATCCGCCATGCAGTAGCATTACTTGGCCTGTCTGTCAGTTGGGGAGGAAAATTAATTTACATTTTTCCTCCCCTCCCCTTAATACCCAGAGTATTGAAAAAAGTTCGGGACAAGAAAGCGGAAGCTATTGCAATCCTGCCATTTTGGCCCCGCAGGGCCTGGTTCTCCCTAGCATTGTCTCTCTCGAAGGGCAGGTTCCTGAAACTACCAGTATGACCGGATCTCCTGTCCCAGAAAGGGATGTATCACCTGAACCCTCACAGTCTACATTTGACGACCTGGAGACTGACCGGGAGAACCTGACAGAAATGGGACTTTCATCAGAAGTTATTAACACCTTGCTGTCAGCTAGACGACCTTCAATCGTCAAAGTATACAACAGAGTTTGGACCCTGTTTACCTCCTGGTGCTCTAAAAATTCTGCAAACGTACTCTCTCTTAATACTATCCTACAATTTCCTCAGGATGGCTTCAATAAAGGTTTGAAGCTAAATACCCTTAAGGTGCAGTTCACGGCAATTAATGCCCAATTGCAAAATCGTTTCTCCAACCAGCAGTTGGTGAAGACCTTCTTCAAGGTTTTAAGAAACCTTAGCACAGTCTCTCAGGTACCCTCTCCTTCCTGGGACCTTTCAATTGTGGTGTCGGCTCCAACAAAGCCACCGTTTGAACCCATGCAAGAGTCATCCATCAGATTTCTCTCCTTCAAGACCTTCTTCCTGGTGGCTATCACGTCGGCCAGGCGCATAAGTGAGCTGCAGGCCTTTTCCTTCAAATAACCATATTTGAGGGACCTGGGAGATTGTCTTCTACTACGTACCATGCCTGGGTTCTTGCCTACAGTTCCTTCCTTTAGGAATATAAATCAAGAGATATTATTGCCAGTTCTCTTCCCTCATCCTCAAGGTGAAGATCAGGAAAACGAAAATGTACTCACCAAAATTTTTTTTTCCTGGATCCGTAGGCAGCACAAGCTTCCCCCCTGGCAGGACTTATGACTATTGCTTCGCAAAAATACGCTGGGGCCCGGTAATGAGAGTCACAGAACACTGACCAGAGTTACAGACCACTAATCCAGCAGCGATAAAAACTCCGTAGGTGACAGAGGTTGGATATTCGTAGGTATTATCCTGTAGTACTTGTAGTAAAGTCAAGGACTTCTGCAGTTAAGTCCTGATAATGGAGAATTCAGAGAGCAGAGCGACGGGGGAACAGAACCCTGTGTTATACTGCCAAAAGAAATTGTGACATACAGGGTAAGAAAGATACTATAACAACTACAAAGGGGTCCTGTAATAATCACGTCCTTTGTCAGGATTGTAATTATCATATGGATATATATGGGAGTGCATGTGACAAGTGTGATAAATGTGTATGTACCATTACCCAGTGCAATAGGGAAAACGTTGAATGTTTTATTGAGTAACCATTTATACGTTCCTAGCACACTGCCAGCTTGTAAAATTGTGTTTAAAGAGGCTCTGTCACCACTATCTCCTACATAATGCGATTGGCGCTGTAATGTAGATAAAAACTGTGTTTCTTATTTTGAAAAACGAACATTTTTCACACAAGTTATGAGCAATTTTAGATTTATGCTAATTACTTTCTTAATGCCCAACTGGGCGTTTTTTAACTTTTGACCAAGTGGGCGTATTGAAGAGAAGTGTATGGCGCTGACCAATCAGCGTCATACACTTCTCTCCATTCATGTCCATTTGTACTCAGCCCTGCGTGATCTAGTGAGATCATGCTGTGCTGTCACATACACCCACATTAACTTTACTGAAGTCTCTTGAGAGTGAATAGACATCACCTCCAGCCAGGACGCGATGTCTATTCACACTTCGTTAAAGTTTGTGTGGGACTTAATTTCTGTACAGCGTGATCTCGCGAGATCACGCTGTGAATGACAGCGAATTTTACCGAAGTGTCGGGAGTGTGAATAGACACTGGAGGTGATGTCTATTCACTCTCGAGACACTTCAGTAAAGTTAATGTGGGTGTATGTGACAGCACAGCATGATATCGCAAAATCACGCTGGGCTGAGTACAAATGGACATGAATGGAGAGAAGTGTATGACGCTGATTGGTCAGCATCATACACTTCTCTTCACAACGCCCACTTGGTCAAAAGTTTAAAAAATGCCCAGTTGGGAATTAAGAAAGTAATTAGAATAAATCTAAAATTGCTCATAACTTGGTTAAAAATGATAATTTTTCAAAATAAAACACACTGTTGTTATCTACATTACAGCGCGGATCACATTATGTAGGAGATAGGGTACTTATAATGTGGTGACAGAGCCTCTTTAAGGGTCCTTTAAAACCGTCAGTTATGTGCTTTGTCAGACAGGCATAAGGTAGGAATCAGTACAGACTGATTTCTAGCGCGCATTTGATAATCAGGCATATAGACTTTGTTGTAGTATAACCACCAAGTTAGGAGTAGTTTAACATCAGACCGTCCGGAACTGAATATGGTTGTAAAATAACAACCGGTGTTCAATGAATGACCCACCTGTGTCGTAGTAGTATAACTACCTACACAAATTACAGTGAAGGAGATTGGTATTGGCTCGCTCCCAGGGCCCCTAAGGAAAATCATCACCAAAATACATAGCAAACCCCTAGACTACAACACATAGAATGAATGGTTGTGCGGGGAGGATGAGATATGTGATCAAGAATAATTTGTATATTCAAAAATATAGGCTGTGTGGATGTTAATCAATGGCTGTTTGTGAATAGACAGAGACAGAGTAAATGAATCCGGAATGCTGCGTGTAAGGAATTGATGATGATGACTAATGTAGATTGTGATGAGGAGGGGGAGGGGTCTGATGTAATATGTGTGCAGTGTGAAGTTTGATGAGACCAGTGGCTACAATATACAGTGAAGGAAATAAGTATTTGATCCCTTGCTGATTTTGTAAGTTTGCCCACTGTCAAAGACATGAACAGTCTAGAATTTTTAGGCTAGGTTAATTTTACCAGTGAGCGATAGATTATATATAAAAAAAAAAAAAAAAAGAAAATCACATTGTCAAAATTATATATATTTATTTGCATTGTGCACAGAGAAATAAGTATTTGATCCCCTACCAACCATTAAGAGTTCAGCCTCCTCCAGACCAGTTACACGCTCCAAATCAACTTGGTGCCTGCATTAAAGACAGCTGTCTTAAATGGTCACCTGTATAAAAGACTCCTGTCCACAGACTCAATTAATCAGTCTGACTCTAACCTCTACAACATGAGCAAGACCAAAGAGCTTTCTAAGGATGTCAGGGACAAGATCATAGACCTGCACAAGGCTGGAATGGGCTCCAAAACCATAAGTAAGACGCTGGGTGAGAAGGAGACAACTGTTGGTGCAATAGTAAGAAAATGGAAGACATACAAAATGACTGTCAATCGACATCGATCTGGGGCTCCATGCTAAATCTCACCTCGTGGGGTATCCTTGATCCTGAGGAAGGTGAGAGCTCAGCCGAAAACTACACGGGGGGAACTTGTTAATGATCTCAAGGCAGCTGGGACCACAGTCACCAAGAAAACCATTGGTAACACATTACGCCGTAATGGATTAAAATCCTGCAGTGCCCGCAAGGTTCCCCTGCTCAAGAAGGCGCATGTACAGGCCCGTCTGAAGTTTGCAAATGAACATCTGGATGATTCTGAGAGTGATTGGGAGAAGGTGCTGTGGTCAGATGAGACTAAAATTGAGCTCTTTGGCATTAACTCAACTCGCCATGTTTGGAGGAAGAGAAATGCTGCCTATGACCCAAAGAACACCGTCCCCACTGTAAAGCATGGAGGTGGAAACATTATTTTTTGGGGGTGTTTCTCTGCTAAGGGCACAGGACTACTTCACCACATCAATGGGAGAATGGATGGAGCCATGTACCGTCAAATCCTGAGTGACAACCTCCTTCCCTCCACCAGGACATTAAAAATGGCTCGTGGCTGGGTCTTCCAGCACGACAATGACCCGAAACATACAGCCAAGGCAACAAAGGAGTGGCTCAAAAAGAAGCACATTAAGGTCATGGAGTGGCCTAGCCAGTCTCCAGACCTTAATCCCATCGAAAACTTATGGAGGAAGCTGAAGATCCGAGTTGCCAAGCGACAGCCTCGAAATCTTAATGATTTACAGATGATCTGCAAAGAGGAGTGGGCCAAAATTCCATCTAATATGTGTGCAAACCTCATCATCAACTACAAAAAACGTCTGACTGCTGTGCTTGCCAACAAGGGTTTTGCCACCAAGTATTTAGTCTTGTTTGCCAAAGGGATCAAATACTTATTTCTCTGTGCACAATGCAAATAAATACATATAATTTTGACAATGTGATTTTCTTTTTTTTTTTTATAATCTATCTCTCACTGGTAAAATTAACCTAGCCTAAAAATTCTAGACTGTTCATGTCTTTGACAGTGGGCAAACTTACAAAATCAGCAAGGGATCAAATACTTATTTCCTTCACTGTAGTATTGATTTTAGATTTATATTGTATGACTCTTTCGGGACAAGAAAGCGGAAGCTATTGCAATCCTGCCATTTTGGCCCCGCAGGGCCTGGTTCTCCCTAGCATTGTCTCTCTCGAAGGGCAGGTTCCTGAAACTACCAGTATGACCGGATCTCCTGTCCCAGAAAGGGATGTATCACCTGAACCCTCACAGTCTACATTTGACGACCTGGAGACTGACCGGGAGAACCTGACAGAAATGGGACTTTCATCAGAAGTTATTAACACCTTGCTGTCAGCTAGACGACCTTCAATCGTCAAAGTATACAACAGAGTTTGGACCCTGTTTACCTCCTGGTGCTCTAAAAATTCTGCAAACGTACTCTCTCTTAATACTATCCTACAATTTCCTCAGGATGGCTTCAATAAAGGTTTGAAGCTAAATACCCTTAAGGTGCAGTTCACGGCAATTAATGCCCAATTGCAAAATCGTTTCTCCAACCAGCAGTTGGTGAAGACCTTCTTCAAGGTTTTAAGAAACCTTAGCACAGTCTCTCAGGTACCCTCTCCTTCCTGGGACCTTTCAATTGTGGTGTCGGCTCCAACAAAGCCACCGTTTGAACCCATGCAAGAGTCATCCATCAGATTTCTCTCCTTCAAGACCTTCTTCCTGGTGGCTATCACGTCGGCCAGGCGCATAAGTGAGCTGCAGGCCTTTTCCTTCAAATAACCATATTTGAGGGACCTGGGAGATTGTCTTCTACTACGTACCATGCCTGGGTTCTTGCCTACAGTTCCTTCCTTTAGGAATATAAATCAAGAGATATTATTGCCAGTTCTCTTCCCTCATCCTCAAGGTGAAGATCAGGAAAACGAAAATGTACTCACCAAAATTTTTTTTTCCTGGATCCGTAGGCAGCACAAGCTTCCCCCCTGGCAGGACTTATGACTATTGCTTCGCAAAAATACGCTGGGGCCCGGTAATGAGAGTCACAGAACACTGACCAGAGTTACAGACCACTAATCCAGCAGCGATAAAAACTCCGTAGGTGACAGAGGTTGGATATTCGTAGGTATTATCCTGTAGTACTTGTAGTAAAGTCAAGGACTTCTGCAGTTAAGTCCTGATAATGGAGAATTCAGAGAGCAGAGCGACGGGGGAACAGAACCCTGTGTTATACTGCCAAAAGAAATTGTGACATACAGGGTAAGAAAGATACTATAACAACTACAAAGGGGTCCTGTAATAATCACGTCCTTTGTCAGGATTGTAATTATCATATGGATATATATGGGAGTGCATGTGACAAGTGTGATAAATGTGTATGTACCATTACCCAGTGCAATAGGGAAAACGTTGAATGTTTTATTGAGTAACCATTTATACGTTCCTAGCACACTGCCAGCTTGTAAAATTGTGTTTAAAGAGGCTCTGTCACCACTATCTCCTACATAATGCGATTGGCGCTGTAATGTAGATAAAAACTGTGTTTCTTATTTTGAAAAACGAACATTTTTCACACAAGTTATGAGCAATTTTAGATTTATGCTAATTACTTTCTTAATGCCCAACTGGGCGTTTTTTAACTTTTGACCAAGTGGGCGTATTGAAGAGAAGTGTATGGCGCTGACCAATCAGCGTCATACACTTCTCTCCATTCATGTCCATTTGTACTCAGCCCTGCGTGATCTAGTGAGATCATGCTGTGCTGTCACATACACCCACATTAACTTTACTGAAGTCTCTTGAGAGTGAATAGACATCACCTCCAGCCAGGACGCGATGTCTATTCACACTTCGTTAAAGTTTGTGTGGGACTTAATTTCTGTACAGCGTGATCTCGCGAGATCACGCTGTGAATGACAGCGAATTTTACCGAAGTGTCGGGAGTGTGAATAGACACTGGAGGTGATGTCTATTCACTCTCGAGACACTTCAGTAAAGTTAATGTGGGTGTATGTGACAGCACAGCATGATATCGCAAAATCACGCTGGGCTGAGTACAAATGGACATGAATGGAGAGAAGTGTATGACGCTGATTGGTCAGCATCATACACTTCTCTTCACAACGCCCACTTGGTCAAAAGTTTAAAAAATGCCCAGTTGGGAATTAAGAAAGTAATTAGAATAAATCTAAAATTGCTCATAACTTGGTTAAAAATGATAATTTTTCAAAATAAAACACACTGTTGTTATCTACATTACAGCGCGGATCACATTATGTAGGAGATAGGGTACTTATAATGTGGTGACAGAGCCTCTTTAAGGGTCCTTTAAAACCGTCAGTTATGTGCTTTGTCAGACAGGCATAAGGTAGGAATCAGTACAGACTGATTTCTAGCGCGCATTTGATAATCAGGCATATAGACTTTGTTGTAGTGTAACCACCAAGTTAGGAGTAGTTTAACATCAGACCGTCCGGAACTGAATATGGTTGTAAAATAACAACCGGTGTTCAATGAATGACCCACCTGTGTCGTAGTAGTATAACTACCTACACAAATTACAGTGAAGGAGATTGGTATTGGCTCGCTCCCAGGGCCCCTAAGGAAAATCATCACCAAAATACATAGCAAACCCCTAGACTACAACACATAGAATGAATGGTTGTGCGGGGAGGATGAGATATGTGATCAAGAATAATTTGTATATTCAAAAATATAGGCTGTGTGGATGTTAATCAATGGCTGTTTGTGAATAGACAGAGACAGAGTAAATGAATCCGGAATGCTGCGTGTAAGGAATTGATGATGATGACTAATGTAGATTGTGATGAGGAGGGGGAGGGGTCTGATGTAATATGTGTGCAGTGTGAAGTTTGATGAGACCAGTGGCTACAATATACAGTGAAGGAAATAAGTATTTGATCCCTTGCTGATTTTGTAAGTTTGCCCACTGTCAAAGACATGAACAGTCTAGAATTTTTAGGCTAGGTTAATTTTACCAGTGAGCGATAGATTATATATAAAAAAAAAAAAAAAAAGAAAATCACATTGTCAAAATTATATATATTTATTTGCATTGTGCACAGAGAAATAAGTATTTGATCCCCTACCAACCATTAAGAGTTCAGCCTCCTCCAGACCAGTTACACGCTCCAAATCAACTTGGTGCCTGCATTAAAGACAGCTGTCTTAAATGGTCACCTGTATAAAAGACTCCTGTCCACAGACTCAATTAATCAGTCTGACTCTAACCTCTACAACATGAGCAAGACCAAAGAGCTTTCTAAGGATGTCAGGGACAAGATCATAGACCTGCACAAGGCTGGAATGGGCTCCAAAACCATAAGTAAGACGCTGGGTGAGAAGGAGACAACTGTTGGTGCAATAGTAAGAAAATGGAAGACATACAAAATGACTGTCAATCGACATCGATCTGGGGCTCCATGCTAAATCTCACCTCGTGGGGTATCCTTGATCCTGAGGAAGGTGAGAGCTCAGCCGAAAACTACACGGGGGGAACTTGTTAATGATCTCAAGGCAGCTGGGACCACAGTCACCAAGAAAACCATTGGTAACACATTACGCCGTAATGGATTAAAATCCTGCAGTGCCCGCAAGGTTCCCCTGCTCAAGAAGGCGCATGTACAGGCCCGTCTGAAGTTTGCAAATGAACATCTGGATGATTCTGAGAGTGATTGGGAGAAGGTGCTGTGGTCAGATGAGACTAAAATTGAGCTCTTTGGCATTAACTCAACTCGCCATGTTTGGAGGAAGAGAAATGCTGCCTATGACCCAAAGAACACCGTCCCCACTGTAAAGCATGGAGGTGGAAACATTATTTTTTGGGGGTGTTTCTCTGCTAAGGGCACAGGACTACTTCACCACATCAATGGGAGAATGGATGGAGCCATGTACCGTCAAATCCTGAGTGACAACCTCCTTCCCTCCACCAGGACATTAAAAATGGCTCGTGGCTGGGTCTTCCAGCACGACAATGACCCGAAACATACAGCCAAGGCAACAAAGGAGTGGCTCAAAAAGAAGCACATTAAGGTCATGGAGTGGCCTAGCCAGTCTCCAGACCTTAATCCCATCGAAAACTTATGGAGGAAGCTGAAGATCCGAGTTGCCAAGCGACAGCCTCGAAATCTTAATGATTTACAGATGATCTGCAAAGAGGAGTGGGCCAAAATTCCATCTAATATGTGTGCAAACCTCATCATCAACTACAAAAAACGTCTGACTGCTGTGCTTGCCAACAAGGGTTTTGCCACCAAGTATTTAGTCTTGTTTGCCAAAGGGATCAAATACTTATTTCTCTGTGCACAATGCAAATAAATACATATAATTTTGACAATGTGATTTTCTTTTTTTTTTTTATAATCTATCTCTCACTGGTAAAATTAACCTAGCCTAAAAATTCTAGACTGTTCATGTCTTTGACAGTGGGCAAACTTACAAAATCAGCAAGGGATCAAATACTTATTTCCTTCACTGTAGTATTGATTTTAGATTTATATTGTATGCGCTAATTCTTAACAGCAGTACTGTGTAAAGTTGTGTATTAAAATTAAGTTCAAGGTGTAAATGCTTCTGTTTTTTTGGTGTGCCTTGTGTGTAGGGTTAAATAATTACAGTTAACTGTGTAAAGTCCAGCACAGCATGGGTCTGAAGAAAGGGGGGTTACAATTAGGGATGTCACGATACCAGAATTTGGACTTCGATACCGATACTTTGTGTAGTATTGCGATTTCGATACCAAAACGATACCTTGCCAACAGTAATAAAAAAAATACAATTCTTCCATTTTCTGATGTGAGGCACGAGGTGTGATGAATTTTGAATGTGCCTCACATTAATAGTAATTAACCCCTTCATGTTTCTCAGTCATAATGGGTTAATGTGTAAGGTACATGATGGGGTTAGTTACTATTAATGTCAGACACTTGTGCCTTACATTATTAAGTGAAAGAAAGAAGTTTATTTTTATTTTTTTACAGCGTTCACATCATAAATAATGCAAAAAAATTGTTGTGCAGGTTATTACGGTCGCGCCAATACCGAATATGTGTATGTTTTATGTATTGAGACTTATTTTAATGTGTATTGTAAAAAAGGTGTACGTGTATTTTATTAAAATGTATTATATTGTATGTCCCTCAATCGCGTTACAGGGATTCCTGTGAAATGCGATCCAAGGGGCATTCCCCCTTCTAATTTTCCCCTGAATGCTGCAGTCAGTTTTGATCGCAGCATTCAGGGGAATAGCGGCGGAGGTCAGAGGTTTCTGTGTAATACAGCCATCGCCCAGCTCCTGACATTAAATGCGCGCGCGGTCAGCCGTTTTCCATGTCCGAGGTGGACCCGTGCGGGACCCGTTGTCACGGATTCCCCACAGACTAGAGTTTGCATTTGGATCATCGGGTAAGCCAATTGAGAGAGCAAGAGATGGCACACCTGGCAAGGAGAGTATGTGCAGCCAGGTATCAGCAAATTGGCTTGACCCTGGATTCAATAATGCCAACACTAGGTTTGTAGTAGCCTGCATGAATGTGCACGGCATGACATAGGTAAAAAAGAAAAGGTACCTGTGAAAAGTGCACCCTGGCTAGATTACCCGTTCCAGCGACTGCAGAACATACAACTAGCTGAGGTAGATGTGTATGACAATGTGCTCGTATGTGTAGAGCTCCGGCTGGTCCTGATAGGTTTCCTGTCAGTGACAGGAAGTCACTGTGTTGTTACCGATGCAGTGTGCATTGGGAACCGAGAGGTCAGCTGTCCCCGACAGCTGACACTCCAGTGTTGCCGATCAGTAGCTCATCACTGCTAATTTAGACAATTAACCCCTTAAATGCAGAAATTGATTGCAATCACCGCATTTAGGGGGTTTGTAGCACATAGGCAGCCCCCATGCAATCGCCAGACAACGGCCTCCGGGTCTGCCATGTATGGAAGCCTATGAGGACCAGCCTCTGGCTGTCAGAGTGACTAATGTCACACTGACAGTTGGAATACATTACACTACTAGGTAGTGCAATATATTGTAGCAGCGATCAGTACTGCAGGTAAAAAAAGAAACTGTAAAAAGTATAAAAAAATATGTTAATAAAAATGTTTTATAAAAGTGTAAAAATAAAAGTTATTTTTTTCATAAAATAAGTCTTTTATTATAGGAAAAAAATTAAAACGTTAAAAAAAGTACACATATTTGGTATCACCACGTCCGTAACGACCCAAACTATAATTTTATTTTGAAACAAGTAGAAATTATCGAGGCACTCACCGGATATTCAACAAACTTCTTTATTTCTGGATCTCGGTCAGGATGTGGAATTACACATCCTGACCGAGATCCAGAAATAAAGAAGTTTGTTGAATATCCGGTGAGTGCCTCGATAATTTCTACTTGTTTCATTCAAGCTACATTGTGCTGTACTGATTGATGAGCACCTCCGGGCAACTTGGCTGCTACAATCAGCAAAGATAAGAAAACCATTTTATATACTCCGTTTATATAAGCGATTCTGGTTCAGCAGTGGCAGCCGTTTTTTCCTTCTTCCTAATCTATAATTTTATTTTTCCCGCATGGTGAAGACCGCAAAAAAAAACAAAAACAAAAAACTATGCCAGCATCGCTATTTTTTCGTCAACACCCCTCCCAAGATATAGAATAAAAAGTGATCAAAAACTCGCATGTACCCCAAAATAGTACCAATAAAAACTGGCACCCGTCACACAAAAAACAAGCCCTTACACAGCTTTTTTGACTGAAAAATAAAGAAAATGGCTCTCAGAATATGGCAATACAAAAAATAAATTTTATAAAAATTATATTTTATTGTGTAAACGCTGCAAAACATAAAAAAACTATATACATATGGTATTGCCGTAATCGTACCAACTTGCAGAAGTAAAACGTAATTTATTGCGCACAGACAACGCCGTAAGAAATTAATAATTTAAACCGCCAAAATCGCTGTTTTTTGGTCACCTTAGCTCTACAAAAAATTTAACAAAAAGTGATCAAGAAGTTGTATGTACCATAAAATGGTACCAATAAAATGTACAGCTCGCCCCGTCAAACATAAGCCCTCACATCGCTCAATCGACCAAAAAATAAAAAAGTTATGGCTCTCAGAATGCGGTGATACAAAATGTTTTTTTTCTTTTTAACAAATAACCTTTTCATTGTAAAAGTAGTAAAATATAAAAAAAACGATATAAATTTGGTATCACCGTAATTGTATTGATACGCAGAATAAAGTTAAGTTGTCATTTTTACCGCACGGTGAAAGACGTAAAAACAAAACCCAAAAAACAATGGAGGAATCACAGTTTTTTGTAATTTCAGCCCACCAAGAATTTTTTTCAGTTTCCAGTACATTATGTACATTATATGTTGATATTAACCCCTTCCCCCTTCCCCCTGCTTGCATTCTGGGCCCTAATGACCAAGCAATTTTTATAGTTTTTCCATCGTCACATTCGAAGAGTTATAACTTTTTTATTTTCACGTTGACATGGCTGTATGAGAACTTGTTTTTTGCGGGATGAGTTGTATTTTTTAATGGCACCGTTTTGGGGTATGTAGAATTTTTAAATTAACTTTTATTAACTTTTTTTGGGGGGGGGGGAATATTAAAAAAACAGCAATTTAGCCATTGTTCTATGCGCTTTCCATTTACGGCAATTACTGTGCGGCGTAAATAACATGCTACCTTTATTCTATGATTACGACAATACCAAAGATGGATCTTTTTTTTTATGTTTTACTACTTTTGCAGAATAAAAACACTTCTGTACTAAAATATTTTTACTTTGCATCGCTGCTTTCCAAGAGCCATAACGGTTTTATTTTTCTGTCAATGTCGCCATATGAGGGTTTTTTGCGGGACTTCATTGCTACCATTTTGGGGTACATGGGACTTATTGATTAATCTTCTATTATTATTATTATTATTTTGGGGGAAAATGGGAATAAAATAGCAATTTTGCCGTTGTTTTTTGCGTTTTTTTTACGGGGCTCACCTTGCGGTTTAAATAATATGATAACTTTATTTTTTGGGTCATTACGATTGCGGGGATACCATATATGTGTAGTTTTTATTTTATTTTTACACTTTTACTAAATAAAAACCATTGTTTTTATGGCAAGAAAAATTGTTTGATTTTTTTTAATGTGTACCTAATTAATTTTTATTTCACATTAATTATTTTTTCAGTCCCACTAGGAGACTTCACTATGCGATCCTCAAATCACTGCTATAATGCTTTGGTATACTTCATATACCAGAGCATTATTGCCTGCCAGTAAAGAACGGACAGGCATCTATTAGGACATACCTCGGGCACGTCCTAATAGGTATATAGCCAGGGCAGACCTGGGGGCCTTTGCTAGGCCCCCGGCTGCCATGGCACCCCATCGGATGCCCGCAATTGCATTTGCGGGCCGCCGATGGGTGACAGAGGGAGCTCACTTCCTCTGTAAACAACTCAAATACAGTGGTCGCTAATGACTGCGACATTTGAAGGGTTAAACGGCCGTGATCAAAGTAAACTTCGATCGCTACCGTTGGAGCAGGAGCCCGGCTGACAGACAGCCGAGCCCCGGCTCCAGCCTGCACGGGAGACCCGTGCAGGACGTTGATTAGGCCACCGTGAAAAGGCGGCGGCCTAGAATAAAGGCCATTAATGACCGCCGTGAAAAGGCTTATCGACGGTCATTAAGGGGTTAATTTTCATGGCCCAATTCCACTAAATTCTACAAAAAACCTGTGGGGTCAAAATGCTAACTATACCCCTAGAAAAATTCCTTAACGGGTGTAGGTTTCAAAATGACAAAAAGACAGATTTTGACCCTGGGTAGTCAGCAGGTACATTTACATAAAGTCAATAGAAGGAATGCCTGCAGGCAGACAGAACCATTTTCCTGACCACCCAAAAGTTAATAGAGAGTAAATTTTATTATTATCAAATTTTATTAAGCTACGTATAGCACAAAACAGACCACATATAACAGTTTAAAATTATCACTGCCAAGGACCGAAGTTATAGTGAAGGCAACCAGCTGGAGGAGCCAGCAAGGTATTAGACAGCCAAGAATGAATGCCGGCTGACAGTCAGTCAGGAGGCAGCGAGCCACACTTAAAGTAGGGCAATAAATTCGGTTAGGCAGGAATTAAAAAACACTTAGAGCCCCCCTGACATGTTTCGCTAACTTGTAGCGTCCTCAGGGGTACACGGGGCTAATGGCGGCGCGGCAAGAAACTACTCCTCTTAAAGGAGTGTGAAGTGACGTGTATGGGAGGTGGGTGTGAGAGCAGACAACCAATGGGGGAAAGCAGGACACAACAGGCGCCGGAGAGGAGGCCACAGCCAATGATCGGCTATGTATCAAGGAGCCGATAGTAGATGTCAAGGCGACGCAGGCGCACATCCGAAACTGCAGAGACTGTCAGAATGTGGGCGCCTGCGCAGTAACGCAAGAAAGGAACTCAGAGCAGTGCCAAGTAGGGAGAAAGAATGCAGAGAATGTAGGCGCCTGCGCAGTAGCGCAGGGAAAGAACTTAGAGCAATGCCGAGTCGGGAGAAAAAATGACAGATCAGCGCAGGCGCAATAGATGTCCATCTGGACTTAGCGCATAAGGTGATGTCAAACCTGACATCAACATCGATTCAGGGCAAAGTGACTGCATCTGCGCAGTAGGGCAAGATAAGAACTTAGAGAGTACACCGAGTACAGGGAGATCACAGGCACTCGGCGCAAGCGCCGTAGGCGTCCCCCTGGACTCAGTGCAGGGATTGATGTGCATCCACCCGTCAATGTGTGACAGCGGACGCACAACTAGTCTCACGGTAGTTGTTGAGAATAAAGCACCTGAGCCATGAGGACAGGATTAAACCCAGACCGCAGGGAAAATGTCAAATATGCGCAAACATCGTTGGTGTCCCTCCTTTCTTTCAACCAGCACAAGAAGCACAACATCTGCCCCCCACTCTGGTAAGGCAGTAAATGCCTGCATACATGGCCCAGATATAAGGCCGCACACAGAAAAAAACCCCATTTTCACCAGTACAACACTATAAAGGAAATCTATTACAATACAACAAATAATAAAAAATAATACTAAATAAATAATAAAAGCCGCCATATTAAGGGAGTATACATGGTCAAATATTAGGACAGTAATTCAAATAACCAATATATCAGGACACACCCGCTCCATTAGGAGAGGCCAGATGGGTATGTATAAAGCAGTTAAAAAATGCCAGAAACCAACACATCATACATTGTTGAGGTAAGAAATAGAAATAGAAGATAGAGACGTCCATACGGAATGCAGGGAAAGGGGACAGCAAAGTCACAAAAAAGCACTATATGTGAATCCCTCGTTAAGTCCTTGAGGAGTCATAGAGCCAAGACGGTGGATCCATCGTGCTTCCTCCTGTAGGAGCCTCCGATCCAGGTTATCAGCCCTAGGTCCCAACCTTAGCTGTACAATGGCCCAGAATTGGAGCGACTTGGGGCTATCGGGATGAAACCTATGCATGTGTCTAGAGAGGGTGGTATCCTCCTTAAAGAGGCTCTGTCACCAGATTTTGCAACCCCTATCTGCTATTGCAGCAGATAGGCGCTGCAATGTAGATTACAGTAACGTTTTTATTTTTAAAAAACGAGCATTTTTGGCCAAGTTATGACCATTTTTGTAGTTATGCAAATGAGGCTTGCAAAAGTCCAAGTGGGTGTGTTTAAAAGTAAAAGTCCAAGTGGGTGTGTATTATGTGCGTACATCGGGGCGTTTTTAATACTTTCACTAGCTGGGCATTCTGCTGAGAAGTATCATCCTCTTCTCTTCAGAACGCCCAGCTTCTGACAGTGCAGATCTGTGACGTCACTCACAGGTCCTGCATCGTGACGGCCACATCGGCACCAGAGGCTACAGTTGATTCTGCAGCAGCATCAGCGTTTGCAGGTAAGTCGATCTTACCTGCAAACGCTGATGCTGCTGCAGAATCAACTGTAGCCTCTGGTGCCGATGTGGCCGTCACGATGCAGGACCTGTGAGTGACGTCACAGATCTGCACCGTCAGAAGCTGGGCGTTCTGAAGAGAAGAGGATGATACTTCTCATCAGAATGCCCAGCTAGTGAAAGTATTAAAAACGCCCCGATGTACGCACATAATACACGCCCACTTGGACTTTTACTTTTAAACACACCCACTTGGACTTTTGCAAGCCTCATTTGTATAACTACAAAAATGGTCATAACTTGGCCAAAAATGCTCGTTTTTTTAAAATAAAAACGTTACTGTAATCTACATTGCAGCGCCTATCTGCTGCAATAGCAGATAGGGGTTGCAAAATCTGGTGACAGAGCCTCTTTAAGATTTATGGTACTCAGGTGTCTAGACACTCTCCTCCTTAATTCCTGCAGAGTCTTGCCCACATATAGCTTCGGGCAAGAACATCTGGCTAGATACACAACGCCAGTACTTTGACAGTTAAGAAACTGCTTAATGTCATACGACCTCCCATCCACAGGATTAGTGAAGCTCTTTACCCTGGGCATCAAGGGGCAAAAAGAGCACCTACCACAGGGATGAAAACCCGTGACAGGTGATTTCAACCAGGTGGATGAAGTATTGGAAGAGGTTGACGAATAATGGCTATGTACCAGAAGGTCACGTAGATTCTTCCCTCTACGGTAGGTGATAGCAGGGTTGGCAGGAATGACATCTTTTAAATCAGGGTCAGCAGTAAGGATGGACCAGTGTCTTTTCAAAACCCCAACCACCTGGGAGGAACACACATCAAAAGTGCCAATGCAACGGATGGCAGTAGACGATGTGGGCAATGCAGATTTGGCACCTCTGTCAGAGAGTAAGTCAGATCTATGAGACGCCCTAGCTCTAGCATAAGCCCTATGTAACCATTTTTTTGGATACCCTCGTGCCTGAAATTTTTGATAGAGTCCGTCGCACTCTCTCTGAAAGGATAGCTCATCAGAGCAATTACGCTTGGCACGCAGGTATTGACCAATAGGTATCCCTCTTTTAAGGGCAGGAGGGTGATGGCTATCCCAGTGCAGGAAGCTATTAGTAGCTGTGGCTTTACGGAATATATCAGTTTGGACACCCCCACCAGGGTCCAAAGAGATCTTAAAGGAACAGTGTCATCACAAATTATTTTTTTATATGTTAAAGATGTTAGTGCTTTATTAAAAACGTTTATATTTATTTGTGTGTTTGTGTTTTACTTTTTCTTATTTTTACACTTTTTCTTCCCTATGGGGGCTGCCATTTTTTGTTCCATTTCTGTATGTGTCGATTAACGACACATACAGACATGAAATACGGCAGCCACAGTCCCATAGGGACTGCGAACGGCTCCCGTCCCATTCACTTGTGTGTACGGCGTCTGTGTGGGAACTGCGCATGCGCCGCTCCCACACAGTCCAATTTGAAATTGGCGCCGTCCGGCGCCATTTTCCTGTGGACCGGAAGTCGCGGCCGGACAGTAATATTACTACTTCCGGTCGCGGCTTCCGGACTTGTGCACTTGGACCAGCGGCAGCAGACGGAGCGGACGGGCCGGAGGGAGCCGCGGCGGCAGGAGCAGGTAAGAGATTTCAATGTATGTTCGTGTTTGTGTGTGTTTACTACTGTATGTAAACCTACTACACTGTGTGTTAGCTCAAAAAATGGCGACACACAGTGTAGGAGGTTAGACCGTTCAAACCCCTCGTTTATCCCGGCACTAGCCAGGATAAAGGAGGGGGGGATGCTGAGAGCTCACTAGAGCGAGGGCTTTTTACCCAATTTTGCAATGCTGCAATTTTGGGAATAGCTCCATCTAGTGACCAGAAATGGGAAATTTTATAAATTAGAATTAATTTATAATATTTCCTGACTCGTGAAAAAAATAAAAAAAATTTGAACAATGTTTAATCACCCACACACTAAATGTTTAATTTAAAAAAAAACAACATGTTTTTCTGGCAACACATTGCCTTTAAGGTCGAGAAAATCAATCACCCGGTCATTTATATCGTAGGTGAATTTCATGCCGATAGAATTGTTGTTGAGCATAGACATGAAGTCAGTAAAGGTGTTGACATCCCCATCCCACAGGATGAGAATGTCGTCAATATATCTTCCCCAGAAGGAGATATGTGACGTGAAAGAAAGAAGGTCGTCAGAAAAAACGATAGTGTCTTCCCACCAACCAAGGAATAGGTTGGCGTAAGTAGGTGCACAAACAGTGCCCATAGCTGTGCCTTTTATCTGATGATAATATTTGGCATCAAAAGTGAAAAAATTATGAGTGAGTAAAAAACGTAATAATGACAGAACAAAATTATTGTGTCGCTGAAGTTGGGTGTCTTTTGTGCTCAAAAAATATTTAACTGCTGTGAGACCTAAATCGTGTTGAATGTTGGTGTATAATGACTCCACATCTATGCTCGCCAACATGGTAGTAGAAGTGACATTGATCTCTTGGATCCTGGTGACGGTGTCCTTGGTGTCCTTAAGGTGGGATGACAGTGCAGAGACAAAGGGGGACAGGATCTCATCTACATAGAGGCTTATCCCCTGTGTAAGATTGTCATTACCCGACACTATGGGTCTGCCTGGGATAGGGCGTTTATTTTTATGAACCTTTGGAAGTGCATAAAAGGTTGCTAGAGTGGGAGTAGGATTATAAAGACGTTTAAATTCGTCCAAGGTAATAAGATCACTACTTTTAGCATCAGTAAGAAGAGTACTCGGTGTACTCTCTAAGTTCTTATCTTGCCCTACTGCGCAGATGCAGTCACTTTGCCCTGAATCGATGTTGATGTCAGGTTTGACATCACCTTATGCGCTAAGTCCAGATGGACATCTATTGCGCCAGCGCTGATCTGTCATTTTTTCTCCCGACTCGGCATTGCTCTAAGTTCTTTCCCTGCACTACTGCGCAGGCGCCTACATTCTCTGCATTCTTTCTCCCTACTTGGCACTGCTCTGAGTTCCTTTCTTGCGTTACTGCGCAGGCACCCACATTCTGACAGTCTCTGCAGTTTCGGATGTGCGCCTGTGCCGCCTTGACATCTACTATCGGCTCCTTGATACATAGCCGATCATTGGCTGTGGCCTCCTCTCCGGCGCCTGTTGTGTCCTGCTTTCCCCCATTGGTTGTCTGCTCTCACACCCACCTCCCATACACGTCACTTCACACTCCTTTAAGAGGAGTAGTTTCTTGCCGCGCCGCCATTAGCCCCGTGTACCCCTGAGGACGCTACAAGTTAGCGAAACATGTCAGGGGGTCTCTAAGTGTTTTTTAATTCCTGCCTAACCGAATTTATTGCCCTACTTTAAGTGTGGCTTGCTGCCTCCTGACTGACTGTCAGCCGGCATTCATTCTTGGCTGTCTAATACCTTGCTGGCTCCTCCAGCTGGTTGCCTTCACTATAACTTCGGTCCTTGGCAGTGATAATTTTAAACTGTTATATGTGGTCTGTTTTGTGCTATACGTAGCTTAATAAAATTTGATAATAATAAAATTTACTCTCTATTAACTTTTGGGTGGTCAGGAAAATGGTTCTGTCTGCCTGCAGGCATTCCTTCTATTGACTTTAGGTTTCAAAATGGGGTCACTTTTGGGGGGGTTTCCACTGTTTGGGTCCCTCCAGGGCGTTGCAAACGAGACATGGCACTGAAAAAAATTCCAGCAAAATCTGCGCTCCAAAAGGTGCTCCTTCCCTTCTGAGCACTGCTGTGAGTCCAAACATCAGTTTACGACCACATATGGGGTATTGCAGTAATCGGGAGAAAATTCTTTATAAAATGATGGGGTGCTCTTTCTCCTTTATTTCTTGTAAAAATGAAAAAGTTCTATGTTTTACAGACTAATTCCACTAAATTCTGCAAAAAAAATGTGGGGTCAAAATGCTAACTATACCCCGAGATAGGCACCACAAGACGTCTTCAAACCTGACATGGTGCCTAAAATATATTCTAAAAAAAAGCAGGCCCCAAAATCCACTAGGGGCTCCTTTGCTTCTGAGGCCTGTGCTTCAGTCCATTAGCCTACTAGGGCCACATGTGGGATATTTCCCAAAAATTTTAAATCTGGGCAATAAATATTGAGTTGTGTTTCTCTGGTAAAACCTTCTGTGTTACAGAAAAAAATGTATTACAAATTAATTTTGGCAAAAATAAATGTAATTTGTAAATTTCACCTCTACTTTGCTTTAACAGGTTCCCGACCACTGGCTGTGTTTTTAAGGCCAGCGGTCAAGTCTCTGAAGTCCGCCGTATATACTAATTACGGCGGATCTTCTCCTCACTCATTGTTTCAGTGTGAGGAGAATAAGAGACTAAGGTTATGTTCACACGCCCTATTTATGGACGTAATTCGGGCGTTTTACGCTTCGAATTACGTCCAAAAATACGGCTCCAAACCGTCGGCAAACATCTGCCCATTGAAATCAATGGGGTTACGATATTCTGTGCACATGGTCATTTTTTTTACGCGCCACTGTCAAAAGACGGCGCGTAAAAAGACGCCCGCGTCAAAGAAGTGCATGTCACTTCTTGAGACGTAATTGGAGCCATTTTTCATTGGCTCCATTGAAAAACAGCTCCAATTACGTCCGTAATAGCCGCCGCGAAAAACGTGAGTATGAGCAATTACGTCTGAAATTCAGGAGCTGTTTTCTCCTGAAAACAGCTCCGTAATTTCAGCCGTAATGGACGTTGCCATGTGAACATACCCTTAGAGAGAATTGGTGGCAGAAGAATACTGTGTAAAAAAAAAAATATATAGTGTAAGGCCCCATGTACACGAATGTATTTTTTTTCTCCCGTAAATACTGGCGTAAATACGAGTCCCTTGTCACACGTATTCCACCCGTATTCCACTAGTATTTAAGGACCCGTATTTACGGACCCGTTTACTCTGCACTAATCGGCAGCCCCTTCTCTCTATCAGTGCTGGATAGAGAGAAGGGGCAGCCCTTTCGGGCAGAGTTTACGCAGCGATTGAAAGTAAAATAAGTATATACGTACCCCGGCCGTTGTCTTGGTGACGTGTCCCTCTTTTGACATCCAGTCAGACCTCCCTGGATGACGCGGCAGTCCATGTGACCGCTGCAGCCTGTGAATAGCTGCAGCGGTCACATGGGATGAAACGTCATCCCGGGAGGCCGGACTGGAGGAAGAAGCAGGGAGTTCCTGGTAAGTTAACTTTTAATACTATTAACTCCAACGGTAGTCACTGTCCCGGGTGCTGAAAGAGTTATTGCCGATCAGTTAACTCTTTCAGCACCCTGGACAGTGACAATCCCCTGACGTCGCCTAGCAATGCTCCCGTATTTACGGGTGCACACCCGTAGCCACCCGTAATTAGACTTTTATGGGCCTGCCCGTGCCGTAATTACGGCCTGAAATAGGACAGGTTCCATATTTTTACACGGCCCGGGCACCTCTCTGTAAGCAAATGGGAAGGTACCCGTGGCCAATAGAAGTCTATGGGCCCGTAATTACGGGCGTTTTTACGTTCGAATGCATGGGGCCTTACACAGAGGCGTAGCTAGGTTCTCCAGCACCCGGGGCAAAGATTCAGTTTGGCGCCCTCCCCCCCCCCCCCCCAACGTCTTTCCCGACATCTCCTTCCCCCTCGCCGTGTTTGTTTTCTCTACCAATCGACATGTCATTTATTTTTATGTTAAATTCAAAAGAGGCTGCCTGCCGGCAGAAATAAGCCCTGTTTTCCAACTATTATGTAAAGAAAAAAGAAAAAAGTCTTGTCCCGCCCAATACCGGGTCGACCAATCGTGTCTGGCAACGATAGTCTTACCCAAGGCATTAGTATGTACTTGGATGAAATTCTTTCGCCATTCGTCACCTCCCTGCCCTCTTTTCTAAGGGACACGAAGGATACCATCAACAGGATCCAGGAGATTCATGTGACTTCTTCTACATTTATTGCTAGCATAGATGTAGAATCACTTTATACCAATATTCAACACCAATTTGGCCTCACAGCAGTCGCACATTTCTTGGGTACCAAGGGAGTTCAATTTCATGCACATAACAAATTCCTACTATCACTACTCCGGTTTCTTCTCACTCATAACTACTTTTTATTTGATCACAAATTTTATTTGCAGACCAAAGGAACAGCTATGGGCACTGTTTGTGCACCTACCTATGCAAATTTATTTTTGGGGTGGTGGGAGGATACTTTGGTTTTTACTGACACTTTAGCCTCATATACCTGTCACATCCTGTTTTGGGGGAGACATATTGACGATATTCTCCTCCTATGGGATGGGGACTTAAACACATTTCACGAATTTCTGCACACACTCAACTCGAACCATATTGGTATGAAATTCACCCACGTGATTCATAAAAAGGAGATCACTTTTTTGGACCTAAAGATCTCTCTGGATCCTGCTGGTGGTATCCACACGGACATTTCACGAAAATCTACGTCCACTAATAGCCTTCTACACTGGGACAGTTATCACCCCCCCCTGCTTTAAAGAAGGGAATCCCTATTGGGCAATATCTCCGTGCCAAACGTAACTGCTCGGATGAGCAATCCTTTGAATTGGAGTGTAGTGGTCTTTTCACCAAATTCTTGGCACGAGGATACCCCAAAAAATGGCTACACAAAGCGTATGCCAGAGCGAGAGCCACTGATAGAGGGGATCTATTATGTGAACGTAAACCCGTTACTGACCAACAATTAACGGTCATTGGCAAATCTGCTGGAATGACTAGTGTAAGATGTATTGGGACCTTTGATACTGGTTCCCAACAGGTTCGTGATATTCTTGTACGCCACTGGCCTGTTCTTTTGGCAGACCCTGAATTACAGGGTGTCGTTCCCCCCACACAAAACATTACCTATCGTAGAGGTAGAAATCTACGTGATTATTTGGTGCATAGTCATCATTCTGGAGCGACCTCTGTGTCAAAAAATTGGCTGAAGACATCGGTCACTGATTCTCATCCATGTGGCCGATGTTCTTTTTGCCATCTAATGGCTACTACGAAGGAATTTATCAACCCACTTGATAACAGATCATACCGGATCAAACAATTTATTAACTGTCGTAGCAAGGGAGTTATTTATATAGCTAGTTGCTCTTGTCCTAAGCTATATTTAGGTAAGACAATACAAGAATTACGGAGGAGAATTTCTAAACATCTGAGCACCATAAACCAAAAGGAGGATACACCATTGTCTAGGCATATTCGTCTTGTACATGATGGGGATGTCCGCTCTTTGAAATTTTGGGGCATTACGCAGGTCAAACTTGGCCCAAGAGCAGGTAACCTGGACCGTAAGCTGCTACAGGAGGAGGCACGTTGGATCCATCGCCTGGGATCTCTCAGCCCAGGAGGCCTCAATGAGGGATTTACTTTTGCGGCTTTTCTGTGAACCCCACATGTAATTAATATACTGGAGCTACACTCCAGTTCTTGTGACCATTCAGGTATTATACTGACAATATAGGAATTGAACTATTAACAATCTGTCTTTTCATCAATTTTTTTTACAAATATACCATGACTAATTATACTTAGTATTTGCTTCAGGTACCACCCAGGCTACAGCTTGGTAAGCGACACAGCGGCGGTGTTGGCATTTTGACCAATTTTAATTCTCTGCATTTTTTTAGTTCTTCTTGTGTCATGTTGATAGTAATCGACTCCGATTGTTTGGTTCTTACCGTACCTGATGAGTGCAATATCTTACACCCCTTCATTTATTTACATATGTCTTTTACAAAAAAATTCTTTATATCTTCTACATTGCTGTCTGGCATATATAATATTCTCAATTATGTCACCCCAGCATACTAGTGCGATTATTTCGTGCGTGTAGACTCGGATACCGATTTCTGTTTTTTATTTTTATTTTATTTTTGACTTTGCCTATTATCTTGATTTACCTGAGTATGCCTTTTTGGATTATAATAATATCACTGTGCTGGTCACAGCAACTATTCACGTTATTTCTATTTACTTCATTGCGCAATGCGCTTGAAGTGATTATTCATTAATTATTTATCTCTTATTTTTTGTTCTATCACCCTATTCACACTGTGCGGTTATGCACCTTACCTTGATTTACCTGAGTATGTCAGTGCATCTTCTATAAGCGGATTATAATAATATCACTGTGCTGGTCACAGTAACTATTCACGTTATTTCTAATTACATCATTGCGCTAAGCGCTTGAAGTGATTATTTATTTATTTTTTGTTCTATCACCCTGTTCACACTGTGCGTTTATGCACCGATTTACAGATTCACTGGTACACTAACCCCCCCCCCTCCCTCTCCCTTTTTTTGCATTACAGTAGTGTATAGCGATTATCTATATTCCCCCAGGTACCTCACTGGGCTAATGTCACAATGCGGTTTATAGCGATTATCTATACTTCCCCTAAGCACAATGTTATAAAGCCGTGTATAGTGATTTTCTATATTTCCCCAGAACACTTACTGCGCTTGTGCACCTGGGTGTTATTCACTGGTGGCATCTGCTAAGCCGGTGATTTGTGGCAGTGTCTGTCAATCAGTGGAAGAGGAGGCTCGTCCCCCTGTTCCTCTATTGATAGGCTACTGACTAATTGTGGACACATGTTGAGCTAAGTGCAGTGAATATTTAATGAGGCCGACTCCGCCGCTCGCTGTCATTGGCCCCGATACCCCTGAAGACGCTACATCGTAGCGAAACATGTCGGGGGGGCTTCTACCTATATTTTAATAATTGTCCTATTGACGCTCTAGAATCTAACTAATAACTAACTGTATGTAGGGCTCTGTAGCTGTGGTACTTAACCCTTTGTAGACAGAGCTCCTACGTCTGGCACTACGCTGACAGCTGTCAGAAATGGACGTTAACTTTTAAATTTTATGTAGTCTGTCCTGTTGCAAATCGAATAAAGACTTTTTTCTTTTTTCTTTACATAATAGTTGGAAAACAGGGCTTATTTCTGCCGGCAGGCAGCCTCTTTTGAATTTAACTGTTCCACGCCCACCAACTATTGAGGTCCTTCCCTTTGTATCTATATTTATTTTTATGTAACGCGAGCATAAAAACATTTGTACATTTTACAAGCAATATGGTTCTATACACAACACCAGAACCAAGCTCACTACATATATACAACACCAGAACCAAGCTCACTACATATATACAACACCAGCACAAATACAGCTCAATTTAGTGCAACCCCTGCCGTATAGGTGTGTACGGCGTAAAACTACAGCTCCCAGGATGGCCCAAACAATGATAAGGATGTGCTGGGAGTTGCCGTTTCACAAAAAATAAATCCTGAGACTTCCGGTTCCGGCGCTGCCATGCGAGGAGAGTGAAAAAGAACTCTCCAGACCTACGATACCCAAATCGACTGACATAGCCAGCACAATTAGTGTATCGATCAGGGAACGACAGACATCTCACCGGCAGACCACGCTGAATGTGGAGGGAGAGTCCCGACAGCATCGCTGCAGTCATAGCAACTCCCGAGGTACCTTCGCTGTGAGACGGCACGGACGCCATTAAAGGCCCCATACCCCAAACGGTATCAGCCGAGGAGAGGCTGAGGAGAGGCACGGAAACCAGAAGGGCACGGCACGGGGAACAATAAAGTTATCGGGACACCGCGGATTACACATTTTGGCGCCAAAACTCCCGGAACAGCACAGAGGAGAGAGGACACGCCATTTTGCAGGTTTGTGTGGAAGGGACCACTCACACACAGACAGGACTTTGACAACGAGAAACACGCTGACTTACCTTGAATAGACGTAGAATAGACGTAGAAGCTGGCACAGAGGCATTCATAGTGAAGCACTTATCGTGATGCCGCCGGTCACCAGGAAAGACAAGCAGACAGTGAGTCGCCCATCGTCAGAACAGGAAGACGAAATGTCGGACGGGGAAGGGGGAGGGGAACCCTCGACCTCGATGAAGATAGACTACAAAAGACTGGCCATAGAAGTGGCTAAGCGCATTACGCCTGATATACAGGACACCCTAGCCAGTACCATATCAGACTCCTTGAAAGAGATGCAGGCGGATATTATGCAACATGGTACACGACTAGACGAGGTGGAACAGCGAATCTCGATGCTGGAGGATGAAGCAGCAGAGGCACATGGCACCCTGCAAGAGATGGTAGCAGAAAAGGAAAAGATGCTGGCCAAAATAGATGATCTAGAGAACAGATCACGACGGAATAACGTCCGGGTGGTGGGAATACCAGAAACAGTGCCGGCAACGCATTTAAAAAGTATCTGTGAATACGACCTCCCAAAGATGTTGAATATGGAAGGCCCGTGCAAAGTAGAAAGAGCGCACAGGGTGGGCCCAGACAGACAAAAGCTGACACAGCCACAAGGCCAGATACAGAGGGCAAGACAAGTCATAGTTCGCTACCTGGATTATTCTGACAAGGAAGCGCTGCTACGTCAATACAAGACCAGAAGAGGACCGGTAAAATTGAATGGGGTCACAGTCATGCTATTTGGAGACTACTCAGCGGAAGTCTCGAAGAAAAGGAAATTGTTTAGCAGAATCTGCACAGCGTTTCATCATCGAGGCATGAAGTTTCAACTTCAGTATCCGGCGATTTTAAAAGTAACAACGCCAAGTGGCACACCACAAGTCTACACGGATCATCGGGAAGCGGAAGCAGTATACAAGGACATACTCAAAGCTCCAGGGCCTACTGCGGCAGAGAACAACCCTGCAAGAAGTGGCACGCAGCAGGATACACCGCACCAGAAAGGACAACCGCCAAAAGAGAAAAGACTGACGCAGACACCGAGACATGGATAATCTTGACAAAATAGCCAGATGATGGTGGACTGTCCGATTTATGGGAGTAGTGAGTAATGCAGATGTTTAGCTTCAGATATATTTTGTTGGCGGGAACTCTCTCTGGGGTAGTAGAGGGGAAGTTTCAAAAAAAAAAAAAAAAAAAAGGATGTCAAGGTGGGATGTATAAGTATATATCTGTGAACCCGGGAGATATGTTATAAATGTTAATCTAATATGTGATAAAGGAAGATAGGCTGCTTAGGACAGGTTAAAAAGTAGGTGAAAGAAGATCACATGGCAGAAAAAAGTGAAGTCAAAAGTGATAAAAAAAGGGGGAAGTGGGGTTGTCAGAAGGCAACAAAAAGGTTTAAATTGTTTGTTTTTAGTTGGAGTTTAAGGCGGAATGGTAGCCATATTGAAGGGAATGTTGAAAAATGGTTCCTCCTAAGAGACGAAGTTACATCACATGCAAACACAGACACATATCATAAGAACCCTATATGAAAGTAGTAACATGGAATGTTAAGGGGCTTTTGTCCCCACACAAAAGATCGATGATTCTGAGGCATCTCGGTAAAATGAAGGTAGATTTGGCCCTACTCCAGGAAACACACCTGGAAGAAAAAGATTTCTTCAGGATGCGAAAATTTTGGGTGGGACAGGTATTCGGCTCTCCGGCAGTTCAAAAAAAAAACGGGGTCCTGATTTTAATAAATAAAAATCTTGCTGCAACGATGCGCTCAAAAGAGGTAGATTCAGAGGGACGCATGATGAATTTATTGTTGGATACGCAATTGGGAGAGATCAGTGTCTATAATATTTTTGCACCTAACACAAATAACCGCACCTACTTCCAGACCCTGCAAACGACATTACTAGCGGACACTTGTGCAATGAAGTTAGTGGGAGGAGATTTCAACTCAGTACAGTGTGCAGCTGAAGATAGGAAGAGAAGTATTCAAGCATCGGCACTAGGCACGGATGGTATTTTAGCAGAATTCGCGCAAACAACACAAGTAACGGATGGGTGGAGATATAGGCATCCAGATGATAGGGAATACACCTATTATTCACCTTACCATAAATCCTGGTCTAGAATAGATTACATATTCCTGAGCTATCAGTTACTGCAGTATGTGGATCAAATAGACATCACTGACATGATCATATCGGATCATGCGCCAGTGAGGCTGGTACTGATAGATAAACACCCTAGGGGGGAGTTCACGCAGTGGAGATTCCCAACTCACCTGGCAGAAGAGGAAGAGTTCCAACAGAAGTTAAAAGGATGGTGGATGGAGTACTCGATAGATAATGCAGAACATGTCACTGAGCAGGCGCTTTATTGGGAAGCGGCGAAGGCGGTATTAAGAGGGAGGCTCATATCGTATGCAGCGTTTAGGAAAAAACAAACGCAGCAAAAATTTAGGGAATGCAGTGACAAACTTAGAGCGGCATACTCTACCTTTCTAGCTGACCCTATAACAAGTAAAAAACTCAAATGGATAGAGGCCAGAAGACATTTCGAAACTTGGTTGGAAAACAAAGAAAGGTTCGGGAGATCACTCTATGAAGCCAAGCTTTTTAGGTTCGGCAACAAAGCCGGAAAGATGCTAGCAGGGTTATCTAGAGGGTTTCGGCCGCAGACGCACATAACTAAAATGAAGGACCAGGAGGGTCAAATTCATTCAGAGCCTAAAAAAATAAATGCTGTTCTGGAAGAATTCTACCAACAGCTGTATACGTCCACAGCGGGAACTGAGGATATACAGGATAGCCAGTTTTTAGCCAATCTCCCCATGCCCACACTCAATCAGGAACAATTAGGGGAGTTGAATGCACCAATAACGCAGGAAGAGCTACAGCAGACGATTAAGACATTGTCAAATGGAAAGGCGCCGGGACCTGATGGTTACCCGGCGGAATTCTACAAAATACTACAAGAGCAAATAACCCCACCGCTACTAGCATACTTCAATTCATTGTTAATGGGAGAAGGCATTCCTGCAGCAGCGAACATGGCTTATATAAAAGTGTTGCCCAAGGAGGGAAAAGATTTGTTACTGCCGGGCTCCTATAGACCCATATCTTTAATTAATCAGGATCTTAAGCTAATCTCGAAGATAATGGCGACCAGACTGGCTCAGATAATGCCACTATTGGTGGGTCCTTCACAAGTGGGGTTTATAAAAGGCAGATCGGCAGTCACAAACATTAGAAAGGTATTGGGAGTCATGGACGGGATAAGGGCCGAGATAGAGTCACATAATCAGGCAGCAATAGTGTTATTAGATGCTGAAAAAGCATTTGATAACGTCGAGTGGAGGTGGTTAGACATGGTCCTGGATAAATTTAATATACAAGGGGCATTTAGAGTATATCTGAAAGCACTGTACAATAATCCTACGGCAGCAGTCTGCACTCCGGGCGTTAGATCGAACATGTTTAAATTGTCAAAGGGCACGCGACAGGGGTGCCCCTTATCACCACTTTTGTTCGACCTTGCTTTGGAACCTCTGATACAGGTCCTGGAGCGAGGGCAGATATATTCAGGGATCCGGGTGGGTGAAGTAGAAGTCAAAACAGCGGTTTTTGCAGATGATATTCTGTTGTTTCTCTCCCACCCGTCCAGACATCTGCCTAGAGTATTTGAGGTGATTCAAGAATATGGAAAACAAGCGGGACTTAAAATTAACACAATTAAGAGCGAACTTTTAGGTTTAACGCATCATAATCACACAGCAGACGTTAACCTCCAACGGTTGGGAATTAAAATAGCAAAATCACAGATAAGATATCTGGGAATACAAATAGGACGGACCACAGGAACACTATACCAACTGAATTACGAACCCATTTTCCGCAAAATAAAATTAGAACTACAAAGATGGATGGCCTTACCACTGTCCATGTTTGGGAGATGCCATTTGGTCAAAATGATTTCCTTTGCGAGATTACTATATCCGCTGCAAACACTGCCTCTGTTGCTGAAGCATAGAGATGTAAATGCCTTTAACTCGGCTATAACGAAATTCATATGGATAAATAAGCGCCCCAGAGTGTCATTGCTAAAATTACAGGGATATCATTGGCAAGGGGGAGTGAACATACCGCACTTAAGAGGGTATAACATAGCTAGCCTCTTCCGCCATGTTCTAGATTGGATACATAAAACTAGTCACTACTCAAATAGAGATTTGGAGTCGGCTCTGGCGGAAGAATATGATCTAAGGGCCTTGCTACACACTAAGCTAGGACACCTACCCCAAAAGGTCAAATCCTCAGTCATACTACGTGACACAATAATGTGTTGGAAGGAAGTGAGGAAAAAACAGGGCCTTTCATTTCAATTGTCCAAGTATTTGCCCCTATGGACTGATATCCGGTTCCAGGCAGGGATGTCTAGCAGTCTATTTAAGACATGGAAAAACAAAGGGATAGACACAGTAGAGCATGTATTGCATGCGACGGAACCGAGATTAAAGACGCTACCAGAACTGGGGAACGAATATGGGATCCAGCAAACTCATTTTCTGCAATACCTGCAAATTAAAGCTTTTTGTACGAAGCTGGTGGGGAATTTAGAAAAAGAAATAATAGATAACCCCTTCGATGCGTTGGTGGGAGGAGAAGATTCACATCGGAATTGTACCGGGCAATGAAAGTTGTGTATGTACGATTAGAAAATAAAAATCAATTTCCATATTGGAGACGTATTCTCAAAACACCGGATATAAATGAGCAACTACTGGAGGGATGGCAAACAGTGAGAAAGCATGTGATTAATGAAGTGTGGAGGGAGACACAATTTAGACTGATGCATGCAGCCATTTATGCTTTTAACATACCGCCCACAGATGGGAATCCAAATAGGATACACTCCTGCCCAAAGTGTGCTCAGCCGCACACAGACTTATATCATGGTATCTGGTTGTGTTCGGCTACTCAGGGATACTGGACGGAAGTATTGGCATATATCAAGAAGTTATGGGGTAAAACTATTCCATTGAACCCGACGCTGCTATTATTTCACTCAATAGCGTTACTAGATACTGAAGAAGAGGGAGTATTGCAACGCATACCGCCGTTAGCACATATAATAATACTTATAGCCAAAAGGTGCATTCTGAAAAATTGGCTGGAAACTAACACCCCGAATTTGGAACATTTAGTCCAGCAAATACATAAGTATCTACATTCAGATAGAACTGAGGCATTGAGGCACAAGGAACGGGAGACGGAGAAATTTTTCAAAAAATGGAAGCCATTCTTAGTACAAATGCAAGACTCGGATATAGCAGAAACGATGGAGGGCTTCAGGCAAACTAAATGGTATCTCATCGAGGATATCAAAGGGACATTAGGGAAATTAAAAACTACAAAATCAAACGATCAGTGAGGAACACATTGAGCACAAGACATTAAGGGAAACAGGGGAAGAGACAAATAAGAAAATATTAGGTAGGCTACCATAGTTACCGTGTTAAATGTTGCTAGGTTTTCCAGTATAACCTGCAATCAAAGTTGCAATAGATCTACAATCAAAAAAAAGTTTGGACTTATCAATGAAAGAAAGAATATGTATCATAGATATACTAGTTTCAGGGTATGAACATTGTAATGCATTGTCTATTGTTTATTGTTTTTCTTTTTTTTTCTTTTATTCTGTTGAGACAATATATATGTATGTTAAATTTATATGGAAAATGTAATAAAAAAGTTTAAAAAAAAAAATAAAAAAAAATAAATCCTATCATAATCATACCACCCATCATCTCGCTGCAGATCACACAGTGACTACATTACTGATTAGAGGCAGAATAAACATTGACAATAAGTGACTCACCGGTGACATCTCAGATTCTAGTTCTTTTTCTCCATCCGGTCCAGACCTCTATAGTGGCTTCTCCAGGTCACAGACCATTTCTGCAGTTTGCTGCTCAGATGTCTTCAGCTTCTCACTTTTCCAACATTTCTGCACCTATAAATAAATATAAAGTTATCATTATACCACACACTACGCCCCTAAATATAATAGCGCCATACACTGCACCTCTAATTATAATAGCACCATACACCGTGTCCTACACACACACACACACACACACACACACTGTGCCCCCTGTAGATAGTGCCTGTCATAGAGCCCCCTGTAGATAGTGCCTGCCATAGAGCCCCTGTAGATAGTGCCCCCATACAGACCACCCCTGTATAGTGTCCCACAAATAACTCCCCCTATAGTGCTCTACAGATAGCCCACCCCTGTATATAGCCCCCTGTAGATATAGCCCACCCCTGTATATAGTGCTCCACATATAGTCCACCCCTGTATATAGTGTTTCACAGATAGCCCACCACTGTATATAGCCCCCCTTGTACATATAGTCCACCCCTGTATATAGTGCTCCACTAGATAGTCCACCCCTGTATATAGTGCTCCACAGATAGCCCACCCCTGTATATACTATATACAAGGGTGGGCTATCTATGGAGCACTATATACAGGGGTGGACTATATGTACAAGGTAGCTATATACAGGGGTGGGCTTTCTGTGGAGCACTATAGGGGGAGCTATTTGTGGGATACTATATACAGGGGTGGACTATATCTACAGGGGTGGACTATATCTACAGGGGGACTATATACAGGGGTGGGCTATCTACAGGGGGACCATATCTACAGGGGTGGGCTATATCTACAGGGGTGGGCTATATCTACAGGGGTGGGCTATATCTACAGGGGTGGGCTATATCTACAGGGGGCTATATACTATATAGCCCCCCCTGTAGCTATAGCCCACCCCTGTATATGGTGCTCCATAGATAGCCCACCCCAGTATATAGCCCCCCTGTAGATATAGTCCCCCTGTATATAGCCCACCCCCTGTAGATATAGTCCACCTGTATATAGCCCACCCCCTGTAGATATGGTCCCCCTGTAGATAGCCCACCCCAGTATATAGCCCCCTGTAGATATAGTCCCCCTGTATATAGCCCACCCCCTGTAGATATAGTCCACCTGTATATAGTCCACCCCCTGTAGATATAGTCCCCCTGTATATAGCCCACCCCCTGTAGATATAGCCCCCTGTAGATATAGTCCCTCTGTATATAGCCCACCCCCTGTAGATATAGTCCACCTGTATATAGCCCTCCCCCTGTAGATATAGTCCCCCTGTATATAGCCCACCCCTTTAGATATAGTCCCCCTGTAGATATAGTCCCCCTGTAGATATAGTCCCCCTGTATATAGCCCACCCTGTAGATATAGTCCCCCCCGCAGATACAGCCACACACTTCTATTACAATTTAAAAAAAATAAAAATATTCAAACTCACCTTATTCCCGCTCCCACGCCATCCGGGAGCCATGGAGACATGCTCTCTTCTGCGCAGGTCTCCAGGGGGTTGAACACAGCGTCTATGAAAGGCACTGATTGGCTGGGCAGGATGACTTTCCCTGTCAGTCAGTCAGCGCCTTTCATCGACGGAAGCGTCACTGGTACAAAAGGTACCAGTCGCTTCATTCGTGGAGAGGCGCTGAATGGCCGGGCACAGAACGTGCCCAGTCATTCATTGCTTCTAATTGTACCTGTGTCCTTGCGACACAGGTACAATTATAGTGAAGGAGGTGGCGCTGGCGCCCCCCTCTGAGCTGCGCCCGGGGCACGTGCCCCGCCTGCCCCCCCTAGCTACGCCCCTGCCTTACACATCAATACACTCTTTGTATAGATAGATTTCTATCTATCTATACAATCTATCCATCTATCTTTTGTTCTATCTATCTACCTTTCTATGTTTACTAGAATATTAGTATAGGCAGGTAGGGAATATATAATTATATATACAGTGAAGGAAATAAGTACTTGATCCCTTGCTGATTTTGTAAGTTTGCCCACTGTCAAAGACATGAACAGTCTAGAATTTTTAGGCTAGGTTAATTTTACCAGTGAGAGATAGATTATATATATAAAAAAAAAAAGAAAATCACATTGTCAAAATTATATATATTTATTTGCATTGTGCAGAGAGAAATAAGTATTTGATCCCTTTGGCAAACAAGACTTAATACTTGGTGGCAGAACCCTTGTTGGCAAGCACAGCAGTCAGATGTTTTTTGTAGTTGATGATGAGGTTTGCACACATGTTAGATGGAATTTGGCCCACTCCTCTTTGCAGATCATCTGTAAATCATTAAGATTTCGAGGCTGTCGCTTGGCAACTCGGATCTTCAGCTCCCTCCATAAGTTTTCGATGGGATTAAGGTCTGGAGACTGGCTAGGCCACTCCATGACCTTAATGTGCTTCTTTTTGAGCCACTCCTTTGTTGCCTTGGCTGTATGTTTCTGGTCATCGTCGTGCTGGAAGACCCAGCCACGAGCCATTTTTAATGTCCTGGTGGAGGGAAGGAGGTTGTCACTCAGGCGTAATGTGTTACCAATGGTTTTCTTGGTGACTGTGGTCCCAGCTGCCTTGAGATCATTAACAAGTTCCCCCCGTGTAGTTTTCGGCTGAGCTCTCACCTTCCTCAGGATCAAGGATACCCCACGAGGTGAGATTTAGCATGGAGCCCCAGATCGATGTCGATTGACAGTCATTTTGTATGTCTTCCATTTTCTTACTATTGCACCAACAGTTGTCTCCTTCTCACCCAGCGTCTTACTTATGGTTTTGGAGCCCATTCCAGCCTTGTGCAGGTCTATGATCTTGTCCCTGACATCCTTACAAAAGCTCTTTGGTCTTGCTCATGTTGTAGAGGTTAGAGTCAGACTGATTAATTGAGTCTGTGGACAGGAGTCTTTTATACAGGTGACCATGTAAGACAGCTGTCTTTACTGCAGGCACTGTAATGACGGGGGGTGGGGAGACAGACAAGTGAGCCCTAATCTACCCGCCACTCAGTCCCTGCCTACTTGCAACGGCCCGCCCTAAGCGACGGGGTACAACTGGGCGACAGTCCCTACGCTCAATAAGTGCACGACAGACAACCAGACAAGGGTACACAGAGCTAGGGGGAGAAAGGGGCAGTTGCCCACGGCAACACCGTGAGCAACAAGAGAAGTAAACAAGCCGAGTCAAACCAGGAGTGTACGAGGTACCAAACGCAGAGCAGGAGAGTAGTCAGCAAGCCGGGGTCAATATGAAGCAAGGACAATAGTACAAGACACTGCAGCAGGGCCAGGAAACCAAACAAAAAGAATCACAAGCAAAGGAGGAACAGGAAAGGCAGGTATAAATAGACAGAGGGCGGGAGCTAGCTCTGTCTGGCCAGGCTGTGATAGGTTCTCCCACTCCTAAGCCTGCCACCCTGAGTGGTGGAAGATGGAGTCAGTCTCACAGACATAGAAGCAGGTGCAGACTGATTATCTATGGGCGTTAACCCCGAAGCTGTGCCTGGCAGATCCTTTACAGTACCCCCCCCTTTTATGAGGGGCCACCGGACCCTTTCTAAGTGGACCTGGTTTACTGGGGAAACGAAGGTGAAACCTCCGACCAATATCCCAGCGTGAACATCCCGAGCGGGTACCCAAGTCATCTCCTCAGGCCCGTATCCTCTCCAATGGACCAGGTACTGGAGGGAGCCTTGGACCATCCTGCTGTCCACAATCTTGGCCACCTCGAATTCTGCCCCCTCAGGGGTGAGAACAGGGACCAGAGGTTTCCTCAAGGGAGCCAAGGACGGGGAGCAGCGTTTAAGGAGGGAGGCATGGAACACGTCGTGTACTCGAAAAGATGAGGACTTCAATAACCTTGTACGGCCCTATAAACCGGGGAGCAAACTTCATGGACGGGACCTTAAGGCGCAAATTTTTAGACGATAGCCACACCAGATCCCCGACCATAAACAAGGGGTTAGCAGAACGTTTTCTATCTGCCTGAGTTTTTTGTATGCTCTGGGACGCCTGTAGGTTCTTCTGAACCTGAGCCCAGACTGTGCACAGTTCTCGATGAACGACCTCTACCTCGGGATTGTTGGAACTACCAGGTGAAACGGAAGAGAACCGTGGATTAAACCCAAAATTACAGAAAAAGGGGGAGACCCCTGACGAGTTACTGACCCGGTTATTAAGGAAAAATTCGGCGAGGGGAATGAATGAGACCCAATCATATTGACAGTCAGAAATAAAACACCTTAAATATTGTTCTAGAGACTGATTAGTCCTCTCAGTTTGGCCATTAGTTTCAGGATGGAAGGCAGAGGAGAAGGACAGATCAATCTCCAACTTCTTACAGAAGGCTCTCCAAAACAATGAAACAAATTGTACCCTTCTATCAGAAACAATATTGACAGGGATCCCATGGAGACGCAGGATGTGTTTGACAAACAAGGTAGCTAACGTCTTAGCATTGGGTAGTTTCTTGAGGGGCACAAAGTGGCACATCTTACTGAAGCGGTCTACTACAACCCATACCACCGATTTGCCTTGAGATGGAGGCAAATCGGTGATAAAATCCATGGAGATATGGGTCCAAGGTCTCTGGGGAATGGGCAAAGAACATAGTAAGCCCGCTGGTCGGGACCTGGGAGTCTTGGACCTAGCACAAACTTCCCAAGCGGCGACGTAGGCCTTAACGTCTTTTGGCAACCCAGGCCACCAATAGTTTCTGGCAATGAGGTGCTTGGTACCCAGGATGCCTGGATGGCCAGATAGTGCAGAGTCATGATTTTCCCTAAGTACCCTTAGCCGGAATTGCAGGGGAACAAACATCTTGTTCTCAGGAAGGCTCCCGGGAGCTGAACCTTGATCAGCCGCAATTTCAGAGACTAAATCAGAATCAATAGAGGAAATGATTATACCTGGAGGCAAAACACAAGCAGGATCTTCCTCCAAAGGAGGGCTGGCCATGAAGCTACGCGACAGTGCATCACCCTTAATATTTTTAGACCCAGCCCTACCCTTAGGGAGCTTAGCTCCTGGTACCAAATCAATTGCGCAATCGTATTCTCTATGAGGAGGTAACACTTCGGAGGCCTCTTTAGAGAAAACATCAGCGAAGTCCTGAACAAACTCAGGTAGAGTGTTCACCTCCTCAGGGGGAGAAATAGAATTAATAGAAAAACATGACGTCATGCATTCATTACCCCATTTGGTAAGATCCCCAGTATTCCAGTCAAACGTGGGATTATGTAACTGCAACCAGGGAAGGCCTAAAACCAAATCGGACGATAATCCCTGCCTCACCAGTACAGAGCACTGCTCCAAATGCATGGAGCCAACAAGGAGTTCAAAAACAGGGGTATGCTGTGTAAAATAACCATTAGCAAGAGGAGTGGAGTCGATGCCCACTACCGGGACAGGTTTAGGCAAATCAATCAATGGCATAGCTAGAGACATAGCAAATTCCACAGACATAATATTAGCAGAAGACCCTGAATCCACGAAGGCACTGCCGGCAGCAGACCTACCACCAAAAGAGACCTGAAAGGGAAGCAAGATTTTATTACGTTTCATATTTACGGGAAATACCTGTGCGCCCAAGTGACCTTCCCGATGATCACTTAGGCGCGGAAGTTCTCCAGCTGCATTCTTACGCTTAGGACAGTTGTTCACTTGATGCTTGTCATCCCCACAATAGAAGCAGAGACCATTCTTCCTGCGGAAATCTCTATGTTGTTGGGGGGACACGGAGGCCCCGAGTTGCATAGGTACCTCCGAGTCTTCCGGGGAGGAACGAAGCAACGGAACCTCGGGTGGCATCATGGGGGAGTCAGAGGAGAAAACACATAAACGTTCACGTTGTCGTTCCCTGAGACGTCGGTCAAGTCGTACCGCTAAAGCCATAACCTGGTCTAGGGAGTCAGAAGAGGGATAGCTAACTAGCAGGTCTTTCAGGGCGTTCGACAGACCCAACCTAAACTGGCACCTTAAGGCAGGGTCATTCCACCGAGAAGCTACGCACCACTTCCTAAAGTCAGAGCAATACTCCTCAACAGGTCTCTTACCCTGACGTAAGGTCACCAGCTGACTCTCGGCAAAAGCAATCTTGTCAGTCTCGTCATAGATGAGTCCGAGAGCAGAAAAGAAGAGATCAGGAGGAAAGTTAAGGGGCGTCAGGAGCCAAGGAGAAGGCCCATTCTTGGGGCCCTTCCTGGAGCCGCGACATAATTATACCCACCCGCTGGCTCTCAGAACCTGAGGAGTGGGGCTTTAAGCGAAAATAGAGCCTACAACTCTCCCGAAAGGAGAGAAAAGTCTTCCGGTCCCCTGAGAACCGGTCGGGCAACTTGAGGTGGGGTTCAAGAGGTGAGGTGAGGGGGACTACCAAGGTAGCATCAGGCTGGTTGACCCTCTGAGCCAGGGCCTGGACCTGTAGGGAGAAACCCTGCATTTGCTGAGCCAGGGTCTCAAGGGGGTCCATAATAGTGTCAGGGACCAGGGTAGACTAGGTATGGGCTTGTGATTATGTAATGACGGGGGGTGGGGAGACAGACAAGTGAGCCCTAATCTACCCGCCACTCAGTCCCTGCCTACTTGCAACGACCCGCCCTAGGCGACGGGGTACAACTGGGCGACAGTCCCTACGCTCAATAAGTGCACGACAGACAACCAGACAAGGGTACACAGAGCTAGGGGGAGAAAGGGGCAGTTGCCCACGGCAACACCGTGAGCAACAAGAGAAGTAAACAAGCCGAGTCAAACCAGGAGTGTACGAGGTACCAAACGCAGAGCAGGAGAGTAGTCAGCAAGCCGGGGTCAATATGAAGCAAGGACAATTGTACAAGACGCTGCAGCAGGGCCAGGAAACCAAACGAAAAGAATCACAACCAAAGGAGGAACAGGAAAGGCAGGTATAAATAGACAGAGGGCGGGAGCTAGCTCCGTCTGGCCAGGCTGTGATAGGTTCTCCCACTCCTAAGCCTGCCACCCTGAGTGGTGGAAGATGGAGTCAGTCTCACAGACATAGAAGCAGGTGCAGACTGACTATCTATGGGCGTTAACCCCGAAGCTGTGCCTGGCAGATCCTTTACAGGCACCAAGTTGATTTGGAGCGTGTAACTGGTCTGGAGGAGGCTGAACTCTTAATGGTTGGTAGGGGATCAAATACTTATTTCTCTGTGCACAATGCAAATAAATATATATAATTTTGACAATGTGATTTTCTGTTGTTTTTTTTATATAATCTATCTCTCACTGGTAAAATTAACCTAGCCTAAAAATTCAAGACTGTTCATGTCTTTGACAGTGGGCAAACTTACAAAATCAACAAGGGATCAAATACTTATTTCCTTCACTGTATATCTACATATAAATATATATGTATAAAATATATGTATCAATAGCGTTTTATTTTTTTGTTAGCAGTAGTGTAGATATAGTAGTGACATAGTAGATATATAGTAGTGTAGATATATATATATAAATATATACCAGTTAGTTTTTGTGTGTGTGTGAGTATATATATGTTATAATAAAAAAATCTATATATACAAAAAAAATAATTGTTTGTTTAGTTCGTGTTAGGGCGGATTTACACGAGCGTGTGCGTTTTAACAGCTCCGTGTGTCATCAGATAGGATGTGCGGCTACGTGATTTTTGCGCAGCCGCCATCATTATGACACTTTGTTTGGATGTTGGTGAACAGAAAAGCACGTGGTGCTTTTCTGTTTCCAAACATACTTTTGACTGCTGTTGCGCGAATAACGCGCGTCACACGGAAGTGCTTCCGTGTGTTGCGCGTGATTTTCACGCACCCATTGACTTCAATGGGTGCGTGATGCGCGAAAAGCGCAGAAACATAGGACCTGTCGTGAGATTTACACAGTGGACTCACACTGCGCAAAAAATCACGGACAGTCTGCGCTGCCCCATAGACTGGCATAGGTTCGTGCGACACACGTGAAAAACACGCAGGTGGCACGGAAGTATATTGCGTTCTTGTAAATCCGCCCTCAGTGACATTATGGCGAGGAAGTTATTTAGCGCTGAGAAGGCATATGTCATGCTGTGGTCAGAGTCTGAGACCGCATCAGAAATGGCGTCAGAGATGGAACCTGTTTTAGGCAGTGACGATGATAGCGTCACTTCAGGTTCATCTTCAGGGGACGTTATCCCTGATGCAGTAGAAACAGCGGAACATGAAAGCGCAGGGCCTAGTAACACTGTAGCACGGGACAGCCTGGTCCCTCCAGTTCAGGCTCTTATATGGGCACCCGCTCCATCTTTTGGGCCTAGAATCCAAGGATTTTCTGCCACTCCTGGCACAACTGTGGACAATACAAATTTTGTCCAAATGGATTACATCCATTTATTTATTACAGACGACCTCCTAAATATCATTGTCCATTAAACAAATCTATATGCCGCTCAGTATATAAGGCAGAAACCTTCATCCACCCATGCCAGAGATTGAACGCTCAGCAATTTGCAGAAATTAAAAAAAAATATTGGGGCTCACCCTAAATATGGGTATTGTAAAAAAGTCCTCCATTAGGTCTTACTGGTCAACAAGACCAAATAAGACCGCTAATAAATTCCCACAATAATTTATTTCTACAACTCTGCACCCCTGAGCAGAATGTAAGTGTGGACGAATCCCTCCTCAACTCCCATGGAAGACTTAGCTTTCGCCAATATCTACCTTCCAAAAGGGCAAGATATGGTGCTAATCTTTATAAATTGTGTGAAATCGGGTCAGGATATACTACCGCCTTCAGAATTTATGAAGGGCGGGACCGCTCAATAAATGTTCCTGGATGCACCCCTGATCTTTCCACCAGCAGCAAAATTGTGTGGGAGATAATGCAGCCTCTGCTTCACAAGGGGTACCACCTGTACTGCGACAATTTTTATTCTAGTGTGCACCTATTTATGCATTTGCATGCTGCAAGGACCGGGGCATGTGGTACCATGCGCAAAAACCGAATTGGTTTTCCGCAGCAATTAGTGGGGAAGCGCATGGTAAAGGGGAACTTCGGTGCTTATGTATCTGAGGAATTGCTGGCGGTCAAGTACAGGGATCGCAAAGATGTATATGTGCTAAGCACGATTCATACCGCAGGAACAGTGGCAGTGAGAGAAAGGGGGGCAATATCAGACAAACACAAACCAGTAAGCGTGTCCGAATATCGAATATAACAAGTACATGGGGGGAGGATGGATTTAAGCAACCAGGTTTTACAGCCCTATATAGTGAAACACAAAACAAAAACCTGGTACAAAAAAGTGGCCATTTATCTTCTACAGGTGGCAATCCACAATTCATTTGTGCTCTATAAAAAAAAACAGAGGCAGAGACACATATCTGGATTTCCAGGAGAAAATTACCGAAGGCCTCATATTTGATGTTCAGGACACCAGAGAATGCCCCCAGTCTGAGGATGTCAAACGACTGACTGAAAGACATTTTATCATTGGCATTCCCCCAACACCAACTAGAAGCAACCCCCAGAAAAAGTGCAGCGTCTGCAGAAAAGATAGGCGCTGCAAAGATTCCCGATATTTCTGTCTTTCATGTCCCTCGCAACCAGGCCCGTGCATTCACACGTTTTAAAAAATACCGTACTGTTCTGAATTATTAGATTTTAGTTAACTAGTTGAAAATATATTTGCCCTACATTAAGTTTTTATTTTTCCAATGATTTTACTCCCAGAGTGAGGAAGGGAATGGGTGGGGGGGGTGGATGTCATGTTTGCATATTCTCTAAAGTTCATTTGCATAAACCTGCAATTTCTTATTTTAGGAAAGCCAAAAATATTAATTCCCATTATACCCCTAGATGAATACTTTTGGGATCTCTGCTTCAAGAGCAGATATTTTGAAAGGTGTTATAGAAACTCTGCTGAGTTTTGTAAAACCAGCTTTGAAAAAAAGGAGATTTGTGAAATAAGCTTCTTCTATCGTAAGCCCTCCTACATCTCTATGTGATAAATAAGGCACACATATTTGGTATCCCCATGCACGGGAGATATGGAAGAATGTGAAAGGAGATTAATTTTCTCAGTGGTCCATAATATGTGTGAAAAATGCTAGCATAAACTAACGCATTTGCCCAAAAAATGCAAATTTTATTTTGTTCCATCTTATTCAAGAAACTTTCAGAAGAAAACGAGACTTTCTAAAAATATGATAAACCCCTTGAAGAAAACCTCGTGGGGTCTACTTGTGTGAATGAAGTCATTCAGGGGGTGTTTCTAATGTTTCAGTAGCATTAGGCCCCCCAGAAAACAGTATGCTGCTATAAAATCAAGTGCAGAATTCCTGGACCGAAAAGGCCAAAAAGCCTCCTTTTAATCCAAGACCTGGCACATGCCCCCACAGTGAATAAAGCACACATATTTGGTATCCCCATGCACGGGAGAAGTGGCGGAATGTGAAAGGAGATAAATTTTGTCCGTGGTCTATACTGTGTGACGAAAAAAACCTTGCAGAAACTGACGCATTTGCTAAATTCTTGCATTTTTTTCCAATTTGGCGAACTTTAGAGAAAAAAATAAAAATGATGTATAGTGACAAATGCCATTAAAACAAAGCTGGATCTGTCCTTAAAAAAGAGTGTAAAATTCAAAGATGAACTTTATTCACCTGCAGAGCTATAATCTTCTAAAGAAGCGCAGAGAGCCTAGTCCTTAACCGGTTAATTCCTGTGAAACGCCTAAAGGGCTAAAATACTTTCTGAATGCTGTTTTGAATACTTTGAGGGGTGCAGTTCTCAACATGGGGTGATTTATGGGGACTTTCTAATATATAAGGCACTCAAAGCCACTTCACAACTGAACTGGTCCCTGAAAAAACAGCCTTTTAAAATTTTCTTGAAATTTAAATTTAAACTTAAAATCTAACATTTAAATTTAAAATTTTACCTACGTAGTGCAATGTATTAGATCTGTCAGTTATTCACTGACAGCAAGCCGATTATGCTTCGCCTCCCAGCGGGGCCAAATCGGCTTCCGTAATGGCAGAGCAGGAGGCCATTGTGTCTCCTGTTGCCATAGCAGCAGTCGCCAGTCCTGATTGACTGTCAGGGTTGACGATCTGCTAGCAACCGCTAAGATGCAGCGATCGCTTTCGATTGCTGCATCGAAGGGGTTAATGGCAGGGATCGGACCTAGCTCAGTTTCCTGCCGTTACAGGTGGATGTCAGCTGTAACATACAGCTGACTTCCACCGCTGATGACGCCGGATCAGCTCCTGAGTCGGCACCATCTTGCCGGCAGCTACGAAAGCCGATCAGGCTCCGCCGCGGGCGGATCTTGACCGGCTTCCGTGCTAGGCAGATCGGGAGGCCAGTATTAGACCTCCGGTTGCCATTGCAGCCACCGGAACCCCAGCAATTTCATTGCTGGGGTTCCGATGAGCTGCAAAGTACTTAAATGTAGCGATCGCGTTTGAACGCTGCATTGAAGGGGTTAATGGCGGGGATCGAAGCTAATTTCGGTCCCCACCATTACAGCCAGATGTCAGCCGTAAGATACCGCTGAGATCCGGCGATGATGGCACCGGCTCAGCTTCTGAGACGGTGCCAAGCATGTGGCATATGGATACGGCAAATTGCGGGAAGCACTAGTTTTTCATGGTTTACCCATACGCCAAATGTCGGGAAGGGGTTAAGTAAGATTTTCTGTTTGGCAAAAATTTGGAGATATTAAGAAGTTGAGATGCTAGGTCAAACAAATCTTCCTATGGTGCTCCCCCAAAATGCCCTGATGAAGCTGTCAGATGGATTTAGAAAGCGAATCCAGTCCATTGTCTAGAGCAGGGGTCTCAAACTCGGCCGGGTAAGTGGGCCACATATGGAAAAAATGGAAAGTTGACGGGCCGCATTACTTTCAAATTTGATACAATACAAAATTATTGTTAATCAATTAGTTATTTGAACTACTATAACACTATATTACAATAATACTACAGTACTATAATAATACCGCTAGGTTTAAAATTAGAGAGAATTCTCCACGTGCTTATTTCAACAATCCAGTTTTCAAGTTTAAGTGTCGCTAAATGCAGCCCGGCGGCTCAGTTGGCAGTGTTTGGCAGACACACATGTCAAGATTGGGCAGCACCTTTTTAGATAGTGCCACATAGTCCTCTGTACTTAGTGCCACAGAGTCCTCTGTAGATAATGCCCCAGTGCCCTCTGTAGATAATGTCACAGTGCCCTCTGTAGATAATGCCCCAGTGCCCTCTGTAGATAATGCAACACACCCCTAGATAATGCCACAGTTTCCTCTGTAGATACTGCCAAACACCCACTTGTAGATAATGCCACAGTGCCCTCTGTAGATGCTGCCACAGTGCCCTCTGTAGATGCTGCCACAGTGCCCTCCGTAGATGCTGCCACAGTGCCCTCTGTAGATACTGCCACAGTGCCCTCTGTAGATGCTGCCACAGTGCCCTCCGTAGATGCTGCCACATTGCCATCTACAGATGCTGCCACAGTGCCCTCTGCAGATAACGCCACACACAACCCAAGTAGATAGCTCCATTGGGGCTTCCTCTAAGAGAGGAATCCCCAGCCAGAGCGTTGCCGATGCTTTGGCTCGGGATTCCTCTGCTGTTGGAGCCCCTGACGTCACTGTCCATACACAGTGACGTCAGGGGATCCTCCTGGAAAGGAATGTGATATTAGGGGCAACCCCAAAGCCGGTGTGTCAGAGCAGAGCACTGGTATTGGCTCTGCACCGGAACTCTGGCGAAGCCACTGACATCAGTGTCCATATATGGACAGTGATGTCAGGGGCTTACCCAGAGCTGGAGTCCCGGAGCAGAGCCGCTTCTAGCACTCTGCGTGGGATTCCAGCTCTGCTCCTGACATCACTGTCCATATATGGACTTGGATGTCAGGGGCAACCCCAGAGCTGGAGTCCCGGGCAGAGCGATAGTAGGCTCTTCCTGGGACTCCAGCTGTACTCCTGACATCACTGGAATTCCTGCTTTGAGGAAGCTCCTGACATCACTGTCGATGTATGGACAGCGATGTTAGAGGCTTCCCTAGAGTCCCTGAGCAGAGCCTATACTAGCGCTCTGCACGGGACTCCGGCTCTGGGGAAGCCCCAGACATCGGTGTCCATATGTGGACAGCGATGTCAGGGAATTCCACAGAGTCCCGGAGCAGAGCCTATACTAGCGCTCTGCCCGGGACTCCACTCTGGGGAAGACCCTGACAACACTGTCCATATATGGACAGCGATGTCAGGGAGTTCCACAGAGTCCCGGAGCAGAGCCTATACTAGCGCTCTGCACGGGACTCTGGCTCTGTGGAAGCTTCAGACATCGCTGTCCATATGTGGACAGCGATGTCAGAAGATTCCACAGAGTCCCGGAGCAGAGCCTATACTAGCGCTTTGCCCAGGACTCCACTCTGGGGAAGACCCTGACATCACTGTCCATATATGGACAGCGATGTCAGGGAATTCCACAGAGTCCCGGAGCAGAGCCCATACTAGCGCTCTGCCCGGGACTCCGCTCTGGGGAAGACCCTGACAACACTGTAAATGTTACGAGGCGGGGTGTGGACCCACTGGGCCGTACCGTGTAGCGGGATGGCAGCTGGCCAAACAGATAAGGTATAGAGTCTATAGTCCAGAAAAGGGTACCAAAGGCAATGTAGACAGTAGCAAGGCAGGCTCGGCTGGGACCAGGCAGCAGGTAGACGTCAGGCGTGGAGTACTAGAACAGGCGTGGAGATGCAGCACAACACGACAACAGCTCAGCACGGCAGTAGACCAGGATGGTACAGATAGCACGGGAAACAGGATACAGGAACGGGAAACACTTGGAAGCTCCAAGACAATTAGGAGACCATTTTGAAGACAGACTAAGGGAAACAACAACAACGATCAGGCGAGGATAAGAAGGACGGTGACCCTCTTATAGTCCAGGAGTTCATGAGTAGGGTGATGATGATTTTCAGGTGCGCGCACTGGCCCTTTAAGAGCGGGCACGAGCGCGCGCACCCTCCGAGAGACAGGTTCGATACCCGGAAGTGAGTGCCGGCGCCTCACAGGGGGACGACGCAGCACAGCAGTAGGACGTCCATGGCCGCGGTCATCAAGGGGTAAGTTAGAACGACAGACCGCGGCCATAGACGTTACAGTATCCCCCCTCTTATGCCCCCTCTTCTTGGGACCAGAACGGAAGAGAAACTTCCTTATCGGGACAGGGGCATCGATGTTCCCCTCTGGCTCCCAAGACCTCTCTTCTGGGCCGAATCCCCTCCAATCCAGCAAATCAAACGTCCTTCCTCCAACCCTCTTGGTGGCTAGAATCTCCCTTACCTCGCAAGTCCCTGACGAACCGCCAGGAGCCACTGCGGTACTAGGAGTCCTAGAGTAGCGGTTCAGGACCACAGTCTTCAGCAAGGATACATGGAAGGAGTTCGGGATCTTCAGTGTAGGGGGCAGCCACAGCTTGTACGACACCGGGTTAAATAGTAGCAGGATCTCGAAGGGTCCGAGAAACCTGGGAGCAAATTTGCAGGACGGCACTCTCAGCCAGATATTGTTTGAAGACAACCAGTCTCTCGTTCCAGGAAGAAACTGAGGAGGATCCCGTCTTCTAGTATCTGCTTTTCTCTTCATGCGATCTACCGCCAGCAGAATAGAAGATCGGGTCTGTTGCCATATTTGCAGAAAGTCCCTGAAGGTCGAGTCAGCTGCAGGCACCTGGGACATAGTAGAGACAGGTAGAGGTATACGAGGCTGTTGACCGTAGACTATGAAGAACCGGCTGGAGGTGGTGGAGTCACTAGTATGGTTGTGATAGGAGAATTCTGCCCACGGAAGCAGCTGCACCCAGTCATCATTTCGTCTGGATAGTTCTCCATAATTTGGTTAATCCTCTCGACTTGCCCATTGGACTGGGGATGATAGGCCGAAGAGAAGCCCAACTTTACACCAAGGAGACCGCAGAGTGCACTCCAAAACTTCGAAGTGAACTGGACCCCTCGATCCGAAACAATACGCAGGGGCAAGCCATGCAGACGGAAGATGTGTTGCATGAAGAGGTCAGCCAGTCGAGCAGCAGAAGGCAGGCCAGTCAGGGGAACAAAATGAGCCATTTTAGAGAATCGATCCACCACCACCCAGATCACACTGCAACCCGCAGAGAGAGGGAGATCCGTGACAAAGTCCATTGCAACATGCTGCCAGGGGGCATCGGGCACAGGCAGTGGTTGGAGAAGACCAGATGGTCTGGAGTGGGCAACTTTTATTACCTGCGCATACCCTGTATGAAGAGACGAAGTCCCTGATGTCTTTGGGCAGCGTGGGCCACCAGAACTGACGGGCGATTAGGTCTTGGGTCTTACGAGTCCCCGCGTGACCTGCCAGATGAAGCTGTGACCCCAGCAAAGATTTCTTCCTCTGTCTGCCAGACATACAAAAGTTCTTCCTGGAGGAATGTCTCTAACCTGCAGAGGGTTCACAAAGAAGATGAAGGAAGGATCAATAATATTCTGTGGGGACTCCACAGTGTCGTCTGTTTAGAATGACCTAGACAAGGCATCAGCCTTCACATTCTTGTCGGCAGGTCAGTGGTGGAGTTCGAACCGCAACCGAGCAAAGAATAACGACCACCTGGCTTGACGAAGATTCAACCGTTGAGCCGTCTGTAAATAGGTCAGATTCTTGTGATCCGTGTAGAACAGGATAGGGTGGACTGCATCTTCCAGTAAATGTCTCCACTTCTGCAGGGCCAGCTTGATGGCCAGTAACTCCCGATCCACATTTTGGCATTCATACCCTTCTTTGAGAGGGAAGAAATGGGGGCTGTCAATGACGAAAAGTTGGGGATGAACAGCCGGTAGAAGTTGGCGAATCCCAGGAAGCGTTGTATGGCCCTTAAGCCTTGGGGGCGTGGCCACTCCAGGACAGCCTGTAATGTCGGGGTAGGGAGACAGACAAGTGAGCCCTAATCTACCCGCCACTCAGTCCCTGCCTACTTGCAACGACCCGCCCTAAGCGACGGGGTACAACTGGGCGACGGTCCCTACACTCAATAGATGCACGACAGACAAACAGACAAGGGTACAAAGAAGCCAGGGAAATGAGGAAGTTGCCCACGGGGACACCGTGAGTAACAAGCGAAGTGAACGAGCCGAGTCAAACCAGGAGATGAGAGAGGTACAAAAACGCAGAGCAGAAGAGTGGTCAGTAAAGCCAAGGTCAATCACAAACAGAGGATCAGTAGTTCAAGAAGCTGCAGCAGGGCCAGGAAACCAGCAAAGAAGAATCACAAGCAAAGGAGGAACAGGAAAGGCAGGTATAAAAAGACAGAGGGCGGGAGCTAGCTCCGTCTGGCCAGGCTGTGATAGGCTCTCCCACTCCTAAGCCTGCCATCCTGGGTGGTGGAAGATGGAGTCAGTCTCACAGACATAGAAGCAGGTGCAGACTGATTACCTATGGGCGTCGACACAGAAGTTGTGTCTGGCAGATCCTTTACAGTACCCCCCCTTTTATGAGGGGTCACCGGACCCTTTCTAGGTGGACCTGGTTTATTGGGGAAACGAAGGTGGAACCTCCTGAGCAATACCCCAGCGTGAACATCCCGGGCGGGTACCCAAGTCCTCTCCTCAGGCCCGTATCCCCTCCAATGGACCAGGTACTGGAGGGAGCCTTGGACCATCCTGCTGTCCACAATCTTGGCCACCTCGAATTCTGCCCCCTCAGGGGTGAGAACAGGGACCGGAGGTTTCCTCGAGGGAGCCAAGGACGGGGAGCAGCGTTTAAGGAGGGAGGCATGAAACACGTCGTGTACTCGAAAAGACGGGGGCAACTCCAGTCGGAAGGACACAGGGTTAAGGACTTCAATGACCTTGTATGGCCCTATAAACCAGGGAGCAAACTTCTTGGACGGGACTTTAACGCGCACATTTTTTGACGATAGCCACACCAAATCCCCGACCACAAACAAGGGGTTAGCAGAACATCTTCTATCTGCCTGAGTCTTTTGTATGCTCTGGGACGCCTCTAGGTTCTTCTGAACCTGGGCCCAGACTGTGCACAGTTCCCGATAAACGACATCTACCTCGGGATTGTTGGAACTACCAGGTGAAACGGAAAAGAACCGTGGATTAAACCCAAAATTACAGAAAAAGGGGGAGACCCCTGACGAGTTACTTACTCGGTTATTAAGGGAAAATTCAGCAAGGGGATGAATGAGACCCAATCATATTGACAGTCAGAGATAAAACACCTTAAATATTGTTCTAGAGACTGATTAGTCCTCTCAGTTTGGCCATTAGTTTCAGGATGGAAGGCAGAGGAGAAGGACAGATCAATCTCCAACTTTTTACAGAAGGCTCTCCAAAACAATGAAACAAATTGTACCCCTCTGTCAGAAACAATATTGACAGGGACCCCATGGAGACGCAGGATGTGTTTGACAAACAAGGTAGCTAACGTCTTAGCATTGGGTAGTTTCTTGAGGGGCACAAAGTGGCACATCTTACTGAAGCGGTCTACTACAACCCACACCACCGACTTGCCTTGAGATGGAGGCAAATCGGTGATGAAATCCATGGAGATATGGGTCCAAGGTCTCTGGTGAACGGGCAAAGAACATAGTAAGCCCGCTGGTCGGGACCTGGGAGTCTTGGACCTAGCACAAACTTCACAAGCGGCGACGTAGGCCTTAACATCTTTGAGCAACCCAGGCCACCAATAGTTTCTGGCAATGAGGTGCTTGGTACCCAGGATGCCTGGATGGCCAGATTCAAATTCAAATTCATGATTTTCCCTAAGTACCCTTAGCCGGAATTGCAGGGGAACAAACAGCTTGTTGTCAGGAAGGCTCCCGGGAGCTGAACCTTGATCAGCCGCAATTTCAGAGACTAAATAAGAATCAATAGAGGAAATGATTATACCTGGAGGCAAAACACAAGCAGGATCTTCCTCCGAAGGAGGGCTGGCCATGAAGCTACGCGACAGTGCATCAGCCTTAATATTTTTAGACCCAGCTCTATAGGTGACCAAAAAGTTGAATCTGGTAAAAAATAACGCCCATCGAGCTTGTCTCGGGTTTAGCCTCCGGGCAGATTCTAGGAAAACCAGATTCTTGTGGTCGGTAAGGACCGTTACCTGGTGCCTAGCCCCCTCCAGGAAGTGGCGCCACTCTTCAAATGCCCATTTAATGGCTAAGAGTTTGCGGTTGCCAATATCATAGTTACTCTCAGTGGGCGAAAACTTCCTGGAGAAGTAGGCACAGGGGCGGAGATGGGTGAGGGACCTGGTACCCTGGGACAAGACAGCCCCCACTCCCACCTCGGATGCGTCAACCTCCACGATAAATGGCTCCATTTGGTTGGGCTGAACCAGCACTGGGGCCGAGATAAAGCACTTCTTAAGGACCTCAAAAGCCTGGACAGACTCAGGAGGCCAGTGGAGGAGATCAGCACCTTTGCGAGTGAGATCCGTAAGAGGCTTAGCGATGATCGAGAAGTTAGCAATAAATCTCCTGTAATAATTAGCGAACCCCAGGAAGCACTTTAACGCCTTCAGGGAGGCAGGTTGGACCCATTCCGCCACAGCCTGGACCTTGGCGGGGTCCATGCGGAATTCATGAGGAGTGAGGATTTGACCCAAAAACGGTATCTCCTGCACCCCAAACACACATTTTTCGTTGTTAGCAAACAGTTTGTTTTCCCGAAGGGCCTGGAGCAGCTTCCTGACATGCTCAATGTGGGAGGACCAGTCCTTGGAAAACACAAGTATGTCATCAAGGTACACTACAAGAAATACCCCCAGGTAGTCTCTTAAAACCTCATTTATGAAATTCTGGAAGACCGCGGGAGCATTACACAATCCAAAGGGCATGACGAGGTATTCGAAATGACCTTCGGGCGTGTTAAACGCAGTCTTCCACTCATCCCCCTCTTTAATGCGGATAAGGTTATTAGCCCCCCATAGATCAAACTTAGAGAACCATTGGGCCCCCTGAACCTGATTGAAGAGATCAGGAATCAAAGGAAGGGGATACTGGTTCCTTACAGTGACCTTATTCAAGTTTCGGTAGTCAATGCATGGCCTAAGACCACCATCTTTCTTCCCTACGAAGAAGAAGCCAGCACCTACCGGAGAAGTAGAGGGGCGAATGTAACCCTTGGCCAGGCATTCCTGGATATACTCTCTCATGGCTTCACGTTCGGGACAAGAGAGATTAAATATCCTACCCTTAGGGAGCTTAGCTCCTGGTACCAAATCAATTGCGCAATCGTATTCTCTATGAGGTGGTAACACTTCGGAGGCCTCTTTAGAGAAAACATCAGCGAAGTCCTGAACAAACTCAGGTAGAGTGTTCACCTCCTCAGGGAGAGAAATAGAATTAACAGAAAAACATGACGTCATGCATTCATTATCCCATTTGGTAAGATCCCCAGTATTCCAGTCAAACGTGGGATTATGCAACTGCAACCAGGGAAGGCCTAAAACCAAATCGGACGATAATCCCTGCATCAACAGTACAGAGCACTGCTCCAAATGCATGGAGCCAACAAGGAGTTCAAAAACAGGGGTATGCTGTGTAAAATAACCATTAGCAAGAGTAGTGGAGTCGATACCCACTACCGGGACAGGTTTAGGCAAATCAATCAATGGCATAGCTAGAGACATAGCAAATTCCACAGACATAATATTAGCAGAAGACCCTGAATCCACGAAGGCACTGCCGGTAGCAGACTTACCACCAAAAGAGACCTGAAAGTGAAGCAAGATTTTATTACGTCTCATATTTACGGAAAATACCTGTGCGCCTAAGTGACCTCCCCGATGGTCACTTAGGCGCGGACGTTCTTCCGGCTGCTTATTCTTACGCCTAGGACAGTTGTTCACTTGATGCTTGTCATCCCCACAGTAGAAGTAGAGACCATTCTTCCTGCGGAACTCTCTACGTTGTTGGGGGGACACGGAGGCCCTGAGTTGCATAGGTACCTCCGAGTCTTCCGTGGAAGAATGAAGCAACGAAACCTCGGGAGGCATCATGTGGGAGTCAGAGGAGAAAACACAAACACGTTCAAGTTGTCGTTCCCTGAGACGTCGGTCAAGTCGTACCGCTAAAGCCATAACCTGATCTAGGGAGTCAGAAGAGGGATAGCTAACTAGCTGGTCTTTCAGGGCGTTCGACAGACCCAATCTAAACTGGCACCTTAAGGCAGGGTCATTCCACCGAGAAGCTACGCACCACTTCCTAAAGTCAGAACAATACTCCTCAACAGGTCTCTTACCCTGACGTAAGGTCACCAGCTGACTCTCGGCAAAGGCAGTCTTGTCAGTCTCGTCATAAATGAGCCCGAGAGCAGAAAAGAAAAGATTAACGGAGGAAAGTTCAGGGGCGTCAGGAGCCAAGGAGAAGGCCCATTCTTGGGGCCCGTCCTGGAGCCGGGACATAATTATACCCACCCGCTGGCTCTCAGAACCAGAGGAGTGGGGCTTTAAGCGAAAATAGAGCCTACAACTCTCCCGAAAAGAGAAAAAAGTCTTCCGGTCCCCTGAGAACCGGTCAGGCAACTTTAGGTGGGGTTCCAGAGGTGAGTTGAGGGGCACTACCAGGGTAGCATCAGGCTGGTTCTCCCTCTGAGCCAGGGCCTGGACCTGTAGGGAGAGGCCTTGCATTTGCTGAGCCAGGGTCTCAAGGGGGTCCATAGTAGCGTCAGGGACCAGGGTAGACTAGGTATATGAGCTTGTGATTAGATAATGTCGGGGTAGGGAGACAGACAAGTGAGCCCTAATCTACCCGCCACTCAGTCCCTGCCTACTTGCAACGACCCGCCCTAAGGCGACGGTCCCTACACTCAATAGGTGCACGACAGACAAACAGACAAGGGTACAAAGAAGCCAGGGAAATGGGGAAGTTGCCCACGGGGACACCGTGAGCAACAAGCGAAGTGAACGAGCCGAGTCAAACCAGGAGATGAGAGAGGTACAAAAACGCAGAGCAGAAGAGTGGTCAGTAAAGCCAAGGTCAATCACAAGCAGAGGATCAGTAGTTCAAGAAGCTGCAGCAGGGCCAGGAAACCAGCAAAGAAGAATCGCAAGCAAAGGAGGAACAGGAAAGGCAGGTATAAATAGACAGAGGGCGGGAGCTAGCTCCGTCTGGCCAGTCTGTGATAGGCTCTCCCACTCCTAAGCCTGCCATCCTGGGTGGTGGAAGATGGAGTCAGTCTCACAGACATAGAAGCAGGTGCAGACTGATTACCTATGGGCGTCGACACAGAAGTTGTGTCTGGCAGATCCTTTACACAGCCTTTACCTTCTCAGGGTCCATTTTAAGGCCCTGATCGGAGATAATGTAGCCCAGGAAGGGAAGAGATCTTTTTTCAAACATGCACTTCTCCAGCTTGGCGTAAAGATGATTCTCCCTTAAACGAAGCAACACCTGGTGGACATGACTCTGATGAGTTACTGGATCTGGGGAAAAAATCAAAATGTCATCGAGATACACCACAACACAGATATAAAGGAGATCACGAAAAATGTCATTGACAAATTCTTGAAACACAGCGGGGGCGTTACACAGGCCAAAGGGCATAACTAGGTATTCATAGTGCCCGTCACGAGTATTAAATGCGGTCTTCCACTCATCACCCTGACGAATCCGAATCAGGTTGTAGGCCCCCCGCAAGTCCAGTTTAGAAAAAAAAATTGTCCCCCGTATGCGATCGAACAGTTCCGAAATTAAAGGCAAAGGGTACCTTTTCTTCACCGTGATCCGATTGAGGCGTCGGTAGTCAATGCAGGGACGGAGGGATCCATCCTTCTTCTTGACAAAGAAGAAACCGGCTCCGGCCGGGGATGAGGATTTACGAATGAAGCCCCTCTCCAGATTCTCCTTAATATAGGTCGACATAGACTGAGTCTCTGGCAGGCAGAGAGGGTATACTCTACCGCGAGGAGGGGATGAATCAGGAACCAAGTCAATCGGACAATCATAGGCACGATGAGGCGGCAAGGTCTCTGCTTCCTTCTTGTCGAAGACATCAGCAAACTGAGAGTATTACGGAGGCAACCGTGCCAATGACTGATGCGGAGAAGGCTGCAGTGGATGGATATGACCCAGACAGAGGTCGGGACACTCGGGAGTTCCAATCCAGGACTGGGGCATGCAAACGAAGCCAAAGCAAACCCAGCAGCACGGGGTTGACGGCCTTGGGCAGAACAAACAGGGAGAGGAGCTTAGTGTGAAGAGCTCCCATTTGAAGTCTCAATGGCTTGGTCATGGAAAAAACTGGATCAGGCAAAGGCAGTCCATCTACCGAGGCAACGACCAATGGTCTTTCAAGGCGGACAGTGGGCAACTGGAGAAGATCCACAAGGTCTTGACAGATGAAATTAGCTGCAGAGTACACGTAGGCAAAAACCGCATGGAGCCTCTCGCCAGCGACGATGGTCACGGCAATAAACATTTTGGAAGAGAGTTCACGATTAAATGCAGTAGCGCCCAGGGTTGTCTCTCCAACCAAACCTAGGCGTTGTTTTTTTTTTTGTTTCTGTGGACACAGACGCACGACATGGCCGGCGAGACAGCAATACAGACAGTGCCCTGAGGTGCGTCTGCGCTGTTTCTCTTGTATAGATAATTTTAGGCAATCCACCTGCATCGGCACCTCAGGCGTAGCAGTAGATGAAGGCAAGGGGGGGTTGTTGATAGTTGGGCGCCAATCTAAGAAGCCGTCCCTCCTGTTGCATCTCATGAGACCTCTCCCTGAACCTTATATCTACCCGAGTAGCCAGAAGAATCAGGTCGTCCAAAGCAGGTGGTAGGTCTTGGGCAGCAAGTTCGTCCTTGCTCCTGGGCGACAGGCCATGCCAGAAAGATGCCACCAAGGCCTCATTGTTCCAGGACAGCTCTCCCGCCAGGGTCCGGAACTGGATCGTGTATTCGCCCATGGAGGAGTCCTCTTGGCAAAGGTTGAAGATAGCCGTGGCTGCCGACGAAACACGTCCTGGCTCCTCAAAAACAGTACGGAACAACCGCACGAACCCCTGGAAGTCTCGAGTTTCGGGTCCCTGTCGTTCCCAGATTGGGTTCCCCATGCCAGGGTCTTGCCAGCAAGTAGGGACATGATCTTGGTTCCGTCCGACGGAAATGCTCGGGCGTGGAGAGAAAAATGGATATAGCATTGGTTCAGAAATCCCCTACACTTACTTGTGTCTCCATGGAACCAAGAAGGTAATGGCAGAGAGAACCGGGAATCTGAACCGGAACCGCCAGGAGGAGTAGCAGGAGGGTCAGTCGGAGGAGCTTGTATAGAGGAAATGAAAGCAGTTAGCGCCCCTAGCTGCTGCACAATGGAGTCCACTGCTACAAGAAGTTGATCCTGTCTTGTTCGGAAATCCTGCAGGTCCACCTGCATGGCTTGGGAGGGTGAGATGCCCTTAAATTGACCAGCGGGGTCCATGGCCTGAGCGTACTGGGTGTGGACCCACTGGGCCGTACCGCGTAGCGGGATGGCAGCTGGCCAAAACAGGTAAGGTATAGAGTCTATAGTCCAGAAAAGGGTACCAGAGGCAATGTAGACAGTAGCAAGGCAGGCTCGGATGGGACCAGGCAGCAGGTAGACGGCAGGCGTGGAGTAGTAGAACAGGCGTGGAGATGCAGCACAACATGACAACAACTCAGCACGGCAGTAGACTAGGATGGTACAGTTAGCACGGGAAATAGGATACAGGAACGGGAAACACTGGGAAGCTAGAAGACACTTAGGAGAGTGCAATACAGACTAAGGAAAACAACAACGCTCAGGCGAGGATAAGAAGGATGGTGACCCTCTTATAGTCCAGGAGTTCATGAGTAGATGATGATGATTTTCAGGTACACCCACACCCGCACCGCGCACCCTCCACGAGACAGGCTCGATACACGGAAGTGTGTGCCGGCGCCTCACAGGGGGACGACGCAGCACAGCAGCAGGACGTCCATGGCCGCGGTCATTAAGGGGTAAGTTAGAACAGCAGACCGCAACCACAGACGTTACAGTCCATATGTGGATAGCAAGGTCAGAGGATTCCACAGAGTCCCGGAGCAGAGCCTATACTAGCGCTCTGCCCGGGACTCCGCTCTGGGGAAGACCCTGACAACACTGTCCATATATGGCTGATGCTAGTTTTATCTTTTGTTCAGATTCTAAATCTAGGTTAGAGGACTTCGCAGAGGACTAATTCAGAAGAGAAACAGTCTCTCTGTCGTTAGTCCTGACAAGGGAATGCACCGAAGATACTGAGGAGGAACAGCACCTGTCAGTGGTACTGAGAAGATTCAAAGGGACTGCTATTTGGGATGGCAGTCGTTCTGAAGCCTGTAACATGGACTGGCAGAGTCTGGGAAGGTCGCCTATGGCCTGGGTTAAGTACCTGGCCAAGTCAGGGGGGCCACATCCAGGGCGCATTAGAGGGATCCTGAGAGGGCCTGTGAAGAAGGCACTAAAAGCAGAGAGAGTTAGGCTGGCCACAAGGAAATTTTATTGCTCGCAGTGAGCTTTTATGAGCGTTCTAGAAATAGCATAGCAGGTCCTTTAAATGATTAACAATGGGGGGATATATTAGTGAATACACCCGGATTATCCTTAAGTGAGGCCCAGAGGTATTCTCAGATGCTGTTAATCCATCACAGGGTTGGATCTATAGGAGAAGCAAACTGCCCTCGCTGTGATATTAAGGATGCTCACCTCCTACACATGATGTGGGATCTTGCCCTATTGGGGCCTTTTTGGAATGAGATAATAGCTTTGATACATAGAGTAGATGGTATCTCGGTTCGGGCAGATCCCAAGGTCTGTATTTTGTGACTGTTTGAAGAAAGTGAAGCTAATGAGGGAATTTCTGTGGGAATTCTTAGAATATTATACTAGAGAGTTGATTGCCAAACATTGGATACACTCCCCACTCCACCCGACAATAACAGAATTTATTGCAAAAATGAACAACACCATTAGACTGGAAAAGGGAGAGAATATGGGGGCCTTGGATAGATACACTGGGAGTACCTTCACCACATTTGCAAAGGACTTCATTTGCTGTACCTGGATGAAAGGTTAGATTATGACATACTACCGATGTTATTGTGGAACTACCGACAGTTATATATTATTCTATTCTCAATCGTGTATATTAGGATTTCTTGATGTATGTATAATTGGTGCCAACACTGTTGCTTTGATAAGTTGTGTACAAACAATGTTGCACAATAGTTTTTGTACAAGAAGGGTGGGTTAGGGAGGCTCTGGGGGGGGGGGGGTTATTGTCTATGTATGTTTTATTTTTATAAAACTGTCAATAAAAACGTATTTGATTTAAAAAAAACAAAATCAACATAGCAAATCGGTGGTTGGACACACATCTATCAGACATTTATGGCATACCTTGTGGACATTTTGTCATAAAAATCTAAAAGAGGAATACCACTTTAAATGCCGAATGTGTCACTGACCAAGTGGAACCTAACACCATCGCCAGGAGTCTCAGCAGCCAGACCTGCAGTATTAAGCGGATTGGTAGGGCAGCTTTCATATGAACAAGGGTTGTGCAGATTGGAGAAATCCTTTAGGGTATGGTCCCAAGTAGTGTCAACCGCAAACTGTTTCCGCATGTGGTGGCCAGGGATTTCAAACAGATTGTTATTCACCACATGATTTTTCGCAAAACTGCACGCTCACTGTGTCAACATATTAACCCATTATGTACGTAACTGTACGTGATAAGGGTTAAGAGGAAGTATGGAACGTGCTCACGGGCTGAGCGCGCTCCATACACAGTGGGCGATGGCTATGTAATACAGCCGACACCTCACTGCAACACGTGGAATCAAAGATCACTTTGATTCCGTCCGTTTAACACCTTAAATGCTGCGGGCAATCGCGACCGCGGTACTTAAAGTGTTAGAATCAGGGGGGCGACCACTCAAACATGCCATCTCGCCGCCCCCACGGCACGATCGGCCGGTTACAACGGTTGTTATGGCAAACTGGGGGCCTAATAGAGGCCCCCAGGTCTGCCATCTTCGTACTTCTCTGAAGCTCTCAGAATCGCGATATACTGCAATACATTAGTTTTGCAGTATATCATGCAAGCTATCCAACGATTGCTGCTTCAAGTCCCCTAGGGGGACTAATAAAAAAAGTAAAAAATAGTTAAATAAAGGGTTTTTTTATGTTCCAAAAAAAAAAAGTATTAAAAGTTCAAAAAATCCCTTTTCAAATTTTTGCCATAAATCAATGTTAAAAAAAATAAAAGTTAACATAACCGGAATCGCCGTGCCTGTAAAAGTTAGAACTATCACAATATAGCATTGTTTAACCCGCTCGGTGAATGCCGTAAAAAATATATATTTATAAAACCCGCAAATTGCTGGTCACCTTAGCGCTCCAAAAAATCAAATAAAAAGTGCTCAAAAAGTCTCATATGCCCCAAAATGGTATCGGTGAAAACTACCGCTCGCACTGCAAAATTTAAGCGCCTCACATCGTTAAATTGATTAAAAAATGAAAAAGTTATGGCTCTCAGAATATGTCGACACAAAAGATTTTTTTAATTTAGCAAATGGTTTTATTTTTTGAAAAGTGGTAAAACATATAAATTTGGCATTGCCGTAATCGTTTCAACCTGCAGAATAAGGTGAATATGTCGTTTTTACCACCTGATGGACGCCGTAAAACAAAAAACCCCCAAAAATAGTGTAATCACTGTTTTTTGCTCATTTCACCACACAAATATTTTTTTTCAGATTCCCAGTACATTATGCGGTAGAATAAATAGTGGCATGAAAACCTACAACTTGTGCCGCAAAAAACAAGACCTCATATTGCTATGTCGACGAAGAAATAGATAAGTTATGGCTTTTGGAAGGCGGGGAGGAAAAAACTAAAATGAAAAACTCAAATTGGCCTGGTCTTTAAGGGGTTAAGGCCATTATGCTAATATCTTACTATTGTTCAAGAAAAAAAAGTTGTAAACAACACACAACTGCTCTAATACTTGTGGTGACTTTGCACTTATAAGGCAATATGAACTTCATCCACATTTAGGGCTTGCCCACATGTTATGGTAGCAGCAAAGTGGGTGAGATTGAACAAATCTCATCCACACGCTGCATAAATATTGAGCGGAAATGGACCTACGGTGCAGAATTTTATTCCACGGCATGTCAATTGTATTTGCGTAATCTCTGTATATTTGCTGCGGGTTTTCCCCATTGCATTCAATGGGGAGGTATAACCCACAACAAATAGCAGTTATGGCGTTTTTTGCGGTGGCTGCGCAGCAATTGCACAACAAAAAACGCAACTCTGAAAAAAAATCTATACTTACCTAGGAGTCTGTGTTTCTTCCTCCAGGTCGACCGCCTGGGATGATGTTTCATCCTATGTGACTGCTGCAGCCACTCACAGGCCGTAGCGGCGGCCACATGGGATGAAACATCATCCCAAGAGGACGGCCTGGATGACGTCAGATGGGGAGGTAAAACCCACAACAAATAGCAGTTGTTGCGTTTATTGCAGTGGAATCGCATCGATTTCACCGCAAAAAACGCAAATAAAAAAAAATTAATCTTGTACTTACCCAGAAGTCTGTGTTTCTTCCTCCAGGACGGCCTCTTGGGATGACATTTCATCCCAAGTGACTGCTGCAGCCAATCACAGGCTGTAGCGGCGGTCACATGGGATGAAACATCATGGAGAGGGCCGGCTTCCTGGAATGATGTTTCATCCCATGTGACCGCCGCTGCAGCAGTTTACTGGGATGAAACGTCACCCCAAGAGGCCGGCCTGCACTGCAGTTTGGTGCAGTTTTTCACGCGGAATTCCCTGCAGCCACAGGAGTGGATACCGCAGCCCGGTACCAAATGATCCATGCCTGGGATTAGTCCGCGGCCAGGTGGTTGGGGGCCATTGCTCTAGAACAGAGGCACTAGTCTTTTGTCCATATGCACATAATTTGTATTGCCTATAGCAGTGCTTGTCAAACCGTGTGGCGGGCCTTACCAGTGAGGTGCACCCAAGCTGGGGAGGTAGTTTTCGCAAAAAAAGGGATCATACGCTGCAAAGTCCTTTTCCTGGCTGCAGCAATCTCTTGTTTAGTAACACAAGACTGGATTTCAAGCTGCGGTTTTGGTGCATTTTTTTGCTCTGTAATCATGACTAAAAAAACGCACCAAAACCGCAGCGTAAAACCCCAGCATAAACTACTCCTTTTGTGCTTAACTTAACCCCTTAAGTACGTGAACTAGTTGTCACGTTCAGGACCCAGCCCCATTTTGTGTCAAATGGGAAGAAAAGAGGTTGATCCAGCGCTGTTGTGGTGTTTAAAAAGGAATCATGTTCCTATATTTATTGGGTATCAAAAAATTTAAATCTAACATATAAACAGACGTGGCAATAAGGCAGTTTCCAGTAGGTATTTAAAGCCTAAAACTTATGCCATTGAAAAAATCAAAAGCTCTGCAAGAGGAGGTAACCTGAAACATATGCTCCTAACCAGGGAAGCATTTTAGATATACAATCTAAAAACTAGATTTCCCCAGGGACTCAACCTTAGAAAAGAGCTTATGTTCTTATATTAAAACTGATACAAAAAAATCTCTTCTATATAGCCAATAATATTCAAACCTTCTATTACGACCAGGTAATTCTTATATATTATTAATACATTTTTTTTTTTTTAAAACACTATATGGAACATATTAATTTTCCTTCCCTACAATGTAATATTGAATAAATAAATACATTGACCATCATGCATATCACTCTATTATACCATCCTATGATATAACGATTCTAAAATTAACAGTATATTTACACCTGTTATAAATAAAACCGATAATACGGGAGTTTCTCTTTCCCCCAAAAAAATATCAAAATGTCTAATACAATAATATAAATATACAACCTAATTAATACTAATACTTATGAAAATTTGTTCCTACTATGAATTTTGCTTTTAACCCTTCACACAATTGATTACATTTATATTTCATGTATGTCTTCTTTATTATCTTTCTATATTATGCTCACTAATAATTTTTGTTTCTTTACGTTTAACCATGTAGCATATGTCGTATTTGAAAAGTAAAAAACGTTTTAATCATCCAGCGATGTACAAGTCCATAAGGTTATAAACACACTTACATGGTCTGTCGGTTTCTGCGGCCCCAGTGCGGCTTTTTCTTCGTGTTGGTACAGGTCCTCCTTGTAAAATTACAGGGAAAATAATTTTATCCAACATGAACAACATAAGTAGATACAATATTATACCCTAATAGAGTGTCCTTATCAATACAAACAAAACTACGTTATAAGCAATATTAGCAAAGTAAATAAATTGGTCCTACCGAAGTATTCAATGTTTTGTTTACTTTCACGCACCCAAATGAGACTTACCTACAGACAACAAAGAGTTATCATTACACCTGCAGCCTAAAATAACATTTTGGCTGCCTCCCTTGCAGAAAAATCTTGTCACACCCATTTAGCCACAACTTATAAACCCGCAGACTACTAACATCGCTGAATGATAGCCATGACTGACAGCACTGTAAGTGCTCGAAACGCGTAGGCTTTAAATACCTACTGGAAACTGCCTTATTGCCACGTCTGTTTATATGTTCTAACTTTTTGATACCCAATAAATAGAGGAACATGATTCCTTTTGAAACACCACAACAGCGCTGGATCAACCTCTTTTCTTCCCATTTGCTACTTACCGTGGACCGTCACGGAGTTCCGAGCGAGGCTGGAGTGTCAAACGTTGGTCTGGTGAGCTGGAGGTTTCCTCCCCTTGTTTCTCTGCCATTTTGTGTCATATGTGGTATTAACTCTGGAATGCTTTTACCTATCCAAGCGATTCTGAGATTGTTTTCTCGTGACACATTGGATTTTATGTTACTGGTAAAATTAGGTCGATCCATGCAGTATTTAATTGTGAAAAACACCAAAATTTGGCGCAAAATTGAAAAAATTAGCATTTTTATAAACTTAAATGTATCTGCTTGTAAGGGTAAGGCCACACGGTGCAGTTACGGTGCATTTATATTGCGTTTTTAAACTGCAGCAAGTCATTTTTCAATAGAAGTCAATGGTGAAATTTTTGTTATGGACAACCTAGAAGCACTTAAGCACAGGGGACAAAACACCCCAATAAATGATATTATATATATATAGTAGTCACGTATTGTAAAAGAATATATAAATCTTTATTAATAAATAACAATACATGGTATCACATGAAATATAATAAGACATTTTTGTTATGGACAGACTGCTATTATATTACAATGTGTTTTTTATGCAGTTAACTGCATTTTCATAATTTCCGACTGCATGCAGTTAATGACAGCGTTGCCAAAGTTGTTGCTGAACTGCTTGTGTTTTTGCTAACAGTTCTGCAACACATTGTAATGAACTATATATTGGAAGCACCTAACAAACTTCAACACGGGTGAAAACTATGTCCATCAATTATTTCCTTTAAAAACGCAACAGAACTGCAGCATTACAGAGACAAAAAAACGCATGCAGTTGACCGCATGTGGTTTTCAAAAGCAACATGTTGCCTTAGCTTAAGACAGGCAGTTATACCACACAAAATTGTTGCTAATTAACATCTCCCATAAGTCTACTTTAGATTGGCATCGTTTTTTGAGCATCCTTTTATTTTTCTAGGACGTTACAGGCCTTAGAACTTTAGAAAGAAATTTCTGACATTTTCAAGAAAATTTCAAAAAGCTATTTTTACAGGGACCAGTTCAGTTGTGAAGTGGTTTTGAGGGGCCCTTTCAATACAAACCCCCATAAATCACCCAATTTTAAACATTTCACCAGTCAATGTATTCAAAACAGCATTTAGAACGTTTATTAACCCTTCAGGCGTTTCACAAGAATTAAAGCAAAGTAGGGGTGAAATGTACAAATTAATTTTTTATTGCAGAAATTAATTTTTAATCCTTTTTTCTCTGTAACACATAGGGTATGTTCACACGACCTATTTTTAGACGTAATTCAGGCGTTTTACGCCTCGAATTACGCCTGAAAAGACGGCTCCATTACGCCTGCAAACATCTGCCCATTGCTTGCAATAGGTTTTACGATATTCTGTTCACACGAGCCTTTATTTTAAGCGTCGCTGTCAAAATACGGCGCGTAAAATGACGGCTCGTCAAAAGAAGTGCAGGACACATCTTGGGACGTTTTTGGAGCCGTTTTCTCATAGACTCTATTGAAAACAGCTCCAAAAACAGCCGTAAAAATACAGCGAAAAACGCGAGTTGCTCAAAAAATGTCTGAAAATCAGGAGCTGTTTTCCCTTGAAAACAGCTCCGTATTTTCAGACGTATTTTGTTAATCGTGTGAACATACCCAAAGGGTTTTTACCAGAGAAGCACAACTCAATATTTATTGCTAAGATTCTGCAGTTTTTAGAAATATCCCACATGTGGTTCTAGTGTGCTAATAGACTGAAACACAGGCCTCAGAAGCAAAGGAGCACATAGAGAATTTTGGGGCCTTCTTTTTATTAGAATATATTTTAGGCACCATGTCCGGTTTAAAGAGCTCTTGTTGGGTCCAAAACAGCGAAAACCCCCAAAAATACACAATTTCGCAAACTACACCCCTCAAGGAATTTATCAAGAAGTATAGTGAGCATTTTGACCCCACAGTTTGTTTTGCTGAAGTTAGTGGAATGAGGCCGTGAAAATGAAAATCAAATTTTTCTCCATTAAAACGTACAGAATTTAAATTTTTACAAGGCATAAAGGTGAAAAAACAACCCAACATTTGAAAATTTCTCCCGATTACGGCAATACCCCATATATGGTAATAAAATTATGTTTTGACACACGGTAGGGCCCAGAAGGGAAGGAGCACCATTTGGCTTTTGGAGCTCAAATTTTGCTGCAATGGTTTTCAGGTGCCATGTCGCATTTGCAAAGCCCCTGAGGGACCAAATCAGTGGAAACACCACAAAAGTGACCCCATTTGGGAAACTACACCCCTCAAGGAATTTATCGAGGAGTATAGTAAGAATTTTGACCCCACAGGTTTTTTGCTGAATGTAGTGGAATTAGGCCGTGAAAATGAAAATCTACGTTTTTTTCTAATAAAGTGTAGCTTTAGCTCAGATTTTTCAATTTTTCACAATAAATAAAGGAGAAAAAGCACCCCAAGATTTCTAAAGCAACCTCTTCAGAGCACAGCAATACCCCATATGTAGTAACAAACTGCTGTTTGGACCCACGGCAGGGCTCAGAAGGGAAGGAGCACCATTTGGCTTTTGGGCTTTTGGAGCTCAAATTTTGCTGGAATGGTTTTCGGGTGCCATGTCACATTTGCAAAGCCCCTGCGGGACCAAATCAGTGGAAACCCAACCAAGTGACCCAATTTGGGTAACTACACCCCTGAAAGAATTTATCGAGGGGTATATAGTGAGCATTTTTACCCCCACAGGTGTTTTGCTGAATTTAGTGGAATTAGGCCATTAAATTAAAAAGCTAAATTTTTTCCGATAAAACGTGGACATTTTAAATTTTTACAAGCAATAAAGGAGAAAAAGCCCCCTGACATTTGAAAAGCAATTTCTCCCAATTACAGCAATACCCCACATGTCGTAATAAACTGTTGTTTGGACACACGGCAGGGCTCAGAAGGGAAGAAGCGCCATTTGGAGCTCAAATTTAGCTGGAATGGTTTTCGGGTGCCATGTCAGATTTGAAAGCACTTGCAGTGCCAAAACAGTAGGAATCCCAAAAAAGTGACCCCATTTGGGAAACTACACACCTTAAGGAATCTATCTAAGAGTATAGTGAGGATTTAGACCCCACTGATCTTTTGCAGAATTTACTGGAATTAGGCCGTAAAATGAATATCAACATTTTTTCCACTAAAAAGTTGCATTTTTTCATTTACACAAGGGATAAAGGAGAAAAAGCCGCCCAACATTTGTAAAGAAATTTCTCCCTAGTACGGCAATACCCCACATGTGGTGATAAACTGCTGTTTGGACACACGGCAGGGCTCAGAAGGGAAGGAGCGCTATTTGAAATGCAGATTTTGCTGGATTGGTTTTTGGGTGCCACGTCGCATTTGCAAAACCCTAACATCAACATATGTCTCACAGGACAGTCAGTAAAGGGGCTAGGTCTCCAACAGTGTAAATAAATACCTCCCCAGTATTTAAATAGAAACTCCACCATATATTTGAAACATAAGAATAAAAGGAGTCATATACTATATTGGTTTTAAATGCCACAGGCATAGAAAAAGTTCAAACTTTATTGGACAATTACAGATAAAATTACATATAATAAAAAAATCGAGAATTCAAATCGGACAACTGTACATGAGATACACATAGGACAGAAACACACATAAATGCCAAAAAAAGCTCTAATACAGAGTGCTAAATAGCCATATCTGAAAATAGCTAAACTGGCAATGTGCTATATCGACAAGAAAAAGGGTATGCAGAAGTAATCCACACAGCAATATCGTAACACAGACAGAGTATATACTATGATGATATATGTGGAGGTAATGGTAGTTTGTAACAATGCTGTGTAGCACTCAAGCGGTCAAATCAGTAAGGCGCCAGTAATCATACTTGACGCTTGTAAACCTCAAGGGGGAAGAAATCCCTAAGCTACAATGGTAATATACAGTGAAGGAAATAAGTATTTGATCCCTTGCTGATTTTGTAAGTTTGCCCACTGTCAAAGTCATGAACAGTCTAGAATTTTTAGGCTAGGTTAATTTTACCAGTGAGAGATAGATTATATATAAAAAAAAAAAAAGAAAATCACATAGTCAAAATTATATATATTTATTTGCATTGTGCACAGAGAAATAAGTATTTGATTCCCTACCAACCATTAAGAGTTCAGCCTCCTCCAGACCAGTTACACGCTCCAAATCAACTGGATGCCTGCATTAAAGACAGCTGTCTTAAATGGTCACCTGTATAAAAGACTCCTGTCCACAGACTCAATTAATCAGTCTGACTCTAACCTCTACAACATGGGCAAGACCAAAGAGCTTTCTAGGGATGTCAGGGACAAGACCATAGACCTGCACAAGGCTGGAATGGGCTACAAAACCATAAGTAAGACGCTGGGTGAGAAGGAGACAACTGTTGGTGCAATAGTAAGAAAATGGAAGACATACAAAATGACTGTCAATCGACATCGATCTGGGGCTCCATGCAAAATCTCACCTCGTGGGGTATCCTTGATCCTGAGGAAGGTGAGAGCTCAGCTGAAAACTACACGGGGGGAACTTGTTAATGATCTCAAGGCAGCTGGGACCACAGTCACCAAGAAAACCATTGGTAACACATTACGCCGTAATGGATTAAAATCCTGCAGTGCCCGCAAGGTCCCCCTGCTCAAGAAGGCACATGTACAGGCCTGTCTGAAGTTTGCAAATGAACATCTGGATGATTCTGAGAGTGATTGGGAGAAGGTGCTGTGGTCAGATGAGACTAAAATTGAGCTCTTTGGCATTAACTCAACTCGCCGTGTTTGGAAGAAGAGAAATGCTGCCTATGACCCAAAGAACACCGTCCCCACTGTCAAGCATGGAGGTGGAAACATTATGTTTTGGGGGTGTTTCTCTGCTAAGGGCACAGGACTACTTCACCGCATCAATGGGGGAATGGATGGAGCCATGTACCGTCAAATCCTGAGTGTCAACCTCCTTCCCTCCACCAGGACATTAAAAATGGCTCGTGGCTGGGTCTTCCAGCACGACAATGACCCGAAACATACAGCCAAGGCAACAAAGGAGTGGCTCAAAAAGAAGCACAGTAAGGTCATGGAGTGGCCTAGCCAGTGTCCAGACCTTAATCCCATCGAAAACTTATGGAGGGAGCTGAAGATCCGAGTTGCCAAGCGACAGCCTCGAAATCTTAATGATTTACAGATGATCTGCAAAGAGGAGTGGGCCAAAATTCCATCTAACATGTGTGCAAACCTCATCATCAACTACAAAAAAACATCTGACTGCTGTGCTTGCCAACAAGGGTTTTGCCACCAAGTATTAAGTCTTGTTTGGCAAAGGGATCAAATACTTATTTCTCTGTGCACAATGCAAATAAATATATATATTTTTGACTATGTGATTTTCTTTTTTTTTTTTTTTATATATTCTATCTCTCACTGGTAAAATTAACCTAGCCTAAAAATTCTAGACTGTTCATGTCTTTGACAGTGGGCAAACTTACAAAATCAGCAAGGGATCAAATACTTATTTCCTTCACTGTAGGTTTAAAAGAACATGAATGACTAACCCATGTCGCTCCAAGTGTCCAGTGGCTCCAAGGTGAAGAAACCCCAACGCGCGTTTCGCGTGGATGGCTTTATTAAGGGGTGTTTTAATAAATATTCATTGCACCGTTTAAAAATAATTAAATGTGAGTAAAAAAATTAAACGTTGTGTAAAATTGATTAATAGTGTTATATAATAAATATAAACCAAGAGTTATGAAATATATAGTGTCTATATAAATATTGAACAAATAGTGCATTAATAAGACGCGGACCAGAAAAGAAACAGTCAGCAATAGAATAATGTGTAAAGGAAAAAATATATATAAATAAAAATGAAAATATTTATTGACGGTGATAAAGATTATGAAAAAATATATAAAAAATATATAAATGAAGCGTTAATCAGAGAATACATATTGTATGAAAGTGAAAGAAATATATATATAATATACTAAGAAAAAGGTTTGTATTGAAATTCATCCATTTATTTTGTACATTAGATGACAACATGTCTGCATTTTGAAGGAGTTGTTAATCCATTTTGGTCCAAGCTTAAAAAATGAAGATCCTTCATTAAACCCTTCCCGCAATTTAACGTAACTGTACGTGATGGGATGCGGTCTGTTCCCGCATTTCCACGTACAGTTAGGTGAACGCTTTGAACTGTCGCCGCATCGGACCGGGATTTCCTCAGAGCTATTCCGTAAATTCAGTAAAGCCTTTCTGAATTGGACTTGCTCCCTGTCACCCGGAGACAGACGACATATCACTTTACTTCTTAATAGATGAAAATCTGTGGGACATTCTTTCTCATCCCTATAATAAATAGGTACATTACCTCTTCTGGACCCATGGACAGTCCCATGACAGAACTAGTCTGAGACTAGTGTTATACCATCCGAAATGTATCATGGATCTCCTTAAAATTTAAATTAATTTAATTAAATTTAGATCCTTTACTTATTTATTTTTTTCAATTTTTCTTTATTTTTTTTTATATTTTGCTTTATACATTTGTTATTTTTATTTTATTTAACCCCTTCCCTCTTTAGCCACTTTTGACCTTCCTGACAGAGCCTCATTTTTCAAATCTGACATGTTTCACTTAATGTGGTAATAACGTTGAAATGCTTTCACCTATCCGGGCGATTCTGAGATTGTTTTCTCGTGACACATTGGACTTTAAGATAGTGGTAAAATTTGGTCGATACATTCAGTATTTAATTGTGAAAAACACGAAAATATAGTGAAAAATTGCAAAAATTAGCATTTTTCTCAATTTAAATGTATCTGCTTGTAAGACAGGCAGTTATACTACACAAAATTGTTGCTAATTAACATCCCCCATATGTCTACTTTAGATTGGCATCGTTTTTTGAACATCCTTTTATTTTTCTATGACCTCACAAGGCTTAGAACTTTAGCAGCAATTTCTCACATTTTCAATAAAATTTCAAAAGGCTATTTTTACAGGGGCCAGTTCAGTTGTGAAGTGGTTTTGAGGGCCTTATATATTAGAAACCCCCAAAAAGTCACCCCATTTTAAAAACTTCACCCCTCAAAGTATTCAAAACAGCATTTAGAAAATGTCTTAACCCTTTACACATTTCACAGGAATTAAAGCAAAGTAGAGGTGAAATTTACAAATTTCATATTTTTTTGCAGAAATAAATTTTTAATACAATTTTTTTTATAACACAGAAGGTTTTACCAGAGAAATGCAACTCAATATTTGTTGCCCAGTTTCTGCAGTTTTAGGAAATATCCCACATGTGGCCGTAGCGTGCTACTGGAATGAAGCACCGGCCTCAGAAGCAAAGGAGCACCTAGTGGATTTTGGGGCATTATTTTTGTTAGAATATATTTTAGGCACCATGTCAGGTTTGAAGGGCTCTTGCGGTGCCAAAACAGTGAAAATCCCCCAAAAGTGACCCCATCTGGGAAACTAGACACCTCAAGGAAATTATCTAGGGGTGTAGTGAGCATTTTGACCGCACAGGTTTTTTACAGAAATTATTGGAAGTAGGTCGTGAAAATTAAAATCAACATTTCTTCAAAGAAAATGTAGGTTTAGCGATTTTTTTTCTCATTTCCACAAGGACTAAAGGAGAAAAAGCATCGCAAAATTTGTAAAGCAATTTCTCCCGAGTAAAACACTACCCCACATGTGGTAATAAATGGATATTTGGACACACGGCAGGGCTTAGAAGGGAAAGAGCGCCGTTTGGCTTTTGGAGCTCAAATTTAGCAGCAATGGTTTGAGAGGCCATGTCACATTTACAAAGCCCCTGAGGGGACAAAACAGTGGAAACCCCCCACAAGTGACCCCATTTCGGAAACTACACCCATTGAGGAAATTATCTAGGGGTATAGTGAGCGTTTTGACCCCACAGGTTTTTTGCATAAATTATTGGAAGTAGGCTGTGAAAATGATAATCTAAATTTTTTCAAAGAAAATGTAGGTTTAGCTAATTTATTCTCATTTCCACAAGGACTGAAGGAGAAAAAGCACCGTAAAATTTTTAAAGCAATTTCTCCCGAGTAAAACAATACCCCACATGTGGTAATAAACGGCTGTTTGGACACACGGCAGGGCTTAGAAGGGAAAGAGCGCCATTTGGCTTTTGGAGTCCACATTTAGCAGGAATGGTTTGCGGAGGCCATGTCGCATTTACAAAGCCCCTGAGGGGACAAAACAGTGGAAACCCCCCACAAGTGACCCCATTTTGGAGACTACACCCATTGAGGAAATTATCTAGGGGTATAGTGAGCGATTTGACCCCACAGTTTTTTGCAGAAATTATTGGAAGTAGGCCCTGAAAATAATAATCTACATTTTTTCAAAAAAAATCTAGGTTTAGCTAATTTTTTCTCATTTCCAGAAGGACTGAAGGAGAAAAAGCACCACAAAATTTGTAAAGCAATTTCTCCCAAGTAAAACAATACCCCACATGTGGTAATAAACGGCTGTTTGGACACACGGCAGGGCTTAGAAGGGAAAGAGCACTATTTGGCTTTTTGAGATCACATTTAGCAGGAATGGTTTGCAGAGGCCAGGTCACATTTGCAAAGCCCCTGAGGGGACAAAACAATGAAAACGCCCAAAAAGGGACTCCATTTAGGAAACTACACCTCTTGAGGAATTCATCTAGGGGTGTAGTGAGCATTTTGACCCCACAGACGTTTCATAGAATTTATTAGAATTAGGCAGTGAAAATAAAAACAGTCCTTTTTCTTCAATAAGACGTAGCTTTAGCGCAAATTTTTTCATTTTCTCAACAAATAAAGGAAAAAAAGAACCCAAAATTTGTAAAGCAATTTCTCCCGAGAACGGCAATACCCCATATGTGGTCATAAACTGCTGTTTGGGCAAACGGCAGGGCTCAGAAGGAAAGGACCGCCATTTGGAGTGCAGATGTTGCTGGATTGGTTTCTGGGCGCCTGTGGACCCAAAACAGTGGAAACCCCCCAGAAGTGACCCCATTTTGGAAACGACACCCCTCAATGCATTTACCAAGGGGTGTAGTAAGCATTTTAACCCTGCAGGTGTTTTGTAGAAATTAGTGTTCACTCGATGTTGCAGAGTGAAAATGGGATTTTCTTCCATAGATATGCCAATATGTGGTGCCCGGCTTGTGCCACCATAACAAGACAGCCCTCTAATTATTATGCAGTGTTTCCCGGTTTTAGAAACACCCTACATGTGGCCCTAATCTTTTGCCTGGACATATGACAGGGCTCAGGAGTGAAGAGTACCATGCGGAGTGGAGGCCTAATTTGGCGATTTACAAAGTATTGGTTCACAACTGCAGAGGCTCAGATGTGAAATAATAAAAAGAAACCCCTGAGAAGTGACCCCATTATGGAAACTGCACCCCTCAAGGCATTTATTAAGAGGTGTAGTGAGGATTTTCACCCCACAGGTCTTTTCCATAAATGAATGCACTGCGGATGGTGCAAATTAAAAATGTATATTTTTCCCTAGATATGCCATTCAGTGGCAAATATGTCATGCCAAGCTTATGACACTGGAGACACACACCCCAAAAATTGTTAAAAGGGTTCTCCCGGGTATGACCATGTCATATATGTTGAAGGAAACTGCTGTTTGGGCACGCTGTAGGGTTCAGAGTCGAGGGAGCACCATTTGGCTTTTGGAGAGCGGATTTTGCTTGGTACTAAATTTGTTTGAGTATTGCTGGTGTTTTATAATGTGGGGGTACATGTAAGCGGGGCGGAGTATATAAGGGGCATAGTCAGGTGGTATGAAAAAAAAATAAAAATCCATAGATGTGTGTTACGCTGTGAAGCAATCCTTTCCGCACAGGCCAGTGTCGCACTGATAAATGGTGTAATTTCTTATCCCCCTTTTGGTCCACACTCCACACCTTTGTAGTTTGAGGAATTTTGCTGGGAAGTGTTGTCCTGGTATAATACGGGCACCGTCGCTTCCAGCGGATATGTTTGGGCCCTCCCTTTCCTGGTTCCCTAATTTTAGGTCCTTGATAAATCGCCTCTTCAAACTGAAGAAATGTTCCCCTCGGGCACAACTGCATATTTTTTTATTTCCTGACTTATTGGAGCCATAACTAATTTTATTTTTCATAGACGTAGCGGAATGAGGGCTGGTTTGTTGCGGGATGAGCTGTAGTTATTATTGGTACCATTTTGGGGTACATGTGACTTTTTGATCACCTTTTATCCTATTTTTTGGGATGCCAGGTAAACAAAAAAACGCAATTCTGGCACAGCTTTTTTCAGTTTTTTTATACAGAGTTCACCATGCGTTATAAATTACATGTTAACTTTATTCTGCGGGTCCGTACGATTCTGGCGATACCTAATTTATAGCATTTTTTTATGTTTTACAACTTTTTTCACAATAAAATTACTTTTGTAAAAAGAATGTATTTTTTTTCTGTCGCCAAGTTGTGAGAACCATAACGTTTTAATTTTTTTGTCTACGGAGCTGTATGAGGGCTTGTTTTTTGCGGGACGCGCTATAGTTTTTATAGGTACCATTTTTGGATACGTGCGACTTTTTGATCACTTTTTATTCTAATATTTGTAGGGCAAAGTGACTAAAAAACAGAAACTCTGGTAACGTTTTTTACGGTTTTTTTTACGCTGTTCACCGCGTGCAATAAATAATATAATATTTTGATACCTCAGGTCGTTACGGTCGTGGCGATATCAAATACATATGGTTTATTATTATTTTTCAATAATAAAGGACTTGATAAGAGTAAAAGGGGGATTGTGTTTTATTTCATTACTTGAAACTTTTATTGTTTTCAAACTTTTATTTTTTGCACTTTTTTTTACACTTTTTTATACTTTTTTTACACTTTTCTTCAAGTCCCACTAGGGGACTTGAAGGTCCAACGGTCAGATTTTTTTTTTTCTAATACATTGCACTACCTATGTAGTGCAATGTATTAGATCTGTCAGTCATTCACTGACAGCAAGCCGATTAGGCTTCGCCTCCCGGCGGGGCCTAAATCGGCTTCCGTAATGGCAGAGCAGGAGACCATTGTGTCTCCTGTTGCCATAACAGCAGTTGCCAGTCCCGATTGCCTGTCAGGGCTGGCGATCTGCTAGTAACCGCTACGATGCAGCAATCGCTTTCGATTGCTGCATCGAAGGGGTTAATGGCAGGGATCGGAGCTAGCTCCGGTTCCTGCCGTTACAGGTGGATGTCAGCTGTACAGTACAGCTGACTTCCACCGCTGATGACGCCGGATCAGCTCCTGACCTGGCGCCATCTTGCCGGCAGCTACGGAAGCCGATCAGGCTCCGCCGCCGGGCGGATCTTGACCGGCTTCGGTGCTAGGCAGACCGGGAGGCCAGTATTAGGCCTCCGGTTGCCATTGCAGCCACCGGAACCCCGGCAATTTCATTGCTGGGGCTCCGATGAGCTGCAAACACCTTAAGTGCAGCGATCGCGTTTGAGCGCTGCACTTAAGGGGTTAATGGCGGGGATCGAAGCTAATTTCGGTCCCCGCCGTTACAGTCGGATGTCAGCTGTAAGATCCAGCTGAGATCCGGTGATGATGGCACCGACTCAGTTTCTGAGCCGGTGCCAAACATTTGACGTACATGTACGGCATTTTGCGGGAAGTCAATGCTTTCCATGACGTACATGTACGGCAAATGTCGGGAAGGGGTTAAAGACACTGCTGATTGCTAATTGGTTTGTTAGGGATAAATGACCCCCAAAAAATAAGACTTTATATGCAATGTACTGTAGGTATATTTCTTAGTACCATATATATGTGTATGTCTCCCGATAGAACTGCTTGATGGAATATTTAGGGGAATTTATAAAAATAAAAAAGATATGCATGACATGATGTTCTAGGTTTGAATTACCGGAATAGAATCAGTATCTCATGATATATCCTAACATATGGGTCCAGTTCCCTTTAAATTCGGCACTATAAGATGCCAGACTTTACTGAACTTACGGAATAGCTCTGAGGAAATCCCGGTCCGGGATGAAACGCGTCAGCTGATTAATCAATCCACACCTGGCAGGTAGTGACGTCAACCTTGCCTCGTTTTGCAGTCTCCAGCGTTGCCGAAAACTCAACGTGGAAACCAGCACAGCACGATACTGACTCTTCAGAGTAAGAGTGTGCTTCATTGCCAATTTTGTTCACCTTTGTGTGAAATCTCGGCCGCCCCCGAGTATATGAAGATCTAAGCCGCTTAAATAAGCATCGACCATTGATGGAGTGGATACAAGAGAAATCTCCTCTGTGAGAATTATGACCTGCCATTGAAAGATCGAAGGGGTAAAAACCTGATTGGTATATCTCAAAAATCTGTCTCAACTCAACATTTGTTCCAGGAGGAGGAACACAGTGGAAAGGAGGGAATCTCCAGTCTGTCCTAATTTGTGAGACCAACATGAAGATGAGTATTAAATAGATATAAAGTCTTTACCCACACTATCATTGCCATCATATAAGAGGAACTGTCCTTGCTAGTTTTGGATCAAAATATATAAAAAAATAAAAAAAAGGAAAAAAAACGCAAGTGTGAACTGAGACCAACGGTATCTGAACAAAAATTTTAGGAAAAAAAACGTTTCTCCAGCTAAATACTGATGTGTTTCTTTAATGGCATGTGTATAGAATTTATATTACTTAGATAACCTATCATGATGTATTATTATGTTTAGAGGGGGATAAATTGATGGAAGTAATGTTATAAAAGTATGTGTTGGTATCCTGGCCAGGAGACATTTTTAAATTGTGTACATCTGGTTTGAAAAAAATGTGTCTATTCAAACCCTTTCCTTTTCCTAAAAAAAATTATTTCACTATGGAAAAAAGAGGAAAGAGATCTCTATATAGATAAAAAATCTTTAAAATATATTTTTATATGGAATTTAATACAATTTCTACAAAATTATTCTTATCCAAAGAGTACATGGTTTGTTTTGGAAAATATTTTTTTCCTCTCTTTTTTTTCTTTTTGATAAATTAATAATTAACCATATAAATTAACCCCTGGTTCACCCAGCAGCCAATCTACTGTGCCCTATACCTGTCCTGTGCCCTATACAGGTGTCCTGTGCTCTATACAGGTGTCATGTGACCTATATAGGTGTCCTGTGCCCTATATAGGTGTCCATCACCAGCCATCTGTACCACAGTACCCTTAGTGCCCTATAATAAGACTGGTAGCCTTGTGTGCCGCATCCAGCATCGTGCGCCCCATCCAGCCTCGTGCGCCGCATCCAGCCCCCCTGTGCCGCATTCAGGCTCCTGTGCACCAAGACGTCGGTTACTGCCCAGCGTTTAAAATAAAAAAATTAATCCCGTCATTGACTCGCCACCCTCTTGTGCCTGATTGGCACCAATAAGCCTCATCAGCACTCTGGCAGCAGTATCACCTGTGATCCCTGCAAATCACTGCCCACCTGTTATTAACCTGTGATACCTGCAAATTACTGCCCAGTGACGTGTGTGAAAAGTGAGGTGCAAAATAAATTCACCCCTTCATTGTCTCATCGCTACCCCCCTGTATTCTGCGCCTATTTGGGACATGCCAAACTCCATCCACCTGCGTTTGACACCTGTTACCCGGGAGTTTTTGTAGATAGATTTAAAAAAAATACCTTGGTTTTAGGGAATTAGTTATTCTATAAAAATAAAAAAAAACACAAAAAAAGTTTTACGTTACTTTCAACGCCTGTGACACTTGTTACTAAGTTTACAGAAGAAAAAAAATGACTAAGCGTCTGTATACTGCCAAACAGGCATGTGCCATGCTCTTTGAGGACTCTGATCCTGGTAGTGGGGATGAGGTGACATTTTTAGTGTCCTCTTCATCTAGTGACTCATTTACTGATGAACCGCCACGTAGGCGCCCAAGGGTAGGCGTCAGTAGTGCACAATCGCAGCCCAGTACAGCTGACTCCACATGGATCCCCGCAGATAATTTTGTGCCCCAGGTGCCTGAATTCACTGTGACTCCAGGCATCAATGTAGATACCGCAGGTTTCAGTGAAATTAACTATTTCCACTGAAATCTGCAAGTTCTGGGGACTTCTATTGAGTATGGGCATTACCAAAAAAAAACACAAAACGTTCCTATTGGAACAGAGACATCCTTTATCATTCCCCTCTTTATTTTCTTGCCATGCCCAAAACCCGTTTTGAAATTTTATTAAAATTCATTCACTACAACAATAATGATGAGTGCCCACCCCCAAACGACCCCAATTATGATAGGCTCTACAAAGTTAGGCCAGTAGTTGACCACTACAACTTAAAATTCAGTCAGGTCTATACGCCCCAAAAATGCCTAGCAGTGGATGAATCCCCAGTCCACTTTAAAGGCAGATTACACTTCCGCCAGTACCTGCCCAATAAAAGGGCTAGGTATGGCGTGAAGTTGTATAAGGCCTGCGAAAGTGTGTCTGGGTATACACTGCGCTTTCATGTATATGAAGGGAAGGATTCAAAGATCGAGCCACCAAACTGTCCCCCGGTCCTGGGAATAAGTGGGAGGATAGTATGGGATTTGCTCCACCCCATACTAGACCAGGGTTACCACTTGTATGTGGACAATTTTTACAACATCGTCCCCCTCCTGAAGTGCCTTTCTGCCAGGAGCACACTAGCATGTGGCACAATTCGGCGAAATCAAAAGGGTCTCCCCAAGTCCTTTATAGAGCAGACACTGCGCCGTGGGGAAAGCAGGGCTGTTTGCTCTGAAAATTTGATGCTTGTCAAATATAAACACAAGCGTGATGTCTTTGTTTTGACCACACTGCATGCTGATCGATCCACCCCAGTTCCAGTCAGAGGAGCCACAGAGCAGACCACCAAGCCTGTGTGCATCCAGGACTATAACCAATTCATGGGAGGGGTGGATCTTTCGGACCAGGTACTGCAGCCCTACAGTGCCCTAAGAAACTCTAAGGTGTGGTATAAAAAATTGGCGGTATACCTCACCCAAGTGGCACTCTATAACGCCTTTGTTCTCTACAGAACATCAGACAATACGGAGACTTTCCTGGGATTCCAAGAAAAAATTATTAAAAAAATGAAGCAGAGGGCAGTAGTGAAGGTAGCAGCACTTCTGGGATCTCCAGAATAATACATGGCCAGCAAGACACCACTCACTACTGAATGACCTGTCCCTCTAAACCAGGCCTCTGCATCGGAGAATGCTTCCGTTTTTATCACACCTCTGTTGATATTCGTTAAATCTAATTTTTACTACTCCAATGACATCACATCCATTCCATTCATTTCTTAAATACCCCCTGGGCATTTATTTTCCAAATTAATTTGGTATCTCAATAATACCACACCCGCTTCCCCCCCCCCCACTCCAAAAAAATATACAAATTCCCATTATACCCCTAGATGAATACTGTGCTTTGAAGGGTGCAATTTTATCAAATAAGGCATTTCTTGAACTTACTTTATGTTCTGGAGCCTCTGCAAACATAAGGTGTTGCTTAAAAATCATCCACGTAAAAAGTAGGCCCTAGAAACCTACTGGTACTGTGTAAAAATCATATATGGAGTATTATTCAGCACAAGATCCAAAAACAAAATGGTAGGCCTTCCCTTCTGAGCCCTACAGTGTGCCCAGGCAGCAGTTAATGGCCACATATGGGGTACTGGCCTTATCCGGAGAAATTGCACAACAAATTTTGGGGTGCTTTTTTTTTTATTACCCTTGTATAAAAGAAAAATTTGAGGATAAAGCAACGCTTTATTGGAGAAAATTAAATTCGGCATTTTCACGGCCCAGTGTTTATAACTTCTAAGAAGCACCTTTCGAGTCAAAATGCTCACTACACCCCTAAATAAATTCCTTAAGGAGTGTAGTTTACAAAATGGGGTCACTTCCTGGGGGTTTCCACTGTACTTGTACCTCAGTAGCTCTGCAAACGCGACATGGCACCCGAAAACCTTTCCAGACAAATCTCAGCTCCAAATAGCGCTACTTCTCTTCTGAACCCTGTCGTGGGTCCAAACATTTAATACCACACATGGGGTATTGCCGTATTCGGGAGAAATTGCTTTACAAATGTTGGGGTGCTTTTTCTCCTTTATTTTTTGTAAAAATTAAAAATGTCTATGTTTTTTCAGAAAAAAAGTTGATTTTCATCTTCACAGACTAACTCTAACAAATTCCGCAAAAAACCTGTGGGGTCAAAATGCTAACTATACCCCTAGGAAAATTCTTTGAGGGCTGTCGTTTCCAAAATGGGGTAACTTTTGGGGGGTTTCCACTGTTTTGATCCCTCCAGGAAGTTGCAAACGCGACATGTCACCGAAAACCAATCCAGCAAAATCTGGACTCCAAAATCCAAATGGCGCTGTTTCTCTTCTGATCCATGCCGTGGGTCCAAACAGCAGTTTATTACCACATATGAGGTATTCCCGTAATCGGGAGAAGTTGCTTTACAAATTTTGAGGTTCTTTTTCTCCTTTATTCCTAGTAAAAATTAAAAATTTCTATGTTTTCTCAGAAAAAAAAACGATTTTCATATTCACGGCCGAATTCCACTAAATTCTGAAAAAAACCTGTGGGTCAAAATGCTAACTATACCCCTACGAAAATTCCTTGAGGAGTGTAGTTTCCAAAATGGGGTCACTTTTGGGGTGTTTCCTCTGTTTTGGTCCCTTCAGGACGTTGCAAACGCGACATGTCACCGAAAACCAATCCAGCAAAATCTGGACTCCAAAATCCAAATGGCGCTGTTTCTCTTCTGAGCCCTGCCGTGGGTCCAAACAGCAGTTTATTACCACATATGAGGTATTCCCGTAATCGGGAGAAGTTGCTTGACAAACTTTGGGGTTCTTTTTCTCCTTTATTCCTAATAAAAATTAAACATTTCTACGTTTTCTCAGAAAAAAATCGATTTTCATATTTATGGCTGAATTCCACTAAATTCTGCAAAAAACCTGTGGGGTCAAAATGCTAACTATACCCCTAGGAAAATTCCTTGAGTTTCCAAAATGGGGGCACTTTTGGGGGGTTTCCACTGTTTTGGTCCCTCCAGGACGTTGCAAACATGACATGGCACCGAAAATCATTCCAGCAAAATTTGTGCTCCAAAATCCAAATGCCGCTGTTTCTTTCTGAGCCCTGCCGTGGGTCCAAACAGCAGTTTATTACCACATATGGAGTATTGCTGTAATCGGGAGAAAATGCTTTATAAACGCTGGGGTTCTTTTTCTCCTTTATTCCTTGTAAAAATGTAAAAATTCTATGTTTTTTCAGAAAAAAGGTGGATTTTCAATTTTACAGACTTTTTCTAATAAATTTAGCAAAACAACTGTGGGGTTAAAATGCTAACTACACCCAAAATGGGGTCACTTTTGGGGGCTCTCCACTGTTTTGGCACCACCAGACCTCTTCAAACCTGACATGGTGCCTAAAATATATTCTAAAAAAAGGACGCCCCAAAATCCATCTAGGTCAGGGGTCTCAAGGACGCGGCCCGTGGGACACAGAGCCGATACTCTGGAATTCCCTGACATCGCTGTCCATATATGAACAGCGATGTCTGAGGCTTCCCCAGAGCCGGAGTCCCGTGCAGAGCGCTAGTATCGGCCCTGCTCCGGGACTCTGTGGAATTCCCTGACACCGATGTCCGTATATGGACAGTGTGTCAGGGTCTTCCCCAGAGCGGAGTCCCAAGCAGAGCGCTAGTACAGGCTCTGCTCCGGGACTCTGTGGAATTCCCTGACATCACTGTCCATATATGGACAGTGTGTCAGGGTCTTCCCCAGAGCGGAGTCCCGAGCAGAGCGCTAGTACAGGCTCTGCTCCAGGACTCTGTGGAATTCCCTGACATCACTGTCCATATATGGACAGTGTGTCAGGGTCTTCCCCAGAGCGGAGTCCCAAGCAGAGCGCTAGTACAGGCTCTGCTCCGGGACTCTGTGCAATTCTGTGACATCGCTGAGTATATATGGACAGTGTGTCAGGGTCTTTCCCAGAGCGGAGTCCCAGGCAGAGCGCTAGTACAGGCTCTGCTCCGGTACTCTGTGGAATTCCCTGACATCACTGTCCATATATGGACAGTGTGTCAGGGTCTTCCCCAGAGCGGAGTCCCGTGCAGAGCGCTAGTATCGGCTCTGCTCCGGGACTCTGTGGAATTCCCTGACACCGCTGTCCGTATATGGACAGTGTGTCAGGGTCTTCCCCAGAGCGGAGTCCCGAGCAGAGCGCTAGTACAGGCTCTGCTCCAGGACTCTGTGCAATTCTGTGACATCGCTGAGTATATATGGACAGTGTGTCAGGGTCTTTCCCAGAGCGGAGTCCCAGGCAGAGTGCTAGTACAGGCTCTGCTCCGGGACTCTGTGGAATTCCTTGACATCGCTGTCCATATATGGACAGTGTGCAGGGTCTTCCCCAGAGCGGAGTCCCGGGCAGAGCGCTAGTATAGGCTCTGCTCCGGGACTCTGTGGAATTCCCTGACATCACTGTCCATACATCGACAATGATGTCAAGGGCATCCCCAGAGCTGGAGTCCCAGTGATGTCAGGTCCACAGCTGGAGTCCCAGGAAGAGCCTACTAGCGCTCTGCCCGGGACTCCTACTCTGGGGTTGCCCCTGACATCCAAGTCCATATATGGACAGTGATATCAGGAGCAGAGCTGGAATCCCAGGCAGAGTACTAGAAGCGGCTCTGCTCCGGGACTCCAGCTCTGGGCAAGCCCCTGACATCACTGTGGCAGCATCTGCGGAGGGCACTGTGGCAGCATCTGCGAAGGGCACTGTGGCAGCATCTGCGGAGGGCACTGTGGCAGCATCTACGGAGGGCACTGTGGCAGCATCCACGGAGGGCACTGCGGCAGCATCCACAGAGGGAACAGCGGCAGCATCCACAGATGGCACAGCGGCAGCATCCACAGAGGGCACAGCGGCAGCGTCCACAGAGGGCGCAGCGTCCACAGAGGGCACAGCGGCAGCATCCAGAGGGCACAGCGGCAGCATCCACAGAGGGCACAGCAGCAGCATCCACAGAGGGCACAGCGGCAGCATCCACAGAGGGCACAGCGGTAGCATCCACAGAGGGCACAGCGGCAGCATCCACAGAGGGCACAGCGGCAGCATCAACAGAGGGCACTGCGGCAGCATCTACAGAGGGCACTGCGGCAGCATCTACAGAGGGCACTGTGGCAGCATCTACAGAGGGCACTGTGGCAGCATCTACAGAGGGCACTGCGGCAGAATTTACAGAGGGCACTGCGGCAGCATCCACAGAGTGCACTGCGGCAGCATCCACAGAGGGCACTGCGGCAGCATCCACAGAGGGCACAGCGGCAGCATCTACAGAGGGCACTGTGGCACTATCTAAAAAGGGGTTGCCCAATCTTGACATGTGTGTCTGCCAAACGCTGCCAACTGAGCCGTCGGACTGCATTTAGCGACACTTAAACTGGAAAACTGGATTGCTGCAGTGCAGAGCTCTAGTACAGGCTTTGCTCCGAGACTCTGTGGAAATCCCTGACATCGCTGTCCATATATGGACAGTGTGCAGGGTCTTCCCCAGAGCGGAGTCCCGGGCAGAGCGCTAGTATAGGCTCTGCTCCGGGACTCTGTGGAATTCCCTGACATCACTGTCCATGCTATCGCTGCATCTAAGTGATTAGATCGCACCCTATGGTTGCTAATGACAACCATCGGCACCCGCGGGTGTTCCGATGGTTGCTATGGCAACCATAGCCTAACAATCGCTTCCTAGTACGGAAGCCTATTAGGCCCCGCCGGGAGGCGAAGCCTAATAGGCTTGCTGTCAATGAATAGCTGACAGCTCTAATACACTGCACTATGTGGTATCCCCGCGTTCGTAACGACCCAAACTATAAAAATATCACGCAATTTTACCCGTTCGGTGAATACCGTCAATTTTTTTTATAAAAAACTATTCCAGAATCGCTGTTTGTTAGTCACTACCCCTCGCAAAACAGTATAAAAAAAGGGATCTAAGTGTTGAATGTACCCCAAAATGGTAACAATGAAAAATACAGATTGTCCCGCAACATATAAGCCCTCACCCAGCTCCGGTGGAGAAAAAAAAAAGTTCTGGCTCTCAGAACATGGCGATGCAAAATGTGCAGAGTGTTCCAAAAGCGGATAAGATCTGGCACCATTTATCAGTGCGACACCGGCCACATATCTATGAATTATTATTTATTTACCCCATTATAAAAACCCTCTTATTATGCCCCTGATGTACTCGACACAGCTTACATATGCCCCCACATCATAAACTGAAATACCAGCAAAACCCCAAACAAAACTACCACTAAGCAAAATCTGCACTCCAATAGCCAAATTGCGCTCCCTCCCTTCTGAGCCCTGCAGCGTGCCCAACGGGCAGTTTACGTCCATATATATGGCATCGCCATAACCGGGAGAACCCGCTTAACAGTTTGAGGTATTTGTCTTCAGTAGCATGAACTGGGCACAAAATATTGTGCACTAAAATGGCACATACCTGTGGAAATTTGCAATTTTCACTTTGCACCATCCACTGAGCATTCATTTCTAATAGAAAAAAAAAACCTGTGTGGTCAAAATGCTCACTACACCGGTTAATAAAATGCCTTCAGGGGTGCAGATTCCAAAATGGGGGTCACTACTTGGGGGTTTGTTTTACTATTTGACCCCAGAGCCCTGCCATTGTGGGCTAATGCTGCGAAAATCACCAAAATAGGTCTCAAATGCGCCTTTCACTCCTAAGCCCTGTCATATGTCCAGGCAAATGATAAATGCCTTGAGGGGTGTAGTTTACAAAATGTGGTCACTTCTCAGGGTTTTACACTCTACTCTGGTACCTAAGGGAGCTCTGCAAATGCGACATGGCGCACATACACCAGTCCAGCAAAATCTGTGCTCTAAAAGCCACATGGCACTCCTTAGATTTTGAGCTCTGCCATGTGCCCAAACAGCAGTTTAGGGCCACACATGGTGTATTGCCGTACTCGGGAGAAATTGGGTAACAAATTATGTGTTGTTTTTTCTCCTATTACCCCTTGTGGGAAAATAATTGGGTGCAAAACCACATATTTTGGGGAAAATATTTTTTTTTCCGTTTTCACTGCCTCATTCTAATACAATCTATGAAACACCTGTGGGATCAAAATGCTCAGTACACCCCTAGATGATTACCCTGAGGGTTATAGTTTGCAAAATGGAGTCACTTCTCAGGGGTTTCTACTGTACGGGTACCTCAGGGGCTCTGCAAATGTGACATGGCGCCTAAAAAACAATCAACCAAAATCTACATGCCAAGTAGCACTCCTGCCATTCTGAGCCCTGTGGTGTATCCAAACAGCAGTTTAAGACCACATATGAGGTATTAACGTACTCGGGAGAAATTGGTTTACAATTGTTGGGGCGCTTTTTCTCCTTTATTCCTTGTGAAAATGAAAATGAAAGTGAAAATGAAAAAAATTCAACATTTTAGTGGAAAGAATGTAGATTTTCATTTTCACTGCATAATTCCAATAATTCAGCAAAAAAAACTGTGAGGTCAAAATGCTCACTATACTGCTAGATAAATTCCACGAGGGGTATAGTCTCCCAAATGGGGTCACTTTTGCCAGGTTTGCACTATTTTGGCCCCTCAGTGGCTTTGCAAATGTGACCCGCAAACCATTCCAGCAAAACTTGAGCTCCAAAACTTGAGCTCCAAAAGTCAAATGGCGCTCCGTCCTTTCTAACTTCCGCCATGTGTCCAAACAGCAGTTTATTACCACATATGGGTTATTGCTGTGCTCAGAAGAGTTTGCTTTACAAATATTGGGGTGTTTTTTTCTCCTTTATATATTGTAAAAATGAAAAAATCTGAGCTAAAACTACATTTTATTCGAAAAATTTAGATTTTCAATTTTACGGCATAATTCCCATAAACTCAGCAAAAACCGTGTAGGGTCAAAATGCTAACTATACCCCTAGAAAAATTCCTTGAGGGGTGCAGTTTCCAAAATGGGGTCACTTTTGGGAAGTTTCCACTGTTATGGTCCCTCCAGGGCTTTGCAAACACGACATGGCACCGAAAATCATTCCAGCAAAATCTGTGCTCCAAAATCCAAATGACCCTCGTTCCCTTCTGAGCCCTGCCGTGGGTCCAAACAGCAGTTTATTACCACATATGGGGTATTGCTGTAATCGGGAGACATTGCTTTACAAATCTTGCGGTGCTTTTTCTCCTTTATTCCTTGTAAAAACTAAAACATCGTATGTTTTTTCAGAAAAAAAGTAGATTTTCATTTTCACAGACCAGTTCCAATAAATTTAGCAAAAAAACCTGTGGGCTAAAAATGCTAACTATACCCCTAGAAAAATTCCTTGAGGGGTGTAGTTTCCAAAATGGGGTCACTTTCGGGGGGGTTTCCACGGTTTTGGCACCACAAGACCTCTTCAAACCTGACATGGTGCCTAAAATATATTCTTATAAAATAGAGGCCCCAAAATCCACCAGGTGCTCCTTTGCTTCGGAGGCCTGTGTTTCAGTCCATTACCGCACTAGAGCCACATGAGGGATATTTCTAAAAAATGCACAATCTGGGCAATAAGTATTGAGTTGCGTTTCTATCGTAAAAACCTTCTGTGTTACAGAAAAAACTGTATTACAAATGAATTTCATTAAAAAAAAAAAAAAAATTGTCAATTTCACCTCTACTTTGCTTTATTTCCTGTGAAATGCCTAAAGGGTTAAAATAATTTCTGAATCCTATTTTGAATACTCTGAGGTGTTGAGTTTTTAAAATGGGGTGATTTATGGGGACTTTCTAATATAGAAGGCCCTCAAAGCGACTTCAGAACTGAACTGGTCTCTGAAAAAATAGCCTTTTGAAATTTTCTTGAAAATATGAGAAATTGCTGATAAAGTTCTAAGCCTTGTTACGTCCTAGAAAAATAAAAGCACGTTCAAAAAACGATGCAAATATAAAGTAGACATATGGGAAATCTAAACTAGTATTTTGTGGTATTACTATTTGTTTTACAAGCAGATACGTTTAAATTTAGAAAAATGCTAATTTTTGCTAATTTTCTCTAAATCTTGGTGTTTTTTACAAATAAATATTGAATTTATCAACCACATTTTTTCCCTAACATAAAGTACAATATGTCACGAGAAAACAGTCTCAGAATCACTTGGATAGGTAAAAGCATTCCGAAGTTATTACCACATAAAGTGACACGTCAGATTTGAAAAATTGGCTTCGTCCTGAGGCTGGGTTCACACGACCTATTTTCAGACGTAAACGAGGCGTATTATGCCTCGTTTTACGTCTGAAAATAGGGCTACAATATGTCGGCAAACATCTGCCCATTCATTTGAATGGGTTTGCCGACGTACTGTGCAGACGACCTGTCATTTACGTGTCGTCGTTTGACAGCTGTCAAACGACGACGCGCAAAAATACTGCCTCGTCAAAAGAAGTGCAGGACACTTCTTTGGACGTTTTTGGAGCTGTTTTCTCATAGGCTATGTTCACACGGGGTCTTTTGCCGAGTTTTTTGACGCGGAAACCGCGTCGCAAAACTCGGCAGAAACGGCCCGAGAACGCCTCCCATTGATTTCAATGGGAGGCGTCGGCGTCTTTTTCCCGCGAGCAGTAAAACTGCCTCGCGGGAAAAAGAAGCGACATGCCCTATCTTCGGGCGCTTCCGCGTCCGACCTCCCATTGACTTCAATGGGAGGCAGGAGAAAGCGTGTTTTATGCCCGCGGCGCTCAATGGCCGCGGGCGAAAAACGGCGCGATAATTGCTATTCACACGGAGTATTTTGGGGGAGGAATATCTGCCTCAAAATTCCGTTTGGAGCTTTGAGGCAGATATTCCTCCCCCAAAATACTCCGTGTGAACATAGCCAAAGACTCCAATGAAAACAGCTCCAAAAACGGACGTAAAAAACGCCGCGAAAACGGCGTGAAAACGCCGCGAAAAATGCGAGTTGGTCAAAAAACGTCTGAAAAGCAGGGTCTGTTTTCCCTTGAAAACAGCTCTGGATTTTCAGACGTTTTGGTTGACTACGTGTGAACATACCCTAAAGGGCAAAACAGGCTCAGTCCTAAAGGGGTTAAGCTATCATTGCTTTAAAACTGTTAACGCTATGACGTACGATTATGTCAGTTGGCGTTAACAGGCCATCGCCCGTGACGTACTAGTAGGTCACAGGGCGTTAAGGAGTTAATGTTCTGCAGAAGACAGCGTTACATTGAGCAGTATTTTGTATTGTGGCATGGGCTTCGACTACGGGTGGTGAGGCCCCGGCGCCACCTTGTACTGCTTAGTGACGTAGAAAGAGAAGCCGAGTTCTATAACATTTTATATTTACAAGCTAAACACAAATTCAAAGCTTCATTTTACAGAGAAATGTAATAAGAGGCTAATCTTTACTAAGGGGATTTATACTCATACGAGTAGAGATAATATCCATCGCAGCTCCTCAGCGTCACGCCAAATGTTCCTCAATTCGCCCCGAGAATACGCTTTTTAGTTCATTTGAAGGGCACTTTTTAACACTGGATCCACAATGCCGGGTTTTCTTTTCTAGAGTTTCTATTGACTGAAAAGTGGATGAAATTTGAGCTGCAGCTGCTGAGCTGCTTTGAACCTGCGGCTCTCCAGCACAGGAGACCTCTGTTATAGAGCAACTAATATAAAAGCTAATCCCTCCTCACCAGCTTCATCTCTTATTATCTACCCTGTACTGGAACAATACATGAACTGCTCTATTGCCATGGACATACAGTGTAGAAATCACAATGTGCCGCTGACTTATGCTCTTTCCACACACGCACTCCCTCATACCCTGGACCCCTGCCTGTCGCGCGCCGCCACACTTCCAGCACTCAGGAGAGCAGACTGCATGACGTCACCGCGCCGTCTCACCAGTCAGATTCTAGGTGGCGGCGCCTAGTCAGGTGGGCGTGGCTATCCGCCTATAAATACGCAGACTCCCTAAGCTCCCTCATTCGTTCTTCCCTGCTCGTAGAGTTTGCTGTTTGTTACGGCTGTGGAGGCGTAAGGTGGATGTCATTAGTTCTGTGCGTGTTTGTTCGGCGTCTTGAGGTTGTTGTCAGTTCTTGTCTTTGACTGTGCTTCCTGCTTTCTATAGGTTTTTACCTAGCAATATGGCTGAAATGGTGGAGGAGCAACAGGTAACTATTAAGTGCCGTGTTCTGTATGGTGGAAGGAAGAAACTGCTATTGGCATCTCCACCCTGTTACTAATAGATGTATACTATGGCTGGGAGTCTTGTCAATGCAGTGCACATATTTATAGTGTGAATTGTGCCACAGATCAGTCATAGGAAACGCATGCGATCTTTATATTGATTTGTCTATAACATGTTATTTATGTGTAAGGTTTATTCAATCAGACAGTAATATGTAGCAGTAAGTATTCTCAGCTGAGTGGAGTACATATGTAGCAGTGGAAACACACAACTTCCATAGTTACTATTAGTAATCTACTGTTGGTGGTTTCAGGTTGGGCTTTACTGTTGTCTGGTTCTGAGAACCTCCCAAGATGTATCTGGAATACCCCCGGGACCCAGCTGATCAGAATAGAGGGGCTGTATTGCTCCAGTGAGCACTGCTGTCCCTTTAATGCTTGTGGTGTCCCCTTTCATTATATTGATTGGCAGTGTTTGGTGTAAGAGCCCCCCCCCCCTCCCCCATACTGGTGCCCTATCCAGAGGACCGGCTATCAATGTGTTCCTGTTAACCCTTTGTGGGTTCTGCTTTATAAAACGACTCCTGTAATCTCGGAATATGACTACGAGGTTTCTGTGCTTTATTAGGGACTATTTACAGGCATGTTTCGAGTCCTGGCCTTCCATTGTATTTCAGCGTGTTCTGCTCTTTGTTCCTTAGAATGTGGTGGTAAGGCTGATAAACCTCCCATTGGTGAGCTCTACCTATGATATGGTGTCTTCTGTCTACGTGAACACCAGAGACAACCATCCGTACTTGAAGTCTGTATGTGATGTCGCAGAGAAAAGTGTGCGGACTATCACGTCTGTGGCTGTGACCAGTGCCATGCCAATCCTCCAGAAACTTGAGCCTCAAAGTATGTTTACGTATAAAGTGCATTTCTTTACCAATGAAAGGGAGTAACTATATAGTTTAGATTTTCAGGGTTAGGCATTACTCTGTATTGAAATTATGGTTTGCATGTGTGGTTCTGATGTCTATGGGAACCTATGGGTATGCCATAATCTTGTGAATGTTCTTTTTAAGGTGGTCTAGAAATAGAAGGTGAGCAAGGCAATGTGTGCTAATACAGTAAGGCTGGATTCACACGAGCATGTTCGGTCCGTAAAGGATGGAATTTATTTCGGCCGCAAGTCCCGGAACGAACACACTGCAGGGAGCCGGGCTCCTAGCATCATAGTTATGTACGACGCTAGGAGTCCCTGCCTCGCTGCGGGACAACTGTTTCGTACTGTAATCATGTTTTCAGTACGGGACAGTTGTCCCGCAGCGAGGCATGGACTCCTAGCATCATACATAACTATAATGCTTAAAGCCCGGCTCCCTGCAGTGTGTTCGGTCTGGGACTTGCGGCCGAAATACGTTCCGTCCTTTACGGACCGAACATGCTCGTGTGAATCCATCCTTAGGCTGGGTTCACACGACCTATTTTCAGACATAAACGAGGCGTTTTTATGCCTCGCTTTACGTCTGAAAATACGGCTCCAATACGTCGGCGAACATCTGCCCATTCATTTGAATGGGTTTGCCGACGTACTGTGCAGACGACCTGTCATTTACGCGTCGCTGTCAAACGACTCGTAAAAAAGACGCCTCGTCAAAAGAAGTGCAGGACACTTCTTGAGATGTAATTTGAGCCGTTTTTCATTGATTCCAATGAAGAACAGCTCCACATTACGCCCGTAATTGATGCCTCGCAAAACGCGAGTACATGAAATTACGGAGCTGTTTTCTCCTGAAGAAAGCTCAGTAATTTCAGACGTAAATGCAGTTATCGTGTGCACATACCCTTAGTGTGAAGCAGACAGCATAAGAAGCTTCTGCCAGGAGATCTGCAGTTCGTTCCATCCTAGCATAGGAAGTGGGTTAGATGTCATGTTGGCTAACCGTCCCTGTATTAACAAGCTAGCCAAGGTCCTGGTAAAGACGTACGAATGAAGCTGAGAATATTTACACGCTTTCTCCTCCCTCAGTTGCTATGGCTAATACCATTGCCTGCGTTGGACTGGATAAGATTGAAGAGAAGCTGCCTATTCTCTATCAGCCGACTGACAAGGTAACTATTGGGGTATGTTCACACGCAGTGTTTTCAGGTGTATTTCTGGGCGTTTATGCCTTTGAAAAAAAGGGAGCTGAACGCCTACAAACATCTGCCCACTGAAATCAATGGGAGAAACAGCGTTTAGTTAATACGGGGTGACTACGCCGCTGTTTTAAAAAAACTGAGTGTAAAAAGACTCTCCGTAGAAAGTGCATGTCACTTGCGGCTTTTTTTGTAGCTAATTTTCTATTGAACACTATGAAAAACGCCTCAAAAGAAGCTTCATTTTCAGCTGCGTAACGCCTGAGAATCAGAGGCTGGTTTCTCTCTAAACCGCTCCGTATCTTCAGACGTTCCTTATTTTGTGTGTGCACATACCCTTAAAATAATTCTATGGTCCCTTATAAATGTAATTACAATTAACCTAGATTGCAAAACTGCAGTATCAATTGATGGGTGGGAGTTGATTTGGTGTGCATGAATCTAAAATCTATGAATTTATTTTCCCTTTCCTAGGTTGTAGCGAACGCCTCAGAAGCAGTTGTTGGTGCCAAAGATGCTGTGATTCAGGGTTTCACAGGAGTAGTTGATAAAACTAAGGTGGCTGTGCAGGATAGTGTGGCGATGACCAAGTCTGTTGTGAACGGCAGCATTAACACTGTTCTGGGTAGCAGTGTAGTAAAGATTATGAGCAATCGTGTGGACGCTGCACTAACCAAGTCTGAAACTCTTCTGGAACAATACCTGCCCCCAACGGACGAAGAGTTGGGTAAGCTGAAACCTGCTTTAAACCAAGCTTGGGTTATGTGAATTTTGGTCCCTGCAGCGCACTTGGTAGTTACCTCATCAGAGGTACAACTCCTTTGCATAGGAGGGAAATGTTAAATTATCTGTAAGTAACATCACGTGAGCCTCTCTGGAGGTTATTGAGGCCTCCTAGATCAAGACCTACCCACTGGGGCAGTTCTCATATCAAACTTTCTTTTTTCGAGGCGTAGCTTCTATAAATCTACTTTACCTAGAAGCTGCATCTCTAAAAGTAAGGTGTCTTTATCTGGAAAACCAAGCAGATGCCTATGAAGATGTATATTTTATTTTTAGTTAGTATGTGAGTTCACCCTAAGGCCTCATTCACACGGCAGGGTTTCCCGGCCGGGTGCCGGCCGTTCATAAATCGGCCGGCACCCGGCTGCATTAGGAATGATAGACCCCTAATGGGGCTATTCACACGACCGATTTTTTTTGACGGCCGGAAAATCCGGCCGTCAAAAAATAGGACATGCTCTATCTTTGCCCGGGCACCCGGCCGCCCGGCTCCCATACAAGTCTATGGGGCCGGGTATTACACAGCCATCACCGGAATGTGTTCCGAGTGATGACCGGGTTTCCCGGCGCTTGCGCTCTATCTCCTCCTCCTCACAGCGCAGAGTGCATGTGAGGAGGAGGAGGAGTTGATGCCATTCTGACGAATGGCATCGCTGTACACTGTGTTGCAGGGCCGGGGTGTACAGCAGGTGGAGGGAGCGCTGCGCTGGCTCCCTTCCCCTGCTTGTTAAAAGCACCCTGGCTCGGCGACACCTTCGATGGCGCCGCTAGTAGTAGTAGTAGTAGTAGCAGCAGCTGCTGCTGCGGCTGCTACTACTCTAGCGACGCCACTATAGCAGAGCAGGGAGGTATCTCCCCGCTCTGCTATGTGCTAGCCGCACTTTAGCTCCTTGAAGGAGCGGAATCCCCGTGTTTTCGGGGATTCCGCTCCTGGACAGAGCGCTTGATGTCTCTGTCCATATCTGGGCAGTGACATCAGGGGAAACTCCTGAAGCGGAATCCCCGAACACATGGGGATTCCCCTTCAGGAGCTGCCGCTGATGTCACTGTCCGGATCTGCCCGGCCCGGCACGGATGCATAACTTTATGCAAACCGGCCGGGCAAAATGGCCGATTTTACCGGCCGACACTCGGGCTCGGGAACGACCCGGTCGTGTGAATCCCGCCTAAGGGTATGTTCACATGGCAGCGTCCATAACAGCCCCGTAATTTCAGCCGTAACGGCATGTGCAGGCGATTGAACGCCGTCTCCATTACGGACGTAACTGGAGCTGGCTTTCCATGGAAAACTGCTCCATTTACGTCTGAAAAGTGACATGACACTACTTTGGCGCGTGCGTCTATTTACGCGCTGTCTTTTGACAGCGATGCGTAAATATACGCCTCGTGTGAACAGACGTCAGCCCATTGCTTTCAATGGGTAGATGTTTGTCAACGCTATCGATGCGCGTTTTCGGACGTAATTCGAGGCGTAAAATGCCCAAATTACGTCCGTAAATAGGCCGTGTGAACATACCCTTAGGCTGAAATTCATGTGAAATGTGGCTTGTACTGTTATGTGGGCATAACTAATTTCTCAATTTTAGTTAAGGAAGCCACAAAAACAGAAGGCTTTGAATTGTCCGTTGATCAGCCAAGCTATTATGTTCGTCTGGGATCCCTCTCGGCGAAGGCCCGCAAACGTGCTTATCAACAAGCTTTGACCCGAATCAAGGATGTGAAGTGCAGAAGTCAGGAATCCATTGCTCAGCTCCAGAACACTGTTGACCTGGTTAGTAAATCTGCTTCTGTTCTTTACTAATCTTAAAGCATCTGCATGAAAAAATGCACATGCGTGTGTTTTCTAACTTGCAATGTAAAGGTCCTATTATGTGGGCTGCCAGGTCTCAAAGAAACCATACTCTCTTTTTGGAGGTAGGCATTTACCCAATCCATGCATAATAGAAAGACTAACTCTTCTAAAATAAACTGAGGAATGAGATGTCTGGGCCCTGCCAGGTTTGCAGGATAGTTTTTAGGGCAGCAGCAGAAGTGCAGAAAATGAGCTTCTTGTAGAGCTAGGGAACGGGAGGCAGATGACCAAAAAGTGCATCCCCCAGATTGACTGGGACCCTGGCAAGGTCTGTAAGCAGTGGTACACGTCAGCCACATGTGCCCTACGCATGAAGCAAGCCGTGGTTGCTCATTAAGTCCGTACGCCACTAAACTGATTTCCTGAGAGCCAAACAAGCTAAGCAGCTGAGCACTTTTGTGCTTAGTTTTAGTGATTGGTGGTCTCAGTGCTCAGACTGCCACCAGTCCAGACTTCCGATGTGTCATTCATGTCTGAACATTAGTTGCCCTTTAAGGCACCATATTTTGTGTACTAGGTCTAGTACCACCTGCTAAATTGTTCTAGAGCCATCATAGATTGTCTTGATAAAAGGAGTATGTACGGGTGGTGGTGAAGCTGCCTGAAAAGGGAGTACTGTATAGAACAGTGGGTTTTGGTGCTAGAACTCATATTGTAAATGCATACCAGGCTTACTGTTTAATCCATATTGAGGGTGGGTAATCTTTGTAGTCTCTCCCACATCTTTCATATAAACATTACCCTGTTCTCTTTAAGATTGAATATGCAAGGAAGAACATGAATGATGCTAATCACAAAATCCACGATGCACAGGAGAAAATCTACAATAAGTGGGTGGAGTGGACAAAAGGCACAGGACAAGATAGTGGAGAAACTGAAAGCACTGAGGTAAGTCCCTTCTATAAAATATATGCTAGATCAGATCTGGTACACTGAACTTCTGTGTAATATGTTACTTTCCCTTCACAGCAAATTGAATCCCGCACTCTGAATATTGCCCGACACCTCACTCAGCAACTGCAAACCACATGTCTCTCCCTGGTCACAAGTGTTCAAGGACTTCCAAAGAACATTCAGAACAAAGCTCAAAATGTTAGTGCCTTGGCTGCAGATGTCTATCAAAACTTCCGTTCTGCCTCTTCCTTCAGAGAAATGTCTGATGGCCTCTTAACCACCAGTAAGGACCAGTTCACAAAAATGAAGGACTCTATGGATGATGTGATGGACTACTTGGTTAACAACACTCCACTAAATTGGCTGGTAGGTCCCTTTTACCCACAATTGGCTGATGGCCAAAATGGGGCTTAACAAGTTGATGGGGGTGACTCTGCCAACAAGGAATGAGAAATTCTTCATTTGCATAAGTGACTTTACACTTGGTCAATGAAGTGGGCAAACCCTAACTAATACTACACCGTTTATTACACTTCCAACCCCTTGTGCTGACTTGTGAGGGACAGATGGTGGCAACGGGCCACATTGCAGTTATGAGGATTTGTCTATCATTGGCCTCTGCCTTGCGCTTGGGTATTGATGCCAATATGTCACTTGTATCACTGATTTTGTGTAAATGCTACTCTTTATACTGTTTTTGTGCACCTTTTGTATTAATAAACTACCTGCATTGATTGGTCTGTGTTAAGGTCCTGTGTTCATAGAACTGATCAACAAATTGGATAATAAATTAGGTAGTGCACACTGGTTCTATTTGAGAATTGCAATGAATGGTGCCCCTGAAGTAAGACAAATCCTCACTCTAATGAGGCACACACTACATAGTGGTAGCAGTACCTAGCTACTGTGGACACCCACTTAGGCCATCTGTCTGTGACCAGGGTAGCAAACGTCAGGTTAAGGGTAGGAACGCACACCGCATATTCAGGATATGCAGTGTCAAACTTTGCAGTGTATACCGCCCTGAAAGCCATCCGAAACTCTGCGGTTTCCAGGCGTAAATTATGGCACGTGCTTACCCCCCCCTCCTTCCTCTGACTACTGCTCTGGCCTCCCTGGATGACACTGCAGGCCATGTGACTGCTGTAGCAGTCACATGGCCTGCAACATCATCTAGGGAGGCTGGACTGGTTAAGCAGGGAACTCTGGGTAAGATTTTATCCCTTACTTACAGTCACTGGTTCTGCTGCCAATGTCGTAACACCACTTTGCTTGCGGGTTTAAGCACCCCATTGAATTCAATGAGAACCTGCAACGGAAGAGCTGCGCACACGAATTGACATGCTACGGTGGAAAGTGCACTGCAGGTCAATTTATGTGTATATTTTTCCAGTGTGGGGATGAGATTTGTTGAAATCCTACCCACTGCTTCTGTAATACACGGCGGAGTTCCCGCAATGATCTGGAAAATCCAGTGTCTGTTTGTACCCTTAAACTCTGGTTTTGTGGCTTCTCCATTGCCAAAACTGGTATGTCAGGTAACGTAAGACAGTAGAACTTGGGGCTGTGTATTGCAACATGGGTTCTGACTCACTGTATGCAGAGTTTCTCCCCTAGAAGTATTGCTTCCAGAGATTAACCTCAATGCGTAGTGTCTTATGGAGCATTGTTTTATTTGGTTCTATACAATTTTTAAAGGGAAAAAAAACCACACCCTCTGGATAAACTGAAGCACATGGCAGAGGTATTGGGTTCTTAGACATCTTGGAAGCCAAATTACAGCTTCACTAGGTACACTGGCTTAATACAGTGAGCACAAAGCAACCTGCAGTTTACACTTTAAAGCCCAAAATAAAATGTAACATTAAACACCCTACACCCTGAATTTACATCTGGAATGGCTGTTAGATTCCGACTGGCTGCCAAGATGTTTGTCTGGAGGAAAGAATAGGGTAAAATGTCATAGTCCTGCTCTGAAAGTGCTACAACTATGCCGTAATACTGGGATTTACATTAACCTGGTCCGCTTTCCTTGTGTTGTAGGTTTTGTTGTAAAAAAATATTTCTGTTGGCATAAAGAGCTATTGAGCTCTGCACATTTTCATAGTCTGAGGGAGCAGATATTACTATACTCAGTGAGCTGGCAAAATCTGAGGGGATAAATATCTTGGTAGGTTTACTGCGGAAAATGCACCAACTCTGGCATACAGGCCGTGCACTGCATTAATTAATGGTTTTAGACACTGGCAAAAGGGTGTGACTTGTCAGTGGAGTGGAAAGTTAGCATGGCTTAAAGAGGCTCTGTCACCAGATTATCAAATCCTGATTTCCTAAGGTTGAAGGACCTTTGGGTGATGCTGGCTGGGAGTGATGTCACCCACAGGTCCTTCAACATTGGTGTCGGAAGAGTGAAGATGCCACAGCTCCCGGCGTACAGTTGAATTTGCAGCCACATCACCATGTGCAGGTAAGCATAGTAAACTCCCTAGAGACGAGCATATTAACCTTTTGGACGCCTGTAGCTGTGGTGTCTTCTCTCTTCCGACGACAAGGTTGAAGGACCTGTGGTTGATGTCACGCTGTGTCTCTAGTGAAAGAAGCTGGGTGGGAACGATGAGCAGTGTATGATGCTGATTCGTCAGCGTCCTACACTTCTATTCACAACGCCCAGTTGGTAAAAACACAATACATGCCCAGTTGGTAATACGAGAAAACGCACCCAGTTGTCCATTGAAAAGCTAATTAGCATAAATATAAAATTGCGCATAACATGGGCAAAAATGATGATTTTTCAAAAAAAAAAAAAACAGAAAAAAACTTTGCTGTTATCTACATTGCAGCACATCACATTCAATGGGGATTTGATAATCTGGTGACAGATACACCATGTGTCAATTTTGGCACAAGTAATTGGTGTCAACTAATAGGTGGAGTAAGGAAGTAGCTAGATGTCACGTTTAACATACAGCTTGAACCACTGACCTTTTTTTTAAACTTCTAACAAGCTTACCCTGTCTGAAGCTTAGACTCTATTAGTAAATTTGCCCTGTTTGTCAATACTGTCCAAATGAATTGTGAATATTAGGAATGTAGAAAAATGATATAGCAGAAACTAAAATCCAGCACTTTTATAAACGAGCTGAACGGTGTTTGTGCTTTTTGTTTAATGGTAGCTATGACCTAATGTACTCCAAATCTGCAGAATGCTCATATTACATATTAAACCACTTTGCATGGCAAGCCACTAAGTTCCACATGCAACACAACTGTTCATAGTTGTTTTTTTCTTTCTGAACTTTTTAATTCTGATTAATATAATCTGTCAAAAAAAACTATTTTAAAAATGTTATTAGGTACCTGACTTCAGCATCAATGACCTTGTCTGAAACTGATGGAAACTCTGATGTATTGGAGGAAGAACTGCAAGATTTCTCACGTGCTTACGGCTGTGTAATAAGCCGAAAATAATAGAAAAGATTCTTAACACATTTTTTTTTTATTTTTTTCAAAAACGCCCCATTATACCTACTTAACATTGGAAACCGTTGCTCAAACCTACAAATGGCTTATACTGTAAATGCATTAGAAAATGTGAGGTGACATAATTCCATTAGCAAGCACTGTAGACTAGCAACCTAAAAGAATTAAGTCAAAGACCAAATTTAAATAAAGAATTATAATTTTTATTACACAATACAAGAAATAAATATATTTACTCACAAGTTTAAAAAGACAAGGATGACTACCACAGTGTGGAAAAAGTAGACTAGGTACAGTATAGGCAACGTGCTTTGCAGGAGACTCATGTACAGGAAGCTTGGCAGAATTTAGATCGTAAGTAATTTGCGTCATACAATTCTATGAAATGATTTAGCTGGCTATGCAGCCAGTATGTTGCCTTAACACTAAGGGTATGTGCACACGATAACGACCATTACGTCTGAAATTACGGAGCTGTTTTCAGGAGAAAACCGCTCCTGCGGTTCAGACGTAATTGCTCGTACTCGCGTTTTGCGAGGCGTCAATTACGGGTGTAATTTGGAGCTGTTCTTCATTGGATTAAATGAAAAACTGCTCAAATTACGCCCCAAGAAGTGTCCTGCACTTCTTTGCCGAAGCAGTAATTTTGTGTCTTTTGACAGCGACGCGTAAAATTAAAGGTCGTCGGCAAACCCAATGGAAAGATGTTTGACGTCTTTTCAGGCGTAATTCGAGGCGTAAGACGCCTCGTTTACGCCTGAAGATAGGTCGTGTGAACCACGCCTAAGAGTGAGTAACCGTATTGCCTTTTTACAGCTTATTTTGCTATACTAATCTATATAGAAGACCCAATGTTTTGTTGGTCATGGGCTGTTTTTTTTGTTTTTTTTATATATATATATATATATATATATATATATATATATTTTTATTTATTATACACACTACTGCATTTGCCAATAAGTATTCTATATATATTAAAGAATCTTGTTCACAGCAAAGTTCAGTCTTTTCATTATATTCAAGTTAGCCATAAAGCTCTGGTGGTTGAGAAGCGCTACTTTGCGGAATGTATCGCTGGAATCATAAAAACAATACACTTACGTTCAAAGCCCTCTTTAGAGGTTAGAAGGGGCCTCCCTCCCCTCTACTTGCTCGGGATCCAATCCTAGTGTTGTAGTAATAAATACAGTAACAAGTACCATAATTGAGACTAAAGTCATAACTTGGATATCCGTCTGTTCCTGGTATCAGTAAGGGTATGTACACACGCAGTGGTTTCAGCTGTTTTTCGGGCCGTAAACGTCCCAAAAAACGGCTGAAAATTTGGTAGCAGATTGCCTCCAAACATCTGCCCATTGATTTCAATGGGAAAAATGGCCGCCTGTTCCGACTGGGCGTTTTTTTACGTCTCGTCCAAAAACGGCACGTAAAAAGACACCCATGAAAAAGAAGTGCATGTCACTTCTTGGGACGTTTTTGGAGCCGTTTTTCATAGACTAACCGAAAATCGCAAGTGGCTTAAAAATCGTCTTAAAATCAGAAGCGGTTTTCCCTTGAATACAGCTCTGTATTTTGAGACGTTATTGAGTTTGTGTGTGCACATACCCTCAGGATCTTATGAACGAAATGCTGGTGACAAACATATACTCCCTCGGGGGAGTGGGGGAGGGGCTTTGCAACGTGGGATAAATAGACACATCTCTGTAGCTCCTACTTGAAACCTGTGATTTTCTAATCCTGATCAGTTGTGCTACTCCCAAACTACTCTCCCTCATGTTCTAGAAGGAGGAGGCAGCATTCGAGGAGCAACAAGAGTCAAATTAAAGACCAGTCGGCAATTGAACTACTGCAAGAATATTCCCTTGGTAACATAAAAGATGGCACTTGATCTCCCCACCTAGCGTGTCTGATACCACTACTGAGGAGCCTGAACGTAAGCTGAAACAGGTCATAAAATAGCTATCGGCTGCGATCTCATCCTGCAAAACTCCTCTTACCAGTACACCGGAGGAGGTTAAAATTGATAATTAACTAATAAGGCAGGATATGCAGGCCTTAAGAAACCACATAGCTAATGCAGAAGATTGTATTTCTGGCATTAAATACTGGATAATGTCTGTACTGTTGGCCATTTCGTCCCTAGAGCAAACTGATTTATGGGAGTAGAAGGTCGATGATCTAGAAAACCAGCTCTGCCAAAATAACATAAAGATTGTAGGCATACTAGAAAAGGTGGAGGGACAATTCCCTGAGACTTTTGTTGAAAACTACCTACAAACGCTTCCTTCTCACCTGCCTATGGTGTAGAGTGGGCCCATAGAGTGCCATCCAGGCCGCCATCTCCTGGAGAATTGCTTATGCCTGCCTGCTAGCTTTATTGCAATGATCGAGATCTAATTCTTAAGGTGGCTAGTAGAGTTAAAGGTAAAACCTACAGCAATGTGGCTGTGTCCCTTTCCTAATTTATCAGTGGACCTACAGAAGAAAAGGGCTACTTTCATGACTGTAAAAAAGACAACTGAGAGATCTGAATATTGAATAGTATATATGATGGCCTACCTAGCTCAGCTGCATTTGGTTGAAGAAGAAAGGGCCTTGGTATTTTATTAATCTCCAAGGGGTTGATGACTGCGTGTCCAGGCAGCAAAGAGCACCATGCCGTTAGAAGATGCATGACTTTTCGCTCATCCTGGGACAGATCATTTGTAATCATCTTAAAATTAATTCTTTGGCTATAGTCCTTTGCCACAAGGAGACTGACACTAGGTAGGGAAAAGTGTTTGCTCTGCCCAAGCAGACCATAACCTTCCCACCCGGACTAGGCTAGTGTCAACGTCTGTATCAAATCCTGAGTTTGGTGGCTGAAACAATCTTGCAGGAGGGTGATAATAGCAAGAGCAGTAAAGTAACAGTCCAGGTTTGATACACAGATAAATGGAAACAGGTTGTAGCATGAGGCAGAGACATGATCAGAAAACAATCCTAATTTGTTACAGACATAATCGGCAACAGGTTATAGCATGAGGCAGAGATGTGGTCAGAAAATAGTCCAAGTTCGGTGCCAAGATAAGTGGCAACAAGTTTTAGCATGATGCAGAGATGTGTACAGGAAGCAAACCAAGTTCAGTGCACAACTAAGCACCAACAGGTTGTAGCATGACGCAGAACAAAGTCAGGAAACAATCCAAGTTCGGTACACAAATTAGCAGCATCAGGCCTCATGAACACGAACGTATTTTTTACTGTCCGTAAATACTGGGGTAAATACGGGTCCTTGGTCACACGTATTCGACCCGTATTGCACCAGTACTTACAGACCCGTGCCCGTAAATACGGGTCCAGTGTCACCAGTATTCCACCCGTATTTACGGGCACGTTTTCGCTGCAGGATAGAGAGAATGAACAGCCCTTTCTTTAGTAAAAATAAAAGAAATTCATACTTACCCGGCCGTTGTCTTGGTGACGCGTCCCTCTTTCGACATCCAGCCCGAACTCCCTGGATGACGCGGCAGTCCTTGTGACCGCTGCAGCCTGTGATTGGCAGCAGCGGTCACATGGGCAGAAACGTCATCCCAGGAAGCCGGACTGGAGGAAGTAGCAGGGAGTTCTGGGTAAGTATGAACGTCTTTTTTTTTTACAGGTTGATCTATATTGTGATCGGAAGTCACTGTCCAGGGTGCTGAAAGATTTACTGCCGATCGTTTAACTCTTTCAGCACCCTGGACAGTGAATATCCCCTGACGTAGCCTAGCAATGCTCCCGTAATTACGGCTGCACACATGCAGTCACCCATAATTACGGGAGCCCCATAGACTTCTATGGGCCTGCCCGTGCCGTAATTACGGCCTAAAATAGGACATGTTCTATATTTTTCAACGGCCCGGGCACCTTCCCGTAAGCATACGGGGAGGTACCCGTGTCCAATAGAAGTCTATGGGCCCGTGATTACGGGTGTGTTTTTACGTTTGTGTGCATGGGGCCTTAGTTTGTAGAGAAGCGGAAATGAACTAGACAACAGGCAAGATGCTCAATAATGTGGCAGTCAGGAAATGCAGGGGTCAGACTTCTATAGTAAGCGAAAAGGCAAGAAATCCAGAGAGGCAAAAATCAAGAATACCTAGACAATAGTTTCAGCAGTGGAGCAGCATTTTAGATGGCTCAGTAAGAAGAGATACTGCTGTGGATATAGGAGTTTTTGGGCTCAAATCATGATATTACTCCCCTTCTTCCCGGACATTCTAGGTGTTGGCTTGTTATGATATCTCTGATGAAATTCTTATGTAAGCCTAGGAGCATGAACATTTTCTTCTGGTTTCCAAGAATTCTCCTCCGAGCTGTACTCCTTCCACCTGATCAAGTCCTGCAGTTTATTCCGATTTTGTGGTCCAAGGTCTTTTCAACAATATATTCTTCTTCACCTTGCACATTCACCGGTGGTGGAGGAGGCAAATTGCAGCATGGAAAAGGATTTACCCAGGGAGATGTGCTGCAGACAACAATAATACTTTACTTTTTTAAAACGATATGATCAGCAGACGAACGAGCGTTTGCTCGTTTATCTGCTGATCGCTGCCCTATTTACACAGGGCAATTATCGGCAACGAGCATTCTATGAACGGTTTGTCTGCCCGATAATCGCCCAGTGTAAAACCCCCTTAAGCCCTTAAGGACACAGCCTAGTTTGGGCCTTAAGGCTCAGAGTCTATTTTTCAAAACTGACATATTTCACTTTATGTGGTAATAAACCTATCCAAGCGATTCTGAGATTGTTTTCTCGTGAGACATTGGGCTTTATGCTAGTGGTAAAATTTGGTCGATATATTCAGTGTTTATTTGTGAAAAATAGCAACATTTTGAGAAAATTTGAAAAAAATAGCACTTTTCTGAATTTAAATGCATCTGCTTGTAAGGCATATCGTTATACCACACAAAATTATTACTAATTAACATTTCCTATATGTCTACTTTTGATTGACATCGTTTTTTGAACATTCTATTATTTTTCGTGGACGTTACAAGGCTTAGAACATAAACAGCAATTTCTCATATTTTTAAGAAAATTTCAAAAGCCTTTTTTTTAGGTACCTGTACAGTTCTGAAGTGGCTTTGAGGGGCCTATGTATTAGAAACCCCTATAAAACACCTCATTTTAAAAACTAGACCACTCAAAGTATTCAAAACAGCATTTAGAAAGTTTATTAACCCTTTAGACATTTCACAGGAATTAAAGCAAAGTGGAGGTGAAATTTGCAAATGTCATTTTTCTTGCAGAAATTAAATTTTATTCCATTTATTTCTGTAACACAGAAGGTTTTACCAGATAAACACTATTATATTTGGATTGTCCAGATTCTGCTGTTTTTAGAAATGTCCCACATGTGGCGCTAGTGTGCTTGTGGGCTAAAATACAAGCCTCAAAAGCAAAGAAGCACCTAGTGCATTTTGCGGCCTCTTTTTTTATTAGAATATATTTTAGGCAGCATGCCAGGTTTGAAGAGGTGTTGTGGTGCTAAAACAGTAGGAATCCCCCAAAAGTGACCCCATTTTGGAAACTACACCCCTCAAGGAATTCATTTATGTTTTGTTGTTACCATTTTGACCCCACAGTTTTTTTCACAGCACATATTTGAATTGGGCTGTGAAATTAAAAAAATGACATCTGTTTCAATAAGATGTCATTTTTGACCAAAATTTCTTATTTTCACAGGGAACAAAATGCCCCATTTTGTTGCCCAATTTCTCCTGAGTGCGGCAATACCCCATTTGTGGTGATAAACTGCCGTTTGGGGCCATGGGAGGCCTCAGAAGGGAAGGAGCGCTTTGTGTTCTTTGGAGTGCAGATTTCACTGGATTGGTTTTGGGGTGCCATGTCGCATTTGCAGAGCCCCAGAGGTATCAGAGCAACAGAAACCCACAAGAAGTGACCCCATTTTGGAAACTACGCCCCTCACGGAATTCATTTATGGTTGTTGCTACAATTTTGTCCCCACAGTTTTTTCACAGCTCATATTTGAATTTGGCTGTGAAATTAAAAAAATTAAATTTGTTTCAATAAGATGTCATTTTTGACCAAAATGTATTAGTTTCAAAGGAAACAAAATGCCCCATTTTGTTGCCCAATTTCTCTTGAGTGCGGCAATACCCCATTTGTGGTAATAAACTGCCGTTTGGGCCCATGGAAGGACTCAAAAGGGAAGGACCATCATTTGGCCTACTGGAGCTTTTCTGGTGCTAAGTCATGTATGGAGAACCCCTGAGGTACCAGTACAGTTGAAACCCCCGAGAAGTGACCCCATTTTAAAAACGACACCCCTTAAGGCATTCATTTAGAGGTGTAGTAAGCATTTTGACCCCACAGTTATTGTGTAAAAGGTAATGCGCAGCAGATGGTGCAGAGTGAGATTTGCAATTTCCTATACATATATTTGCCATTTCAGTGTCCGATATATTGTGCCCAGCATCAGAGGCGTAGCTAGGGGGGGCAGGCGGGGCATGTGCCCCGGGCGCAACTTAGAGGGGGCGCCAGCGCCTCCTCCTCCTGCACTATAATTGTACCTGTGTCTATAGGACACAGGTACAATTAGAAGCAATGAATGACCGGGCACGTTCCGTGCCCGGCTATTCAGGGCTTTTGCACCAGTGAAGCGACTGGTACCTTTTGTACCAGTGAAGCTTCCGTCAATGAAAGGCACTGAATGACAGGCAAAGTCATCCTGCCCAGCCAATCAGCGCCTTTCATAGACGTTGCGTTCAACCCCCAGGAGACCTGCGCAAAAGAGAGCAGGTCTCCATGGCTGTCGGACGGTGTGGGAGCGGGATTAAGGTGAGTTTAAATAGTTCTACTGGGCTTATACAATACAGCTATTCAGCCTCAGAATAATACATAGATGCAGCAGAGAGCTCTCTATCGGCATCTACTGCGCTAAATTAATATACCAACGGGGGAACCCCAAGGTATCTAACCGGATTATGGTAGCACTATTTGGATAAATAAAATTATAAAATATCGAAAATATTATAAATAATAATAATAAAAATATATAAAAATCACAAAAATATATATAAAAATAACAAGATCCAAGTAACAAAAAATAATAAAATAGAAAAATCCATAATAGCAATCAACTATTGGATACCAGCTCCACATCCCGTTGTAACAAATTTATGAGTTAATTTATATATTTCAGATCTCCAGCAGGTCACAGAGCTAATAGTGGCAATGTTAGTGCATTTGCACTTGTACTAAGCAATGACATTACTGCAGTCTGCACTGTGTATCAAACAGAAGCAGGTTGCATTTTGAATAAAATACAGTGATATCGTCACATTACAGTATATATCCCTAAAGACATAAACCAGTGACTAATCAAAACCTTACTAGGGAAAACAAAGGAGGTATTTCAAACACATATAATTATGATCACAAAATGATCAGAAACTCTTTAAACAAACACTGGGGGATACTACAGAGCGACCCAATCCTAAATAAAATCATCCCAAAAAAAACAGGGATCACCTTCCGTAGAGGAAGAACAATAAAAAATATCATAGCACCAAGTAGACTAAGGGCCAAAACTCATAATTCTAATACTGACTTTCTTGAAAAACCTATAGGGATTTTCAAATGTGCCAAAAAAAACTGTTTATGCTGCCAGAGCATCAGTGCTGGAAAGAAGGAAATTATGTCAAATATAACCAAAGAAAAATTTAAAATCCATTCACACTTGAACTGTGATTCGGATTACGTGATCTATATGATAGAATGTGAATGCAGGCTGCAGTACATAGGGAGAACGACTCAGACACTCCGCAGCAGGCTGAATGGACACCGTTTTAATGCTAAAAAGGGTTTTCTTAAACATAGTTTATCAAGACATCTAATACAGCATCATCAATCAAATTTAAAAAATATCAAAATTTCACCCATAGAACAAATAGATGCAAATACACACAATAGAATACAAAAATTGAACAAAAGAGAGTCGTTTTGGATCTTTAAATTTGAATCACTGAGCCCAAACGGACTAAATGAAAAAATAGACTCAGTATAACTCTTTGAACTAACAACAATACACACATTCCAAAAAAAACAGAACACTCATGAAATTATAACATCACCATCGTCTGTGCTCCTGTCCGGGTACGCTCCATGATACTCCAAAAGGAAGCTGACAAAAGAAAAAAAGATAAAAAATAAATATAAATAGGATTTTTTTCGAAATAGGACTCCAGAACGAAATTATAATATCCCCATTAGAGAGAAACGAAAAACCAGTAAAACATAGACACAAGTAAAGCGGTGTTCACTGAGGCAAAGAAGAAACATGATACTCCAAAAGGATGTTTAAAGTAAAAACATTAATTAGACTGTTCAAACTAAGACACCAAAACGAAATCATAATACCCTGACTAGAGAGAAACGAAAAACTTGATAAAATATATATGGAAGCCAAACAGTGTCCCTCAGTACAGAGTAGCAATATGATACTCCAAAAGGAAGGTGTTAATGAAAACACCAAGGCAAAGAAGAAAAATGACACTCCAAAAGGATGATTAAAGCAAAATCACTAATTAGACTGTTCAAATTTAAGACACCAAAACGAAATTAGAATATTCTGACTAGAGAGAAACAATTTTTTTCTATAAAATATAGATAGAAGCCAAACAGTGACCCTCAGCACAGAGAAGCAATATGATACTCCAAAAGGAAGGTGTTAATGAAAACACTGACGGGACCTTTAGTAGGAAGACAGCAAAACGGAGTTAAAATACCCCTGCTAGGGAGATACAAAAAACAGTTCAATATGGACATGGGAAGTAGCCTTTTCAAGAAACTATATATTTAGATGATCACCTATGTGCCTTTTTTTTCCTTTTATATTAACTTTTTAAATTGTTTATATAACACATGTCTCAACCTTATACCTTTGAACCCTGACCCGCCTTTGTTTTTTGGCGTTTTTTTCTTCGAAACTCCACCCTAATTAGTGCAATTAGCATTACCACAAACATGTCTATATATATATACATCTATAGCATATCTCTTTTATACCTGCCTGACGAAGACGCCGGTCCGGCGTTGAAACGCGTTGCAGCCCACACACATTTTATCCTTTTATGTTTTACAAGTTGTCACTTACGTCATGTGAAAATAAAATATATTTTTTATCAAAAAACGGGTCTGGAGTGAACGAAAATCTTGCTACACGGAAGCGCCCGAAACAAGGAGCTTTTTTCTATATCCCGAAAAACAATTCAAAAGACCACGTCGAGGAAACTCCAGGCTTGGAGGTATCCACCGTGGGTCCGCTCCCGAGGCTAGCACAGTGTACCGGAAAGTTTACCAGACGAGCAATTAAGTCAAGTTGTGCTGATGATCCTGCACAACTGTACCAGGTTAGTGGAAAACTACTTCACTGTAAAAAGATAAAAAGATATTTCAAGGACAAAATACAACATCACCCCAGAGGAGCGCCCCTTCTTCTCTTTTTTATATACCCTTTTCCAAGCAAGTCCTTTATAGAGCAGACACTGCGCCGTGTGGAAAGCAGGGCTGTTTACTCCGAAAATTTGATGCTTGTCAAATATAAAGACAAGCGTGATGTCTTTGTTTTGACCACACTGCATACTGATCGATCCACCCCAGTTCCAGTCAGAGGAGCCACAGAGCAGACCACCAAGCCTGTGTGCATCCAGGACTATAACCAATTCATGGGAGGGGTGGATCTTTCGGACCAGGTACTGCAACCCTATAGTGCCCTAAGAAAATCTAAGGTGTGGTATAAAAAATTGGCGGTATACCTCACCCAATACGGAGACTTTCCTGGGATTCAAAAAAAAAATTATTAAAAAAATGATTTTTGGAGACCAGGAAGCAGAGGGCAGCAGTGAAGGTAGCAGCACTTCTGGGATCTCCAGAATAATACATGGCCAGCATTTCCCGGGAGTACTTCCCCCCACAGAAAAAAAACAAAAACCCCAGAAAAAGTGTAGAGTTTGCTCAAGCAGAGGGATTAGGAAAGACACCACTCACTACTGTATGACCTGTCCCTCTAAACCAGGCTTCTGCATCGGAGAATGCTTCCGTTTTTATCACACCTCTATTGATATTCGTTAAATCTAATTTTTACTACTCCAATGACATCACATCCATTCCATTCATTTTTTAAATACCCCCTGGGCATTTATTTTCCAAATTAATTTGATATCTCAAAGATACCACACCCGCCTCCCCCCCCCCAAAAAAAAAATACAAATTCCCATTATACCCCTAGATGAATACTGTGCTTTGAAGGGTGCAATTTTATTAAATGAGGCATTTCTTGAACTTATTTAATGTTCTGGAGCCTCTGCAAACATAAGGTGTTGCTTTAAAATTATCCACGTAAAAAGTAGGCCCTAGAAACCTATTGGAACTGTGTAAAAATCATATATGGAGTATTATTCAGCACAAGTTCCAAAAACAAAATTGTAGGCCTTCCCTTCTGAGCCCTACAGTGTGCCCAGGCAGCAGTTAATGGCCACATATGGGGTACTGGCCTTATCTGGAGAAATTGCACAACAAATTTTGGGGTGCTTTTTTTTTTATTACCCTTGTATAAAAGAAAAATTTGAGGATAAAGCAACGCTTTATTGGAGAAAATTAAATTCGGCATTTTCACGGCCCAGTGTTTATAACTTCTAAGAAGCACCTTTCGAGTCAAAATGCTCACTACACCCCTAATTAAATTCCTTAAGGAGTGTAGTTTACCAAATGGGGTCACTTCCTGGGGGTTTCCACTGTACTTGTACCTCAGTAGCTCGGCAAACACGACATGGCACCCGAAAACCATTCCAGACAAATCTGAGCTCCAAATAGCGCTACTTCTCTTCTGAACCCAGTAGTGGGTCCAAACAGCAATTTAATACCCCACATGGGGTATTGCCGTAATCGGGAGAAATTGCTTTACAAATGTTGGGGTGCTTTTTCTCCTTTATTTTCTGTAAAAATTAAAAATGTCTATGTTTTTTCAGAAAAAAAGTTGATTTTCATCTTCACAGACTAACTCCAACAAATTCCGCAAAAAACCTGTGGGGTCAAAATGCTAACTATACCCCAAGGAAAATTCTTTAAGGGGTGTAGTTTACAAAATGGGGTAACCTTTTGGGGGGTTTCCACTGTTTTGGTCCCTCCAGGAAGTTGCAAACGCGACATGTCACTGAAAACCAATCCAGCAAAATCTGGACTCCAAAATCCAAATGGCGCTGTTTCTCTTCTGATCCCTGCCGTGGGTCCAAACAGCTGTTTATTACCACATATTAGGTATTCCCGTAATCGGGAGAAGTTGCTTTACAAATTTTGAGCTTCTTTTTCTCCTTTATTCCTAGTAAAAATTAAACATTTCTACGTTTTCTCAGAAAAAAAAGTTGATTTTCATATTCATGGCCGAATTCCACTAAATTCTGCAAAAAGCCTGTGGGGCCAAAATACTAACTATACCCCTAGGAAAATTCCTTGACGGGTGTAGTTTCCAAAATAGGGTCACTTTTGGGGTGTTTCCACTGTTTTGTTGCCTCCAGGACGTTGCAAATGCGACATGTCACCGAAAACCAATCCAGCAAAATCTGGACTCCAAAATCCAAATGGCGCTGTTTCTCTTCTGAGCCCTGCCGTGGGTCCAAACAGCAGTTTATTACCACATATGAGGTATTCCCGTAATCGGGAGAAGTTGATTTACAAACTTTGGGGTTCTTTTTCCCCTTTATTCCTAGTAAAATGTAAACATTTCTACGTTTTCTATATTAAAAAAAGTCGATTTTCATATTCATGGCCGAATTCCACTAAATTCTGCAAAAAAACCTGTGGGGTCAAAATGCTAACTATACCACTAGGAAAATTCCTTCAGGGGTGTAGTTTCCAAAATAGGGGCACTTTTGGGGGGTTTCCACTGTTTTGGTCCCTCCAGGACGTTGCAAACATGACATGGCACCGAAAATCATTCCAGCAAAATTTGTGCTCCAAAATCCAAATGCTGCTGTTTCCCTTCTGAGCCCTGCCATGGGTCCAAACAGCAGTTTATTACCACATATGGAGTATCGCCGTAATCGGGAGAAAGTGCTTTATAAACGCTGGGGTTCTTTTTCTCCTTTATTACTTGAAAAAATTTAATTCAATTTTACAGACTTTTTCCAATAAATTTAGCAAAAAAACTGTGGGGTTAAAATGCTAACTACATCCCTCGATAAATACCCTGAGGGATGTAGTTTACAAAATGGGGTCACTTTTGGGGGCTCTCCACTGTTTTGGCACCACAAGACCTCTTTAAACCTGACATGGTGCCTAAAATATATTCTAAAAAAAGGAGGCCCCAAAATCCTCTAGGTGCTCCTTTGCTTCTGAGGTCCGTGTTTCAGTCCAAGAGGACACTAGGCCCACATGTTAGATATTTCTAAAAACTGTAGAATCAGGGTAATAAATATTGAGTTGCAATTCTTGGCTAAAACCTTCTGTGGTACAATTTTTTTTATTACAAATGAATTTTGGCAAAAAAAAATGAAATTAGTAAATTTCACATCTATTTTGCTTTAATTCCTGTGAAACGCCTAAAGGGTTAAGAAACTTTTTGAATGCTGTTTTGAATACTTTGAGGGGTGCATTTTTTAAAATGGGGTGATTTATGGGGGGCTTCTAAATTGTAAGGCCTTCAAACCCACTACAGATCTGAACTGGTCCCTGTAAAAATAGCCTTTTGAAATTTTCTTGAAAATGTGAGAAATTGCTGCTAAAGTTCTAAGCCTTGTAACGTCCTAGAAAAATAAAAAAAACTATGCAAACATAAAGCAGACATATGGGGGATGTTAACTAGTAACTATTTTGTGTGGTATTACTATCTGTCTTACAAGCAGATACATTTAAATTTAGAAAAATGCTAATTTTCACACATTTTCTCTAAATTATGGTGTTTTTCACAAATAAATACTGAATTTATCGACCAAATTTTTTCACTAACATCAAGTACAATATGTCACGAGAAAACAATCTCGGAATCGCTTGGCTAGGTGAAAGCATTCCGGAGTTATTACCACATAAAGTGACACGTCAGATTTGAAAAAATCGGCTGTGTCCTGAAGGCCAAAACAGGCTGTGTCTTTAAAGGGTTAAAGGTCACTGGCGTAGCTATAGGGGTCGCAGCGGTCGCAATTGCGACCGGGCCCCCGAAGCCAGGGGGCCCGCAGCCCCCCGCACCACATCAATAAAAAGTTACTATAGTAACTCTGGCCGCGGGCCCCTGTTACTATAGTAACAGACTTTACTTACCTTCCTGGTTCTGGATCGCAGCGGAGGTCCTGACGTCAAGCGCTGTGCGCAGCGCATGACGTCACAGCGCTATGCGCCGCACACAGCATAGAGACGACAGAACTCCCGCCGCAGCTGAAGAGGAAGGTAAGATTAGCCCTGACTGGCGGGGTCCGACTCCCGGGACCCGCCAATCAGCTGTTTTGAAGGGGCCGCAGCACTCAGACGAGAGCTGCTCCCCTTCATTCCGGTCACTTCATTCCGGTCACACTGTGAATCGGTGTCGGCGATTCACAGTGTGAGCGAGTAGTGAAATGAAGGGGAAGCAGCTCTCGTACGAGTGCTGCGGCCCCTTCAAAACAGCTGATTTGCGGGTCCTTGGAGACACATCAGCTATTGATGGCCTATCCTGTGGATAGGCCATCAATGTTTAGGGACTGCACAACCCCTAAGCCTATGATGTAGCAGGCTTAGGGGGCCCATGAGACAGGATCACAGATTGTGTGATCCTGTCTGCTGGGCCCTGTATCTAAGCCAATCACATGGTAGGCTTAGATACATGGCCCATGTGTGATCCTGTCTGCTGGGCCATGTATCTAAGCCAATCACATGGTAGGCTTAGATACATGGCCCATGTGTGATCCTGTCTGCTGGGCCCTGTATCTAAGCCAATAACATGGTAGGCTTAGATACATGGTCCATGTGTGATCCTGTCTGATGGGCCCTGTATATAAGCCTACCACACTGTAGGTTTAGATACAGGGCCCCAGCACACAGTAATCTTATACTGTATAGATTTTTTTTTTTATTGAAATAAAAAAACACAACCCTCATTAACCATTTTATTGAGAATAAAAAAAACGCTGTCATTGAAGTCCTCGTATCCGAAGTCCAACAACCGAACCTGTAAAAAAACACAAACACACAAAAATAATCAGTAACACATAAAGAAGCAAAATTATTATTCTTACCTTTCCTGGGTCCAGCGCTGGAGCCGCAATATCAGCGAGCTGAGCCCTGTATCTAATCCAATCATGTGTGATACTGTCTGCTGGGCCCTATATCTAATCCAATCATGTGTTATACTGTCTGCTGAGCCACTGTATCTAATCCTATCATGTGTGATACTGTCTGCTGAGCCACTGTATCTAATCCTATCATGTGTGATACTGTCTGCTGGGCCCTATATCTAATCCAATCATGTGTTATACTGTCTGCTGAGCCACTGTATCTAATCCTATCATGTGTGATACTGTCTGCTGAGCCACTGTATCTAATCCTATCATGTGTGATACTGTCTGCTGGGCCCTATATCTAATCCAATCATGTGTGATACTATCTGCTGAGCCACTGTATCTAATCCTATCATGTGTGATACTGTCTGCTGGGCCCTGTATCTAATCGTATCATGTGTGATACTGTCTGCTGAGTCACTGTATCTAATCCTATCATGTGTGATACTGTCTGCTGGGCCCTATCTCTAATCCTATCATGTGTGATACTGTCTGCTGGGCCACTGTATATAATCCTATCATGTGTGATACTGCCATCTGAGCCACTGTATCTAATCCTATCATGTGTGATACTGCCTTCTGAGCCACTGTATCTAATCCTATCATGTGTGATACTGTCTGCTCAGCCACTGTATCTAATCCTATCATGTGTGATACTGTCTGCTGAGCCACTGTATCTAATCCTATCCATAGTTTATAGGGTCGTAGTGCTATAGATATGCTATGCTGTCTCCTATACACACATTTTTTTTGGGGCGGACAAATATGTATTGGGGCTATTTCCCCTGACATTTTAAGCCCTGAGGGTATGTTCACACGGCAGCGTCCATTACGGCTGAAATTACAGTGCTGTTTTCAGGAGAAAACAGCACCGTAATTTCAGCCGTAATGGCATGTGCAGGCGTCTTTCGCTGCGTCCATTACGGACGTAATTGGAGCTCTTTTTCCATGGGTCCATGGAAAACGGCTCCATTTACGTCTGAAGAAGTGACAAGCACTTCTTTGACGCGGGCGTCTTTTTTACGCGCCACCGTTTGACAGCGGCGCGTAAAAAAAATGACCGTCGGCACAGAACATCGTAAAACCCATTCAAATGAATGGGCAGATGTTTGCCAACGCTTTTGAGTCGTATTTTCGGACGTAATTCAATGCTAAAACGCCCGAATTACGTCCGTAAATAGGGTGTGTGAACCCAGCCTTAGTGACGCCCCCGGCTGCTAGTGCTGCATTGTTGGGTCACTTAGGAGACCCAGCGATGCAGCTGAAAGCTGCGGACCGTCGGCCATGAGGAGTTTGCAGGGGGGGCCCAATAAGAACCTTTGCATCGAGACCCATTAGCCTTTAGCTACGCCCCTGTTAAAGGTCCAATATGTCCCATCACGAACACGACAACATCAAGCATCATGACATGCATGATCAAAACTAAAATGTGGAACTAAACAAAGAACATAAATTTGTAAACATACAGTTAAAAACATAGTAAAGAGAACATGTGCGTGATATAATCGCTGCAAGAGAAATTGAGGATCTTACACTTTTAAAGAAGATCCCCAGACATTTCAAGTTATATTATGCTTGTGATCCAAAAACATTTAAGGCATGGGGGTATAGACAGAGTGCTCTGTGGCATCAGAGGAGGAGATGTAAAGAAGTTATTGGCTCAGAGGGAATGTAAATGGATCATCACTCTTGGAACGATGGCCCCTGTTGGTTTCAATGAGACATTAAGCTTTGCGTCATTTCTGTAATTTCTCTACCTTTCTCTTTTTATATGTTTTTAACTGTATGTTTACTAATTTATGTTCTTTGTTTAGTTCCACATTTTAGTTTTGATCATGCATGTCATGATGCCTGATGTTGTCGTGTTCGTGATCGGACATATTGGACCTTTAATGAGGGATCTTCATTTTTTAAGCTCGGACCAAAATGGATTAACAACTCCTTCAAAATGCAGACATGTCATCTTATGTACTTCTATACGTACAAAATAAATGGATGAATTTCAATACAAACCTTTTTCTTAGTATATTATATATATATTTCTTTCACTTTCATGCAATATGTATTCTCTGATTAACACTTCATTTATATATATTTTTTTATATATTTTTTCATAATCTTTATCACCGTCAATAAATATTAGAATTTTTATTTATATATATTTTTTCCTTTACACATTATTCTATTGCTGACCGTTTCTTTTCTGGTCCGCATCTTATTAATGCATTATTTGTTCAATATTTATTTTGACACTATATATTTCAGAACTCTTGGTTTATATTTATTATATAACACTATTAATCAATTTTTTTATTTTATTTTTATACACGTTTAATTTTTTTACTCACATTTTTGAAAACACATGAAATGTATATCTATTTTAAAGAGGCTCTTTCACCAGATTATAAATGCTCTATCTCCTACATAATCTGATCGGCGTTGTAATGTAGATAACAACAGTGGTTTTTATTTTGAAAAACGATCATTTTTTAGCAAGTTATGAGCTAGTTTAGATTTATGCTAATGAGTTTCTCAATGGACAACTGGGCGTGTTTTTACTTTTTACCAACTGGGTCTTGTACAGAGGAGTGTATGAGGCTGACCAATCAGTGACTAATCAGTGTCCTACACATCTCATTGTTCCAGCCCAGCTTCTTTCACTGCACAATCAGGCCTCGTTTACACGAGTGTGATATACGTACGTGCGACGCGCTTGCTTTTCACGCGTGTCGTACGGACCTATGTAAGTCTATGGGGGCATGCAGACAGTGCGTGAATTTTGCGCAGCGTGAGTGCGTATTCGTGCTTTGTTCGCGCATCACGCACCCATTGAAGTCAATGGGTGCGTGAAAATCATGCATGCCACACGGAAGCACCTGCGTTGGATGCGCGTTTTTCACGCATCACTTGTTATGTCCATGTAAATGACTTGATAAAACTGGTCCAAACAAGCACAAGCCAGGAAGTGCTTATGATTCCTCAGCGTGTTTGCCACAGTCCAACCTCCACACAGACAACTGAAGTCATGCCGCGTGGGATGGACGTAGAAAAGATGATCTGCCTTGTGCAGGAGAGGCACGAGATATGGGACACCCGTGCGGAGTCCTATGATGACCGCTCGGCGAAGGAAGTCGCATGGGACCACATAGGCCAGGCGCTCTTCTCCAGCGAATGGGATAAAAGCACCAGCCGAGACCGGCAGAGAATTGGTGAGTACATGTCTTTAAACGATGCAATGTCCCCCCTATTGAAGTAGTGTGTCGCTGTGTTTTACTTTTGCAAAATGCCCAACTTTAGTTTGGTGTCGCTGTAGCATCACCGTGTGGAATGTACTTTGCTGTGTAGGGACCGTCATGTATTTGACGGTCGAGTTGTTTGTGCGTTAACACAATGAGTGACCATGTTTTTGGTGTTCATCCTACAGTCCAGGATATTAAAACCCGGTGGAGGAGCTGCAGGGACCAATTTCGGCGCGAGTTCGGCGACAGAGGCCGAAGTGGTGATGGGGCATCAAAGAAACGGAGGTACATATATACCAAGCAGATGATGTTCCTCAAGGATATCATGGAGAGAAGATCGTAAGTAAATGTCCTATTGCCTGCGTAAATGTTGCTTTGCACATGTCATGTCCGCCATAAAGCATTTTTGTACATTGTTGACTATTGGTTTCTGATTCTGCTTTTCTATTCCAGAACAACCGACAATCTTAACGACTCTGAGGAGGAGAGTGACCATGCAGAGTCCCAGCCGCATCCTCCCAGAGGTTGACTGCTGCCCCTAACCCAGGAGCCTACACCCTGCCCCAGTAGAGTCGGCCCCAGCAGAACTCCCTCCGGAAGAAAATCCACCCCCTCGAGCACCAGCCAGACGCCGACGCAGTCAGCTGCCAGCCGCTGGGGCGCAAGTTGATACAAGGGTCCTTGAATACCTGCGTCGTACGGCCGACAAAGACGGGCACAACTTTTTTGCTCGCGGACTCGTGCCACTGTTGCGGAAGGTTCCAGACGATAGGCTGCCACGCCTACAGTCTGCTATAATTTCCCTTATTGACTGCGCCACACCCCCCAACAATCCTCGCCAGTGTTTCTCTACAATTGAGCATTGGCGAGGATTAACGGAGGCATCTACAACCTCTAATTACCCAGGCCCATGCCAACCAGCCACCCCCAGCGCACGACAACACTAATATAGAGCAGTGCCTGCCCGGTTTTCCCCTGGTCCTCTTCCTGCCCGTAAACGCCATTTTGCTCAATACAGCAGAGGTCCTGAAACCTATGCTCGGCCTTTCCCTGGACCCAGCTACCAGGCACATCATCAGCACCACTATGCTGTAGACGAACATCCTCAGCAGCTCCATGGCCAGTATAGTGGTGCTGAAATGCCCGCGTATAGTTCCCCGGACCATCAATACCACAACTTGTGAAAGTGGCTGTGGGATGATCCGACGAAGGTTACTGTTTGTAGGCCTGCATTGTTTGGTCCTATGTGTTTTGCACCATGTTGGTGCCACCTTTACTTATTTGTGTTTTGTTATATTGCACCACGTTTTGGGTGTGCATTCAACATAAAAACTAAGGTGTTTAACCCCTTCCCGCAAATGGGCGTTACTGTACGTCCTTTTTAGTGGCTCGTTCCCGCAAATGGGCGTACAGTAACGCCCTGAGGATGAAGCAGGCACAGGAGCTGTGCGCGCTTCATCCTCAGCGGGTGTCGGCTGTAATATACAGCTGACATCCCGCTGCAACGGCGGCGATCACTGTTATGTCCGATCGCCGCCATTTAACCCCTCAAATGCCGCTGTCAATAGCAACAGCGGCATTTAAGTGATTGATACAGAGGGAGGGGGCTCCCTCTGTACCCCGTTGGCCCCCCGCGAAAAATCGCGGGGTTCTGATGGTTGCAATGGCAACCAGGAAGCCTAGCAATGGCTTCCTGGTTGCCAGGTACGGGAGCCTATTAGGTCCTGCTCGAGGCAGGACGTAATAGGCTCAACTGTCAGTTATAAAATGACAGTTATAATACACTGCACTACACAAGTAGTGCAGTGTATTGTACAGGGGATCAGAAGATCAGATCTTCCAGTCCCCTAGTATGTGTAAAATAAAAAGTAAAAAAAAGGTTAAAAAAAGTTTTAGATAAATAAATAAATAAAAGTTTTATGTAATAAAAACAATAATCATCTTGTGTCCCTGATCAAGTCCTTTATAATTAGAAAAAAATGGAAAAAAAGACAAAAACTAGACATAATAGGTATCGCCGCGTTCGTATCGGCGTGACCTATAAAAATATAATATTATTTATCCCGCACGGTGAACACCGTAAAAAAAATACAATAAAAAACAATGCCAGAATTTCCTTTTTTGGTCACGTTGTTTCCAATAAAATGGAATAAAAAGTGATCAAAAAGTCGCGCGTAGCCAAACATGGTACCAATAAAAACTACAGTGTGTCGCGCAAAAAACAAGCCCTCACAAAGCTCCGTCGACATAAAAATAAAAAAGTTATGACTCTCAGGATATGGTGACACGAAAACATTTTATTTATAAAAAGGGTTTTTATTGTGTAAAAGTAGTAAAACATATAAAAACTATATAAATTTGGTATTGCCATAATCGTATCAAACCGCATAATAAAGCAAACATGTTGTTTATGCTGCACAGAGAACGCCATTAAAAATTGATTAAAAAAAAACAGCGAGAGAATTTCTGTTTTTTGGTCTCCTCACCCCCCAAAAAATGTAATAAAAACTGATCACATTATCACATTTACCCCAAAATGATACTAATAAAAACTACAGCTCATCACATGAAAATCAAGCACTCACAGAGCTCGTCAACGGAAAAATAAAAAGTTATGACTCTTGGAACGCAATAATGCAAAACGACGGCCCAGACTAATTTATATGTGCAGCAGTTCTTCACCTAAAACCCCACGTCATCATTTGCAGCCCCCATTTGTAGACCCTGTAAATGCAGCGAAAACTATGAGATTTTGGGGTCTGTGCTACATATGGGGCTAGTGAAGTCAAAGATTAGACAATGCTGGAGTGCGGATATTTTGTACAATACCACGGACACCCTTTAGAAGTGCGACTCCTACACCCAAAAATCCAGCCTGTGCATGAAGGATTGGTTGAAAGCGTACGTCACTATCCAGGGATCATTCATTTTATTATTCATTCTCCCCATTATTACATCATCCTATTATGACCTGTTTCACTCCGCACAGCTTACATATACCCTGATGTACTCCTCACATATTACATATACCCTGATGTACTCCGCACAGCTTACATATACCCTGATGTACTCCCCACAGCTTACATATACCCTGATGTACTCCGCCGAGTTTACATATATCCTGATGTACTCCGCACAGCTTACATATACCCTGATGTACCCCTCACATATTACATATACCGTGATGTACTCCGCCCAGCTTACACATACCCTGATGTACTCCTCACATATTACATATACCCTGATGTACTCCGCCCAGATTACATATACCCTGATGCACTCCGCCCAGCTTACATATACCCTGATACACTCCACCCAGCTAACATATACCCTGATGCACTCCGCCCAGCTTACATATGCCCCCATATTATAAGGGTATGTGCACACACACTAATTACGTCCGTAATATACGGACGTATTTCGGCCGCAAGTTCCGGACCGAACTCAGTGCAGGGAGCCGGGCTACTAGCATCATAGTTATGTAGGATGCTAGGAGTCCCTGCCTCGCTGCAGGACAACTGTCCCGTACTGTAATCATGTTTTCAGTACGGGACAGTTGTCCTGCAGCGAGGCAGGGACTCCTAGCATCGTACATAAGTATGATGCTTGGAGCCCGGCTCCCTGCACTGTGTTCGGTCCGGTACTTGCGGCCGAAATACGTCCGTATTTTACGGACGTAATTAGTGTGTGTGCACATACCCTAAGCTGAAACACCAGTAAAACACTAAACAAAACTACTACCAAGCAAAATCTGCGCTCCAAAAGCCAAATGGAGCTCCTTGTGGGCCTGGCAGTGTGCCCAAACAGCAGTTAATGACCACATATGGGGTATTACTGTACTCTGGAGAACCGCTTAACAATAATTTATGGGGTGTTTGTCTACGGTGGTACAAGCTGGGCACAACACATTGGGCACTGAAATAGCATATATGTGGAAAATGGCAATTTTAAATCTGCAACATCCACTGTGCACTAATTTCTACAAAACCTTTGGGGTTAAAATGCTCACTACACTTCTAGATGAATTCCTTGAGGGGTGTAGTTTCCCAAATGGGGTCACTTTTCGGGGGTTTTCACTGTACTGGTACCTCAGCGCAATGCAAGATGGAGTAAAAAACAAATTTTGTAAAATCTCCACTCCAAAAACGAAATTGCGCTTTTTCCCTTTAGACTCTTGCTGTATGTCCAAATAGCAGTTTACAACCACATATGGGGTACTTCCCTATTCAGGAGACATTTTGTCACACATTTTGGGGTGTCTTTTCTCCTGTATTGCTTGTGTAAATGAAAAATTATGTGCTAAATCTATAGGTTATTGGAAAAAAAAAATATTTTCATTTTCACGGCCCAATTCTAATAAAATCTGTAAAACACCTGAGGGATCAAAATGCTCACTACACCTCTAATTTAATTCTTTGATAGGTATAGTCTCCAAAATGGGATCACACCTGGGGAATTTCTACTATACTGGTACTTCAGGGGCTCTGCAAATGCGACATGGCCCCCAGAAACCAATTCAGCAAAATCTGAGCTGCAAAATCCAAATGGTGCTCCGTCCCCTCTGAGCCCTGCCGTGGGTCCAAACAGCAGTTTATTACCACATATGGGGTATTGCCGTAATCAGGAGAAATTGCTTTACAAATGTTAATGTGCTTTTTCGCCTTTATTCCTTATAAAAATTAGAAAATTCTATGTTTTTTCAGAAAAAAAGTCTATTTTAATCTTCACAGACTAATTCTAATAAATTCAGCAAAAAACCTGTGGGGTCAAAATGCCAACTATACCACTAGAAAAATTCCTTGAGGGGCATAGTTTCCAAAATTGAGTCACTTTTGGGGGGTTTCCCCTGTTTAGGTCCCTCCAGGGTATTGCAAACACGACACGGCACCGAAAAATATTCCAGTAAAATCAGTGCTCCAAAATCCAAATGGCGCTCCTTCCCTTCTGAGCACTGCCGTGGGTCCAAGCAGCAGTTTATTACCACATGTGGGGTATTTCCGTAATCGGGAGAAGTAGCTTTACAAGTTTTGGGGTGCTTTTTCTCCTTTATTCCTTGCAAAAATTCGAAAATTCTACGTTTTTCCACAATAAAAGTAGATTTTAATTTTCACAGACTAATTCGAATAAATTTAGCAGAAAACCTGTGGGGTCAAAATGCTAACTATACCCCTAGATAAATTCCCTGACAGGTGTAGTTTCAAAAATGGGGTCACTTTTGGGGGTTTCCACTGTTTTGGCACCACAAGACCTCTTCAAACCTGACATGGTGCCTAAAATATATTCTAAAAAATGGAGGCCCCAAAATCCTCTAGGTGCCCCTTTGCTTCTGAGGCCTGTGTTTCAGTCCATTAGCGCACTAGGGCCACATGCGGGACATTTCTAAAAACTGCAGAATCTGGGCAATAAATATTGAGTTGCATTTCTTAGGTAAAACCTTCTGTGTTACAGAAAAAAATGTATTACAAATGAATTTTGTAAAAAAAAATGAAATTCACCTCTACTTTCCTTCAATTCCTGTGAAACGCCTAAAGGGTTGAAACACTTTCTGAATGCTGTTTTGAATACTTTGAGGGGTGCAGTTTTAAAAATGGGGTGTTTTATGGGGGTTTCTAATATATAAGGCCCTCAAAACCACTTCAGAACTGAACTCGTACCTGAAAAAAATAGCCTTTTGAAATGTTCTTAAAAATATGAGAAATTGCTGCTAAAGTTCTAAGTCTTGTAACGTCCTCGAAAAATAAAAGGATGTTCAAAAAATGATGCAAACATAAAGTAGACATATGGGAAATGTTAACTAGTAACTATTTTGTGTGGTATTACTATCTGTTTTACAAGCAGATACATTTAAAATTAGAAAAATCATAATTTCTTCAAATTTTCTCTAAATTTTGGTGTTTTTCACAAATAAGCAATAAATTTATCGACCAAATTTTTTCACTAACTTAAGGTAGAATATGTCACGAGAAAACAATCTCATAATCGCTTGGATAGGTAAAAGCATTCCAGAGTTATTACCACATAAAGTGACACATGTCAGATTTGAAAAAATGGGTCTGGTCCTGAAGGCCAAAAATAGCTTGGTCTTGAAGGGGTTAAAGTTGCAATTGCGTGTGGACATATTTTGGACCCTCCTCTTCAAAATGATTACCTAACTGTATATTACTGTACACTCACACACTGTTGACCTGGCCCCAAAAGAATGGCACACGTTCAATGAGGTATTAGTTAATCTGTAGGGGTTTGCCATTGTTCTAAACAGATGTCAATGTTGGCGTGTTGTGATTTCCCAATAGCCACAGAAAGGACAGTCGGGATTGGAGGAGAACTTAATTTTGACGAACAGAATTGATTCTCATGCAATCACTTTCATGACTGTCAAATGGCAAGTACAAACCACAACAGATGTAAGCTCGCAACCCACGTCAAGGGTCCTCATGTATTGCGTTCCCTAACACTACAAGCCCCTAACATAAAACAACAAACACTGGCCACTTCGGACCTGTGGACACAATAAACTAAGAACTATGCCACCCTTTAAATGCCATCGCGCCCCCATGGTGCGGCTCCTGATGGGCTCTCAAAATATGCTGCAAAACTTTCGCGCACTCGGAGTCCAGATGTGAGAGATCTCCCTAGTGGAATTGCCGGCACAGTGTTGCTGGTGGGTGCATTTGTAAGTATATATTCGGCATCAAAAGTTTTGAATACGGCAGAAGTTATGCAGAACTACACACGCTTGGATGACACATGTCACATTCTGCGGTGACATTTGCATCGTAGACAGAAACACCCACCACCTGTTATACATAATGCCAAAGGCATTCCACACATCTTTGAGCTCGGCATAGGCGGTAATTGAACATGCGGCGACGATCATCCAAGCCCCTTCTTGCAAATGGCCGCATTACTTGCCTTGTCAGGGCAAAACCCTCATCTGCAACTATGACATATGGGATTGGTGGCCCGCTGGAGCCAGGGAGGATGGTAGGTTCGGGCACCGCCAGTTGATTATTCACAAGTCGTTTACCCATTCTGGACGAACGAAATATGCGGGCATCAGCAGAGCTTCCATACAAGCCAATGTCTACAATCGTGAAACAATAATTACTGTCCGCCAAGGCCAACACGATAGAAAAAAACTGCTTGTAGTTATAGTATCGGGAGCCACTGCGTGGGGGCTTCTTCACACGAATGTGCTTCCCGTCTAGGGCACCGATACAATTCGGAAATTGTGTTGCACTAAGAAATGCGTCAGAAATTCGAAGCCACTGTTCTGTCGTGGGCTAAGGCATGACCGTGGTCTTTAATCTCTGCCACAGCACAACACAGGTGGATGTCACAATGAAGGAAATGGTGGTCACTCACAAAAGAAATTCAAAATGTAAAGAATGGTAACTATTGCCTGTAGCCAGAAATCTAAATGCAAGATAAAACAGAAAAAATAAAGAACACATGTTATGGCGGACTTGTAAAGCATACAGCGTCCTCTAAGAACTAATTGCAGTAGCAGACATACCTCAAGGTCACAAGCAGTCGTTCCTCGGGGGAAATGCAGCGCCGCATGTTGGTATTCTGGTAGGTGATTCCAGGGCGAATCTGAGCAAGCAGCATATCAAAGGTGGACACAGACATGCGGCAGAACGCACAAAATTTCTCAGGGTGACGCCGTAAGTCCTCATATAGTGTATGAAAGTGCCCTTTGGAGGTACGTTGGGCCACAAGTGGATGAACCCAAATCCTACTTCTTCTACGCGGCTGGTGCTGAAGCATGGGTCGCCGTTCGCCAAATCGTCGCAAAATCATCCACGCGAGCAGCACACGTGCCAGCGACGGAAAAGGCATAAATGTTGCTTGCAAGCCAAGACACGTGTCAACAGTTTAAACAAACACTGGTTTTGGCAGAGAATGAAATAAGGCTGACAACCTGTTCACCCAGCAAGCAGGGGTTTGGCCAGCCTCTCATTAACTCCTCCCTGCGTATTTTACGCGCGTTTTAAATGCAGGTCGCAACGCAGCGTATACGCACGACAAACGCACACGCTCGTGTAAACGAGGCCTCACACTGTAACAATGGGCTGGAACAATGAGAAGTGTAGGACACTGATTAGTCTCTGATTGGTCAGCCTCATACACTCCTCTGTACAGCACCCAGTTGCTAAAAAGTAAAAACACGCCCAGTTGTCCATTGAGAAACTCATTAGCATAAATCTAAACTAGCTCATAACTTGCTCAAAAATGATCATTTTTCAAAATAAAAAACACTGCTGTTATCTACATTACAGCGCCAATCAGATTATGTAGGAGACAGGACACTTATAATCTGGTGACAGAGCCTCTTTAATCTAATATATATTTTCTGTACTGTGTTAATATAGTACTGATTTTTTATTTCTCTTTTGGAATAAGATTTAATATTCTTTGTAGTACATAAATAAAGGCATTTTTTTATATGATCGGATGTCTGTGGAGGATGATGGGTCTTTTTATATAAAATACTTTAAAAGCTTTTTCTAATGGATAAACACTTATCTAGCTGATGTATACTATTTTTTCTATATTTCCCTCGTTATTATTACCTGGTTTGTGTCCTGCGTGCTGGACGTTCCATCCGGGACCTTCGTTTGGGCTGCTGATTGCACACTTCTGCGCGCGAGCGGTTTCTGGAGCGGTCTGTTATGTCGTTCTCGCGATGTCTTCGTCTGACACACATAACCACCCAAGTCAGGATCTCATTGGTGCTGTGCGTACCAGCTGATCAATCAAGTATTATATTTAACGGTGCAATGAATATTTATCAGAACACCCCTTGATAAAGCCATCCAGGCGAAACGCGCATTGGGGTTTCTTCACCTTGGAGCCACTGGACACTTGGAGCGACATGGGTTAGTTATTCATGTTCTTATAAACCTATATTACCATTGTAGCTTGGGGATTTCTTCCCCCTTGAGGTTTAGAAGCGTCAAGTATGATTACTGGCGCCTTACTGATTTGACCGCTTGAATGCTACATAACATTGTTACAAACTACCATTACCTCCACAGATATCATCATAGTATATACTCTGTCTGTGTTACGATATTGCTGTGTGGATTACTTCTGCATATCCTTTTTCTTGTCGATATAGAACATTGCCACTTTAGCTATTTTCAGTTATGGCTATTAAGCCCTCTGTATTAGGCCAGATTTACACGAGCGTGTGCATCTTGCGCGCGCAAAAAACGCTGTGTTTTGCGCGTGCAAAAGGTACTTAATAGCTCAGTGTGTCAGCAGCGTATGATACGTGGCTGCATGATTTTCGCGCAGACGCCATCATTATGACACTCTGTATGTTTGTAAACAGAAAAGCATGTGGTGCTTTTCTATTTTCATTCATACTTTTTATTGCTGTTGCGCGAATCACGCGCGTCACATGGAAGTGCTTCCGTGTGCTGCGCGTGATTTTCACTCACCCATTGACTTCAATAGGTGCGTGATGCGTGAACAATGCACAAATATCGGACATGTCGTGAGTTTTACGCAGTGGACACACGCTGCGTGAAACTCACGGACAGTCTGCACGGCCCCATAGACTAACATAGGTCTGTGCGAGGCGCGTGAAAATCACGCGCTTAGCACGGTCGTATGACACGTTCGTCTAAATAAGCCCTTAGAGATTTTTTTGGCCATTTATGTGTATCTCATGTACAGTTGTCCGATTTGAATTCTCGATTTTATTATTATATGTAATTTTATCTGTAATTGCCCAATAAAGTTTGAACTTTTTCTATGCCTGTGGCGTTTAAAACCAATATAGTATATGACTCCTTTTTTTCTTATGTTTCAAATTTGCAAAACCCTGAGGTACCAGAGTACAGTGGAAGCACCCAAGAAGTGACCCCATTTTGAAAATTACACCCCTCAAGTCATTTATCATTTGCCTGGACATATGACCGAGCTCAGAAGTGAAGAGCACCATGCGCATTTGAGGTGTATTTTGGTGATTTTCGCAGCATTGGCCCACAATTGTAGGGCTCTGAGGTCTAATAGTAAAACAAACCCCGAAATAGTGACCCTTATTTTGGAAACTACACCCCTTAACTGGTTCCCGACCGCTGGCTGTGTATTTACGGCCAGCGGTCAGGGTCCTTAAAACCCGCGCCATAGACTTTTTACGGCTCGGGTTTTAATTTGCTGCTTGAGCGATCGGGCAGCTGAATGTCGGGTCTCCGGCTGTCAGTGACTGCCGGGGACCCTGAGGAGAGGATAGAAGCAGCTTTCGCTGCTTCTGTCTTCTCTGATCTCTTTTACACAGCGCTCAATGAACGCTGTGTATAGGAATAGAGGCAGCGGCCGCGCCGCTGTCTCTATTGCTCCCGGTGTTCATGTGACTGGTCACATGATCGCCGGTGTCGCTGCAGAATTTAGTATGTCCGTTAACGTTGGACATTATCTGCATTTGTCTATGAGCTCCAAATTAGTGAATGCTCTCTCAATGGTGGATCTGAGAGAGGGCGGCCGGAGAGAGACCATGACACGCAGCTTCAGTGTTCAAATGATCTCTGCCCTAGGGGGCGGATCCATCTTTATTTATAGGAAAATAAGAGTAGGTGGTAACCTCAACTTGCATACAGAAACATTCTATATATGGTAATATCCCAAAACGCCACATATGGTATAATGACAGGAAAGGTGTAGGCTTTGGTTCAGCCAATCATCTACAATATGATAATGACTCTGATTCAGCCAATAAGAATTATATCAATGCATTATAATAATTCTTCACCCTCCAAGCCCCAGGTGGCCTGAACCTTGTCCCATGGGAAGGACACACATCTCAGATACACAAGTTAATTTGTCTCTACTTCTTATCTCACTAGAGAATGGAGACTGCAGAGAAGTTTAAATTAATTAAACAGAGGCCTGAATCCAAGGCTGACTTATGGTAAACAGCCATTGTCCATTCGGCCAAGGCTATTTGATCTGCTCCTTAAAAGAGTAATAAAACATTCAATTCAAGAACACTTAACATAGAATTGCTTCAGGACATCTGCTGACATATTACTTTTTACTTATTAACCTCAAGATAGCTCCTTCAGGCCAAAAGATAGATTCCAATGATCCAAAATGGATGCCTACCATACAAGATGGAGTCCATGCAAAATGTTATCTTTGAAACCTATTCTAATCACTTTCACAAAAGCAATATATGTTCACACATATAAAGATAATTAAAAATATTTTTGACAATTCCCTTCTTTTGAACATAAATTTGCTTAGCCATGTATTCGAATATTCACCCGAGATTACGTTCTGGTTAGCTCCCCTAAACCAGGGCACCGTGTGCCATTCACCTCGAGATGAATACTCAGGATACGTGTCTAGCAATAGGTGAGTGCACAGCGTTACATACTGTACACACCTGAAGAGTTAGGGAATTACAGGTTTCACAATTCTGGCAATACCATCTATCTTGGTGGTTTTCTACTGCTTGACAGATGACTTTATCAGGTATGGAAGTATTTAGTGTCACATAAACAGGTGGCTCTGAATGTTTCCTCCTACCTCGGTTCTTAGGGTGGTCTGGACCTCATGCACTTTTATATCCTGCGCTGTTTTCTTAACTGCTGATACTTTTGCAATAAAACATGTTACAAGTTTAAACATAAAATATCTCTATCTAAGTAGCTGATTGTGGTCTGGCTCGGGTACATACTCCTGGTCTCCTGGGTGGCAACCACTTATATGCTTTACAACCACATATATGACATACATGTTTGGTTGGAAGCACATCCCTGGAGTGATGAAACTCCTACGATCCAGGAGAACAAGATTATGTCCCGTCCGGTGGCATTCATCGATGCCACCCCCTTTATCAGTTAGATGACCTCGTGTTACACCCTCTAGACCCTGCGTCATCCATTTTCTAGCTGTCTCGGAGCACTAGGAGCTGCCAGTTGCTCTTATCCCCAGACTATACATATTCTGTGTCTCTTCCCTCACAGTCGGTGAGGTCTACAGCATCAAACAACATGTCATTTTTATTAACCTGACCCATGTTTACACATCACACACTGTCATTGGGGTAACATCTAATCATGGACGGCCGTATTCCTGGCCTGAGATCTGTTTTCCGCAGCGCTTCCCTCTTTGAATATCTTACATGATAAAACAGCCAGGGAACCAATGCCCACGCTGCTATTACAAGAGAAACAACTCCAGGAGAGTGAGGGTTAAGCGCTAGAGAAAAGAGATGGGACTGCAAGGCCAAGGCAATAACTTCATCTATCTTCACATATGGCATCGTCTTTGAATGGAGACATATACAACAGTCCAGCAATGTAGTCAATGCTGATATCACTTGATGTTTGATAAACTTGTCATTAAACTCTTCTTCCAGCTCATCATTTAGACAATAGGTAATGTAGAGATGACAGAGAAGAAAGATGGTGGTCAGCTGGAGCTTGACGAGACCCACAGTTCAGCCTCGTGATTGAGGACCTGTCAGCAGTGACCGGCATGTGTCCAAGTTATTTCCCTCCAATGTAACGGATGTGGAAATTGTGAGCTGGACTTGGTGCGGACGTCACAGTGTGGCTGTGGTGCTTTACGGTGTCTTTTTAAACACGTCCAGTCCCCGGCTGTAAACAATGTCCTCCTATCACTTAGGATCTGGAATGGAATCATAAACATATTTATACATCTGCATGAGCTCCCACATAACGGGTGAGGTCAGAGGGCAATGGGCAGGCGCTCAGTCCATGGTTTATGGGTTTCAGCCATGACCTTCTGGATTTTTAACTTCAAGGTCCCATTCAACCTTTCTACCTTCCCACTGCTCATGGGATACGGGGTGTGAAAAACTGCTCTATACCCAGGACCTGCAAGATTTGTTGGAGTTCCTCTCCAGTAAAGTGAGTTCCTCTATCACTTTCTACTGTCTCAGGGACCCCATATCTACATACCACTTCTGAGAGCCATCTTTTACTTTTGCTGTGGCCCACGTTACTGGCCACACCTCAGGCCACCTCGAGAACAGATCTACACAGACTGCTACATGTCATACTGTCCCACCTTTGGTAACTGAGTTAATCTGCAATCGCTGATATGGGTGGTCTGCCTTTATCATATGCCTTTTTGCAACCCGCACAGTTTTGCTTATGTTATGGCAGACACATATCATGCACCTCTGGACAAATCTGGCAGCAGCACTTGCTGAAACCCCGGGGGTACCCACCATTTGCTCACCATTTCACTCATTCCTTCTCTTGACACCTGCGTTGGTCCGTGCATTAGTTGGGTTATCATGGGGAAGAGGACTCTGGGTAGGCACATCATGTTACCCACCTTCCATATTCCATCCTCCCCTTCACTGGCACCTTTTGTCTGCCAATGTCCTTTTTCCTCTTTTGTGGCTAGACTTTGTAATCTACTTAATATTATCATGTCTATGGGACCAGATACTATGCTGGTCAAGAATACTACGTCCTCCTCTATGAGGGATATGAGAGCCGCAGCTTTCGCAGCCTTGTCTACTAGTCTATTTCCCCTCGCTTCGGGGGCAGCTTGCACTTTAGTAAGAGCTTGCACTTTGAGTATACCTACATGCTTTGGCAGTGTCAGAGCCTCAAACAGTTCTCTCACTCTCTCAACATTATGGGTTTACCCGTGGATCCAGCAAAATCTCTGCTCCTCCAGATTAGGCCATAATCATGTGCAATACCAAAAGCATATCTAGAGTCAGTATATATATATATATTTGCGGTTTTACCTTCAGTCAGTCTACACACCTCAGCGAGTACCTTCACCTCCACCTACTGTGCTGACACGGAGGATGGGAGTGGTTGTTACTTTATTACCTCTGTTTCGGTGGTGACAGTATATACCCAGTCTTGTAGCCTCCTTCATGGTGGTACCTGGAACCATCTACAAAAGAAACTCAAAAGCTGGATTAGATATTGGATCCCCTGTTACATTTTCTAATGTTTTCATCTCTATTTTCATTAATTCAATACAATTATGTTGGTGACCTGTGTACTGGGGAATCAAATGTGCTGAGAAACCAACTTCCCACCAGGCTGGAAATTCACAGTCTACTGTTTCCTGTGACTTATCCCATTCCCTCTCAAGTCTCCCATTGACCATATAACCTATCCATGTACCCTATCCATTTCTTCCTCCTCTGTTGAACCCTGCGGAAGCAATGTAGTAGGGTTTAACACTGTAACACTGTACATCAATGTATGGTTCGGTTATCAATACTTTTCAACTGTGGGAGGCTCTGAGGGCACTGTTTCAACTGGGGTTTGGGGCTGTTTGCAAACAATTTTAACAATCACAGGGGCCACAGAGATGCGTCCTACATCTGTTTACCCTGTGCCCAGAAGGAGGACAGGACCACCCTCAATAATACCTGAGGTGTGAGGTCTCCTCCTAGTGCAATCCCCATAGAGTGCAGCACACATAAAAGTTAGCATATCAGTAACTTCAATCTGTCCATCAGACTTATATCCAATGGCAACCTACATTGCTGCAAGGATGTCAGAAACTATAAGATTGACTGGACAGGAATCTGACACCATAAACGTAACAGCTCCTGTGAATGCTGTAATCTTATTTGCATTTTCATTTCATAAAATATATTCCCAATATGTTTGTGCGTGTGTGTGTGTGTGTGTGTGTGTGTGTGTGTGTGATGTGCATATACCACCACTAAACAGAAGGGATACTCTTATAAATTAATAAGAGGTTTGCAAAATATTTGGTTCCTTAATGAGTTTATGTCAATTATTAAATAAACCAATCTATTAAGACAAATGATGAAACATATCGTGCACTATATATGTCATCATATGCCACAAGTCACTCACAATACCGGCTGTTCCCAGACACTCTCAGTACTGAGAATCCAATCTCACACCTGTATGCCTTTTGTGTGTATCTTTGGTAAAACAAGTATATAACTAGAATGACTGTGTATAAACTCCTAATCTTGGATTATTCATCCAATGAACTATAATCTTCATTTAGTAATGCGCATCATATTACATTTAAATATGAATGAAGTTTTTCATTGTGGTCGACACATAAAACACATATAACGTAACATATAACATATAAACATAAAAACATATAATACTCAATCCTGTGTTCTTATTAGGCTTTTTTTTCCCTCTTAATCTTTAAGTTACAGTTCTTATTTTGCACTACATGTGCACTTTCTGCAGACACAGCTAAACTACAGATAACAGAGAATGCAGCATTAACCCCTTACTAGCCAAAACTTATGAGCTACAACGTCACAATGTCACCATGTGCTCCTGTCAGTCAATGACCAAACATCTTCACGTTAACACACGTTACTCTCTTATCATTAGTTCTATTAGTCTAACACGGTTACTATAGATTAACAATAAATCTTGTTAGACATTCCATGCAATTATTAAAATGACTGTTAAATAAACCAAAAAGGAAAAAGATTTACAGTAAAGTTTAAAACGTCTTGGAAAACTCCTATAACGAGAGGAAATTTCATTAGTGACAATTTAGGACAGATGATATACAGAATATTCCAACAAGCAGATCTGGATAGAAATACATAAGAATCTTCACTATATCAATCTCACTTCTTCTACAATCTGGGGTCATTACACTTAAAATTATCCTATTGGCTTTAATTTCTAGCCAATTCCTAATCCACGTCTATCTCTCTATCAATCCCTGAACATTTCACCCAATGTTTCCTTTTTAGGAAGTGAAGAGTTAATTGATTCCTTTATTAATTCTGATGACGCCTTTCTCGCTATGTATGGCTAATAACTGATCACCTGTCACCCCTGGAAACCTCCTGTTTCTGGAAACCTTTGGTTTATAAAGCTGTACATAGAATAATTATATGTTGGCACATTATTTTCTACTGGAACGTCTATCTATAGAATTAGACGCTGGTTAATTCTTACTGATAACTGACAACAGTGTTTCCTAGTGTTTGTTTTTTTTGTTTTTTTTCCCGGTACATTCAATCACTTCTATCTGTTCTCTGCAACTCTGTCTATTAATCCGGGGCCCATGATCTCTCAAGAAATCATCCCATCTGGTATAACTGAGGACTCTACTACTTGGACATTCCCGCTTTTTTTTTTTTTTTTTATATATTTTCTCCAGGTTCATTAACAATATCTGCTGCTGTTTTACCACACCCTGTACCTTGGGTGTTATGCCCCAGTTCCCGGCTGGCCAGCACTTTACCTCGGGCATACTTCGATCCAGATTTCCCCATGCCCTCTGCTAAATCCCAGACTTACTAATGTAGCCAACTTTATCTTGACTTTTCAGGGTCAAGACAAAGCTGGCCACATCCGCACTAACTCTTCAGTCTATTTTCCTGGCCTACTTAACCCTTCGGCCTATATTTAGTCTGTCATTGGGGCTCCCGGTTTTTTTATTATTTTTTTTTATTTTTTTTCCCAGGACCCAATGCACTCTGCTAAATCATTTAGTCTGTCATGGGGGTCCCCTATGCACTCCTGCTGATCAGTAGGGCAACCGCGTATATCTGATCGGTTTAAACAGCAGCCAATTAACTATTGTCAACAAGCACAAGTCCCTCAGTATACTATACCTTAGATTTAAAAGGGATGGGTGTGATTTATAACTATCTTACTGTCTCAGGCGCCCATGGATATTCTATAAACTTTCTAGTTACAGAGATGTTACTTAATAATCAGCAACTCATTCAGATCGGGCGTCCGAGGATTAGCCCACATACATACTCTTACTTCCGGCCAGGTGCGCCTCCTATGGGTCACAGTCTGGATACGCGAAAGTCCTAACAATCACTTGGGCGGGGATGGTTACCCGTCACTTCTGCAAGGATCAATTTGCAACCTGATCTTAATACATACAAAACCCAGGGGCCGGAGGGAACACTTCGGACAGGCCGTTTAGTGTTTTCTCGGTATTTGGTTGTTTTTGTATGTTTTGGGATCAGAAAACAAACGCTCCCTTATCTCAGCCTCTCACAGATACACTCACAGATTCATGTCCACTTTCACACCTATTCCTATAATTCATACATACAACTCATAGACAAATGGTGTTCATGGTTCCCAAATAGTCAAAAGAGACAATACCTGGACGGCAGCTAAAACAAGAGAGAAGTGCACAGTAAGAATAACATTTCTTACTCACCGGTTTTGTGTGCAGTTCTCCGTTATCTTAGCCGTCATCCACCTTCGATTGTCGCCTTCGATCTGTGTTGAGAATCCCGGACAAGAGCCCCCAAGTAATGTCGCTGCAGAATTTAGTATGTCCGTTAACGTTGGACATTATCTGCATTTGTCTATGAGCTCCAAATTAGTGAATGCTCTCTCAATGGTGGATCTGAGAGAGGGCGGCCGGAGAGAGACCATGACACGCAGCTTCAGTGTTCAAATGATCTCTGCCCTAGGGGGCGGATCCATCTTTATTTATAGGAAAATAAGAGTAGGTGGTAACCTCAACTTGCATACAGAAACATTCTATATATGGTAATATCCCAAAACGCCACATATGGTATAATGACAGGAAAGGTGTAGGCTTTGGTTCAGCCAATCATCTACAATATGATAATGACTCTGATTCAGCCAATAAGAATTATATCAATGCATTATAATAATTCTTCACCCTCCAAGCCCCAGGTGGCCTGAACCTTGTCCCATGGGAAGGACACACATCTCAGATACACAAGTTAATTTGTCTCTACTTCTTATCTCACTAGAGAATGGAGACTGCAGAGAAGTTTAAATTAATTAAACAGAGGCCTGAATCCAAGGCTGACTTATGGTAAACAGCCATTGTCCATTCGGCCAAGGCTATTTGATCTGCTCCTTAAAAGAGTAATAAAACATTCAATTCAAGAACACTTAACATAGAATTGCTTCAGGACATCTGCTGACATATTACTTTTTACTTATTAATCTCAAGATAGCTCCTTCAGGCCAAAAGATAGATTCCAATGATCCAAAATGGATGCCTACCATACAAGATGGAGTCCATGCAAAATGTTATCTTTGAAACCTATTCTAATCACTTTCACAAAAGCAATATATGTTCACACATATAAAGATAATTAAAAATATTTTTGACACCGGGTACCGTTAGTGGCAGACTGCTGCTGGGTCTTACTAGACCCAGCACAGCCCTATTAGCGACAATCGTCACTATGAGAGGGCTGATAGCCCCAGTTACAGTGGAAAAACATGGTGTTAGGCCTCATGCACACGACCGTAAAAACTCCCGTTATTACGGGTCGTAATTACGACCCGTAATAACGGGCTCATAGACTTCTATTGGCAACGGGTGCCTTCCCGTTTTCTCACGGGAAGGTGCCCGTGCCGTTGAAAAAGATAGAACATGTCCTATTTCAGGCCGTAATAACGGCACGGACAGTCCATAGAAGTCTATGGAGCTCTCGTAATGACGGGTGGCTACATGTGTGCACCCGTCATTACGGCAGCGTTGCTAAGCGACGTCAGTAAATAGTCACTGTCCAGGGAGCTGAAAGAGTTAACTGATCGGCAGTAACTCTTTCAGCACCCTGGACAGTGACTACCGATCAGTATAAACCTGTAAAAAATAAAAATAAAAGACGTTCATACTTACCGACAACTTCCTGCTTCCTCCAGTCCGGTCTCCCGCCCGTTGCCTTGGTGACGCGTCCCTCTCGACATCCGGCCCGACGTCCTGGATGACGTTTCAGGCCATGTGACCGCTGCAGCCAATCACAGGTCAATCATAGGCTGCAGCGGTCACATGGACTGCCGCGTCATCCAGGGATGTCGGGCTGGATGTGAAGAGAGGGACGCGTCACCAAGACAACGGCCGGGTAAGTATGAATTTCTTTAACTTTTATTACAGAAAAGGCTGTCCCTTCTCTCTATCCTGCACTGATAGAGAGAAGGGGCTGCCGATTAGTGCAGTGCTATTTTGCCGCCAAAAACGTGCTCGTAAATACGGGTAGAATACGTGTGACACCGGACCCATATTTACGGGCACGGGTTCGTAAATACTGGTGCAAAACGGGTGGAATACGTGTGACACCGAACCCGTATTTACGCCAGTATTTACGGGTGGGAAAAAATACGGTCGTGTGCATGAGGCCTAAAAGAAAGAAAAAAAATCTATAAAGTGCCCCAAAGGTCTTTTTTGACCTTTGAGGGACAGACCATAGCAATAAAAAAAAATAGTAAAGTAAAGTGCAAAGAAAAATTAATAATAAATACACATAAAATACCCACCCCAAAAAAAAATGTCCCGTCCCGTCCCCCCCGCCAATCATTGTTGTAACGCTAGCACTGACCCAATTACCCTAATATAGACATGTAATATATTAACATTTTCGGTAGACAATGAAGATCACAAATAAAAGGTCTATTTTAGGGTAAAACTATGTTATTACCCAAAAAAAATCGATGAAACCTAAAAATGCTTTTTTTTTTACTATTATTTTCAAACTTTATGAATAAAAATTCTAAAATAGCAAAAAGGATGTGTATAAAAACGATAAAAAAAAGAAACCTGCATTGTCTACGGAAAAAACATCGCAAAAATCACGTCGTTAGCCCAACAAATAAAAATGTTTAGTCATTTAACTAACACGTGCTAAAAAGGACAAAACGGTGTCTGGTCCTGAAGGCTCAAAATAGCCCGGTCCTGAACCGGTTAAGGCATTTTAAGGGGTGTAGTGAGCATTTTGCCGCCACATGTGTTTTTTCATTACTAAATAATGCGCAGCGGATGGTGCAAGTGTTTTTATTAACTTGAAACTTTTATACACTTTTTTGCAACTTTTTATTAACTTCTTTTTTTTTGTGACACTAGGGGATTTGAGGTCCTGCATCTCTGAACTTTACTCTAAGGGTATGTTCACACGGCAGCGTCCGTAACAGCCGAAATTACGGGGCTGTTTTCAGGAGAAAACAGCTCCGTAATTTCAGCCGTAATGGCATGTTGAGGCGCTTTTTGCTGCGTCCATTACGGACGTAACTGGAGCTGGTTTTCCATGGAGTCCATGGAAAACGGCTCCATTTACGTCTGAAGAAGTGACATGACACTTCTTTGGCGCGGTCGTCTATTCACGCGCCGTCTTTTGACAACGACGCGTAAATATACGCCTCGTGTGAACAGACAAACGTCAGCCCATTGCTTTCAATGGGCAGATGTTTGCCAACGCTATCGAAGCGCATTTTCGGACGTAATTTGAGGCGTAAAACGCCTGAATTACGTCCGTAAATAAGCCGTGTGAACATACCTTTATACATTGCACTACCCATGTAGTGCAATGCATTAGAGCTATCAGTCATTCACTAACAGTAAGCCTATTAGGTCCCGTCTCTGGCGGGGCCTAATAGGCTATCGTACGTGGCAGACCAAGAGGCCATTGTTAGGCCTCCGGTTGCCATAGCAACTTTCGGCAACCTCACATTCACATCGTGTCGATGCCAATCGCTACAAACCACTAAGGTCTAAGGAGTTATTGGCAGAAATCGCAGCTCCATTCCCTGCCGTTACAGCACAGTGTCAGCTGTAATATACAGCTGACACCAGCGGCTGATGTTGACGGCTCACCTCCTGAGCCTGCGCTATCTTCCTCATGCGGCGGGAAGCCTTCTGGGCGGGACCTAACAGGCCTCCGTACTTAGCAGACCGGAGGCCATTGTTAGGCCTCCGGTCTGCCAGAGCAGTCATCGGAAACCCCGCGATTGCATTGCGGGGTTCCGATCTGCTTGTAAACACCATAGATGCAGCGCTGCATCTAAGAGGTTAATTGGCTGGATCAGGCTAGCTCCGGTCCTGGGCTAGAAGCAGTGATAGCGTTAAGCTATCATTGCTTTAAAACTGTTAACGCTATGACGTACGATTATGTCAGTTGGCGTTAACAGGCCATCGCCCGTGACGTACTAGTAGGTCACAGGGCGTTAAGGAGTTAATGTTCTGCAGAAGACAGCGTTACATTGAGCAGTATTTTGTATTGTGGCATGGGCTTCGACTACGGGTGGTGAGGCCCCGGCGCCACCTTGTACTGCTTAGTGACGTAGAAAGAGAAGCCGAGTTCTATAACATTTTATATTTACAAGCTAAACACAAATTCAAAGCTTCATTTTACAGAGAAATGTAATAAGAGGCTAATCTTTACTAAGGGGATTTATACTCATACGAGTAGAGATAATATCCATCGCAGCTCCTCAGCGTCACGCCAAATGTTCCTCAATTCGCCCCGAGAATACGCTTTTTAGTTCATTTGAAGGGCACTTTTTAACACTGGATCCACAATGCCGGTTTTTCTTTTCTAGAGTTTCTATTGACTGAAAAGTGGATGAAATTTGAGCTGCAGCTGCTGAGCTGCTTTGAACCTGCGGCTCTCCAGCACAGGAGACCTCTGTTATAGAGCAACTAATATAAAAGCTAATCCCTCCTCACCAGCTTCATCTCTTATTATCTACCCTGTACTGGAACAATACATGAACTGCTCTATTGCCATGGACATACAGTGTAGAAATCACAATGTGCCGCTGACTTATGCTCTTTCCACACACGCACTCCCTCATACCCTGGACCCCTGCCTGTCGCGCGCCGCCACACTTCCAGCACTCAGGCGAGCAGACTGCATGACGTCACCGCGCCGTCTCACCAGTCAGCTGACTGACGGGAAGATTCTAGGTAACGGCACCTAGGCAGGTGGGCGTGGCCATCCGCCTATAAATACGCAGACTCCCTGAGCTCCCTCATTCGTTCTTTCCTGCTCGTAGTTTGCTGTGCGGTACGGCTGTGGAGGCGCAAGGTGGATGACATTACTTGTGTGCTTGTTTAGTCGGCGGCTTGAGGTTGTTGTCAGTTCTTGTGTTTGACTGTGCTTCTTGCTTTCTATAGGGTTTTACCTAGCAATATGGCTGAAATGGTGGAGCAGCAGCAACAGGTAACTATTAAGTGTTATGTATGGTGGAAGGAAGAAACTGCTATTGGCATCTCCACCCTGTTACTAATAGATGTATACTATGGCTGGGAGTCTTGTCAATGCAGTGCACATATTTATAGTGTGAATTGTGCTACAGATCCGTCATAGGAAACGCATGCGATCTTTATATTGATTTGTCTATAACATGTTATTTACGTGTAAGGTTTATTCAGTCAGACAGTAATATGTAGCAGTAAGTATTCTCAGCTGAGTGGAGTACATATGTAGCAGTGGAAACACACAACTTCCATAGTTACTATTAGTAATCTACTGTTGGTGGTTTCAGGTTGGGCTTTACTGTTGTCCGGTTCTGAGATCCTCCCAAGATGTATCTGGAATACACCCGGGACCCAGCTGATCAGAATAGAGGGGCTGTATTGCTCCAGCGAGCACTGCTGTCCCTTTAATGCTTGTGGCGTCCCCTCTCATTATATTGGTTGCCAGTGTTTGGTGTAAGAGGCCCCCCCCCCCCCATACTGGTGCCCTATCCAGAGGACCGGCTATCAATGTGTTCCTGTTAACCCTCTGTGGGTTCTGCTTTATAAAACGACGACTCTAATCTTGGAATATGACTACGAGGTTTCTCTGCTTTATTAGGGACTATTTACAGGCATCTTGTTTCGAGTCCTGGCCTTCCATTGTATTTCAGCGTGTTCTGCTCTTTGTTCCTTAGAATGTGGTGGTAAGGCTGATAAACCTCCCATTGGTGAGCTCTACCTATGATATGGTGTCTTCTGTCTACGTGAACACCAGAGACAACCATCCGTACTTGAAGTCTGTATGTGACGTCGCAGAGAAAAGTGTGCGGACTATCACGTCTGTGGCTGTGACCAGTGCCATGCCAATCCTCCAGAAACTTGAGCCTCAAAGTATGTTTACGTATAAAGTGCATTTCTTTACCAATGAAAGGGAGTAACTATATAGTTTAGATGTTCGGGGTTAGGCATTACTCTGTATTGAAATTATGGTTTGCATGTGTGGTTCTGATGTCTATGGGAACCTATGGGTATGCCATAATCTTGTGAATGTTCTTTTAAGGTGGTCTAGAAATAGAAGGGGGTGAGCAAGGCAGTGTGCTAATACAGTAAGGCTGGATTTACACGAGCGTGTTCGGTCTGTATAGGACGGAACGTATTTCGGCCGCAAGTCCCGGACCGAACACACTGCAGGGAGCCGGGCTCCTAGCATCATAGTTATGTACGACGCTAGGAGTCCCTGCCTCTCCGTGGAACTACTGTCCCGTACTGAAAACATGATTAGGCTGGGTTCACACGACCTATTTTCAGACATAAAAGAGGCGTATTATGCCTCGTTTTACGTCTGAAAATAGGGCTGCAATACGTCGGCAAACATCTGCCCATTCATTTGAATGGGTTTGCCGACGTACTGTGCAGATGACCTGTAATTTACGTGTCGTCGTTTGACAGCTGTCAAACGACGACGCGTAAGTGGACTGCCTCGGCAAAGAAGTGCAGGACACTTCTTTGCCACGTAATTTGAGCTCTTCATTGAACTCAATGAAGCACAGCAAGATTTACGAGCGTCTCAGACGCCTCGCAAAATGCGAGGAGGAGCATTTACGTGTGAAACGAGGCAGCTGTTTTCTCAAACAGTCTGTCTTTTCACACGTTAATGACCGCTAGCGTGTGAACATACCCTTACAGTACGGGACAGTTATCCCGCTGGGACTCCTAGTGTCGTACATAACTATAATGCTAGGAGCCCGGCTCCCTGCAGTGTGTTCGGTCCGGGACTTGCGGCCGAAATACGTTCCGTCCTTTACGGACCGAACATGCTCGTGTGAATCCAGCCTTAGGCTGGGTTCACACGACCTATTTTCAGACATAAACGAGGCGTTTTATGCCTCGCTTTACGTCTGAAAATACGGTTCCAATACGTCGGCAAATATCTGCCCATTCGTTTGAATAGGTTTGCCGACGTACTATGCCGACGACCTGTCATTTACGCGTCGCTGTCAAACGACGACTCGTAAAAGACGCCTCGTCAAAAGAAGTGCAGGACACTTCTTGAGACGTAATTTGAGCTGTTTTTCATTGATTCCAATGAAGAACAGCTCCACATTACACCTGTAATTGACGCCTCGCAAAACGCGAGTACATGAAATTACGGAGCTGTTTTCTCCTGAAGAAAGCTCAGTAATTTCAGATGTAAATGCAGTTATCGTGTGCACATACCCTTAGTGTGAAGCAGACAGCATAAGAAGCTTCTGCCAGGAGATCTGCAGTTCGTTCCATCCTAGCATAGGAAGTGGGTTACATGTCATGTTGGCTAACCGTCCCTGTATTAACAAGCTAGCCAAGGTCCTGGTAAAGACTTACGAATGACGCTGAGAATATTTACACACTTTCTCCTCCCTCAGTTGCTATGGCTAATACCATTGCCTGCGTTGGACTGGATAAGATTGAAGAGAAGCTGCCTATTCTCTATCAGCCGACTGACAAGGTAACTATTGGGGTATGTTCACACGCAGTTTTTTCAGGTGTATTTCTGGGCGTTGACGCCTTTGAAAAAACGGAAGCTGAACGTCTACTAACATCTGCCCACTGAAATCAATGGGAGAAACAGCGTTTAGTTAATACGGGGTGACTACGCCGCTGTTTTAAAAAAACTGAGTGTAAAAAGACTCTCCGTAGAAAGTGCATGTCACTTGCGGCTTTTTTTGTAGCTGATTTTCTATTGAACACTATGAAAAACGCCTCAAAAGAAGCTTCATTTTCAGCTGCGTAACGCCTGAGAATCAGAGGCTGGTTTCTCTCTAAACCGCTCCGTATCTTCAGACGTTCCTTATTTTGTGTGTGCACATACCCTTAGAATAATTCTATGGTCCCTTATAAATGTAATTACAATTAACCTAGATTGCAAAACTGCAGTATCAATTGATGGGTGGGAGTTGATTTGGTGTGCATGAATCTAAAATGTATAAATTGTATTTGTTCCCTTTCCTAGGTTGTAGCGAACGCCTCAGAAGCAGTTGTTGGTGCCAAAGATGCTGTGATTCAGGGTTTCACAGGAGTAGTAGATAAAACTAAGGTGGCTGTGCAGGATAGTGTGGCGATGACCAAGTCTGTTGTGAACGGCAGCATTAACACTGTTCTGGGTAGCAGTGTAGTAAAGATTATGAGCAATCGTGTGGACGCTGCACTAACCAAGTCTGAAACTCTTCTGGAACAATACCTGCTGCCAACAGATGAAGAGTTGGGTAAGCCGAAACCTGCTTTAATCCAAGCTTGGGTTATGTGAATTTTGGTCCCTGCAGCGCACTTGGTAGTTATCTCATCAGAGGTACAACTCCTTTTCATAGGAGGGAAATGTTAAATTATCCGTAAGTAACATCACATGAGCCTCTCTGGAGGTTATTGAGGCCTCCTAGATCAAGACCTACCCACTGGGGCAGTTCTCATATCAAACTTTCTTTTTTTTGAGGCGTAGCTTCTATAAATCTACTTTACCTAGAAGCTGCATCTCTAAAAGTAAGGTGTCTTTATCTGGAAAACCAAGCAGACTGCTATGAAGATATATATTCTTTTTAGTTAGTATGTGAGTTCACCCTAAGGCTGAAATTCATGTGAAACGTGGCTTGTACTGTTATGTGGGTGTAACTAATTTCTCAATTTTAGCTAAGGAAGCCACAAAAACAGAAGGCTTTGAATTGTCCGTTGATCAGCCAAGCTATTATGTTCGTCTGGGATCCCTCTCGGCAAAGGCCCGCAAACGTGCTTATCAACAAGCTTTGACCCGAATCAAGGATGTGAAGTGCAGAAGTCAGGAATCCATTGCTCAGCTCCAGAACACTGTTGACCTGGTTAGTAAATCTGCTTCTGTTCTTTACTAATCTTAAAGGAACAGTGTCACCAACTTTTTTTTTTTATATCCGTTTTATGTTAGGGTTTTATTAAAAGTTTATATTTATTTGTGTGTTACTTTTTTCTATTTTTACACTTTTTCTTCCCTATGGGGGCTGCCATTTTTTTTCCCATTTCTGTATGTCGATTAACGAGACATACAGACATGGAATACGGCAGCTCCAGTCCCATAGGGACTGCAAACGGGGCCCGTTCCATCCACTATGGTGTACGCGGTGTGTGGGAACGGCGCATGCGCCGCTCCCACACAGTCCGATTTTAAATGCGTGCCGTCCGGCGCCATTTTCTTGTGGACCGGGCAGTAAGATTACTACTTCCGGACTTGTGCACATGGAGCAGCGGACGGACCGGAGGGAGCGGCGGCGACTGGAGCAGGTAAGTGATTTCTATGTATGTTCGTGTTTCAGTGTGTTTACTAGTGTATGTAAACCTTCTACACTGTGTGTTGGCTCAAAAAATGGCGACACAGTGTAGGAGGTTAGACCGTTCAAACCCCTCGTTTCTCCCGGCACTAGCCAGAATAAAGGAGGGGGGGATTCTGAGAGCTCACTAGAGCGAGGGATTTTTTTCCCAATTTTGCAGCATAAAGCAATGTGGTTGCTTTACCACATGCAATGCTGCAATTTTGGGAATTGCTCCATCTAGTGACCAGTGCTGGGAAATATTATAAATTGAATCCAATTTATTATAATTCCTGACTCGTGAAAAAAATAAAAAAAATTAGAACAATGTTTAATCACCTACACACTAATTGTTTAACTAAAAAAAAAAAAAACATGTTTTGCTGGCAACACATTCCCTTTAAAGCAGCTGCGTGAAAAAATGCTGTTTTGTATAAGTTTCCACAAATTGTAGTGTGTTCTAACTTGCAATGTAAAGGTCCTATTATGTGGGCTGCCAGGTCTCAAAGAAACCACATACTCTCTTTTTGGAGGTAGGCGTTTATCCAATCCATGCATAATAGAAAGACTAACTCCTCTAAAATAAACGGAGGGATGAGATGTCTGGGCCCAGCAAGGTTTGCAGGATAGTTTTTAGGGCAGCAGCGGAAGTGCAGAAAGTTAGCTTCTTGTAGGGCTAGGGGACGCAATGCAGATGACCAAAAAGTGCATCCTCCAGATTGACTGGGACCCTAGCAAGGTCCATAAGCAGTGGTACACGTCAGCCATATCTGCCCTACGCATGAAGCAAGCCGGGTTGTACAGACTTTCTATTGAGTCCGCACACCGCTAAACTGATTTCCTGAAAGCCATACCAACTAAGCGGCTGAGCAGTTTTGTGCTTGGTTTTAGTGATTTTAGACTGCCACCAGTCCAAACTTCCGATGTTAGTCATGTCCTAAGATTAGTTGCCCTTTCAGGAGATCTGTCATTAAAAAAAATAAAAATAAAGGGCTCTTTTGTTAAGAACGATCTATAAGATTCTCAGCAGGTGACCAGCCAAGAGGCACCATATTTTGTGTACTAGGTCTAGTACCACCTGCTAAATTGTTCTAGAGCCATCATAGATTTTCTTGATAAAAGGAGTATGTACGGGTGGTGGTGAAGCTGCCTGAAAAGGGAGTACTGTATAGAACAGTGGGTTTTGGTGCTAGAACTCGTATTGTAAATGCATACCAGGCTTACTGTTTAATCCATATTGAGGGTGGGTAATCTTTGTAGTCTCTCCCACAACATCTTTCATATAAACATTACCCTGTTCTCTAAGATTGAATATGCAAGGAAGAACATGAATGATGCTAATCACAAAATCCATGATGCACAGAAGAAATTCGACAATAAGTGGGTGGAGTGGACAAAAGGCACAGGACAAGATAGTGGAGAAACTGAAAGCACTGAGGTAAGTCCCTTCTATAAAATGTATGCTACATCAGATCTGGTACACTGAACTTCTGTGTAATGTTACTTTCCCTTCACAGCAAATTGAATCCCGCACTCTGAATATTGCCCGACACCTCACTCAGCAACTGCAAACCACATGTCTCTCCCTGGTCACAAGTGTTCAAGGACTTCCAAAGAACATTCAGAACAAAGCTCAAAATGTTAGTGCCTTGGCTGCAGATGTCTATCAAAACTTCCGTTCTGCCTCTTCCTTCAGAGAAATGTCTGATGGCCTCTTAACCACCAGTAAGGACCAGTTCACAAAAATGAAGGACTCTATGGATGATGTGATGGACTACTTGGTTAACAACACTCCACTAAATTGGCTGGTAGGTCCCTTTTACCCACAATTGGCTGATGGACAAAATGGGGCGCAACAAGTTGATGGGGGTGACTCTGCCAACAAGGAATGAGAAATTCTTCGTTTGCATTAGTGACTTTACACTCGGTCAGGGTTTGCCTACTTCATTAACTAATACTACACCGTTTATTACACTTCAAACCCCTTGTGCTGACTTGTGAGGGACAGATGGTGGCAACGGGCCACATTGCAGTTATGAGGATTTGTCTATCATTGGCCTCTGTCTTACACTTGGGTGTTGATGCCAATATGTCACTTGTATCACTGATTTTGTGTAAATGCTACTCTTTATACTGTTTTTGTGCACCTTTTGTATTAATAAACTACCTGCATTGATTGGTCTGTGTTAAGGTCCTGTGTTCATAGAACTGATAAACAAATCGGATAATAAATTAGGTAGTGCACACTGGTTCTAATTGAGAATTGCAATGAATGGTGCCCCTGAAGTAAGACAAATCCTCACTCTAATGAGGCAAGCTCTACATAGTGGTAGCAGTACCTAGCTACTGTGGACACCCACTTAGGCCATCTATGTCTTTGACCAGGATAGCAAACGTGCGGTTAAGGGTAGGAACGCACACAGCATATTCAGGGCAGATATGCGGTGTCAAGCTTTGCAGCGTATTCGCCCTGAACACCGCAGGGAAAGCTGTCTGAAATTCTGCACCACTATCGTGTGCTTTCCAGGTGTAAATTATGTCACAACACCACATTGCTTGCGGGTTTAAGCACCCCATTGAATTCAATGGGAAGAGCTGAAAACACACATTAACATTCTACGGTTGAAGAAACTGCACTGCAGGTCAAATGATGTGCATATTTTTCCAGTATGGGGATGAGATTTGTTGAATTCTCACCCACACTGCTGCTTCTGTAATACGTGGCGGAGTTTCCGCAATGATTCCGTTGTGGCAAATCTGCAATGTTTACGTTGTCTGTTCGTACCCTTAAACTCTGGTTTTGTGGCTCTGCCATTGCCAAAACTGGTACGTCTGGTAACATAAGACAGTAGAATTTGGGGTTGTGCATTGCCACAGGGGTTCTGACTCCCTGTATGCAGAGTTTCTCCCCTGGAAGTTTCTTCCGGAGATTAACCTCACTGCGTAGTGTCTTATGGAGCATTGGTTTAATTGGTTCTATACAATTTAACCCCTTAATGACCGGGTATGTTCCTTAATGACCAAGCCAGATTTGTCAAATCTGGAATGTCTGACTTGATCAGAGAATAACTCTGAAAGTTTTGAATATCCAAGTAATTCTGACATTATTTTTTCGTCACATGTACTTTATTTTAGTGGTAAAAGTAGACTGATACAATTTGTGGAAATTAATTAAATAGAAAAATGGAAGACTTTTTGTAAAAATTACAATTTTCCCCTATTAACTGCAATATGTCACATATGTACACACTGTACAATTTTTTTAATTAAATATAGTTCGATCTCTTTACTCTATCTTGGCAGCACTTTTAAAAAAAAGAAAATACATTTTCATTTAATTTAGAGGACTTACAAATTGAATAATAATTTTATAAATTTTGAAGTACATTTTGTTTTCCTACACAAAGCTAGGTTTTGAAAGGCTCATAGGGCTCAGTGATGGAAACCCCCACAAATGACCCCATTTAGAAAACTAGACCCCTTAAGGTATTTATCTAGGGGTATAGTAAGTATTTTGACCCCACAGGTTTTTGCTAAATTGAATACATAGCAGGTGAAGAAAAAAATAATTTCACTTTTTTCATAAGTATCAGTTTGAAGACCAATTTCTTTGTAAAGCGACCATGAGAATGAAGAAACGCACCACAATCTCTCACCCTGTTTTCAAAAATACCCACATTGTGGCCCTAATGAGCTGCCTGGACACACGGCAGGACCCAAAAGGAAGGGAGCACCCGGAGGCTTTCAGGACTCATATATTTTGCTTGAAAATGTTTTAGGCCCCACTGCACATTTGGAGAGGCTTTGAGCTACCAGAACGATAGAAACTCCCCATAAACGACCCCATTTAGAAAACTAGACCCCCATAAGGTATTTAGGGGTATAGTAAGTATTTTGACCCCAGTTTTTGCTAAATATATTGGAATTAGTCTGTGAAAATTAAAATGTACTTTTTTTTTTTTCTGAAAACATAGAAATTTTTATTATTTACAAGGAATAACTAAGAAAATGCACCCCAACATTTGTAAAGCAATGTCTCTTGATTACGACAATACCCCATATGTGGTAATAAATTGCTGTTTGGACCCACAGCAGGGCTCAGAAGGGAAGGAGCGCCATTTGGATTCATGATTTTGGTGGAATGGTTTTCGGTGCCATGTCGCATTTGCAATGCACTGGAGGGACAAAAATAGTGGAAACCCACCAAAAGTGACCCCATTTTGGAAAAACCTTCAAGGAATTTTTCTAGGGGTATAGTGAGCATTTACACCCCACGGGTCTTTTGCAGAGTTTATTAGAATTCGGGCGCAAAAATTAATATCTTTTTTTTCCACTAAAATGTCGCATTTTCACAAGGGATAAAGGAGGAAAAAACAACCATTTTTTATAAAGCAATTTCTCCCGAGTACAGAAATACCCCACATGTGGTCATACGTTTTTCCATTAGAAATGAATTAACCCTTTCAGGACTGATCCATTTTTTGCTTTCATCTTTTAGATTTTTCACTCCCTGCTTTCCAAGAGCCATAACTTTTTTTTATTTTTCCATCAATAGAGCAGTGTGAGGGCTTATTTCTTGCGGGAGGAGCTGCAGTGGTACATAAAAAGTGATTAGAATGTGTTTTTTTTTTTGTTTTTTTTCTTGTTTTTTTTTTAACTTAAAAAAAAAAAAATTCTCACTACGAATAACTAATTCTTCACATTTTATTAATCAATCCCCTTAGGGGACTTGATCCAGCAATCATTGGATCACTGGTACAATACACTGCAATACTAATGTATTGCAGTAAATTGTTCTTACAGGCTTCTGTAACAGAGCGATCGCTGTACCTGTCCGTTAGTACCGAGGGGGCCTGCTGTAATGCACAGCCGACACCCGCAGCGTATGGAGCGGGCTCAGCACGTGAGCCGGCTCCATACATCAACCGCCGCACCATGACAGGCAATTAAGTCATAGAGCACAAAGGGGTTAATGCACAGCAGATGGTTCAAAGTGAAAACTGCAATTTTCCACTGATATGCCATTTTAGTGCATAATATGTTGTGCCCAGTTTGTGCCTCAGAAGACAAATGCCTCACAAAACGTTAAGCGGGTTCTCTCGGGTATGGCGATGCCATATGTGTGGGCGCAAACTGCTGCTTGGGCACGCTGCAGGTCTTAGAAGGGAGGGAACGCAATTTTGCTTTTGGAGTGCAGATTTTGCTCAGTGGTAGCTTTGGTATTTCAGTTTATAATTTGGGGGTATATGCAATCTGTGCGGGGTACATCAGGGCATAAGAGGGTATAATAATGGGGTAAATAAATATTTCATAGATATGTGGCCAGTGTCACACTGATAAATGGTGCCCGATCTTATCCACTTTTGGACACTGCACATTTTGCATCGCCATATTCTGAAAGCCAGAACCTTTTTTTTCTTTTTTTTTTGCCCGTTTGCACAATAAAATGACTTATTTATAAAAAAAAAAAATTCTGTCACCATATTCTGAGACATAATTTTTTTTTATTTTTTTAGTCAAAGCTGTGTAAGGACTTGTTTTGCGGGACGGATAGAAGTTTTTATTGGTACTATTTTTGGGTACATGCGACTTTTTGATCACTTTTTATTCTTTATTTAGGGAGCAGTGCTGACCAAAAAAATTGTGATTCTGTCGGGTTTTTTTTTCTTTTTGGGGGGTGTTCATCGTGCGGGAAAAATAACATTACAGTTTTATAGTTGGGGTCATTACGTATGCGGAGATACAAAATATGTGCACTTTTTTTAACGTGTTAATTTTTTTTCTATACTAAAAGTCTTCTAGGAAAAAAAAACATTTTGTGTTTATATCACTTAACTTTTATTTTTACACTTTTTTTTTTAAAACATTTTTTTTACTTGTCCCACTAGGGGACACTTAGACTTGCAGCTTTGATCGCTGCTAGAGTACATTACACTACACACGTAGTGTAATGTACTCCCAACTGTCATTGTGACGTAACTGTCACTCTGACAGGAAGCCTCGGAGGACCGGCCGGAGGTTGCTCCTCCGAGGCTTCCGTACATGGCAACCCGAAGGTCATTATCTGACCTCCAATTGCCACGACAAGCATTGGTAGCCTCCACGATCACTTCGTGGGGGCTGCCGATGTGCTTCAAACCACTTAAATGCGGCAGCGGCGATGGTCTGCTGTCCGGCGAGACTGATATGTCAGCTGTCTAGGACAGCTGTCAGCGTGCGCCTGTCACTCTGTTTACACAGAGTGACAGTTTTAAATACTGACGAAAATTAACGTCCTGGGGCAGGAACTAGCAGCCGACCAGGATGTTCATTTTCGTCATTGGTCGTGAAAGGGTTAAAGAAAAAAAACAAACCCTCTGGATAAACTGAAGCATATGGCAGAGGTATTGGGTTCTTAGACATCTTGGCAGCCAAATTACAGCTCCACTAGGTACACTGACTTAATACAGTGAGTACAAAGCAACCTGCGGTTTACACTTTAAAGGCCAAAATAAAATTTAACCGGTAACATTAACCCCTTCCCGTTGTAAACAACTTTTAGATTTTCGTTTTTTCCTCCCCACCTTACAAAAGCCATAACGTCTTTAATTTTTCCGTCAATATAGTACTATTTGGGCTTGTTTTTTGCGGGATGAATTGTAGTTTTTCGTAGCACCATTTATTTTGCCGTATAACGTACTAAAACGGGAAAAATTATTTGTGGGGTAGAAAATGAAAAAACAGCGATTCCTCCATGGTTTTTTGCACGCTGCTTTTACGGAATTCGCTGCAATTAAAACAACATGCTAACTTTATTCTGTAGGTCAATATAATTACGGCGATACCAAATATACATAGTCTTTTCTATGTTTTACTACTTTTACATGTAAAAACCTAAGTGTAAAAAATTTATTTTGCATTGCCAAATTCCGAGAGCCAAAACTTTTTTATTTTTCCGTCGATTAAGCGGTATAAGGGCTTATTTTTTGCTGCATAAGCTGTAGTTTTTAATAATACCATTTTGGTATAAATGCGATGGTTTGATCACTTATTTAATTTTTTGTGGGAGATTAGGTGACCAAAAAATAGACATTCTGGCATTTACTATATATATTTATTTCTTAACGGCGTTCACCGTGCGGGTTAAATAACGATATGTTATAATAGTTCTGACTTTTATGGACGTGGCGATACCAATTATGTTTAATTTTTTTTTTTTTTTTTTTTACTATGCGCTAGGGGGAAAATGGGAAAAGGGGGTTTTTTTTTTTGAACTTTTACACTAAAAAAATGTACTTTATTTTTATTTTTTTTAATTAGTCCCCCTATGGGACTTCAACCAGCGATCGTTAGATCGCTTGCACGATATACTGCAATACTAATGTATTGCAGTATATCGTGATTCTGACAGGCACCTAGTAAACCCTGCCGGAGGCAAGGCTTAATAGGTGTACAAAGGTGGCGGACTTGGGGGCGTTCATTAAGCCCCCAGGCAGTCATAGCAACCATCACCCCCCCCCCCCCCCCCCCGGCGATTGTGTTGCGGGGGGTGCAATGAGCTGTTAGAGGGGTCGCCTCCTCTTTCTGACTATTTAAATGCTGCGGTCAGTATTGACTGCGGCATTTAACGAGTTAAACTAGCGGGAGCGCGATGCTGCTAGTTACTCTGAAGTGTCGGCTGTAACATACAGCTGACAGTCATCGTATGGAGCAAGCTCACTGCATGAGCCCGCTCCATACTTCCCTTTGACTTTGGCATATGGATACATCAAATGTCGGGAAGGGGTTAAACACCCTACACCCTGAATTTTCAACTGAAATGGCTGTTAGAAGCTGACTGGCTGCCAAGATGTTTGTGTAGCCCAATGTGGTCTGGAGGAAAGAATAGGGTCAAATGTCATAGTCCTGCTCTAAAAAGTGCTACAACTATGCAGTAATACTGGGATTTACATTAACCTGGTCCACTTTCCTTGTGTTGTAGGTTTTGTTGTAAAAAAATGGCTGTTGCTGTTGGAATTAAGAGCTATTGGGCTCTGTGCATAATTTCATAGTGGATAGTATGAGGGAGCAGATACTACTACACTCAGTAAGCTGGCAAAATCTGAGGAGATAAATATCTTGGGGTAGGTTTACTGCTGAAAAGGCACCAACTCTGGCATACAGGCCGTGCACTACATTAATTAATGGTTTTCTTGGATTTCCAGGAGAAAATGAACGAAGGCCTCCATATTTGATGTTCAGGACACCAGAGAATGCACCCTGTCTGAGGATGTCAAACACCTGCCAGACATTTTATCACTGGCAATCCCCCAACACCAACTAGAAGCAACCCCCAGAAAAAGTGCCGTGTCTGCAGAAAAGATAGGCGCCGCAAAGATTCCCGATATTTCTCTCATGTCCCTCGCAACCAGGCCCGTGCATTCACACGTTTTAAAAAAAATACCACACTGTTCTGAATTATTAGATTTTAGTTAACTAGTTGAAAATATATTTGCCCTACATTACATTTTTATTTTCCAATGATTTTACGCCCAGAGTGAGGGAGGGAATGGGTGGGGGGTGGATGTCATGTTTGCATATTCTCTAAAGTTCATCTGCTGGAGAGCTCCATTTGCTTAAACCTGCAATTTCTTATTTTAGGAAAGCCAAAAAAACTAATTCCCATTATACCCCTAGATGAATATTTTGGGATTTCTGCTTCAAGAGTAGATATTTTGAAAGAGTTATAGAAACGCTGAGTTTTGTAAAACCAGCTTTGAAAAAAGGTGATTTGTGAAATAAGCTTCTTCTATCGTCCGCCCTCCTACATCTCTATGTGATAATAAGGCACACATATTTGGTATCCCCATGCACGGGAGAAGTGGAAGAATGTGAAAGGAGATGAATTTTGCCAGTGGTCCATAATGTGTGAAAAATGCAAGCATAAACTGACGCATTTGCCAAAAAAAATGATAATTTTATTTTGTTCCATTTTCAAGAAACTTTCAGAAGAAAACTAGACTTTCTAAAAATATGATAAACCCCTTGAAGAAAACCTTGTGGGGTCTACTTGTGTGAATGAAGTCATTAATGGGGTGTTTCTAATGTTTCAGCAGCATTAGGCCCCCCAGAAAACAGTACGCTGCTATAAAATCAAGTGCAGAATTCCTGGACCGAAAAGGCCAAAAAGCCTCCTTTTATTCCAAGACCTGGCACATGCCCTCACAGTGAATAAGGCACACATATTTGGTATCCCCATGCACGGGAGTAGTGGAAGAATGTGAAAGGAGATGAATTTTGTCCATGGTGTATACTTTGTGTGATAAAATGCTGGCATAAACTGACGCATTTGCTAAATTCTTGCATTTTTTTTTCAAATTTGGCCCACTGTAGAGAAAAAAATAAAAATGATGTATAGTGACTGACAAATGCCATTAAAACAAAGCCCTATCTGTCCTTAAAAAAAGACTAAAATTCAAAGATGAACTTTATTCACCTGCAGAGCCATAATTATCTAAAGAAGCACATAGCAAAATTGTGACATTTTCTCTAGTCATTTAGCTGTAAAACAGCCTAGTCCTTAACCGGTTAATTCCTGTGAAATGCCTCAAGGGTTAAAGAGGCTCTGTCACCACATAAGTGCCCTATCTCCTACATAAGGAGATCGGCGCTATAATGTAAATGACAGTAATGCTTTTTATTTAAAAAAGGATCTATTTTTACCACTTTATTAGCGATTTTAGATATATTCTAATGATTTGCTTGATGCCCAAGTGGGCGTTGTACAGGGGAGTGTATGACGCTGACCAATCAGCCTCATGCACTCCTCTCCATTCATTTACTCAGCACATAGGGATACTGCTAGATCCTTATGTGCTGTCTTAGGGCGGATTTACACGAGCATGTGCGCTTTGCGCACACAAAAAACGCGGCATTTTGCTCCGTGTGTCATCACATAGGATGTGCGGCTGCGTGATTTTCTTGCAGCCGCCATCATTATGACACTCTGGATGGTTGTAAACAGAAAAGCACGTGGTGCTTTTCTGTTTCCAAACATATTTTTGACTGCTGTTGCGCGAATCACGCACGTCCCAAGGAAGTGCTTCCGTGTGGTGCCCGTGATTTTCACGCACCCATTGACTTCAATGGGTGCGTGATGCGCAAAAAACGCAGAAATATAGGACCTGTCGTGAGTTTTACGCAGCGGACTCACGCTGCGCAAAAATCACTGACAGTCGGCACTGCCCCCTAGACTAGCATAGGTCCGTGCGACGCGTGTGAAAAACATGTGCGTTGCACGGACGTATTACACGTTCGTGTAAATCCGCCCTTATTAGCAATACTGAAGTGTTTAGGCAGTGAATAGACGTTCCACGGGATGTCTATGCACAATCTCTGCACTTCGTTACTCTGTCTGTGGTAGTTACAGCAGAGGAAGCGTGATCTCGCGAGATCTCGCTGTAAATGACAGGTTACAACGAGATCACGCTTCCTCTGCTGTAACTACCATAGAAACAGTAACGAAGTGCAGAGATTGTGAATAGACATCCCGTGTAATGTCTATTCACTGTCTAAACACTTCAGTATTGTTAATGTGTTAGGGCAGATACAGACAAACGTTGCGTTTTTGCGCGCGCAAAAACCATTTGACAGCTGCGTGTGTCATCCGTGTATGATGCGCGGCTGCGTGATTTTTGCGCAGCCGCCATCATAGAGATGAGGCTAGTCGACGCCCGTCACTGTCCAAGGTGCTGAAAAAGCTAACTCTTTCAGCACCCTCGACAGTGAATGCCGAACACAATATCGAAAAACCTGTTGAAAAAAAGGAAAAAGTTCGTACTTACCGAGAACTTCCCGGCCGTTGCCTTGGTGACGCGTCCTTGGTGACGCGCCTCTCGACATCGGGCCCCACCTCCCTGGATGACGCGCCAGTCCATGTGACCACTGCAGCCTGTGCTTGGCCTGTGATTGGCTGGAGCTGTCACTTGGACTGAATTGTCATCCCGGGAGGTCAGACTGGAGGAAGACGCCGGGAGTTATCGGTAAGTCAGAACTTCGTTTTTTTTTCTACAGGTTCATGTATATTGGGATCGGAAGTCACTGTCCATGGTGCTGAAACAGTTTAACTCTTTCAGCACCATGGACAGTGACTATCTCCTGACGTCGTGTACCGATAATTTTTTTGCCGAGTTCGGCCGAACCCGGTGAATTTCGGTTCGCTTGTCCGGCTTCGCTCATCGCAAAGACACTCCGTTTGGATGTTCGGAAACAGAAAAGCACGTGGTGCTTTTCTGTTTACATTCATCCTTTTGACAGCTGGTGCGCTGTTTCAGTCGGTTCGCACGGAAGTGCTTCCGTGCAACCTGCGTGGTTTTCACGCACCCATTGACCCATTGACTTCAATGGGTGCGTGATGCGCGAAATACGCATATTGAAACTGTCGCGCTTTTTGCGCAGCAGACAAACGCTGCGCAAAAAGCACGGACTGTCTGTACTGCCCCATAGACTTGTATTGGTCCATGCGTGCCGCGTGAAAACCACGCGGCCCGAACGGACCGAATACACGCTCGTGTGAATCCCCCCTTAGTATAAGACAGCACATAAGGATCTAGCAGGATCCCTATGCACTGAGTAAATGAATGGAGAGGAGTTCATGAGGCTGATTGGTCAGCGTCATATACTCCCCTGTACAACGCCCACTTAGTCTAAAATAAAAATACGCCCACTTGGGCATTAAGCAACTCATTAGCATAAATCTAAAATCGCTAATAAAGTGGTAAAAATAGATTGTTTTTTTAAATAAAAAACACTGCTGTCACCTACATTATAGCGCTGATCTCTTTATCTAGGAGATAGGGCACTTATAATGTGGTGACAGAGCATCTTTAAAATACTTTCTGAATGCTGTTTTGAATACTTTGAGGGGTGCAGTTTCTAATATATAAGGCCCTCAAAGCCACTTTACAACTGAACTGGTCCCTTAAAAATTTTTACCTACGTAGTGCAATGTATTAGATCTGTCAGTTATTCACTGACAGCAAGCAGATTAGGCTTCGCCTCTCAGCGGGGCCAAATCGGCTTCCGTAATGGCAGAGCATGAGGCCATTGGGTCTCCTGTTGCCATAGCAGCAGTCGCCAGTCCTGATTGCCTGTCAGGGCTGACAATCTGCTAGCAACCGCTAAAGAGGCAGCGATCGCTTTCGATTGCTGCATCGAAGGGGTTAATGGCAGGGATCGGAGCTAGCTCCGTTTCCTGCCGTTACAGGTGGATGTCAGCTGTAACATACAGCTGACTTCCACCGCTGATGACGCCGGATCAGCTCCTGAGTTGGCGCCATCTTGCCGGCGGCTACGGAAGCCGATCAGGCTCCGCCGCGGGCGGATCTTTTTTTCTTTATCAAAGATTTTTATTTTGAAAATATACACAACATAACAGCATATACATGGTTTCATACATTTGCAAAATTCACAAACAGTGCAATATAACCACTTCAATATCACATAAAGTATGCAAAGACATAGAGCAGCAGTAGGAGGTAGCCTCCTAATCAGTAAGCAAAAACTATATAAGAATGCAATGAAAATAACAGTACTATAAGTGCAGCAAAGATAGTGCATTATTTAGGGGAGCCAGTCCCCACAGGTGGATAACAATTATCGCATATAAGTGCACATTATACGACAGACTAACACAGACACAAGACAACAAAGGGAAACAAATACGGACATAGCACGCAAAAAGTAGGCTTTATATAGGTATTCAAAAGAGGCCATCCAGCCAGAGAGGTAAATCATCACCTCCCCGGAATCCAGACCACACTGCCCAGGTGCGGACAAAAAGCTCAGCTTTACCCTGATCAGCAGACATCAACTCCTCCATCCTCATAATTCCATTCACCTCCGTCACCCATTCCTTCAGGGAAGGCACAGTGCTGGATTTCCAATGACGAGGAATCACTGTTCTTGCTGCGGTCAAAAAATGCCGAAAGACACTCTTTTTGAGGTGTGAGAGTGATCCCGGAACCATGGAAAGTAAACCAATAGAGGCCGAAGTCTGAACCTCAGTATGAAAAAGTTTATTACCGAGATCAAAAATCTTTCCCCAAAAGGGACGAAGTTTGGGACAATCCCACCAAATGTGCAGCATGGTTCCAGGAGCCTCCCGCGTGTGGATCTTGACCGGCTTCCGTGCTAGGCAGACCGGGAGGCCAGTGCCCTCCGTAGATGCCGCCACAGTGCCCTCCGTAGATGCCGCCACAGTGCCCTCCGTAGATGCCGCCACAGTGCCCTCCGTAGATGCCGCCACAGTGCCCTCCGTAGATGCCGCCACAGTGCCCCCCGTAGATGCCGCCACAGAGCCCTCCGTAGATGCCGCCACAGAGCCCTCCGTAGATGCCGCCACAGAGCCCTCCGTAGATGCCGCCACAGAGCCCTCCGTAGATGCCGCCACAGAGCCCTCCGTAGATGCCGCCACAGAGCCCGGAACTCTGGGGAAGCCACTGACATCAGTGTCCATATATGGACAGTGATGTCAGGGGCTTGCCCAGAGCTGGAGTCCCGGAGCAGAGCCGCTTCTAGCACTCTGCCTGGGATTCCAGCTCTGCTCCTGACATCACTGTCCATATATGGACTTGGATGTCAGGGGCAACCCCAGAGCTGGAGTCCCGGGCAGAGCGCTAGTAGGCTCTTCCTGGGACTCCAGCTGTGCTCCTGACATCACTGGAACTCCTGCTTTGAGGAAGCTCCTGACATCACTGTCGATGTATGGACAGCGATGTCAGAGGCTTCCCTAGAGTCCCGGAGCAGAGCCTATACTAGCGCTCTGCACGGGACTCCGGCTCTGGGGAAGCCCTGGACATCGGTGTCCATATGTGGACAGCGATGTCAGGGAATTCCACAGAGTCCCGGAGCAGAGCCTATACTAGCGCTCTGCCCGGGAATCCACTCTGGGGAAGACCCTGACAACACTGTCCATATATAGACAGCGATGTCAGGGAATTCCACAAAATCCTGGAGCAGAGCCTATACTAGCGCTCTGCCTGAAACTCCGCTCTGGGGAAGACCCTGACAAGACTGTCCATGTTACGAGGCGGGGTGTGGACCCACTGGGCCGTACCATGTAGCGGGATGGCAGCTGGCCAAAACAGGTAAGGTATAGAGTCTATAGTCCAGAAAAGGGTACCAGAGGCAATGTAGACAGTAGCAAGGCAGGCTCGGCTGGGACCAGGCAGCAGGTAGTCGTCAGTTGTGGAGTTCTAGAACAGGCGTGGAGATGCAGCACAACACGACAACAGCTCAGCATGGCAGTAGACCAGGATGGTACAGATAGCACGGGAAACAGGATACAGGAACGGGAAACACTTGGAAGCTCCAAGACAATTAGGAGACCATTTTCAAGACAGACTAAGGGAAACAACAACAACAACGCTCAGATGAGGATAAGAAGGACGGTGACCCTCTTATAGTCCATGAGTTCATGAGTAGATGATGATGATTTTCAGGTGCCCTTTAAGAGCGGGTACGACCGCGCGCACCCTCTGAGAGACAGGCTCGATACCCGGAAGTGAGTGCCGGCGCCTCACAGGGGGACGACGCAGCACAGCAGCAGGACGTCCATGGCCGCGGTCATCAAGGGGTAAGTTAGAACGACAGACCGCGGCCATAGGCGTTACAGTATCCCCCCTCTTACGCCCCCTCTTCTTGGGAACAGAACGGGAGAGAAACTTCCTTATGGGGAAAGGGGCATCGATGTTCTCCTCTGGCTCCCAAGACCTCTCTTCTGGGCCGAATCCCCTACAATCCACCAAATAAAACGTCCTTCCTCCCACCCTCTTGGTGGCTAGAATCTCCCTTACCTCGAAAGTCCCTGACAAACCACCAGGAGCCACTGCGGAACTAGGAGTCCTAGAGTAGCGGTTCAGGACCACGGGCTTCAGCAAGGATACATGGAAGGAGTTAGGGATCTTGAGTGTAGGAGGCAGCCGCCGTTTGTACGACACCGGGTTAATTTGTAGCAGGACCTCGGAGGGTCTGAGGAACCTGGGAGCAAATTTGCAGGACGGCACCCACAGCCGGATATTCTTTGAGGACACCCAGACTCTCGTTCCAGGAAGAAATTGAGGAGGATCCCATCTTCTAGTATCTGCTTTGCTCTTCATGCGATCTACCGCCAGCAGAATAGAAGATCGGGTCTGTTGCCATATTTGCAGAAAGTCCCTGAAGTTTGAGTCAGCTGCAGGCACCTGGGACATAGTAGAGACAGGCAGAGGTATACGAGGATGTTGACCGTAGACTATGAAGAACAAGCTGGAGGTGGTGGAGTCACTAGTATGGTTGTTATAGGAGAATTCTGCCCACGGAAGCAGCTGCACCCAGTCATCATCTCGTCTGAAAACAAAGTGCCGCAGATAGTTCTCCATAATTTGGTTAATCCTCTCGACTTGCCCATTGGACTGGGGATGATAGGCCGAAGAGAAGTCCAACTTTACACCAAGGAGACCGCAGAGAGCTTTCCAAAACTTTGAAGTGAACTGGACCCCTCTATCCGAAACAATACGCAGGGGCAAGCCGTGCAGACGGAAGATGTGTTGCATGAAGAGGTCAGCCAGTCGAGCAGCAGAAGGCAGGCCAGTCAGGGGAACAAAACGAGCCATTTTAGAGAATCGATCCACCACCACCCAGATCACACTGCAACCCGCAGAGAGAGGGAGATCCGTGACAAAGTCCATTGCAACATGCTGCCAGGGGGCATCGGGCACAGGCAGTGGTTGGAGAAGACCAGCTGGTCTGGAGTGGGCAATTTTATTACCTGCGCATACCCTGCATGAAGAGACGAAGTCCCTGATGTCTTTGGGCAGCTTGGGCCACCAGAACTGACGGGCGATTAGGTCTTGGGTCTTACGAGTCCCCGCGTGACCTGCCAGATGGAGCTGTGACCCCAACGAAGGATTCTTCCTGGAGGAATGTCTCTAACCTGCAGAGGGTTCACAGAGAAGATGCAGGAAGAATCAATAATATTTTGTGGGGACTCCACAGTGTCCTCTGTTTCGAATGACCTAGACAAGGCATCGGCCTGCACATTCTTGTCGGCAGGTCGGTAGTGGAGTTCGAACCGGAATCGAGCAAAGAATAACGACCACCTGGCTTGACGAGGATTCAACCGTTGAGCCGTCTGTAAATAGGTCAGATTCTTGTGATCCGTGTAGACCAGGATAGGGTGGACTGCGCCTTCCAGTAAATGTCTCCATTTCTGCAGGGCCAGCTTGATGGCCAGTAACTCCCGATCCCCAATCGAGCAGTTGTGCTCTGCGGAAGAAAATAGTTTGGAAAAGTAGCCACATACCACAGTCTTGCCTTTAGAACCCCTCTGGAACAACAGTGCACCTGCACCAATAGAGGAAGCGTCCACCTCTAAAGAAAACTGTAGGGACACATCAGGGTGGTGAAGTATAGAGGCTGACGTGAAAGCTTTTTTCAGGGTCTCAAATGCGGCTTCAGCCTCCGGAGTCCACATTTTGGCATTCATACGCTTCTTTGAGAGGAAAGAGATGGGGGCTGTCAATGTCGAGAAGTTGGGGATGAACAGCCGGTAGAAGTTGGCGAATCCCAGGAAGCGTTGTATGGCCCTTAAGCCTTGGGGGGCGTGACCACTCCAGGACAGCCTTTACCTTCTCAGGGTCCATTTTGAGGCCCCGATCGGAGATGATGTAGCCCAGGAAGGGAAGAGATCTTTTTTCAAACATGCACTTCTCCAGCTTGGCGCAAAGATGATTCTCCCTTAAACGAAGCAACACCTGGCGGACATGACTCTGATGAGTTACTGGATCTGGGGAAAAAATGAAAATGTCAACTTAGATACACCACAACACAGATATAGAGGAGATCACAAAAAATGTCATTGATAAATTCTTGAAACACCGCGGGGGCGTTACACAGGCCGAAGGGCTTAACTAGGTATTCATAGTGCCCGTCACGAGTATTAAATGCAGTCTTCCCCTCGTCACCCTGACGAATCCGATTTAGGTTGTAGGCCCCCCGCAAGTCCAGTTTAGGAAAAAGGGTACGGGGTACATGTTCTTCACCGTGATCCGATTGAGGCATCGGTAGTCAATGCAGGCACGGAGGGATCCAACCTTCTTCTTGACAAAGAAGAACCCGGCTCCGGCCGGGGATGAGGATTTACGAATGAAGCCCCTCTTCAGATTCTCCTTAATATAGGTTGACATAGACTGAGTCTCTGGCAGGCAGAGAGGGCATACTCTACCGCGAGGAGGGGATGAATCAGGAACCAAGTCAATCGGACAATCATAGGCACGGTGAGGTGGCAAGGTCTCTGCTTCCTTCTTGTCGAAGACATCAGCGAACTGAGAGAAACACGGAGGCAACCGTGCCAATGACTGATGCGGAGAAGGCTGCAGTGGATGGATATGACCCAGACAGCGGTCGGGACACTCGGGACCCCACTGGAGAACCTCTCCGGAGTTCCAACCCAGGACTGGGGCATGCAAACAGAGCCAAGGCAAACCCAGTAGCACGGGGTTGACAGCCTTGGGCAGAACAAACAGGAAAAGGAACTCAGTGTGAAGAGCTCCCATTAGAAGTCTCTGGCTTGGTCATGGAAAAAACTGGATCAGGCAAAGGCAGTCCATCTACCGCGGCGACGACCAACGGTCTTTCCAGGCGGACAGTGGGCAACTGGAGAAGATCCACAAGGTCTTGACGGATGAAATTAGCTGCAGGGCCACAGTCCAGGTAGGCAAAAACCGGATGGAGCCTCTCGCCAGCGACGATGGTCACGGCAATAAACAGTTTGGAAGAGAGTTCACGATTAAATGCAGTAGCGCCCAGGGTTGTCTCTCCAACCAAACCTAGGCGTTGGGGTTTTTTGGTTTCTGTGGACACAGACGCACGACATGGCCGGCGAGGTCACAATACAGACAGAGTCTTGAGGTGCGCCTGCGCTGTTTCTCTTGTATAGACAATTTTAGGCGATCCACCTGAATCGGCACCACGGGCGTAGCAGTAGATGAAAGCAAGAGGGGTTGTTGAAAGTTGGGCGCCAATCTAGGAAGCCGTCTCTCCTGTTGCATCTCATGAGACCTCTCCCTGAACCTTATATCTACCCGAGTAGCCAGAAGAATCTGGTCGTCCAAGGCAGGTGGTAAGTCTCAGGCAGCAAGTTCGTCCTTGATCCTGGGCGACAGGCCATGCCAGAAAGATGCCACCAAGGCCTCATTGTTCCAGGACAGCTCTCCCGCCAGGGTCCGGAACTGGAGGGTGTATTCGCCCATGGAGGAGTCCTCTTGGCGAAGGTTGAAAATAGCCGTGGCTGCCGACGAAACCCGTTCTGGCTCCTCAAAAACCGTACGGAACAACCGCACGAACCCCTGGAAGTCTCGGGTCCCTGGCGTTCCCAGATTGGGTTCCCCATGCCAGGGCCTTGCCAGCAAGTAGGGACACGATCTTGGTTCCGTCCGACGGAAATGCTCGGGCGTGCAGAGAAAAATGGATATAGCATTGGTTCAGAAATCCCCTGCACGTACTTGCGTCTCCATGGAACCGAGAAGGTAATGGCAGCGAGAACCGGGAATCTGAACCGGAACCGCCAGGAGGAGTAGCAGGAGGGTCGGTCGGAGGAGCTTGTATAGAGGAAATGAAAGCAGCGCCCCTAGCTGCTGCGCCATGGAGTTCACTGTTACAAGAAGTTGATCCTGTCTTGTTCTGAGATCCTGCAGGTCCACCTGCATGGCTTGGGAGGGTGACATGCCCTTAAATTGACCAGCGAGTCCATGGCCTGAGCGTACTGTCACAAGGCGGGGTGTGGACCCACTGGGCCGTACCGCGTAGCGGGATGGCAGCTGGCCAAAACAGGTAAGGTATAGAGTCTATAGTCCAGAAAAGGGTACCAGAGGCAATGTAAGACAGTAGCAAGGCAGGCTCGGATGGGACCAGGCAGCAGGTAGACGTCAGGCGTGGAGTAGTAGAACAGGCGTGGAGATGCAGCACAACACGACAACTGTTTAGCACGGCAGTAGACCAGGATGGTACAGATAGCACGGGAAACAGGATACAGGAACGGGAAACACTGGGAAGCTGGAAGACACTTAGGAGACCATTTGCAATACAGACTAAGGAAAACAACAACGCTCAGGCGAGGATAAGAAGGACGGTGACCCTCTTATAGTCCAGGAGTTCATGAGTAGATGATGATGATTTTCAGGTGCGCACTGGCCCTTTAAGAGAGACGGGCTCGATACACGGAAGTGTGTGCCGGCGCCTCACAGGGGGATGACGCAGCACAGCAGCAGGACGTCCATGGCCGCAGTCATTAAGGGGTAAGTTAGAACGTCAGACCGCGACCATAGTTGTTACAGTCGATATGTGGACAGCAAGGTCAGGGGATTCCACAGAGTCCCGGAGCAGAGCCTATACTAGCGCTCTGCCCGGGACTCCGCTCTGGGGAAGACCCTGACAACACTGTCCATAAATGGACAGCGATGTCAGGGAATTCCACAGAGTCCCGGAACAGAGCCTATACTAGCGGCTCTGTGTCCCGCGGGCCACAGATGACAGCTGCAGGGGCTAGTCTAGAGAATCACTAAGGGACGCTTTGTCAGACAGAGGTAGGGTGGTGTTCTTGGAAAGCCGCGAACAGGGAAAATCACAGATGGGGAAACAGACCACATGTTCACTAAAACCTCTGTGAATGGAAATTGCATATTGCTCTTTTAGAAACAGCTAATCGCCTATCAGGGTGTTTCTATTTCTTCTCAAACTCCATGATGTTAGAAAAGATTAGTGTATGGCGCCTGTGACGACGGAAAAATACTTCCACCTGAGATGGAGTGAAGAAGTTGTCCTTATTGTGCAAAGTTTTCTGAACAACACGGATTAAATCTTGCATGGCTGACGCTAGTTTTATCTTTTGTTCAGACTCTAAATCTAGGTTAGAGGACTTCGCAGAGGACTAATGCAGAAGAGAAACAGTCTCTCTATCGTTAGTCCTGACAAGGGAAGGCACCGAAGATACTGAGGAGGAACAGCACCTGTCAGTGGTATTGAGAAGATTCAAAGGGGCTGCCAGACTGGGCTGCTATTTGGGATGGCAGGCGTTCTGAAGCCTATAACATGTACTGGCAGAACCTGGGAAGGTCGCCTATGGCCTGAGTTAAGTACCTAGCCAAGTCAGGGGGGCCACATCCAGGGCGCATTAGAGGGATCCTGAGAGGGCCTGTGAAGAAGGCACTAAAAGCATAGAGACTTAGGCTGGCCACAATGAAATTGTATTGCTCGCAGTGAGCTTTTATGGGCGTTCTAGAAACAGCATAGCAGGTCCTTTAAATTATTAATAATGGGGGGATATATTAGCGAATACACCCGGATTATCCTTGAGTGAGGCCCAGAGGTATTCTCAGATGCTGTTAATCCATAGAATGTAATCCCCTGCCTGGCTACACAGGGTTGGATTTATAGGAGAAGCAAACTGCCCTCGCTGTGATATTAAGGATGCTCACCTCCTACACATGATGTGGGATCTTGCCCTATTGGGGCCTTTTTGGAATGAGATAATAGCTTTGATACATAGAGTATATGGTATCTCGGTTCGGGCAGATCCCAAGGTCTGTATTTTGTGACTGTTTGAAGAAAGTGAAGCTAATGAGGGAATTTCTGTGGGAATTCTTAGAATATTATACCAGGCTAGAGAGTTGATTGCCAAACATTGGATACACTCCCCCCTCCACCCGACAATAACAGAATTTATTGCAAAAATGAACAACACCATTAGGGCGGATTTACACGAGCGTGTGCGTTTTGCGCACACAAATAACGTGCCGTTTCGCCTGCGCAAAAGGCACTTAACAGCTCTGTGTGTCATCACATAGGATGTGCGGCTGCGTGATTTTTGTGCAGCCGCCATCATTATGACACTCTGTTTGGATGTTTGTAAACAGAAAAGCACGTGGTGGTTTTCTGTTTGCAAACATACTTTTGGCTGCTGTTGCGCGAATCACGCGCGTCCCACGGAAGTGCTTCCGTGTGGTGCGCGTTATTTTCACGCACCCATTGACTTCAATGGGTGCGTGATGCGCGAAAAACGCAGAAATATAGGACCTGTCGTGAGTTTTATGCAGCAGACTCACGCTGCGCAAAAATCACTGACAGTCTGCACTGCCCCAAAGACTAGCATAGGTCCGTGCGACGCGCGTGAAAAACACGCGCGTTGCACGGACGTATTACACGTTCGTGTAAATCCGCCCTTAGACTGGAAAAGGGAGAGAATATAGGGGCCTTGGATAGATACACTGGGAGTACCTTCACCTCATTTGCAAAGGTCTTCATTTGCTGTACCTGGATGAAAGGTTAGATTATGACATTGTGAAGGATGATTTATTTGCTTATATTCTCTGTATGAAATTACATTGTGAATTATCAAGCAGGAGGCCGAATTACTAAGATATGTAATATGTGAAAGTGATGATAATGTTTAAATTTAGTTTTAGTTTCGTGCAGCAGCCATCTTGTCTGGAGTTCCCATTTTGGTTTTATTGTTGTGAATAGGAAAGTCATTGTTCCTTTAATACAAGTAATGTTGATTTCGTATGTTTTATCTTTGACCTTGGTTCCCATGCGAAGATGGACAGGGAGGGAGATGGGAGGGTGGCAAGTATGCGTGAGGGAAGGTCTCCCCCATCTCCACGAGAATATTGTGTCCAAAAGAGATAAGACACCTGCAAAAACGTAATGTGTGAAGAATAATAATGATGTATCTGGGATGTATTTTATTGTATGCTTTTTGCTGAATAACAAATATTGTTACATTGTCTCTGATTGGTTTACCTCAAGCCTACACCCCTTCTGAATTTCAGTTTAACAGTTTGAGTTTGGTAATAAATCCTTCAGAGGAGCATTTTGAACATTTCAGCGTGTCTGTGTGTTTTCTTCTCCTCTCTCGATATATATCGGTGAAATATCCTAATTAGGATACTGACTAATGGAGTCTGGCCTTGAGAGTCTGTTTGTACTCGTATAAATTTCAGTCTAATATATTTTGAGCGATGGATTTCCACGACAGTAATACTACCGATGTTATTGTGGAACTACCGACAGTTATATATTATTCTATGCTCAATTGTGTTTATTAGGTTTTCCTGATGTATGTATAATTGGTGCCAACACTGCTGCTTTGATAATTTGTGTACAGACAATGATGCACAATAGTTTTTGTACAAGAAGGGTGGGTTAGGGAGCCTCTGGGGGGGGGGGGGGTTATTGGCTATGTATGTTTTATTTTTATAAAACTGTCAATAAATACGTATTTGATTTAAAAAAACAAAAACAACATAGCAAATTGGTGGTTGGACACGCATCTATCAAACATTTATGGCATACCTTGTGGACATTTTGTCATAAATATCCAAAAGAGGAATACCACTTTAAATGCCGAATGTGTCACTGACCAAGTGGAACCTAACACCATCGCCAGGAGTCTCAGCAGCCTGCAGTATTAAGCAGATTGGTAGGGCAGCTTTCATATGAACAAGGGTTGTGCACATTGGAGAAATCCTTTAGGGTACGGTCCCAAGTAGTGTCAACCGCAAACTGTTTCCGCATGCGGTGGCCAGGGATTTCAAACAGATTGTTATTCACCACATGATTTTTCGCAAAACTGCACGCTCACTGTGTCAACATATTAACCCATTATGTACGTAACTGTACGTGATAAGGGTTAAGGGGAAGTATGGAGCGTGCTCACGGGCTGAGCGCGCTCCATGCACAATGGGTGACGGCTGTGTAATACAGCCGACACCTCACTGCAACAGATGGAATAAAAGATCACTTTGATTCCGGCCCGTTTAACACCTTAAATGCCGCGCTCAATCGCGACCGCGGTACTTAAAGTGTTAGAATCATCGGGGCGACCCCTCAAACACGCCATCTCGCCGCCCCTGCGGCACGATCGGCCAGTTACAATGGTTGTTATGGCAAACTGGGGGCCTAATAAAGGCCCCCAGATCTGCCATCTTTGTACTCGTTTGAAGCTCTGCCTCCGGCAGGTTTTCAATTGAGGCTGTCAGTATCGCGATATACTGCAATACATTTGTATTGTAGCTTATCATGCAAGCTATCCAACGATCGCTGCTTCAAGTCCCTTAGGGGGACTAATAAAAAAAGTAAAAAATAGTTAAATAACGGGTTTTTTTATGTTCCAAAAAAAAAGTATTAAAAGTTCAAAAAACCCCTTTTCAAATTTTTTCCATAAATCAATGTTAAAAAAAATAAAAGTTAACATAACTGGAATCGCCGCGTCGGTAAAAGTTCGAACTATCACAATATGAATGCCGTAAAAAATATATATTTATAAAACACGCAAATTGCTGGTCACCTTAGAGCTCCAAAAAAATCAAATAAAAAGTGGTCAAAAAGTTGCATATACCCCAAAATGGTATCGGTGAAAACTACGTCTCGCCCTGCAAAATTTAAGCCCTCACATCGCTAAATTGATTGAAAAATGCAAAAAGTTATGGCTCTCAGAATATGGCGACACAAAAGATTTTTTTAATTTAGCAAATGGTTTTATTATTTTAAAAGTGGTAAAACATATAAATTTGGTATTGCCGTAATCGTATCAACCTGCAGAATAAGGTGAATATGTTGTTTTTACCACCTGATGGACGCCGTAAAACAAAAAACCCCAAAAAATGGTGCAATCATTGTTTTTTTGCCCTTTTCACCCCACAAATAATTTTTTTCAGATTCCCAGTACATTATGCGGTACAATAAATGGTGTCATGAAAACCTACAACTTGTCCCGCAAAAAACAAGACCTCATATTGCTATGTCGACAAAGAAATAGAAAAGTTATGGCTTTTTGAAGGCGGGGAGGAAAAAACTAAAATGAAAAACTCAAATTGGCCTGGTCTTTAAGGGGTTAAGGCCATTATGCTAATATCTTACTATTGTTCAAGAAAAAAAAGTTGTAAACAACACACAACTGTTCAAATACATGTGGTGACTTTGCACTTATAAGGCAATATGAACTTCATCCACTTTTAGGGCTTGTCCACACGTTACGGTAGCAGCAAAGTGGGTGAGATTGAACAAATCTCATCCACACACTGCGTAAATATTGAGCGGAAATGGACCTGCGGTGCAGAATTTTATTCCACGGCATGTCAATTGTATTTGCGTAATCGCTGCATATTTGCTGCAGGTTTTCCCCATTGCATTCAATGGGGAGGAATAACCCGCAACAAATAGCAGTTATGGCGTTTTTTTGCGGTGGGTGTGCAGTGATTGCACAGCAAAAAACGCAACTCTGAAAAAAAAATAATCTATACTTACCTAGGAGTCTGTGTTTCTTCCTCCAGGTCGACCTCCTGGGATGATGTTTCATCCTATGTGACCGCTGCAGCCACTCACAGGCCGTAGCGGCGGCCACATGGGATACAACATCATCCCAAGAGGACAGCCTGGATGACGTCAGATGGGGAGGTAAAACCCACAATAAACAGCAGTTGTTGTGTTTATTGCAGTCGAATCGCAGCGATTTCACCACAAAAAACGCAACTCAGAAAAAAAAAATCTTGTACTTACCCAGAAGTCTGTGTTTCTTCCTCCAGGACAGCCTTCTGGGATGACATTTCATCCCAAGTGACTGCTGCATCCAATCACAGTCTGTAGCGGCGGGCACATAGGATGAAACATCATGGAGAGGGCCGGCCTCCTGGAATGATGTTTCATCCCATGTGACTGCCGCTGCAGCAGTTTACTGGGATGAAACGTCATCCCAAGAGGCCGGCCTGCACTGCAGTTTGGTGCAGTTTTTCACGCGGAATTCCCTGCAGCCACAGGAGTGGATACCGCAGCCCGGTACCAAATGATCCATGCCTGGGATTAGTCCGCGGCCAGGTGGTTGGGGGCCATTGCTCTAGAACAGAGGCACTAGTCTTTTGTCCATATGCACATAATTTGTATTGCCTATAGCAGTGCTTGTCAAACCGTGTGGCGGGCCTTACCAGTGAGGTGCACCCAAGCTGGGGAGGTAGTTTTCGCAAAAGTGATCATACGCTGCAAAGACCTTTTCCTGGCTGCAGCAATCTCTTGTTTAGTAACACAAGACTGGATTTCAAGCTGCGGTTTTGGTGCATTTTTTTGCTCTGTAATCATGACTAAAAAAACGCACAAAACCGCAGTGTAAAACCCCAGCCTAAACTACTCCTTTTGTGCTTAACTTAACCCCTTAAGTACGTGCACTAGTTTGTCACGTTCAGGACCCAGCCCCATTTTGTGTCACTTTATGTGGTATTAGCTCTGGAATGCTTTTACCTATCCAAGCGATTCTGAGAATGTTTTCTCGTGACACATTGGATTTTCTGTTATTGGTAAAATTAGGTCGATCCATGCAGTATTTAATTGTGAAAAACACCAAAATTTGGCGCAAAATTGAAAAAATTTACATTTTTATCAATTTAAATGTATCTGCTTGTAGGGGTAAGGCCACACGGTGCAGTCACGGTGCATTTATGTTGCGTTTTTAAACTGCAGCAAGTCATTTTTCAATAGAAGTCAATGGTGACATTTTTGTTATGGACAGACTGCTATTATATTACAATGTGTTTTTTGTGCAGTTAACTGCATCTTCATAATGTCCGACTGCATGCAGTTAAAGAGGCTCTGTCACCAGATTCTCAAATCCCTATCTCCTATTGCATGTGATCGGTGCTGCAATGTAGATAACAGTAACGTTTTTGTTCATTTTTGTCCAAGTTATGAGCTATTTTATATATATGCAAATGAGGTTTGAAATGGACAACTGGGCGTTTTTTTTTCGTTATGTCCAACTGGGCGTGTATTGTGTTTTAAACTGGGCGTGTGTAATGTCGGGGGTAGGGAAACAGACAAGTGAGCCCTAATCTACCCGCCACTCAGTCCCTGCCTACTTGCAACGACCTGCCATAGGCGACGAGGTACAACTGGGCGACGGTCCCTACGCTCAATAAGTGCACGACAGACAGACAAGGGTACACAGAGCTAAGGGGAGAAAGGGGCAGTTACCCACGGCAACACCGTGAGCAACAAGAGTAGTGAACAAGCCGAGTCAAACCAGGAGAGTACGAGGTGCCAAACGCAGAGCAGGAGAGTAGTGAACAAGCCGAGTCAAACCAGGAGTGTACGAGGTACCAAACGCAGAGCAGGAGAGTAGTCAGCAAGCCGGGGTCAATAAGAAGCAAGGACAAATAGAACCAGAAGCTGCAGCAGGGCCAGGAAACCAAACAAGAAGAATCACAAGCAAAGAGGAACAGGAAAGGCAGGTATAAATAGACAGAGGGCGGGAGCTAGCTCCGTCTGGCCAGGCTGCGATAGGCTCTCCCACTCGTAAGCCTGCCACCCTGAGTGGTGGAAGATGGAGTCAGTCTCACAGACATAGAAGCAGGTGCAGACTGATTATCCATGGGTGTTGCCCCAGAAGCTGTGCCTGGCAGATCCTTTACAGTACCCCCCCTTTTATGAGGGGCCACCGGACCCTTTCTAAGTGGACCTGGTTTACTGGGGAAACGAAGGTGAAACCTCCTGACCAATATCCCAGCGTGAACATCCCGAGCGGGTAAACCCGGGAGCAAACGTCTTGGACGGGACCTTAAGGCGCAAATTTTTAGACGATAGCCACACCAGATCCCCGACCATAAACAAGGGGTTAGCAGAACGTCTTCTATCTGCCTGGTTTTTTTGTATGCTCTGGGACGCCTGTAGGTTCTTCTGAACCTGAGCCCAGACTGTGCACAGTTGTCGATGAACGACATCGTACCGTGGATTAAACCCAAAATTACAGAAAAAGGGGGAGACCCCTGACGAGTTACTGACCCGGTTATTAAGGGGAAATTCGGCGAGGGGAATGAATGAGACCCAATCATATTGACAGTCAGAGATAAAACACCTTAAATATTGTTCTAGAGACTGATTAGTCCTCTCAGTTTGGCCATTAGTTTCAGGATGGAAGGCAGAGGAGAAGGACAGATCAATCTCAAACTTTTTACAGAAGGCTCTCCAAAACAATGAAACAAATTGTACCCCTCTATCAGAAACAATATTGACAGGGACCCCATGGAGACGCAGGATGTGTTTGACAAACAAGGTAGCTAACGTCTTAGCATTGGGTAGTTTCTTGACGGGCACAAAATGGCACATCTTACTGAAGCGGTCTACTACAACCCACACCACCGACTTGCCTTGAGATGGAGGCAAATCGGTGATAAAATCCATGGAGATATGGGTCCAAGGTCTCTGGGGAATGGGCAAAGAACATAGTAAGCCCGCTGGTCGGGACCTGGGAGTCTTGGACCTAGCACAAACTTCACAAGCGGCGACGTAGGCCTTAACGTCTTTAGGCAACCCAGGCCACCAATAGTCTCTGGCAATGAGGTGCTTGGTACCCAGGATGCCTGGATGGCCAGATAGTGCAGAGTCATGATTTTCCCTAAGAACCCTTAGCCGGAATTGCAGGGGAACAAACAGCTTGTTCTCAGGAAGGCTCCCGGGAGCTGAACCTTGATCAGCCGCAATTTCAGAGACTAAATCAGAATCAATAGCGTAAATGATTATACCTGGAGGCAAAATACAAGCAGGATCTTCCTCCGAAGGAGGGCTGGCCATGAAGCTACGTGAAAGTGCATCAGCCTTAATATTTTTAGACCCAGCCCTATAGGTGACCACAAAGTTGAATCTGGTAAAAAATAACGCCCAACGAGCTTGTCTCGGGTTTAGCCTCCGGGCAGATTCTAGGAAAACCAGATTCTTGTGGTCGTAAGGACCGTTACCTGGTGCCTAGCCCCCTCCAGGAAGTGGCGCCACTCTTCAAATGCCCATTTAATGGCTAAGAGTTCGCGGTTGCCAATATCATAGTTACTCTCAGTGGGCGAAAACTTCCTGGGGAAGTAGGCACAGGGACGGAGATGGGTGAGGGACCTGGTACCCTGGGACAATACAGCCCCCACTCCCACCTCGGACGCGTCAACCTCCACGATAAATGGCTCCATTTGGTTGGGCTGAACCAGCACCGGGGCCGAGATAAAGCACTTCTTAAGGACCTCAAAAGCCTGGACAGCCTCAGGAGGCCAGTGGAGGAGATCAGCACCTTTGCGAGTGAGATCCGTAAGAGGCTTAACGATGACCGAGAAGTTAGCAATAAACCTCCTGTAATAATTAGCGAACCCCAGGAAGCACTGTAACGCCTTCAGGGAGGCAGGTTGGACCCATTCCGCCACAGCCTGGACCTTGGCAGGGTCCATGCGGAATTCATGAGGAGTGAGGATTTGACCGAAAAATGGTATCTCCTGCACCCCAAACACACATTTTTCGGTCTTCGCAAACAGCTTGTTTTCCCGAAGAACCTGGAGCACCTTCCTGACATGCTCAATGTGGGAGGACCAGTCCTTGGAAAACACAAGTATGTCATCAAGGTACACTACAAGAAATACCCCCAGGTAGTCTCTTAAAATCTCATTTATGAAATTCTGGAAGACCGCGGGAGCATTACACAATCCAAAGGGCATGACGAGGTATTCGAAATGCCCTTCGGGCGTGTTAAACGCAGACTTCCACTCATCCCCCTCTTTGATGCGGATAAGGTTATAAGCCCCCCGTAGATCAAACTTAGAGAACCATTGGGCCCCCTGAACCTGATTAAAGAGATCAGGAATCAGAGGAAGGGGATACTGGTTCCTTACAGTGACCTTATTCAAGCTTGGGTAGTCAATGCATGGCCTAAGACCACCATCCCTCTTCCCTACGAAGAAGAAGCCAGCACCTACCGGAGAAGTAGAGGGGCGAATGTAACCCTTGGCCAGGCATTCCTGGATATACTCTCTCATGGCTTCACGATCGGGACAAGAGAGATTAAATAACCTACCCTTAGGGAGCTTAGCTACTTTCACCAAATTGATTGCGCAATCGTATTCTCTATGAGGAGGTAACACTTCGGAGGCCTCCTTAGAGAAAACATCAGCGAAGTCCTGAACAAACTCAGGTAGCGTGTTCACCTCCTCAGGGGGAGAAATAGAATTAACAGAAAAACATGACGTCAAGCATTCATTACCCCATTTGGTAAGGTCCCCAGAATTCCAGTCAAACGTGGGATTATGCAACTGCAACCAGGGAAGGCCTAAAACCAAATCGGACGATAATCCCTGCATTAACAGTACAGAGCACTGCTCCAAATGCATGGAGCCAACAAGGAGTTCAAAAACAGGGGTATGCTGAGTAAAATAACCATTAGCAAGAGGAGTGGAGTCGATACCCACTACCGGGACAGGTTTAGGCAAATCAATCAAAGGCATGGCTAGAGACATAGCAAATTCCACAGACATGATATTAGCAGAAGACCCTGAATCCACGAAGGCACTGCCAGTAGCAGACCTACCAACAAAAGAGACCTGAAAGGGAAGCAAGATTTTATTACGTTTCATATTTACGGGAGGTACCTCCGAGTCATCCGGGGAGGAACGAAGCAATGGAACCTCGGGAGGCATCATGGGAGAGTCAGAGGAGAAAACATCTAGACGTTCAAGTCGTCGTTCCCTGAGATGTCGGTCAAGTCGTACCGCTAAAGCCATAACCTGGTCTAGGGAGTCAGAAGAGAGATAACTAACTAGCAGGTCTTTCAGGGCGTTCGACAGACCCAACCTAAACTGGCACCTTAAGGCAGGGTCATTCCACCGAGAAGCTACGCACCACTTCCTAAAGCCAGAGCAATACTCCTCAACAGGTCTCTTACCCTGACTCTCGGCAAAAGCAGTCTTGTCAGTCTCGTCATAGATGAGTCCGAGAGCAGAAAAGAAAAGATCAACGGAGGAAAGTTCAGGGGCGTCAGGAGCCAAGGAGAAGGCCCATTCTTGGGGCCCTTCCTGGAGCCGGGACATAATTATACCCACCCGCTGGCTCTCAGAACCTGAGGAGTGAGGCTTTAAGCGAAAGTAGAGCCTACAACTCTCCCGAAAGGAGAGAAAAGTCCTCCGGTCCCCTGAGAACCGGTCAGGCAACTTGAGGTGGGGTTCAAGAGGTGAGGTGAGGGGCACTACCATGGTGGCGTCAGGCTAATTGACCCTCTGAGCCAGGGCCTGGACCTGTAGGGAGAGACCCTGCATTTGCTGGGCCAGGGTCTCAAGGGGGTCCATAGTAGTGTCAGGGACCACGGTAGACTAGGTATATAGGCTTGTGATTATGTAATGAAGGGGGTAGGGAAACGGACAAGTGAGCCCTAATCTACCCGCCACTCTGTCCCTGCCTACTTGCAACGACCTGCCATAGGCGACGAGGTACAACTGGGCGACGGTCCCTACGCTCAATAAGTGCACGACAGACAGACAAGGGTACACAGAGCTAAGGGGAGAAAGGGGCAGTTACCCACGGCAACACCGTGAGCAACAAGAGTAGTGAACAAGCCGAGTCAAACCAGGAGAGTACGAGGTGCCAAACGCAGAGCAGGAGAGTAGTGAACAAGCCGAGTCAAACCAGGAGTGTACGAGGTACCAAACGCAGAGCAGGAGAGTAGTCAGCAAGCCGGGGTCAATAAGAAGCAAGGACAAATAGAACCAGAAGCTGCAGCAGGGCCAGGAAACCAAACAAGAAGAATCACAAGCAAAGAGGAACAGGAAAGGCAGGTATAAATAGACAGAGGGCGGTAGCTAGCTCCGTCTGGCGACGGGGTACAACTGGGCGGCGGTCCCTACGCTCAGTAAGTGCACGAGACAAACAGACAAGGGTACACAAAGCTAAGGGAAATGGGGCAGTTGCCCACGGCAACACCGTGAGCAACAAGAGTGGTGAACGAGCCAAGTCAAACCAGGAGTGCACGAGGTACCAAACGCAGAGCAGGAGAGTAGTCAGTAAGCCAGGGTCAGTATGGAGCAGGATCAAATAGTGAGAAGCAGTAGCTGGGCCAGGAAACCACACGAGAAGAATCACAAGCAAAGGAGGAACAGGAAAGGCAGGTATAAATAGACAGAGGGCGGGAGCTAGCTCCGTCTGGCCAGGCTGCGATAGGCTCTCCCACTCCTAAGCCTGCCATCCTGAGTGGTGGAAGATGGAGTCAGTCTCAGAGACATAGACTCAGGTGCAGACTGATTACCTATGGGCGTATACACAGAAGTTATGCCTGGCAGATCCTTTACACCTTGTACATATAGTCCACCCCTGTATATAGTGCTCCACAGATAGCCCACCCTTGTATATAGTATATACAGGGGTAGGCTATCTGTGGAGCACTATATACAGGGGTGGACTATATAGTGGAGCACTATATACAGGGGTGGACTATATGTACAAGGAGGGCTATATACAGGGGTGGGCTATCTGAAACACTATATACAGGGGTGGACTATATGTGGAGCACTATATACAGGGGTGGGCTATATCTACAGGGGGGCTACATACATGGTTGGGCTATCTGTAGAGCACTATATACAGGGGTGGGCTATATCTACAGGGGGCTATATACAGGGGTGGGCTATCTGTAGAGCACTATAGGGGGAGTTATTTGTGGGACACTATATACAGGGGTGGTCTATATGGGGGCACTATCTACAGGGGCTCTATGGCAGGCACTATCTACAGGGGGCTCTTTGGCAGGCACTATCTACAGGGGGCACAGTGTGTGTGTGTGTGTGTGTGTGTGTGTGTGTGTGTGTGACACGGTGTATGGTGCTATTATAATTAGAGGTGCAGTGTATGGCGCTATTATATTTAGGGGCGTAGTGTGTGGTATAATGATAACTTTATATTTATTTATAGGTGCAGAAATGTTGGAAAAGTGAGAAGCTGAAGACATCTGAGCGGCAAACTGCAGAAATGGCCTGTTACTGGGAGAAGCCATAGAGGTCTGGACCGGATGGAGAAAAAAAACTAGAATCTGAGACGTCACCGTCACCGTCTAATCAGCACTGTAGTCACTGTATGATCTGCAGCGAGATGATCGGTGGTATGATTATGATAGGATTTATTTTTTGTGAAACGGCATCTCCCAGCATATCCTTATCATTGTTTAGGCCATGCTGGGAGCTGTAGTTTTACGCGTACACACCTATATGGCAGGGGTTGTACTAAATTGAGCTGTATTTGTGCTGGTGTTGTATATATATAGTGAGCTTGCTTCTGGGGCTGTATATATGTACTGAGCTTGGTTCTGGTGTTGTGTATAGAACCATATTGCTTGTAAAATGTACAAATGTTTTTATGCTCGCGTTACATAAAAATAAATGACACGTCGATTGGTAGAGAAAACAAACACGGCGAGGGGGAAGGATATGTCGGGAAAGAGGTTGGGGGGGGGGGGCGCCAAATGGAATCTTTGCCCCGGGTGCTGGAGAACCTAGCTACGCCTCTGGTGAAAGAAATATATATATATATATATATATATATATATATATATATATATATATATATATATATATTATACTAAGAAAAAGGTTTGTATTGAAATTCATCCATTTATTTTGTACGTATAGAAGTACATTAGATGACAACATGTCTGTATTTTGAAGGAGTTATTAACCCCTTCGAGGCGCAGCCTGTTTTGGCCTTCAGGACGCAGCAAATTTTTTCAAATCTGACATGTTTCACTTTATGTGGTATTAACTTCGGAATGCTTTTACCTATCCAAGCGATTCTGAGATTGTAATCTCGTGACACATTGGACTTTATGTTACTGGCAAAATTTGCTCGATACATTCAGTTTTTAATTGTGAAAAACACCAAAATTTAGCGAAAAATTGCAAAAATTAGCATTTTTCTAAATTTATATGTATCTGCTTGTAAGACAGATAGCAATACCACACAAAATTGTTACTAATTAACATTACCCATATGTCTCCTTTAGATTGGCATTGTTTTTTGAACATCCTTTTATTTTTCTATGACATCACAAGGCTTAGAACTTTAGCAGCAATTTCTCAAATTTTCAAGAAAATTTCAAAAGGCTATTTTTACAGGGACTAGCTCAGTTGTGAAGCGGATTTTAGGGCCTTATATATTAGAAACCCTCGATAAGTCCCCATTTTAAAAACTTTACCCCTCAAAGTATTCAAAACAGCATTTAGAAAGTTTCTTAACCCTTTAGATGTTTCACAGAAATTAAGGCAAAGTAGATGTGAAATTTTCAAATTTCTTTTTTTTTTTTGCATAAATTCATTTTTCATCTATTTTTTTTGTAACACAGAAAATTTTACCAGAGAAACGCAACTCAATATATATTGCCCATTTTCTGCCGTTTTTAGAAATACCCCACATGTGGCCCTAGTGTGATTATTGACTGAATCACAGGCCTCAGAAACAAAGGAGCACCTAGAGGATTTTGGGGCCTCCTTTTTATTAGAAAATATTTTAGGCACCATGTCAGGTTTGAAAGGCTCTTGCGGTGCTAAAACAGTGGAAATCCCCCAAAAATGACCCCATTTTGGAAACTATACCCCTTGAGGAAATTATCTAGGGGTATAGTGAGCATTTTGACACCGCAGGTTTTTTGCAGAAATTATTGGAAGTAGGCCATGAAAATGAAAATCTACATTCTTTCAAAGAAAATGTAGGTTTAGCAAATTTTTTCTAATTTCCACAAGGACTAAAATGAGAAAATGCACCACTACATTTGTAAAGCAATTTCTCCTGAGTAAAACAATACCCCACATGTGGTAATAAACGGCTGTTTGGACACACGGCAAGGCTTAGAAGGGAAAGTGTGCCATTTGGCTTTTGGAGCTCAAATTTAGAAGGAATGGTTTGTGGAGGTCATGTCACATTTGCAAAGCCAATAAGGGACCAAAACAGTGTAAACACCAAAAAAGTTACTCCATTTAGGAAACTACACCCCTTGAAGAATCCATCTAGGGGTGTAGTGAGCATTTTGAACCCACAGGGGTTTCATAGATTTTATTAGAATTGGGCAGTGAAGATAAAAAAAAAAAAAAATTTCCAATAAGACGTAGCTTTAGCTCAAAATTTTTCATTTTCTCAACAAATAAAGGAACAAAAGAACCCCAACATTTGTAAAGCAACTTCTCTGGAGTACGGCAATACCCCATTTGTGGTCATAAACTGCTGTTTGGGCACACGGCAAAGATCAGAAGAGAAGGAGCGTCATTTGGCTTTTGGAGCACAGATTTTGCTGGATTGGTTTCTTGACACCATGTAACATTTGCAAAGCTCCTAAGGTACCAGTACAGTGGAAACTCCCCAAAAGTGACTCCATTCACGAAACTACACCCCTTGAGGAATTCATCTAGGGGTGTAGTAAGCATTTTGACCCCACAGGTGTTTCATAGATTTTATTAGAATTGAGCAGTGAAAATAAAAAAAATCCTTTTTCTTCAATAAGACGTAGTTTTAGCTGAAAATTTTTCATTTTCTCAACAAATAAATGAAAAAAAGCACCCCAACACTTGTAAAGCAACTTCTCTTGTGTACGGAAATACCACATATGTGGTCATAAACTGCTGTTTGGGCACAGAGTAGGGCTCAGAAGGGAAGGAGCGCCATTTGGCTTTTGGAGTACAGATTTTGCTGGATTGGTTTCTGGGCGCTATGTCGCATTTGCAAACTCCCTGTGGGACAAAAACAGTGGATCCCCACCAGAAGAGACCCCATTTTGGAAACTACACCCCTCAAGGTATTCACCTAGGGGTGTAGTGAGCATATTAACCCCACAGGTGATTGGCAGAAATTGGTGTGCACTCGATGTTGCAGAGTGAAAATGGGATTTTTTCCATAAATATGCCAAAATGTGGTGCCCAGCTTGTGCCACCATAACAAGAAAGCGCTCTAATTATTATGCTGTGTTTCCCAGTTTTAGAAACACCCTACATGTGGCCCTAATCTGTTGCCTGGACATTCGACCAGGCTCAGGAGTGAAAGTGTACCATGTAAAATTAAGGCCTAATTTGGCAATTTACAAAGTATTGGATCACAATTGCAGAGGCTCTGATGTGAAATAATAAAAGAAACTGCTGAGAAGTCACCCCATTTTGGAAACTGCACCCTCAAGGCATTTATTAAGGGGTGTAGTGAGCATTTTCACCCCACAGGCCTTTTCCATAAATGATTGCGCTGCGGAAGGTACAAAGTAAAAATTTAAATTTTTCCCTAGATATGCCATTTTAGTGGGAAATATGTTGTGCCCAGCTTATGCCACTGGAGACACGCACCCCAAAAATTGTTAAAAGGGTTCTCCTGGGTATGGCGATGCCATTTATGTGGAAGTAAACTGCTGTTTGGGCACTGTAGGGTTCAGAAGGGAGGTAGCGCCATTTGGCTTTTGGAGCATGGATTTTGCTTGGTAGTAGTTTTGTTTGGAGTCTTACTGGTGTTTCCGTTTATAATGTGGGGGTACCTGTAAGCCGGGCGGAGTATATAAGGGGCATAGTCAGGTGGCATAATAATGGGGTAAAAAAAACCAAAATAATCCATAGATATTTGTTACGCTGTGACACAATCCTTTCTGCACGGGTCGGTGTCTCACTAATAAATGGTCCTTACTCATCCCCCTTTTGGTCCACACTCTGCATCTTTGCAGTTTGAGGAATTTTGCTGGGAAGTGTTGTCCTGGTATAATACGGGCACCCTCGCTTCCAGCAGATATGTTTGGGCCCTCCCCTTCCTGGTTGCCTAATTTTAGGGGCCTTGATAATTCGCCACTTGAAACAGAAGAAATGTTCCCCTCGGGTCGGCACAACTGCATATTTTTTCTTTCTTGACTTATTGGAGCCTTAGCTAATTTTATTTTTTCATAGACGTAGTGGTATTAAGGCTGTTTTTTTTTTGCGGGACGAGCTGTAGTTTTTATTGGTACCATATTTGGGGTACATGCGACTTTTTGATCACTTGTTACTTTTTTTTTTGGGAGGCAAGGTGACCAAAAAAACGCAATTCTGGCATATATTTTTAGTTCTTTTTATACAGCGTTCACCACGCATTATAAATTCGATGTTACCGGGGGGCGTGGCCTGGACATGGCGCTGGTGAGACGCGTGGTGTAAGAGCTCCTGCTCCCTGACTACTCCCAAGCCCGATTAACAGCGTCTATTTGCGACACACATCGCACTAATGCGAAGGGGATCACGCACCAAACCCCCGACACCCGCAAGAAGCGACCAGACAAGGACGAGGAGCGGTATACCTCATTATTTCTCGGACCCGGGCCTGCCTGCATCTCCGGCCCGTCTCTCCAATATGGCGGACCGCACTGGCGCCTCAGGGACGCCGCCTCTGGGGAAGACAACTCCTCCAGCCCAGCCGCAGGATAGCTCGTCGGAGCCTCAGAGGGGTGAGTCAGCCTCTAACCCGGCATCAACACTTATTATGGGCCCTGAGCTGCAGGCACTAACGGCACAAATGGCGGCAATACCCACTAAACGGGATATGGAGGGTTATATTTCCCGCCTTGAAGCGGTGTGCAAAAATGCAAAAATGAGATCCGCTCCTTGAAAGAGGACATTACCCATATTAATGAATCTGTGGAAGCCATTGAGGTGCAAACACAGGAGTTGCAGCAGCACCAGGCCTCCCAGCAAATTTTATTGGATCAACACTCTGCACATATACAAATGCTGTTTGATATGACGGATGATGCAGAGAACAGAAATAGGAGGAACAATATCAGGGTCAGGGGTATTCCAGAAGCTACGGGGCCCCAGGACCTCGTTCACACGTTACAGGGTATATTTAACATGTTGCTGGAAAGACCTGCGGATTCCCCGGTGGAAATTGATAGAGCTCACCGCACCCTGGGTCCTAAAAGCACGGATTTGGCCAGACCGCGAGACGTGGTGTGTAGAATCCACTTTTTTCAACTTAAAGAATCTATAATGAGGCAAGCTCGTAACAGGGGTACACTGGACTTTGACGGGGCTCCGGTGCAATTGCTGGCGGATCTTTCTCGTTCCACTTTGGCAAAAAGGAGAGCCTTACGACCCCTACTTGTCGTACTTAGGGAAGATATCCAGTATTCATGGGGATACCCCTTCCAACTACAAGTACGCCGTGGATCCTCCATGTATTCGGTCTATTCTCCGGAAGATATCCCTGATTTCCTCGCTGCCCTGGATCTCCCATAGATTTCCATCTCAGATTGGCCGTATTTTCCTCCTATGTCGCAACGAACGCCAAGACATAATTATCGGATGGATCACTCCTTGACCCCTGCGAGACGCAGAAGAGTGCAGGGCCCGGGAGCTCCCGCTCATGCCTCTCAGGAATCTTGAGGTTGCTCCTTTGATGCGCCGTTGGCTGCCTCCATGGTGCCTTACTGAGTTATGCAGCGGTCAAGATAGTCATGGTTGCATATGTTGGACTCTGTTCCTCGGGTCCCGAGATATCACCTCTCTGCCAGGTATATTACAGGACTTGCCTGCCCCGCAGAATTGTCTATGAGAAGCACACATAGCAGCTACCTAGACATCGGCTACGACCAGGTCAAGATTGCTGGAATAAGATGTTGGAACATTCTGCTTCGCTGATAAGGAGTGGTTGGGGTTACTCTTTTTTGTCCTAATATGCTGCGTTGGGGATGTAGGGGAAGGGGAATACATTGGGTATTTATGTTGTATTCATTACAGATCAGAATGAGCCCCAAGGTCGGGATCATGGGTACATACCTCCTCCCTGGCAATTGACCAGTTGGGTTTATATGGACCACCGCGCATCATGTCTGCAGCCCCTTTGGATATGGTGGGAGGGAGATGACAGAGCTTATGGCCTATATACAGTTCCGCCACGATGGTTTTCGGGATTAACCCCCCCCCCTCCCCTGGATAGGACCCTAGCCTGGAATAAATGGCAGTTTAGTCAGAATAGCAGCTGATATCCTTTCCTGTATGGTAATGGGAGCCGTTTAGATATGATACATGGCATCTTTGATAAGGGGCAGTTCCTCTTTATGGAGGCAGTTGGTGCTAGGCCTACATTAGCCAGGTACGGGTTGTTTGATCATTGTTATTTGACGATGTGGTAATTTACATGTGTGTCTATACAAGGCTTCGGGCATTTGGGAGTTGGTCGGGAGCTTCCTTCTTCCATAGTCCAGTCAAACCCACACTTAGGGCGTGTTCGTTTGAACACTTTACTTTAACTTCTTTCCCCTAAACAGAGTAGTTTTGGGGCTGGATCACTGTCTGTAGTGAATCCATTAGTTCACTGACTCTTTCTTTCTCCTGTTCCCTCTTACCCCTTTCCTTCTCTTTCCCAGATGGAGCCTTTAAAATGTTGCTCATTAAATGTTCGGGGATTTAATACCCCGCAAAAACGTGCTCAAATTTTGCATCATATGCACAAACAACGTGTCCAGATTTTACTTTTGCAGGAGACTCATGTCAGGAACGACCCCGTGCCCACTCTGAAACATCGATACTATACGCAGTGGTTCCATAGTGCCAACCCTGATGCGAAATCCAGAGGAGTGAGTATCGCTATACATAAATCTCTTCCAGTCTCGGTTGTTGCTACACAATATGATACCCAGGGGCGCTTTGTATTTCTGAAACTTCGAATCTGTGAGCGACTGTTCACTGTAGCGAACTTGTATCTCCCTAATCATGACCAGGTGCGCGTATGCAGGAGTTATTTAACGGAACTCTCCAAGTTTGCAGAAGGTCTCTTGGTAACTGCAGGAGATTTTAACTTCACAATGGACAGGGTTGCAGACTCCTCCTCGGGCAGATCCTCCGTTTCCGCTTCTCAATTGGCTTCCCTTAAGTCTAAGCTGTTCGCCATGCAAATGGTAGACATTTGGCGGATTCTCAACCCCCAAACACGGGACTACACCTTTTACTCTCCGGTACATGACATGTACAGCAGGATAGATTTGTTTCTTATTAGTCATCATCTACTTTCCTGGTCCCCGAAGTCTCAGATTGGAACTATGATCTGGGCGGATCATGCGCCTCTTTACTTGTCTCTTACCCTCCCAGACACTAAACAGAGGGAATGGCATTGGCGGTTGAACCCCCATCTTTTAAGGGACGCGGTATGCCAAACTGCGATTAATAGATCCATCTCTGAGTTTCCATCATGAGGTGGACTCCACTCCTCTACCGGTTCAGTGGGAGGCGTTGAAAAGTGTATTAAGAGGTATATTTATACAGCAAGGCTCGAGACTAAAAAGGGAATGGGCGTTCAAAATTGAAAAGCTCTTGTCCCAGATAAGGACTCTAGAGACCACTCACAAACAGTCCCAACACCCCCAGACTTTAGCGGAGCTACTAGAAGCTCGAAATTCGCTGAGAGATTTATTAGACCAGGCGCATGCGTCTTTTCGAGACCGGATGAGGCGTTTCGCATACGAACATTCTAGTAAATGCGGTAGGGCATTAGCTAGATCATTACACCCACGGGCTCCTCAATCCTTTATACCGGCGATAAAAACTACACAGGGTGAGGTCAAACATAAGCCAGAAGACATTGTTAATACATTTAGGGACTACTATCAGGCCCTATACAACCTCAAGGGGCCTTTGGCAGATATGTCTCCAAGTGCCCTCCAACGGAGGATTGATTCCTATGTTGCACAGACGGCGTTGCCGACTTTAGAGGAGACCGAGACGGCCTCGCTAGGGGAGGCCTTCTCGGAATCGGAAATACAGGCAATCATAAAGTCAGCTCCGTCGGGTAAAAGTCCGGGTCTGGATGGATTCCCGGCGTCCTTTTACAAGACCTTTGTAACTAAACTTCTTCCCTATATGACTAAGGTATACAACGCAGTTACAACCTCCATGCCATTCACTCCGCAAACGTTAGCGGCCACCATTACTGTGATTCCCAAACCAGGGAAAGATCCCTCGGCCTGTCCTAATTACCGTCCAATCTCCCTGATAAATGTGGATGTAAAACATTATTCTAAGGCCATTGCAAATAGACTAGCCCCACTCCTACCACGTTGTATCCACGGAGATCAGGCAGGATTTGTTCGACACAGAGAGGCGAGGGATAATACCAATAAAACCACTCTCTTAATATCCTATGTCCTGAAAAAGTCTCTACCCACCTGTTTAATATCGATTGATGCGGAAAAAGCCTTTGATCGGGTACATTGGGGGTTCCTGAAATCGGCACTAACCCAGGTTGGGCTTGGCCCCATTATGCTGGATAAGATATTGTCCCTATACCAGACACCTACGGCACGAGTTAGGGCAAACGGGGTACTTCCAACAACATTCTCGATTGCCAACGGCACTAGACAGGGATGCCCCCTGTCACCATTACTTTATGTCATCACAATGGAGCACTTAGCTGTGGCTATCCGTAATTCCCCAGATATAACAGGGATAGGAATAGGTGGAGATTGTCATAAACTGGCTTTATATGCCGATGATCTCCTGCTCTTTGTGACAAACCCTGTGATTTCCTTACCAGTGCTCATCAGAGAATTCGAAGTATTTGGCCAGGTCAGCAACTTTAAGGTAAACTATACGAAAACTGAAGCACTCAACATTTCCTTATCTTCTGAGACACTGGAGCTCTTAAAGTCATCCTTTAATTTTAAATGGCAGACGAGGTCAATCAAATATTTGGGAGTCCAGATTCCTAGGGACCTAGTAGATCTTTACACTCTCAATTATCAGCCTTTATTGCAAACCACTCTCAAAAACCTACATTCATATGATCGAGCGCAACTCTCATAGTTTGGCCGCATAAACGCTATCAAAATGGATATCCTCCCTCGGTTTTTATATCTGTTTCAGGCTCTTCCAGTATTAATCCCCGGAACATTTTTTAAGGCATTGGAGAAAGCCTTTCGGAACTTTGTGTGGGGCACTTTGAGGCCGCGCCTTAATCTGAAGTCATTGTCCCGTCCAAAACTGAAGGGGGAGCTGGACTTCCGGACTTGCACACTTATCATCAGGCCGCAGTACTCGCAAGGTTGGTGGACTGGTTTCATAATGGATCCAAGAAACAGTGGGTAGAGATTGAGCAGTCCATAGTCACGCTCTCACTTAGATCGTTGCCATGGATTCTTCCTGATTATAAGCCGCCGCTTGCGACCCTGCCATTGCTAACCCAGCACTGTCTCACTTTGTGGGACAGACTGATGGTTAGAAAGGGCCTTTCACATAGACCCGGGCTCCTTAGCCCGCTGTTTGATAACCCGGAATTTTTACCAGCTGTCAATACGAAACAGTTTCTGATTTGGTCCTCTTCTGAAGACACGAGATTATGTCAGGTAATGTCGGATGGGGGAGGCTCCCTCCTTTGTCCGAGTTGCGCGGGACTTGCCCGGGGATGACGCTTTCTTGGATGGAACATACCCAATTGTCCACCTTTTTACGTTCGGCCCTACCGGGCGGGATGCATATCGTCACTAGCACTGCATTTGAGTCGTTGTTGCTTCAAACCGAGCCTCCGGCCCGGGTGATATCTAACCTGTATACCTTACTTCTAGAGGCCTGTGATGATCAGCCTCCTGCATACGTCAGCGCATGGGAGCGAGAACTAGGAGTAACCCTGTCACGGGCTGATTGGGATCTAATATTTTTTCTGTCTAACAAAATGCCGGTGGCATGTCATGCACAGGAAAAGAACTTCAAAATACTGACTAGATGGTACCGTTGCCCACAGATTCTGAGCAGAATGTACCCTGAGGTGTCAGACTTGTTTTGGCGGTGTGGGACTGAGACCGGAACAATGTTGCACATCTGGTGGTCATGTCAAGTATTGCAGACCTTCTGGAAAGCGATTTTTGAAATCTACACAGAGGTGGAAGGTACACAGCTGGTGCCCACTCCTCAGATGGCTTTGCTATCCCTAATTCCGGGCCCTTTCCCGAGTATTAGGAAGGGGCTACTACGGCATTTCTTGACTGCGGCACAAACAGTTATTCCTAGACATTGGAAGTCTACGGTGCCGCCTTCAGTTGTCGAATGGGTGGCGGAGATGGATTCTTTATGTCGAATGGAATCTCTGGTTGCAGAGGACAGTGATCGCTTTGGTAAAGTTCTTTCTCTGTGGAGTGCATGGTCGTCCTTCAAATCTGGTCCACACTTTGCTAAATGGCTAGGCGGAACCCCCCCATAGAGGGGTCGGTCAGGAGCAGTCTGCTAATTCAGTGGCTTCCGTCTGGGAGAAGGGAACCCCTTCTTTCCTTCCCAGTCCATCCTCTCATTGTCCCCACTGGGTAGGTGGGACACTGGGAGTCTCTTGGTGGCCCAGGGCGTATAGCTCGGGGCTTCTATCTCTTTCCTTGATCTTTCCCTACTTCTCTCTTTCCCTCTTCTTCTTCCTCCCTCCTTTCGTGGTACTTGGAATAATATCACACACTTTACACAAAGCCATGGATTTACTTTTATGATGAGACCTTATTAAGGAGAGACAATGCCTATTGTTTGAGACGTGAATTTCGCAGATAAGGTGTGTGTGTAATATATTGAAACATGCTAAAGTCTTACCTAGGAGAACTACAGACAATACAGACAATGCAAATAATAATATGTATGTATATTGAGATGTTTTCTTTGGCTTGTTTGCTTATGTATTTGTTAAAATTCCTAATAAAAATTTAGATTATGAAAAAAATAAAATAAATTAGATGTTACCTTTATTCTGCGGGTCCGGTTCCTGCCTCTTGGGCCCCGCTAACGACGGGGCATAGGAGGATTCCGTTACTTGCAGACCGGGAGGTAAGTATTAGGCCTCCGATCGCCATTGCAGCCACCGGCAACCCAGTGATCACGTTGCTGGGGTGCCGGTTGTTATAAACTCCTCACATGCTGCGATCTCTATTGAACACAGCATGTGAGGGGTTAATAGGTCGGATCGGAGGCTAGCTCCGGTCCTGGCCGATACCTTAGGGTGCCAGCCGTAACATACAGCTGTCATCCGGCGGTGATGTCGCTGGCTCAGCTCCGGAGCCAGCTCCATCTCTTTCACGTACAGTTACGTGGAATTGCGGGAAAACACCAGCTCCCATAACGTAACTGTACGTGAAAATGCGGGAAGGGGTTAATCCATTTTGGTCCGAGCTTAAAAAATGAAGATCCCTCATTAAAGGTCCAATATGTCCGATCACGAACACGACAACATCAGGCATCATGACATGCATGATCAATACTAAAATGTGGAACTAAACAAAGAACATAAATTAGTAAACATACAGTTAAAAACATATAAAAAGAGAACATGTGCGTGATTTAATCGCTGCAAGAGAAATTGAGGATCTTACACTTTTAAAGACGATCCCCAGACATTTCAAGTTATAGGGTATGTTCACACACACTAATTACGAACGTAATTCAGGCGTTTTTGCCTCGATTTACGTCCGAAAAATGCGCCTCGATAGCGTTGACAAACATCTGCCCATTGAAAGCAATGGGCTGACGTTTGTCTGTTCACACGAGGCGTATATTTACGCGCTGCTGTCAAAAGACGGCGCGTAAATAGACGCCCGCGTCAAAGAAGTGACCTGTCACTTCTTGGGGCGTAATTGGAGCCGTTATTCATTGACTCCAATGAAAAGCAGCGCCAATTACGTCCGTAATGGACGCGGCGTTCAAGCGCCTGCACATGCCGTTACGGCTGAAATGACGGGGCTGTTTTCTCCTGAAAACATCCCCGTAATTTCAGCCGTTACGGACGCTGCCGTGTGAACATACCCTTATTATGCTTGTGATCTAAAAACATTTAAGGCATGGGGGTATAGACAGAGTGCTCTGTGGCATCAGAGGAGGAGATGTAAATAAGTTATTGGCTCAGAGGGAATGTAAATGGATCATCACTCTTGGAACGATGGCCCCTGTTTGTTTCAATGAGACATTAAGCTTTGCGTCATTTCTGTAATTTCTCTACCTTTTGTAATGGCAGGAAGGAGGTGAAGGGAACAAGTGAGCCCTAATCTACCCACCGCCCTGTCCCTGCCTACTTGCAACGACCCGCCCTAGGCGACGGGGTACAACTTGGCGGAGGTCCCTACGCTGTCTAAGTGCAAGGGAGTACAAACAGGGAACACGCAAGGGAAGGGGCAGTAGCCCACGGAACGTCGCGAGGAAACGGAGCGGTGAATGAGTCAGTCAGGATCAGGATGTAGTGGAGTATACCAACGAGAGTACGGAGCAGGAAGCAAGCCAGGGGCAAAGCGAAGCAGGAGAAGCGGAACTGAAGCAAGGCAGAAGCACGGCAGAAGCAGGCTGGAGCAAGGCAGCAGTGGGGCCAGGAATCCAAGAAGAATAACAAGCACTGAGGAAGAGAACACGGCAGGTATAAATGGACAGGGGGCGGAGCTAACTCCGACTGACCAGGCCGCGATAGGCTCTCCCACTCCTGAGCCTGCCACCCTGGTTGGTGGGAGCCGGTATCAGTCTAAGAGGTCTGGCCTCAGGTGTCGACTGATTAATCCCGGGAGTATACACAGACGTAGTACCTGGCAGATCCTTTACAGTACTCCCCCTTTTATGAGGGGCCACTGGACCCTTACTAAGAGGACCCGGTTTAGTGGGGAAGAGAAGGTGGAACCTCCTGATCAATACCCCAGCGTGAACATCACGAGCAGGTACCCAAGTCCTCTCCTCCGGCCCGTATCCTCTCCAATGGACCAGGGACTGGAGGGAGCCCTGGATCATCCTACTGTCCATAATCTTGGCCACCTCGAATTCCACCCCCTCAGGGGTGAGAACGGGAACAGGAGGTTTCCTCGAGGGGGACCAGGACGGGGAGCAGCGTTTAAGGAGGGAGGCATGGAAGACGTCATGTATGCGAAAGGATGGGGGCAGCTCCAGACGGAAGGATACAGGGTTGAGGACTTCAATGATCTTATAAGGTCCAATAAATCGGGGAGCAAACTTCCTGGACGGGACCTTAAGGCGCAATTTCCTGGACGACAACCAGACCAGATCCCCGACGACAAATCGGGGGTTAGCAGAACGTCTACTATTAGCCTGAATCTTTTGTACGCTCTGGGACGCCTCTAGGTTCTTCTGAACCTGGGCCCAGACTGTGCACAGTTCCCGATGAACGTCCTCTACCTCAGGATTATTGGAACAACCAGGAGAAACGGAGGAGAACCTTGGGTTAAACCCGAAATTACAGAAAAACGGGGAGACCCCTGACGAGTTACTGACCCGGTTATTCAGGGAAAATTCGGCGAGGGGAAGGAATGAGACCCAATCAAATTGACAGTCAGAGATGAAACACCTTAAATATTGTTCCAGGGATTGGTTAGTCCTTTCCGTTTGGCCATTAGTTTCGGGATGGAAGGCGGAGGAGAAGGACAGATCAATCTCCAACTTTTTACAAAAAGCTCTCCAAAATAAGGAAACAAATTGTACCCCTCTGTCAGAAACTATATTGACTGGGGCCCCATGGAGACGCAGAATGTGTTTAACAAACAAAGAAGCTAACGTCTTGGCGTTAGGTAGTTTCTTGAGGGGCACAAAGTGGCACATCTTGCTGAAGCGGTCTACTACCACCCACACCACCGACTTGCCCTGAGATGGAGGCAAATCGGTGATAAAATCCATGGAGATATGGGTCCAAGGTCTCTGGGGAATGGGCAAGGAACGTAGTAAGCCCGCAGGTCGGGACCTAGTGGTCTTGGACCTAGCACAAACCTCACAAGCGGCGACGTAAGCCCTAACGTCTTTAGGCAACCCAGGCCACCAATAGTTTCTGGTAATGAGGTGTTTGGTACCCAAGATGCCAGGATGACCAGATAGTGCGGAGTCATGGTTTTCCCTGAGTACCCTTAGCCGGTATTGCAGGGGGACAAACAGTTTGTCCCCAGGGAGGTTCCCGGGAGCTGAACCTTGATCAGCCGCGATGTCAGAAGCTAAATCAGAATCAGTGGCAGAAACGATTATACAAGGGGGTAAAATACAAGCAGGATCCTTCTCGGAAGGAGGATTGGCCATGAAACTACGTGACAGTGCATCAGCCTTAATATTTTTGGACCCAGCACTATAGGTAACCAAGAAATTAAATCTGGTAAAGAATAGTGCCCAACGAGCTTGTCTAGGATTAAGCCTCCGGGCAGATTCTAGGAAAACCAGATTCTTGTGGTCAGTAAGGACCGTTACCTGGTGTCTGGCCCCCTCCAGGAAGTGACGCCACTCTTCAAAAGCCCATTTAATGGCTAAAAGTTCGCGGTTGCCAATATCATAGTTACTCTCCGTGGGCGAAAACTTCCTAGAGAAGTAAGCACAGGGGCGGAGATGGGTGAGGAAGCTGGTACCCTGGGACAAGACGGCCCCCACTCCCACCTCGGATGCGTCAACCTCCACAATAAATGGCTCCCTTTGGTTGGGCTGAACCAGCACGGGGGCCGAGATAAAGCACTTCTTGAGGGTCTCAAAAGCCTGGACGGCCTCAGGGGGCCAATGGAGGACATCAGCACCCTTGCGAGTAAGGTCCGTAAGAGGCTTAGCGACGACCGAGAAGTTGGCAATAAATCTCCTGTAATAGTTAGCGAACCCCAAAAAACACTGTAGCGCCTTCAGGGAGGCAGGTTGGACCCATTCCGCCACAGCCTGAACCTTGGCAGGGTCCATGTGGAATTCATGAGGAGTGAGGATTTGACCTAAAAATGGTATCTCCTGTACCCCAAACACACATTTTTCGGTCTTCGCAAACAGATTATTTTCCCGGAGGACCTGGAGGACCTTCCTGACATGCTCCACGTGGGAGGACCAGTCCTTGGAAAACACCAGTATGTCATCAAGGTACACTACAAGAAAATTACCCAGGTAATCTCTCAGAATTTCATTAATAAAATTCTGGAAGACGGCAGGGGCATTACACAACCCAAAGGGCATGACCAGGTATTCAAAATGACCTTCGGGTGTGTTGAACGCAGTTTTCCACTCATCCCCCTCTTTGATGCGGATAAGGTTATATGCCCCCCGTAGATCGAACTTAGAAAACCATTGGGCCCCCTGAACCTGATTAAAAAGATCCGGAATCAAAGGAAGGGGATACTGGTTCCTTACGGTGACCTTATTCAGGTTCCGATAATCAATGCACGGCCTAAGACCACCATCCTTCTTCCCCACGAAGAAGAAGCCAGCACCTACAGGAGAAGTCGAGGGGCGAATGAAACCCTTGGCCAGGCATTCTTGGATATACTCCCTCATAGCTTCACGTTCAGGACATGAAAGATTAAATATCCTACCCTTAGGAAGCTTGGCACCAGGCACCAAATCGATGGCGCAATCGTAATCTCTATGAGGGGGCAACACCTCGGAGGCCTCCTTAGAAAACACATCAGCGAAGTCCTGAACAAACTCAGGAAGCGTGTTTACCTCCTCCCGGGGGGAAATAGAGTTAACCGAAAGACATGACATCAGGCATTCACTACCCCATTTGGTGAGATCCCCAGTATTCCAATCAAACGTGGGATTATGCAGCTGCAACCAGGGAAGACCTAATACCAGATCGGACGATAATCCCTGCATCACCAGTACAGAGCACTGCTCCAAATGCATGGAGCCAAGAAGGAGTTCAAAAACAGGAGTATGCTGAGTAAAATAAACATTAGCAAGAGGAGTGGAGTCGATACCCACTACCGGGATAGGATAAGGCAAATCAATAAAAGGCATTTTTAGAGACATAGCAAATTCCACAGACACGATATTAGCAGATGAGCCAGAATCCACGAAGGCACTGCCAGTGGCAGACGGGCCAGCAAACGAGACCTGAAAGGGAAGCAAAATTTTATTGCGTTTCATATTAACGGGAAATACCTGTGCGCCCAAGTGACCTCCCCGATGATCACTTAGGCGCGGAAGTTTTCCGGCTGTTTATTCTTGCGCCTGGGACAGGTGTTCAGTAGATGCTTGTCGTCCCCACAATAGAAGCAGAGACCATTCTTCCTGCGAAACTCTCTACGTTGTCGAGGGGACATGGAGGCCCCGAGTTGCATAGGTACCTCCGAGTCCTCCGTGAAAGAGCGAGGAGACGGGACCTCGGGGGGAATCGCAGGGAAGTCAGAGGGGAACACATTGAAACGTTCAAGCTGACGTTCCCTGAGACGTCGGTCAAGTCGTACTGCTAGGGCCATAACCTGGTCTAGGGAGTCAGAAGAGGGGTAGCTAACCAGCAGATCCTTCAGGGCGTCAGATAATCCTAACCTAAACTGGCACCTTAGGGCCGGGTCGTTCCACCGAGAAGCTACGCACCACTTTCTAAAATCAGAACAGTATTCCTCAACAGGTCTCCTACCCTGACGTAAGGTCACCAGCTGACTCTCGGCTAAGGCAGTCCTGTCAGTCTCGTCGTAAATGAGTCAGAGGGCAGAGAAAAAACGATCAACGGAGGAAAGTTCAGGGGCGTCAGGAGCCAAGGAGAAGGCCCACTCTTGGGGCCCTTCCTGGAGTCGGGATATAATGATACCCACCCGCTGGTTCTCGGAACCTGAGGAGTGAGGTTTTAGGCGGAAATAAAGTCTGCAACTCTCCCGGAAGGAGAGAAAAGTCTTACAGTCCCCTGAGAACCGGTCAGGTAACTTGAGGTCGGGTTCTAGAGGTGAGGTGAGGGGTACTACTAAGGCAGCGTCACCCTGGTTGACCCTCTGAGCCAGGGCCTGTAGGGAGAGGCCCTGCATCTGCTGGGTCAGGGTCTCAAGGGGGTCCATGATAGCGTCAGCGTAGGAGAAATGGTAGACTAGGTATGGGCTTGTTATTATGTAATGGCAGGAAGGAGGTGAAGGGAACAAGTGAGCCCTAATCTACCCACCGCCCTGTCCCTGCCTACTTGCAACGACCCGCCCTAGGCGACGGGGTACAACTTGGCGGCGGTCCCTACGCTGTCTAAGTGCAAGGGAGTACAAACAGGGAACACGCAAGGGAAGGGGCAGTAGCCCACGGAACGACGCGAGGAAACGGAGCGGTGAATGAGTCAGTCAGGATCAGGATGTAGTGGAGTATACCAACGAGAGCACAGAGCAGGAAGCAAGCCAGGGGCAAAGCGAAGCAGGAGAAGCGGAACTGAAGCAAGGCAGAAGCACGGCAGAAGCAGGCTGGAGCAAGGCAGCAGTGGGGCCAGGAATCCAAGAAGAATAACAAGCACTGAGGAAGAGAACACGGCAGGAGCTAACTCCGACTGACCAGGCCGCGATAGGCTCTCCCACTCCTGAGCCTGCCACCCTGGTTGGTGGGAGCCGGTGTCAGTCTAAGAGGTCTGGCCTCAGGTGTCGACTGATTAATCCCGGGAGTATACACAGACGTAGTACCTGGCAGATCCTTTACACCTTTCTCTTTTTATATGTTTTTAACTGTATGTTTACTAATTTATGTTCTTTGTTTAGTTCCACATTTAAGCTTTGATCATGCATGTCATGATGCCTGATGTTGTCGTGTTCGTGATCGGACATATTGGACCTTTAATGAGGGATCTTTTTTAAGCTCGGACCAAAATGGATTAACAAGTACTTCAACATGCAGACATGTCATCTAATGTACTTCTATACGTACAAAATAAATGGATGAATTTCAATACAAACCTTTTTCTTAGTATATTATATATATATTTCCTTCACTTTCATACAATATGTATTCTCTGATTAACACTTCATTTATATATATTTTTTTATATATTTTTTCATAATCTTTATCACCGTCAATAAATATTTGAATATATATTTATATATATATTTTCCTTTATACATTATTCTATTGCTGACCGTTTCTTTTCTGGTCCGCATCTTATTAATGCACTATTTGTTCAATATTTATATTGACACTATATATTTCAGAACTCTTGGTTTATATTTATTATATAACACTATTAATCAATTTATTCTTATTTTTTTTTTTTATATATACACAACGTTTCATTTTTTTACTCACATTTTTGAGAAAACATGAAATGTATATCTATTTTAATCTAATATATATTTTCTGTACTGTGTTGATATAGTACTGATTTTTTATTTCTCTTTTGGAATGAGATTTAATATTCTTTGTAGTACATAAATAAAGGCATTTTTTTATATGATCGGATGTCTGTGGAGGATGATGGGTCTTTTTATATAAAATACTTTAAAAGCTTTTTCTAATGGATAAACACTTATCTAGCTGATGTATACTATTTTTTCTATATTTCCCACGTTATTACCTGGTTTGTGTCCTGCGTGCTGGACGTTCCATCCGGGATCTTCGTTCGGGCTGCTGATTGCACCCTTCTGCGCGTGTGCGGTTTCCGGAACCGAGCATGCGCAGTCGGGTCTCGGCGGTCTGTTACGTCGTTCTCGCGATGCCTTCGTCTGACACGCATAACCAGCCAAGTCAGGATCTCATTGGTGCTGTGCGTACCAGCTGATCAATCAAGTATTATATTTAAACGGTGCAATGAATATTTATTAAAACACCCCTTAATAAAGCCATCCACGCGAAACGCGCGTTGGGGTTTCTTCACCTTGGAGCCACTGGACACTTGGAGCGACATGGGTTAGTCATTCATGTTCTTTTAAACCTATATTACCATTGTAGCTTAGGGATTTCTTCCCCCTTGAGGTTTAGAAGCGTCAAGTATGATTACTGGCGCCTTACTGATTTGACCGCTTGAGTGCTACACAGCATTGTTACAAACTACCATTACCTCCACAGATATCATCATAGTATATACTCTCTCTGTGTTACGATATTGCTGTGTGGATTACTTCTGCATACCCTTTTTCTTGTCGATATAGTTCATTGCCACTTTAGCTATTTTCAGATATGGCTATTTAGCCGTCTGTATTAGGCTTTATTCAGACGAACGGGAATTACGTCCGTGCAACGCGCGTGATTTGCACGCGCGTTGCACAGACCTATATTAGTCTATGGGGCCGTGCAGACATGTCCGTGATTTTTACTCAGCATGAGTCCGCTGAAAAAAAGTCACGACATGTCCGTTCTTTGGGCGCTTTGCGCGAATCACGCACCCATTGAAGTCAATGGGTGCGTGAAAACAACGCATGCCGCACGGAAGCACTTCCGTGCGAACTCCGTAATTCGCGCAACAGCTGTCAAAAGGATGAATGAAAACAGAAAAGCACCACGTGCTTTTCTGTTTACAAACATCCAAACGTAGTGTCATTATGATGGCGGCTGCGCGAAAAGCACGCAGCTACGCATCATATGCTGCAGCCACACGGAGCTGTTAAGTGGCTTTTGCGCACGCAAAACGCAGCGTTTTTGCGTGCGCAAAAACGCCACGCTCGTGTGAATGAGGCCTTAGGCCGGATTTACACGAGCGTGTGCGTTTTGCGCGTGGAAAAAACGCTTAGTTTTGTGCGCGCAAAATGTACTTAACAGCTCCGTGTGTCAGCAGCGTATGATGCGTGGCTGCGTGATTTTCCCGCAGCCACCATCATTATGACACTCTGTTTCAATGTTTGGAAACAGAAAAGCACGTGGTGCTTTTCTGTTTTCATTCATACTTTTTACTGCTGTTGCGCGAATCACGCGCGTCACACGTAAGTGCTTCTGTGTGCTGCGCGTGATTGACTTCAATGGGTGTGTGATGCGCGAACAACGCACAAATATCGGACATGTCGTGAGTTTTACGCAGCGGACACACGCTGCGTGAAACTCACGGACTGTCTGCACGGCCCCATAGACTAACATAGGTCCGTGCGAGGCGCGTGAAAATCAGGCGCGTTGCACGGTCGTATGACACGTCCGTCTAAATAAGCCCTTAGAGATTTTTTTGGCCATTTATGTGTATCTCATGTACAGTTGTCCGATTTGAATTCTCGATTTTATTATTATATGTAATTTTATCTGTAATTGTCCAATAAAGTTTGAACTTTTTCTATGCCTGTGGCATTTAAAACCAATATTGTATATGACTCCTTTTTTTCTTATGTTTCAAATTTGCAAAACCCTGAGGTACCAGAGTACAGTGGAAGCTCCCAAGAAGTGACCCCATTTTGAAAATTACACCCCTCAAGTAATTTATCATTTGCCTGGACATATGACCGAGCTCAGAAGTGAAGAGCACCATGCGCATTTAGGCCTCATTTACACGAGCGTATTATACGCGCGTGCGACGCGCGTGCTTTTCACGCGTGTCGTACGCACCTATAATAGTCTATGGGGCTGTTTAGACGATGCGTGAATTTTGCGCAGCGTGAGTGCGTTGCGTAAAACTCACGACATGTTCTATATTCTTGCGTTTTTCACGCAACACGCACCCATTGACTTCAATGGGTGCGTGAAAACAACGCATGCCACACTGACGGTCCTGCGTTGCATGCGCGAAAATCACGCAAGAGCTGTCAAACTCCTGAATGTAAACAGAAAAGCACCACGTGCTTTTCTGGTTACAAACATCCAAACGGAGTGTCAAATTAGAGATGAGCGCACCGAACTTCACCGGGTTCGGCAAAACTCGTTTTGACCGAAACCGGTAAAAAATGTTCGGGTACGCGACGTCAGGAGACAGTCTCTGTCCACGGTGCTGAAAGCGTTAAACTGGTTCAGCACCATGGACAGTGACTTCCGCTCCGAAAATCCATGAACCTGTAAAAAAAAAAAGACGTTCTGACTTACCGATAACTCCGGTCCGACCTCCCGGGATGACAGTTAAGTCCAAGTGACAGCTGCAGCCAATCACAGGCCAAGCACAGGCTGCAGCCAATCACAGGCTGCAGCGGTCTCATGGACTGCGGCGTCATCCTGGGAGGTGGGGCCGGATGACGAGAGAGGGACGCGTCACCAAGGCAACGGCCGGGAGACCGGACTGGAGGAAGCAGGCAGTTCATGGTAAGTTTGAACATCTTTTTTTATTCACAGGTTGGTGTATATTGTGATCGGCATTCACTGTCGAGGGTGCTGAAAGAGTTACTGCCGATCAGTTAGCTCTTTCAGCACCTTGGACAGTGACGGGCGTCGACTAGCCTCATCTCTATGATGGCGGCTGCGCGAAAATCACGCAGCCGCGCATCATACACGGATGACACACGGAGCTGCCAAGTGCCTTTTGCGCGCGCAAAACGCAGCGTTTTTTGCGCGCGCAAAACGCACACGCTCGTGTAAATGAGGCCTTAAGGTGTATTTTGGTGATTTTCGCAGCATTGGCCCACAATTTGCAGGGCTCTGAGGTCTAATAGTAAAACAAATCCCGAAATACTGACCCTTATTTTGGAAACTAGACCCCTTAACTGGTTCCCGACCGCTGGCTGTGTATTTACGGCCAGCGGTCAGGGTCCTTAAAACCTGAGCCATAGACTTTTTACGGCTTGGGTTTTAACTTGCTGCCCGAGCGATCGGGCAGCTGAATGTCGGGTCTCCAGCAGTCAGTGACTGTCAGTGACTGCCGGGGACCCTGAGGAGAGGATAGAAGCAGCTTTCGCTGCTTCTGTCTTCTCTGATCTCTTTTACACAACGCTCAATGAACACTGTGTATAGGAATAGAGGCAGCGGCCGCGCCGCTGTCTCTATTGCTCCCGGTGTTCATGTGACTGGTCACATGATCGCCGGGTGCCGTTAGTGGCAGACTGCTGCTGGGTCTTACTAGACCCAGCACAGCCCTATTAGTGACAATCGTCACTATGAGAGGGCTGCTGTGCAACTCCAGTTACAGTAGAAAAGCATGGTGTAAGGCTTTATGCACACGACCGTGCTCGTAATTACGAGCACGGGCGGGCACGGCCGGCCGCGGGCAGCCGGCCGCTTTTGCGAGCCGTGCTGTCATTATAAAGTATAGCAGCACGGCCCGTAAAATAGAAAAATAGAACATGTTCTATTTTTTTAACGGCACGGGCACCTTCCCGTGAGAAAACGGGAAGGTGCCCGTGGGTAACAGAAGTCTATGAGCCCGTTATTGCGGGTCGTAATTACGACCCGCAATAACGGGTGTTTTTACGGTCGTGTGCATGAGGCCTTAAAGGAAGAAAAAAATCTATAGAGTTCCCCAAAGGTCTTTTTTGACCTTTGAGGGACAGACCATAGCAATAAGAAAATAGTAAAGTAAAGTGCAAATTTTTTTTTATAATAAATACACATAAAATATCCACCCCCAAAAAAAAAGTCCCCCCCCCGGCAATCATTGTTGTAACGCTAGCACTGACCCAATTACCCTAATATTTACATGTAATATATTAAAATTTACGGTAAACAATGACGATTACAAATAAAAGGTCTATTTTAGTGTAAAACTATGTTATTACCAAAAAAAATATAGCTGAAACGTAAAAAAGCTTATTTTTTTACTATTATTTTCAAACTTTATGAATAAAAATTCTAAAATAGCAAAAAGGATGTGTATAAAAACGATAAAAAAAGAAACCTACATGGTCTACAGAAAAAACATCGCAAAAATCATGTCGCTAGCCCATCAAATAAAAAAGTTATAGCCATTTAACTAACACGTGTTAAAAAGGACAAAACGGTGTCTGGTCCTGAAGGCTCAAAATAGCCCGGTCCTGAACCGGTTAAGGCATTTTAAGGGGTGTAGTGAGCATTTTTCCGCCACAGGTGTTTTTTCATTAGTAAATAATGCGCAGCGGATGGTGCAAGTGTTTTTATTAACTTGAAACTTTTATACACTTTTTTGCAACTTTTTATTAACTTCTTTTTTTTGTCACACTAGGAGATTTGAAGTCCTGCATCTCTGAACTTTACTCTAAAACATTGCACTACCCACGTAGTGCAATGCATTAGAGCTGTCAGTCATTCACTGACAGTAAGCCTATTAGGTCCCGTCTCTGGGCGGGGCCTAATAGGCTATCGTATGTGACAGACCAGACCATTGTTAGGCCTCCGGTTGCCATAGCAACGATCGGCAACCTCACGATCACATCGTGTCGATGCCAATCGCTACAAACCACTAAGGTCTAAGGAGTTATTGGCAGGAATCGCAGCTAGCTCCATTCCCCGCCATTACAGCACAGTGTCAGCTGTAATATACAGCTGACACCAGCGGCTGATGTTGACGGCTCACCTCCTGAGCCTGCGCTATCTTCCTCATGCGGCGGGAAGCCTTCTGGGCGGGACCTAACAGGCTTTCGTACTTGGCAGACTGGAGGCCATTGTTAGGCCTCCGGTCTGCCAGAGCAGTCATCGGAAACCCCGCGATTGCATTGCGGGGTTCCGATCTGCTTGTAAACACCATAGATGCAGCAATGCATCTAAGAGGTTAATTGGCTGGATCAGGCTAGCTCCGGTCCTGGGCTAGAAGCAGTGATAGTGTTAAGCTATCATTGCTTTAAAACTGTTAACGCTATGACGTACGATTATGTCAGTTCACGTTAACAGGCCATCGCACGTGACGTACTAGTAGGTCACAGGGCGTTAAGGAGTTAATGTTCTGCAGAAGACAGCGTTACATTGAGCAGTATTTTGTATTGTGGCATGGGCTTCGACTACGGGTGGTGAGGCCCCGGCGCCACCTTGTACTGCTTAGTGAAGTAGAAAGAGAAGCCGAGTTCTATAACATTTTATATTTACAAGCTAAACACAAATTCAAAGCTTCATTTTACAGAGAAATGTAATAAGAGGCTAATCTTTACTAAGGGGATTTATACTCATACGAGTAGAGATAATATCCATCGCAGCTCCTCAGCGTCACGCCAAATGTTCCTCAATTCGCCCCGAGAATACGCTTTTTAGTTCATTTGAAGGGCACTTTTTAACACTGGATCCACAATGCCGGTTTTTCTTTTCTAGAGTTTCTATTGACTGAAAAGTGGATGAAATTTGAGCTGCAGCTGCTGAGCTGCTTTGAACCTGCGGCTCTCCAGCACAGGAGACCTCTGCTATAGAGCAACTAATATAAAAGCTAATCCCTCCTCACCAGCTTCATCTCTTATTATCTACCCTGTACTGGAACAATACATGAACTGCTCTATTGCCATGGACATACAGTGTAGAAATCACAATGTGCCGCTGACTTATGCTCTTTCCACACACGCACTCCCTCATACCCTGGACCCCTGCCTGTCGCGCGCCGCCACACTTCCAGCACTCAGGCGAGCAGACTGCATGACGTCACCGCGCCGTCTCACCAGTCAGCTGACTGACGGGAAGATTCTAGGTAACGGCGCCTAGGCAGGTGGGCGTGGCCATCCGCCTATAAATACGCAGACTCCCTGAGCTCCCTCATTCGTTCTTTCCTGCTCGTAGTTTCCTGTGCGGTACGGCTGTGGAGGCGCAAGGTGGATGTCATTACTTGTGTGCTTGTTTAGTCGGCGGCTTGAGGTTGTTGTCAGTTCTTGTGTTTGACTGTGCTTCTTTCTTTCTATAGGTTTTTACCTAGCAATATGGCTGAAATGGTGGAGCAGCAGCAAAAGGTAACTATTAAGTGTTATGTATGGTGGAAGGAAGAAACTGCTATTGGCATCTCCACCCTGTTACTAATCGATGTATACTATGGCTGGGAGTCTTGTCAATGCAGTGCACATATTTATAGTGTGAATTGTGCTACAGATCCGTCATAGGAAACGCATGCGATCTTTATATTGATTTGTCTATAACCGCTTATTGTTTATGGTCTAAACTTCTTTATGTTTATTCAATCAGATAGTAATATGTACCAGTAAGTATTCTCAGCTGAGTGGAGTACATATGTAGCAGTGGAAACACACAACTTCCATAGTTACTATTAGTAATCTACTGGTGGTGGTGGTTTCAGGTTGGGCTTTACTGTTGTCTGGTTCTGAGAGCCTCCTAAGATGTATCTGGAATACCCCCGGCACCCAGCTGATCAGATTGCTCCAGCGAGCACTGCTGTCCCTTTAATGCTTGTGGTGTCCCCTCTCATTATATTGGTTGCCAGTGTTTGCTGTAAGAGCCCCCCCCCCCCATACTGGTGCCCTATCCAAAGGACCGGCTATCAATGTGTTCCTGTTAACCCTCTGTGGGTTCTGCTTTATAAAACAACTCCTCTAATCTTGGATTATGACTACGAGGTTTCTGTTCTTTATTAGGGACTATTTACAGGCATCTTGTTTCGAGTCCTGGCCTTCCATTGTATTTCAGCGTGTTCTGCTCTTTGTTCCTTAGAATGTGGTGGTAAGGTTGATAAACCTCCCATTGGTGAGCTCTACCTATGATCTGGTGTCTTCTGTCTACGTGAACACCAGAGACAACCATCCGTACTTGAAGTCTGTATGTGACGTCGCAGAGAAAAGTGTGCGGACTATCACGTCTGTGGCTGTGACCAGTGCCATGCCAATCCTCCAGAAACTTGAGCCTCAAAGTATGTTTACGTATAAAGTGCAATTCTTTACCAATGAAAGGGAGTAACTATCGTTTAGATGTTTGGGGTTAGGCACTACTCTGTATTGAAATGATGGTTTGCATGTGTGGTTCTGTTAAATTCTATGGGAACCTATGGGTATGCCATAATCTTGTGAACGTTCTTTTAAGGTGGTCTAGAAATAGAAGGGGGTGAGCAAGGCAATGTGTTCTAATACAGTAAGGCTGGATTCACACGAGCGTGTTCGGTCCGTATAGGACGGAAAGTGTTTCGGCCGCAAGTCCCGGACCGAACACACTGCAGGGAGCCAGGCTCCTAGCATCATAGTTATGTACGACGCTAGGAGTCCCTGCCTCTCTGTGGAACTACTGTCCCGTACTGAAAACATGATTACAGTACGGGACCGTTGTCCTGCAGCAAGGCAGGGACTCCTAGCGTCGTACATAACTATGATGCTAGGAGCCCGGCTCCCTGCAGTGTGTTCAGTATGGGACTTGCGGCCGAAATACGTTCCGTCCTATATGGACGTAACCTGCTTGTGTGAATCTAACCATAGTGTGAAGCAGAGACGGCATGAGAAGCTTCTGCCAGGAGATCTGCAGTTCATTCCATCCTAGCATTGGAAGTGGGTTAGATGTCATGTTGGCTAACCGTCCCTGTATTAACAAGCTAGCCAAGTTCCTGGTAAAGACGTACGAATGACGCTGAGAATATTTACGTGCTTTCTCCTCCCTCAGTTGCTATGGCTAATACCATTGCCTGCGTTGGACTGGATAAGATTGAAGACAAGCTGCCTATTCTCTATCAGCCGACTGACAAGGTAACTATTGGGGTATGTTCACACGCAGGGTTTTCAGGTGTATTTCTGGGCGTTTATGCCTTTGAAAAAAGGGAAGCTGAACGTCTACTAACATCTGCCCACTGAAATCAATGGGAGAAACGGCATTTAGTTCATACGGGTTGACATTATGCTGCTGTTAAAAGACAGAGCATAAATAGACACTCTGTACAAAGAAGTGCATGTCACTTAAGGCTTGTTTTGCCACTGATTTTTTTTCCATTGAACATTATGAAAAACTCCTTAAAAGAAGCTTCATTTTCAGCTGCGTAACGCCTGAGAATCAGAGGCTGGTTTCTCTCTAAACCGCTCCGTATCTTCAGACGTTCCTTATTTTGTGTGCACATACCCTTAGAATAATTCTATGGTCCCTTATAAATGTAAATACAACTAACCTAGATTGCAAAACTGCAGTATCAATTGATGGGTGGGAGTTGATTTGGTGTGCATGAATCTAAAATGTATAAATTGTATTTGTTCCCTTTCCTAGGTTGTAGCGAACGCCTCAGAAGCAGTTGTTGGTGCCAAAGATGCTGTGATTCAGGGTTTCACAGGAGTAGTAGATAAAACTAAGGTGGCTGTGCAGGATAGTGTGGCGATGACCAAGTCTGTTGTGAACGGCAGCATTAACACTGTTCTGGGTAGCAGTGTAGTAAAGATTATGAGCAATCGTGTGGACGCTGCACTAACCAAGTCTGAAACTCTTCTGGAACAATACCTGCCGCCAACAGATGAAGAGTTGGGTAAGCCGAAACCTGCTTTAAACCAAGCTTGGGTATGTGAATTTTGGTCCCTGCAGCGCACTTGGTAGTTACCTCATCAGAGGTACAACTCCTTTGCATAGGAGGGAAATGTTAAATTATCTGTAAGTAACATCACGTGAGCCTCTCTGGAGGTTGAGGCTTCCTAGATCAAGACCTACCCACTGGGGCAGTTCTCATATCAAACTTTCTTTTTTTTGAGGCGTAGCTTCTATAAATCTACTTTACCTAGAAGCTGCATCTCTAAAAGTAAGGTGTCTTTATCTTGAAAACCAAGCAGACTGCTATGAAGATATATTCTTTTTAGTTAGTATGTGAGTTCACCCTAAGGCTGAAATTCATGTGAAACGTGGCTTGTTCTGTTATGTGGGCATAACTAATTTCTCAATTTTAGCTAAGGAAGCCACAAAAACAGAAGGCTTTGAATTGTCCGTTGATCAGCCAAGCTATTATGTTCGTCTGGGATCCCTCTCGGCGAAGGCCCGCAAACGTGCTTATCAACAAGCTTTGACCCGAATCAAGGATGTGAAGTGCAGAAGTCAGGAATCCATTGGTCAGCTCCAGAACACCGTGGACCTGGTTAGTAAATCTGCTTCTGTTCTTTACTAATCTTAAAGCATCTGCATGAAAAATGCTGTTTTGTATAAGTTTCCACAAATTGTAGTTGTGTGTGTGTATATAACAAATCTAACTTGCAATGTAAAGGTCCTATTATGTGGGCTGCCAGGTCTCAAAGAAACCACATACTCTATTTTTGGAGGTAGGCGTTTACCCAATCCATGCATAATGGGATAAGACTAAGGGTATGTTCACACGGCCTTTTTTCGGGCAGTAAACGCCCGAAAAATCGGAAGCAGAATGCCTCCAAACATCTGCCCATTGATTTTGAAAATGGTGGTCTGTTCCGACAGAGCGTATTTGCTGCATCTTGCGCGTAAAAAAAAAAACCGGCTGCGAAAAAAGTGCAGGACGCTACTTGGGATGTTTTTGGAGCCGTTTTCCAAAGACTATTGAAAAAAAGCTCCCAAAAAGGCCGTATAAAAAGCAGTGACAAGCATGAGGGGCACAAAATGTCTGAATCAGGAGCTGTTTTCTCTTGAACAGCTTTGTTTTTTTACTATGCGTGCGAGCATACCCTGAGGCTGGGTTCACACGAGCACATTAACGTCCGTAATGGACGGACGTATTTCGGCCGGAAGTCCCGGACCGAACTCAGTGCAGGGAGCCGGGCTCCTAGCATCATAGTTATGTACGACGCTAGGAGTCCCTGCCTCTCTGTGGAACTACTGTCCCGTACTGAAAACAAGATTACAGTATGGGACAGTTGTCCTGCAGAGAGGCAGGGACTCCTAGCATCGTACATAACTACGATGCTAGGAGCCCGGCTCCCTGCACGGAGTTCGGTCTGGGACTTCCGGCCGAAATACATCCGTCCATTACGGACGTTAATGTGCTCGTGTGAACCCAGCCTAACTCTTCTAAAATAAATGGAGGGATGAGATGTCTGGGCCCAGCCAGGTTTGCAGGATAGTTTTTAGGGCAGCAGAAGTGCAGAAAATGAGTTTCTTGTAGAGCATGGGGACGGGAGGCAGATGACCAAGAAGTGCATTCCACCCCCCCCCCCCCCCCTTCCTATTGGGACCCTCGCAAGGTCCATAACCAGTGGTACACGTCAGCCACATCTGCCCTACGCATGAAGCAAGCTGGGGTTGCTCAGACTTTCTATTGAGTCCGTACACCACTAAACTGATTTCCTGAAAGCCTAACCAACTAAGCGGCTGAGCACTTTTGTGCTTCGTTTTAGTGATTGTTGGTCTCAGTGCTCAGACTGCCACCAGTCCAGACTTCCAATGTGTCATTCATGTCTGAACATTAGTTGTCCTTTTAAGGAGATCTGTCAACAAAAGAGCCCTTTATAAGATGCTCAGCAGGTGACCAGCCAAGAGGCACCATATTTTGTGTACTAGGTCTAGTACCACCTTCTAAATTGTTCTAGAGCCATCATAGATTTTCTGGATAAAAGGAGTATGTACATGTGGTGGTGAAGCTGCCTGAAAAGGGAGTACTGTATAGAACAGTGGGTTTTGGTGCTAGAACTCGTATTGTAAATGCATACCAGGCTTACTGTTTAATCCATATTGAGGGTGGGTAATCTTAGTCTCTCCCACAACATCTTTCATATGAACATTACCCTGTTCTCTTTAAGATTGAATATGCAAGGAAGAACATGAATGATGCTAATCATAAAATCCATGATGCACAGGAGAAAATCTACAATAAGTGGGTGGAGTGGACAAAAGGCACAGGACAAGATAGTGGAGAAACTGAAAGCACTGAGGTAAGTCCCTTCTATAAAATGTATGCTAGATCAGATCTGGTACACTGAACTTCTGTGTAATATGTTACTTTCCCTTCACAGCAAATTGAATCCCGCACTCTGAATATTGCCCGACACCTCACTCAGCAACTGCAAACCACATGTCTCTCCCTGGTCACAAGTGTTCAAGGACTTCCAAAGAACATTCAGAACAAAGCTCAAAATGTTAGTGCCTTGGCTGCAGATGTCTATCAAAACTTCCGTTCTGCCTCTTCCTTCAGAGAAATGTCTGATGGCCTCTTAACCACCAGTAAGGACCAGTTCACAAAAATGAAGGACTCTATGGATGATGTGATGGACTACTTGGTTAACAACACTCCACTAAATTGGCTGGTAGGTCCCTTTTACCCACAACTGGCTGATAGCCAACATGGGGAGCAACAAGTTGATGGGGGTGACTCTGCCAACAAGGAATGAGAAATTCTTCATTTGCATAAGTGACTTTACACTTGGTCAATGAAGTGGGCAAACCCTAACTAATACTACACCGTTTATTACACTTCCAACCCCTTGTGCTGACTTGTGAGGGACAGAAATGGTTGCAACGGGCCACATTGCAGTTATGAGGATTTGTCTATCATTGGCCTCTGCCTTGCGCTTGGGTATTGATGCCAATTTGTCACTTGTATTACTGATTTTGTGTAAATGCTACTCTTTATACTGTTTTTGTGCACCTTTTGTATTAATAAACTACCTGCATTGATTGGTCTGTGTTAAGGTCCTGTGTTCATAGAACTGATCAACAAAACCGATATTAAATTAGGTAGTGCACACTGGTTGTATTTGAGAATTTCAATGAATGGTGCTCCTGAAGTAAGACAAGTCCTCACACTAATGAGGCAAGCGCTACGTAGTGGTAGCAGTACCTAGCTACTGTGGACACCCACTTAGGCCATCTATGTCTCAGTGACCAGGATAGCAAACGTCTGGTTAAGGGAAGGAACGCACACAGCATATTCAGGGCGGATATGCCGTGTCACGCTTTGCAGCGTATTCGCCCTTAAAACCGTAGGGAAAGCTGTCTGAAATTCTGCACCACTATCATGTGTTTTCCAGGTGTAAATTATTGCACATGCTTACTTCCTCTGACTACTGCTCCGGCCTACTTGGATGACTCTACAAGCAATGTGACCACTGCAGCCTATGATTGGCTGCAGTGGTCACATGGCCTGCAACATCATCCAGGGAGGCTGGACTGGTTAAGCAGGGAACTCTGGGTAACTGTGTTCACTGCTTCTGCTGCAAATGTCACAACACCACTTTGCTTGCGGGTTTAAGCACCCCATTGAATTCAATGGGGAAAACCTGCACCGGAAGAGCTGAAAACACACATCAATTGACATGCTGCGGTTGAAGCAACTGCACTGCAGGTCAAATGATGTGCATATTTTTCCAGTGTGGGATGAGATTTGTTGAATTCCCACCCACACTGCTGCGTCTGTAATATGTGGCAGAGTTTCCGCAGTGATTGCGTTGTGGCAAATCAGCAATGTTTACGCTGTCTGTACCCTTAAACTCCGGTTTTGTGGCTTCTATTGCCAAAACTGGTACGTCTGGTAACGTAAGACAGTAGAATTTGGGACTGCATTGCCACGTGGGTTCTGACTGACTCCCTGTATGCAGAGTTTCTACCCTAGAAGTACTGCTTCTGGAGATTTTGTTTGGGCCTATACAATTTAAAGAAAAAAACAAAACAAACCCTTTGGATAAACTGATGCATATGGCAGAGGTATTGGGCTCTTAGACATCTTGGCTGTCAAATTACAGCTCCACTAGGTACATTGACTTAATACAGTGAGCACAAAGCAACCTGTGGTTTACACTTTAATGTTACTGGTTACTTTTTATTTTGGGCTTTAAACACCCTACACCCTGAATTTCCATCTGAAATGGCTGTTAGAAGCTGACTGGCTGCCAAGATGTTTGTGTAGCCCAATGTGGTCTGGAGTAAAGAATAGGGTCATAGTCCTGCTCTGAAAGTGCTACAACTATGCAGTAATACTGGGATTTACATTAACCTGGTCCACTTTCCTTGTGTTGTACGTTTTGTTGTAAAAATGTTTCTGTTGGAATTAAGAGCTATTGGGCTCTGTGCACAATTTCATAGTATGAGGGAGCAGATACTACTAGTGTCAGTGAACTGGCCAAATCTGAGGGGATAAATATCTTTGGGTAGCATTACTGCTGAAAATGCACCAACTCTGGCATACAGGCCGTGCACTCCATTAATGGTTTTAGACACTGGCAAAAGGGTGTGACTTGTCAGTGGAGTGGAAAGTTAGCATGGCTTAAGATGCACCATGCGTACATTTTGGCACAAGTAATTGGTGTCAACTAATAGGTTGGGTAAGGAAGTAGCTAGATGTGTTATGCACACCAATATGGAGTTATTTATCCAAGCAAATTTTATTTGTAGCCAGTGAGTGTGACGTTTCAGTCAAAACATTGACCTTCCTCAGGCACTTAAGTCAAATCTGGTCCTGTGTGGCTGGGGCTTTAAGAATGGCGGGTAACCGCTGTGTGTGGTGCTACACAGAGGTTACCTGCCAATCTTATAGCGCCAGCCACACAGGACCAGCATTGACTTAAGTGCCTGAGGAAGGTCAATGTTTTGACAAACGTTGCACTCACTGGCTACAAATAAAATTTGCTTGGATAAATCACTCCATATTGGTGTGCATAGTACTTTTCTCTACTGGATCGGGATGGGCCCCTACTCATGCACCCACACCATTACCTAGTGCTATCCGAACCTTGTAACGAAGTAGCTAGATGTCACGTTGATCATACAGCTTGAACCACCGACACTTAGTGTAAGCTTGTTAGTTAACATAGTCTGAAGCTTAGACTCGATTAGTAAATTTGCCCTGTTAGTCAATACTGTCCAAATGAATTGTGAATATTATGAATGTAGAAAAATGATATAGCAGAAAATAAAATCCAGCACTCATTTATAAACCAGCTGAACAGTGTTTGCTTTTTGTTTAACGGGAGCTATGATCTAATGTACTCCATCTGCAGAATGCTCATATTACATATTAAACCGCTTTGCAAGGCAAGCCACTAAGTTCCACATGCAATGCAACTGTTCAGTGATTTTTATTTTATTTCTGCTTAATATAGTGTCAAAAACCTAACTTTATTTCAACATTTTCATTAGGTACCTGACTTCAGCATCAATGACCTTGTGGCTGAAACGGATGGAAACGCAGATGTATTGGAGAAAGAACTGCAAGATTTCTCCCGAGCTAATGGCTGTGAAATAAGCAGAGAATAACAGAACATTCGAAACCCTCTTTTGAAAACCACTTTGCCAATTATACACACCTTCTAACATTGGAAGCAGTGTCTCAAATTTACAAATGGCTTATACTGTAAATGCATTATAAAATTTGAGGTGACATAAATCCATTTGAAAGCATTGTAGACTAGGTACAGTATAAGCAACGTGCTTTGCAGAAAACTTGTGTACAGGGATCTTGGCAGAATTTAGATCGTAAGTGATTTGCTTCATACAATTCTATGGAATGATTTAGCTGGCTATGCAGCCAGTATATTGTCTTAACACCAATAGTGAGTAACCGTATTGCCTTTTACAGCTTATTTTGCGGTTTTCTATATAGAAGACCAAATGTTTGTTCATGTTTTTAAAAACACTACACACTTCTGCCTTTGCGAAGAAGTATATTAAAGAATCTTGTTCACAGCAGAGTTCAGTCTTTTCATTATATACAAGTCAGCCATAAAGCTCAGGTGGTTGAGAAACGCTAGTTTGCAGATTGTGTAGCTGGAATCAGAAAAACAATACACTTATGTTCTTTCTTGGGATACAATCCTAGTGTTGTAATAAATATAGTAACTACCATTTAGACTATAAAATCATAACTTTGATACCCTTACTGATACCAGGAATAGAAGAGAGGATATGTTCACGCGTAGTGTTCTCAGCTGTTTTTCGGGCCATAAACGTCCTGAAAAATCGGAAGCAGGTCGCCTCCAAACATCTGCGCATTGACTTCAATGGGAAAAATGGCGGTCGGTTTGGACGGGCCTTTTTTTTTTTTTAAACGTGTTGTCCAAAGACATCCGCAAAAAAGTGCATGTCACCTCTTGGGACGTTTTTGGAGCCGGTTTTTATTTTCTATAGAAAAACAGCTCTGAAAATCTCGAGTGGCTTAAAAATTGTGTTTCACTTGAAAACAGCTCTGTATTTTTAGACGTTTTTGAGTTTGTGTGCACATACCCTCAGGATCTTATGAACAAAGTGGTGGTGACAAACCTATACTCCCTCAGGGGGGCTTTGCAACGTGGGATAAATAGACCCACATCTCTGTAGCTCCTACTTGAAACCTGTGATTTTCTAATCCAGATCAGTTGTGCTGCTCCCCAACTACTCTCCCTCATGTTCTAGAAGGAGGGGGCAGCATTCGAGGAGCAACAAGGGTCGAATTAAAGACCAGTCGGCAATTGAACTACTGCAAGAATATTCCCTTGGTAACATAAAAGATGGCACTTGATCTCCCCACCTAGCATGTCTGATACCACTACTGAGGAGCCTGAACGTAAGCTGAAACAGGTCATAAAATAGCTATCGGCTGAGATCTCATCCTGCAAAACTCCTCTTACTAGTAAACTAGAGGAGGTTAAAATTGATAATTCACTAATAAGGCAGGATATGCAGGCCTTAAGAAGCCACATGGCTAATGCAGAAGATTGTATTTCTGGCATTGAATACAGGATAATGCCTGTATTGTTGGCCATTTCGTCCGTAGAGCAAACAGATTTATGGGAGTAGAAGGTCGATGAGCTAGAAAACCAGCTCTGCCAAAATAAAGATTGTAGGCATACTAGAAAAGGTGGAGGGACAATAACCTGAGATTTTTGTTGAAAACTGCCTACAAAAGCGTCGTACTCACCTGCCTATGGTGTAGGGTGGGCCCATAGAGTGCCATTCAGACCGACATCTCCTGGACAATTGCCTAGGCCTGCCTGCTAGCTTTAGTGCAATGATCGAGATCTAATACTTAAGGTGGCTAGTAGAGTTAAAGGTAAAACCGACAGCAATGTGGCTGTGTCCCTTTCCTAATTTATCAGTGGACCTACAGAAGAAAAGGGCTACTTTCATGACTGTAAAAAAGGCAACTGAGCGTTCTGAATAGTGTATGTATGTGTGTATATATATATATATATATATATATATATATATATATATGATGGCCTACCTAGCTCAGCTGCATTTGGTTGAAGAAGAAAGGGCCTTGGTATTTTATTAATACCCAAGAGGCTGATGACTGTGTCCAGGCGGCAAAGAGCACCATGCTGTTAGAAGATGCATGACATTTCGCTCATCCTGGGACAGATCACTTGTAATCATCGTAAAATGAATTCTTTGGCTTTAGTCCTTTGCTACAAGGAGACTGACACTAGGTAGGGAAAAGTGTTTGCTCTGCCCAAGCACACCATAACCTTCCCACCGGGACTAGGCTAGTGTTAACGCCTGTATCAAATCCTGAGTTTGGTGGCTGAAACAATCTTGTAGGAGTGTGATAATAGCAAGAGCAGTAAAGTAAGGGTATGTGCACACACACTAATTACGTCCGTAATTGACGGACGTATTTCGGCCGCAAGTACCGGACCGAACACACTGCAGGGAGCCGGGCTCCTAGCATCATACTTATGTACGATGCTAGGAGTCCCTGCCTCGCTGCAGGACAACTGTCACGTACTGTAATCATGTTTTCAGTACGGGACAGTTGTCCTGCAGCGAGGCAGGGACTCCTAGCATCGTACATAAGTATGATGCTAGGAGCCCGGCTCCCTGCACTGTGTTCGGTCCGGTACTTGCGGCCGAAATACGTCCGTCATTTACGGACGTAATTAGTGTGTGTGCACATACCCTAACAGTCCAGGTTTGATACACAGATAAGTGGAAACCGGTTGTAGCATAAGGGTATGTTCACACGAGGGCGTCCGTTACGGCTGAAATTACGGGGATGTTTCAGCCTGAAAACATTCCCGTAATTTCAGCCGTACCGGCATGTGCAGGCGCTTGAACGCCGCATCCATTACGGCCGTAATTAGCGCTGCTATTCATTGGAGTCAATGAATAACGGCTCCAATTACGGCCAAAGAAGTGACAGGTCACTTCTTTGACGCGGGCGTCTATTTACGCGCCGTCATTTGACAGCGGCGCGTAAATATACGCCTCGTGTGAACAGACAAACGTCTGCCCATTGCTTTCAATGGGCAGATGTTTGTCAGCGCTATTGAGGCGCTATTTTCGGACGTAATTCGGGGCAAAAACGCCCGAATTACGTCCGTAAATAGGCCGTGTGAACATACCCTAAGGCAGAGACATGATCAGAAAACAATCCTAGTTTGTTACAGACCTAATCGGCAACAGGTTGTAGCATGAGGCAGAGATGTGGTCAGGAAATAGTCCAAGTTCGGTGCAAAGATAAGCGGCAACAAGTTTTAGCATGAGGCAGAGATGTGTACAGGAAGCAAACCAAGTTCAGTACACAACTAAGCAGCAACAGGTTGTAGCATGACGCATAGACAAAGTCAGGTAACAATCCAAGTTCGGTACACAGATAAGCATGAGGTAGACACGTGTAACGTCTATGGCCACGGCCCGTCGTTCTGACTTGAACCTTGACGGCCGTGGCCATGGACATGTTCAGCGTCGTCCTGTGAGGCGCCGGCACTCACTTCCAGACATCGAGACTGTCTCCGGAGGGCACGCGCACGGTCTTAAAAGGCCAGTGCGCGCATTTTGCAGGAAGTCTGCAATTTAGCCCAGGATGCCCTGGGCTATAAAAAGGGCTCTGCCCTCTTGCTCTTTGCCAGAGCGTTGTTTGTTACCCATAGTTTGTCATGCTAATGGTCTCCCGGTGTCTTCCAGTTTCCCAGTGTACCTTGTTCCTGTATCCGTATCCTGTTTCCGTGTTACCCAGTTGTAGTGCCGTGCTGTGCTGTTGCCGTGCTGCAGTCTACGCTTGTTTTGCTATGCCTCACCTGACGTCTTCCTGCCGCCTGGTCCTGAACGTGCCTGCCTTGCTGCTGTCTACATTGCCTCGGGTATCCTCACTGAACTATTGAACTCTGTACCTTACCTGTTTGGCCAGCTGCCATCCCGCTACACGGTACGGCCCAGTGGGTCCACACCCTGCTTCGTAACAACACGTAGTCAGGAAACTATCCAAGTTCGGTACACAAATTAGCAGCATCACTTTGTAGAGAAGCGGAAATTAACTAGACAACAGGCAAGATGCTCAATAATGTGGCAGTTAGGAAATGCAGGGGTCAGACTTCTATAGTAAGCGAAAAGGCAAGGAATCCAGAGAGGCAAAAATCAAGAATACCTAGACAATAGTTTCAGCAGTGGAGCAGCATTTTAGATGGCTTAGTAAGAAGAGCTACTGCTGTGTATGCAGGAGTTTCTGGGCTCAAATCATGATATTACTCCCCTTCTTCCCGGACGTTCTGTTGGCTTGTTAGGATATCTCTGATGAAATTCTTATGTAAGCCTAGGAGCATGAACATTTTCTTCTGGTTTCCAAGAATTCTCCTCCGATCTGTACTCCTTCCACCTGATCAAGTCCTGCAGTTTATTCCGATTTTGTGGTCCAAGGTCTTTACAACAATATATTCTTCTTCACCTTGAACATTCACTGGTGGGGGAGGAGGCAAATTGCAGCATGGAAAAGGATTTACCCAGGGAGATGTGCTGCAGACAATGATAATACTTTGAATACCTATAAGTGTACTGGAGGACATATCAGATATCCCTAACGGAATAAATGCCACACAGTACACAATATGTACTATGAAAAAAATAGAAATAGTTTATTACAATAATCATAACATATTGGCCATCAAGAGTGAAAAAACAATTATACAAACAGATTAAAAATAGTGTAGAGATACGATGAAGACTACACAAATGACATGCTACAGTACCATATAAACGTCATGTGATAGGATAATATACAGAAAACTAGGTTCAAAAGAGATGTATATGCACTTAATTTATTTATTCAAAAAGTGCAAAAAATATCATAGGGCAAAGTGCCATAGATTATATAAGTCCAATATAAGAGCATAGAGGTCAAAGAAGAGATCACCCAAACTAAAGGACCAAAGAACTGTACCGACCCATTTATTGCATGGTGAGTCAAAAGCAACCTATCTCCACACGCAACGCCCCGACGCGCGTTTCGCCGTCAGCTTTCTCAAGGGGTACTGACTGATGGGATAACAGTCATTATAAATACAAAATGTGATGGGAGGAGATTCAAAGAGATCCACGTGTGCGGGCGCCATGAAGGTGTGCACTGCACATGCGCACCAGCATCATCCAGGAGCGCCGGAAGTAGAGTACAATGTGACCCGCATATCAGGTGAATAGAGGGTGGTGGCCATTTTGGAAACTGGCATACATGCCAGAAGTGCAAGTTTAAAAATCGGAGCAAGAGGGACATGCTGGACAATGCTGAGGCAGACCCGCCACCCCAGATCGCCCCAAACGAATAGGGGAGAGAGGGATGGAGGATGTGCCTCAGTGCTCCAGCACAATATAAACAATATAAAGAAGCAAAACTTTGAGCGAACATCTAGTTCGGAACCACTATAGTACTCCAAATTCTAATACTTATCTTTATGGTTCCAAGGGACGGAAGTGGGGATCATTCCCCTGTGGTCATTGTTCTATCTGCAATTTGATAGTTAAGACGGATGTATTTTTAGACTCCGGAAACAAAAAATGTTACAAAATTGTACATTTTATCAATTGCAGTACCTCTGGGGTGGTTTATATGGCAACATGTCCGTGTGGCCTCTCTTATATAGGTATGACCATGAGAGAATTGAAAATCAGAGTTCAGGAACATGTGAGAGACATCAAAAAGTCTGGAAGAATTGAGGGTAATGATTGGGAGACAATTAACAAACTTAAATCTATTCCCAGGCACTTTCGCGACCATCATAACAACAGATGGCAAGATTTGAAAGTACATGGCATTGATAAAATCATTATCGGATCTCGGGGTGGTGATACTTTCCGAAAACTTGAGCTCATCGAATGTAAGTGGATAACTAAATTGAATACCAGCTCTCCACACGGTTTAAATGAAAAAATGTCCATCGCGTCCTTTCTTTCATTATTTAGGTCCTATAGCATCATTAGTTTTAATTTTGTATGTTTACATGTGTCTGATGGGATGACTTGTGGTATATTTTTAATACCATGTTTGTGTTTGGGACATATTATGCATTTCTCATTTTGTATGATATATGTACTATGGCAGAGATTTTTTTGATACAGCTCTTTATTCTTTCTACAGGTGTTATAGTTTTCTATGCTCTTTTTGACTGGTTGATCTGTAAGCGATGTTTATAGTGCTTCTATTTGTGACTGATTCTTCTATCTTCAGTATCATGTAGTATACTCTGATGGTCATGTGTGGGTGTTGCATATTTATGAGGGTTACTTTATACTCTTTTATTTGCATTGGTTTTGCTATACGTTCTTCGGCTTTCTCAAGCGGTATGTATTGGTAAACTTTTTGTTTACCTCATTGCAGCTTAATTATTGTATGTATTTTTTCATTATTTTTATATTCACACACTATTAAATATGTATGATATTTATATTTATATATATTATTGTATTTATTGTATATACACAGTATTATTAATTATTACATTTATTAATTTTTATTACATATTTATAGTTTTATTCACTTATCATATATATATTTATATTCATATATATTTTTGTATTTATCACTCATATATAATATTATGATTATATATTTTTCATTACACAATTATAGTCTTATTGATTCTGCAGTATTATATCTGTTTAATAATATTGTTAATTGGTGTCTTTTGATTAATAATGTTTCTTTTTCAGGTGCAGTCCTAATCACGTTTTTTCACATTTATTTATTTATATATATATTTTTAATCACCATCACGTGCACGTGTGTTCACTCAACTCACTTATATGTTTCACTCTCACTTTTATTTTATTATTTAGTATTGATTTATCTAATTTATTTATTTCAGTATTATATATAAAATAATTTTTTTATATTTTATTAATGTTCATATTATATGTATGTATATATATAATTTTTTTATTAATTGTCTGTGTTTTAGCACATATGCATATATATGCATATATGCTTGTAAACAATATGTAATATGTATGCATTAAATTGTGTAACACTTTATGAAATGTTGTTAATGAATGTGTTCTGCCAGTATATATTAATAATCTTGAATTAGTGTGTTTATATTGTGCTGGAGCACTGAGGCACATCCTCCATCCCTCTCTCCCCTATTCGTTTGGGGCGATCTGGGGTGGCGGGTCTGCCTCGGCATTGTCCAGCATGTCCCTCTTGCTCCGATTTTTAAACTTGCACTTCTGGCATGTATGCCAGTTTCCAAAATGGCCACCCTCCTCTCTTCACCTGATATGCGGGCCGCATTGTGCTCTACTTCCGGCGCTCCTGGATGTTGCTGGTGCGCATGCGTAGTGCGCACCTTCATGGCGCCCGCACACGTGGATCTCTTTGAATCTCCTCCCATCACATTTTGTATTTATAATGACTGTTATCCCATCAGTCAGTACCCCTTGAGAAAGCTGACTGCGAAACGCGCGTCGGCGCGTTGCGTGTGGAGATAGGTTGCTTTTGACTCACCATGCAACAAACGGGTCGGTACAGTTCTTTGGTCCTTTAGTTTGGGTGATCTCTTCTTTGACCTACATACTCTTATATTTTACTTATATCATCTATGGCACTTTGCCCTATGATATTTTTTGCACTTTTTGAATAAATAAATTTAGTGCATATACACTCTTTTGAACCTAGTTTTCTGTATATTATCGCATCACATGACGTTTATATGGTACTAGCATGTCATTTGTGTAGTCTTCATCATATCTCCACACTATTTTTAATCTGTTTGTATAATTGTTTTTTAACTCTTGATGGCCAATATGTTCTTATGATTATTGTAATAAAGTATTTCTATTTTTTCATGGTACATATTATGTACTTTGTGACATTTTTTCCATTGGGATATCTGATATGTCCTCATGTACACTTATGGGCATTCTATGACTACTATGTCTGCCTGATAATCACCCAGTGTAAAACCCCCTTAACTAATAAAGCACCGGGATATTACTGTTCAAGACTTTGATTAGTTTCTTCAGTTTGTCTATTTGATTAAACATGAAAGGCAAAAAACAAAGAGGCAGAAGACAAATTTGCTCTTATCCCAAGAGTAGAGCAACAACTTTTCCAGATTTTGAAGGTGAACCGTACCCCTTGATCAGAGACCACATTTTTCGGACTTTCTAGATGGAATGGGGAGTGGCTGTAGCAAACCTAAAGGAGAATAGCATGCTGTTTTATTTTGAGCACATGATGTAACATTCTTCTGGATATAGCAAGCTATGAGTAAGAAAACTTCTGTTCGCAAAACTTCAGCTGTGACACGCCCTACCTGTGTCCTCTATGTATTTTTTTTAAAGATGACTTAATAAAGCTCTTTTTTTATACCATATTTTGCGGCTGTGCTGAGGAAAAATTTCTCTTCTTTGAAATATTATCTGGGGATGGTGAAGCTGACATATGCAATGCTTGTTTACATCAGAAAAATGATGATAAGGATGATGAGGATTATGAATATGTCTTTCCAGTAAAGCAGCAGGCTAAAACGTTATTTGGCTGGTTTAAAGGCCAACTTGTAGAAGCTTTTAAGAGGCTCAAAGGGAATGCAATATACTGCTGGGGAGAATTTGTCTTCAGTAGATTAGTCCTCCCAGTCTTGGTCTGAAGGTGAGGTGGGGTCTGAATCGGACTCTGATCTAGGCGTTTCTGATTAGCAGCAGTTATTCCACTTTCCAAAAAAACAAGAAAAATATTTTCCTGAGCATGATTTACTTATAGATTTTTTTCAAATTAGACTGGCAGAAGCCAGAGAAAAAAATTGATATGGACCATAGGTTCAGATCTTTGCATAGATTGGATCCGTCTTATACGGCTCAATGGAAGACCCCCTTAAAGTGGATCTGGCAGCACCCTATCTTTCTAAAAAAAAAGCCTCGGATGAGTCCTCCCTTCTTAGGGAACCTATGGATAGAAAGGTAGACTCACTACTCAAAAGAGCTTACTCCTTGTCTGCAGATGTATGTAAAGCTTCATTTTCCTCAGTCCCTGTAGCTAGGGCCTTAAAGGAACAGTGTCATCACAAATTATTTTTTTATATGTTAAAGATGTTAGTGCTTTATTAAAAACGTTTATATTTATTTGTGTGTTTGTGTTTTACTTTTTCTTATTTTTACACTTTTTCTTCCCTATGGGGGCTGCCATTTTTTGTTCCATTTCTGTATGTGTCGATTAACGACACATACAGACATGGAATACGGCAGCCACAGTCCCATAGGGACTGCGAACGGCTCCCGTCCCATTCACTTGTGTGTACGGCGTCTGTGTGGGAACTGCGCATGCGCCGCTCCCACACAGTCCAATTTGAAATTGGCGCCGTTCGGCGCCATTTTCCTGTGGACCGGAAGTCGCGGCCGGACAGTAATATTACTACTTCCGGTCGCGGCTTCCGGACTTGTGCACTTGGACCAGCGACAGCAGACGGAGCGGACGGGCCGGAGGGAGCCGCGGCGGCAGGAGCAGGTAAGAGATTTATATGTATGTTCGTGTTTGTGTACGTTTACTACTGTATGTAAACCTACTACACTGTGTGTTAGCTCAAAAAATGGCGACACACAGTGTAGGAGGTTACACCGTTCAAACCCCTCGTTTATCCCGGCACTAGCCAGGATAAAGGAGGGGGGGGATGCTGAGAGCTCACTAGAGCGAGGGCTTTTTACCCAATTTTGCAATGCTGCAATTTTGGGAATAGCTCCATCTAGTGACCAGAAATGGGTAATATTATAAATTAGAATTAATTTATAATATTTCCTGACTCGTGAAAAAAAAAAAAAAAATTTGAACAATGTTTAATCACCCACACACTAAATGTTTAATTAAAAAAAAAAAACATGTTTTTCTGGCAACACATTCCCTTTAAGGATTTGGCTCAGTGATTTGTCCAAAGGTTTGCAGGAGGGTCACTTCTAGAAATGAATTTACTACATTTACTTCCCAAAATGAAATTAGCTGCTGAATTTTTGACAGATTTTCCCTCAGACACGATGCGATGTTAAGAATATGGCACTATCTACAGCAGCCAGAAGGTCTTTGTGGTTGAAGAAATGGAGAAAGGGTGATGTACCCTCTAAACATAATTTTTGTTCCATTCCTTTTCATCCTAGCAGCTTGTTTGGCCCAAATCTAGATAGCATTCTTAAATCCCTGAATGACAACAAAGGTGTCCCCTTTCTGCAGGCTAATTATGGAAGACTCCATTGTTTTCGTGGTCAACCCAGAAGGTTACTGGCATTTAAAAGGTCTTATTCTAACCCAAAATGTAATTGTAGATTCACCCAGAGAAAAGGCCAAACATTTGCCTCCTCTTTTGTTAAAAGACGCCAGGAGGAGCACAGAAGAAATATCCAATGACGTCATGTCTCTTCCTCCAGTGGGTGCTCGTCTGCAAAAAAAAATCATCAATTGGCATGTGGTCACGTCAGACGCATGGGTACTATCTACAAAAAAAAAGAGAGTACACACTGGAGTTAGAGTATTTTCCCTCAAACAATTTTTCCTAAATTTTCCAGACAATCTGTCCACTGGACTTTAACATATATTCTATGTCATGTTCACTGAGGTGCAATACCATTCTTGGCCCCTTGGTGTATTTATGGGTTCTTTTCAATACATATGTGTCACAGTTATAGGATATGTGGACCCACGAGGCCGCGCCACCGTAGCAGAGTAGCAGTTGGCCAAACAATAGTCAATAACAGTCTTTAGGACAAGAGAACCTGGATAGATGATTTGGCAGACATTCGGCGTGGCAGATACCTAGTGTAGCAAATACGTGACGTAGCAGACACGTGGCATAGCAAACCTGTGGCACAGATGACACTTGGCTTCGCACTGGAACAAACACAATTACTGGATACAGGGCACAGGAACACAGGATACAACTAAGGGACCGTTTGCAATAACAAACATGGGCAGACACAGCAACGCTCAGGCAAGGAGGAAGAGGGCAGAATCCTTTTTATACATGGGGTGAGAAGAGATTGGAAAGGGAGCTTAATACTGGTGCGCACACTAGCCCTTTCAGGCCTGGAGCGTGCGCGCACCCTATGCACAGCAGCAGCACCCGAGGACAGTCTTGTGTGCCGGCATCTCAGAGGAGGGAGACGCCAGCAAGAGCTCACAGGCCTGCGGTCACGGCCGTTGGCGGGTAAATAATACCGACGGTCCGTTGCCACGGCTATTACAGTACCCCCCCTTACGCCCCCTCTTCTTAGGTCCAGAGCATGAAAGGAATCTCTTGATCAGAGCTGGGGCATCCACAATCGCTTCAGGTTCCCATGACCTCTCCTCAGGACCAAACCGTTTTCTGTCCACTAGGTAGAAGGTCCTTCCTCCTACCCTCTTGTAATCCAGGATCTCTTTTACTTCAAAGATGTCAGAAGAACGGCAGGTAGCAACTGTAGAACCAGGGGATTTGCTGAATCGATTCACGACCACAGACTTTAGGAGGGAGACATGAAATGAGTTGGGGATTTTGAGGGTAGGAGGCAGCCGAAGTTTATAGGATACAGAGTTTATCTGTTGCAAAACTTTGAAGGGTCCGAGGAATCTGGGAGTGAATTCGTGGGAAGGGGTCTTAAGGCGAATGTTTCTGGAGGACAACCAAACCTCAACTCCAAAAGAAACCTGAAGAGGAATTTTTCTTCTCCTATCTGCATATCTCTTCGATCTCTGCGATCAACTGCCTGAAGGATCATAGACTTAGTTTGCTGCCAGATGTGAAGAAAACCTCCGAAGGTTGAATTAGCTGCAGGCACAGGAAGAGGAACATGTGGATGTTGACTGAACACAATGAAGAATGGAGAAGAAGCAGTAGATTCACTAGTATTATTGTTGTAGGAGAATTCGGCCCATGGCAGAAACTGTACCCAATTGTCCTGTTGAACGGAAACGAAATGATGAAGATAATTCTCAAGTATCTAGTTGATCCTTTCAACTTGGCCATTACACTGCGGGTGATAAGCGGAAGAAAAGTCCAATTTCACATTTAATAGTCTACATAGGGCACACAAGAACTTAGATGTGAATTGTACACCCCGATCTGATACAATATGGAGGGAAAGACCGTGACCACGAAAGATGTGCTGGATGAACAAACTTGCCAGATCAGGAGCAGAGGGGAGGCCGGTTCAAGGAACGAAATGTGCCATCTTGGAGAAGCAGTCCACCACGACTCAGAGCGTAGTACATCCAGAAGAAGGGGGGAGGTCAGTAATAAAATCCATGGCTATGTGTTGCCAGGGAGCATCAGGAACTGGGAGAGGTAGGAGCAGGCCAGCAGGTTTAGAATGAGTAGCCTTGTTTTGGGCACAGTTCGTACAGGAAGAGACTTAGTCCAAGGAATGTTCTTGATTTGCAGAGGGTTAACAGCAATAATCCTAGAAGGATCAATAACATGCTGAGTACTAACTTCAGAGTCATTAGTCTCAAACAACCGGGACAGAGCATCGGCCTTGATGTTTTTGACCGCAGGACGAAAGTGAAGTAGGAGTTGAAATCTGGTGAAGAACAATGACAATCTGGCTTGACGTGGGTTCAGTAGTTGTGCAGACTGTAGATAAGTAAGATTTTTGTGATCTGTGAAGATGATGATGAGATGAGGAGCCCCCTCACGCAGGAGTCTACACTCTTCTAAGGCCAACTTGACGGCAAGTAATTTTCGATCTCCAATAGAATATTTGCGCTCTGCAGGAGAGAAGAGTTTCAAAAAAAAATCCACATGACTCTGCCTTACCCTTGGAATTTTTTTGAAACAGGAGTGCTCCAGCACCTATGGAAGAGGCGTGAACCTCCAATAAAAACTGTGGTGCCACATCAGGATGATGAAGAACGGAAACAGAGGTAAAGGCGCTCTTGGGGTTGGAGAATGCCTCAGGGGTCCAGTCCTTAGCAATCACTCCCTTCTTGGTAATAGCTGAGATAGGGGCAGTTAGTGACGAAAAATTTGGGATGAACTGTCGATTAGTGAATCCTAGAAATCTCTGTATGGCTCTGAGCCCTTGAGGACGTGGCCACACCATGGCCACACCATGACGGACTTCACTTTCTCCAGATCAATTTGTAGACCATGATCAGAGATAATATAGCCCAGGAAGGGCAAAGATTTTCTTTCAAATACGCACTTCTCAAGTTTAGCTTATAAGTTGTTACCCCTTATCCGTGACAGGATTTTGGCGAACATGCTTCCGATGCGTCGTCATATCAGGTGAGAAAATCAAGATAAATGACCACACAGACATACAGAAGATCACCAAAGATGTTGTTTACAAACTCCTGAAACACCGCTGGAGAGTTGCACACTCCAAAGGGCATTACGAGATACTCGTAGTGACCATCTTGGACGTTGAATCCGGTCTTCCATTGGTCACCCTTGCGAATACGGATTAGGTTATAGGCCCTGCGTAGATCCAGCTTCGTGAAAATCTTGGCTCCACAAATCCTATTGAAGAGCTCGGAGATTACGTTTATGAACACCTATATTAGAAATCCCATATGAACCATTATTAGCGAAAAAAAAAATACAATATTTTATTGAAAGACAAAATCATTAAAAATAAGTACATTGGCAGTAACATTACCCATAGAAAAAGGATCCCCCACATAGGTCGGGTCCCACAGCCTCTATAGTAAAGTGCAAATAGTGCATGCAAAGACTGGTACAGAAGTAATACGATGAATATGGATAGGAACCATCCAAAACAAAAGTAATATAAAAAAAAAGACAGCAAAAAGGTACAATTAAGAAGGCATACAGACCAGAACTATGGGGGGGGGGGGGATCAAACCCAACACGTGTTTCACACAGCTTCTTCCGGGGGCTGTTTATAGCTAAAATAATTATATTGTAAAATATAATAGTGTATTACTGCTAAATTTAAAGAAGCTGTTATGTATTGTGACATTTCAGTATTTCTTTATGGCTTCTCAAAATATCCATCACCCTGTATATTAGAGGACATTTTTTTTTTATAACAGTGATAGTGCTACAACAACAAAGAGACAGCTGGAATCTGGTTACTATGGGTAACAGACTTAAGTGACATTAAAAATAATCCTCTCTGCTTTTGATACGCCATATGGCCAAACGTATGTGGTCATCCCTCCTAATTATTGAGTTCAGGTATTTCAGCCACACCAATTGAAAACAGGTGCATAAAATCAAGCACACAGCCGTGCAATCTCCATAGATAAAACATCGCCAGTAGTGTTCGTTGTACTGAAGAGCTCACTGACTTTAATCATGGCATTCTCGAAAGGATGCCACTTTTGCCAAATTTCTGCGGTAGACCCTGCAAACTCATAGAGTATTGCTGAAGCAGGTAGCGCACATATATCTCTAGTGCTCTGTTGCATCACTACTACACAGTTTCAAACTCCCTCTGAAAGTGACATTGGCACAAGAATTAGTCAGGAGTGTCATGAAATGGGTTTTAATGGTCGAACAGTTGCACACAAGCCTAAGATCACTGTGCACAATGCCAAGCGTCAGCTGGTGTGGTGTAAAGCACTCCACCACTGGCGGAAACAAGTGTCCTAGAGTGATGAATCATGTTTCACTACCTGGCAGTCTGATGGATTAATTTGGTGGATGCCAGAACACTACTTACCGAAATGCATTGTGCCTATTGTAACATTTGGTGGAAGAGGGATAATAGTCAGGGGTTGTTTCTCAGGGTTTGGGCCAACCCCTTTTTTCCCAGTGAAGGGTAATGTTACTGCTACATCATACAACAACATTTTGGACAATTGTATGCTGTCAACTTTGTGGTAACAGTTTGGGGTTGGCCCTTTTCTATTACAGAATGACTGTGCCCGTGTACAAAGTAAGGTCCATAAAGACATGGTTTAATGATTGGTTTGGAGGAACTCGAGTGGTCAGCACAGAGCCCTGAACTACTTTGGGATTAATTAGAATACCGATTGCAGGTCAGACCTCCGTGCCTGACCTCACAAAGGCTATTTTGGCTGATTGGGCACAAATTCCCACAGACATACTCCAAAGACTTTTTCAGAAGAGTGGAGACGGTTATAGCCACAAAAAGAAGCCCAACTCCATATTAACGCCAATAGTTTTGCAATGGTATGTCCAACAAGCCCATATAGGTGTGATAGTTAGGGGTTTACATACTTTTAACCATAAAGTTTATGTCTACATTTTCTATTTAAGAAGAGAGATAGAGTAAAAGAGGTAAAGCTCTTCATTTCAGTAAACATATAACAGTCTCACACATCGGTGTAGTATAATGAAATTATATGCATGTGATCAGTCTAAACAGTCATTTACGCTTGAAACAGATGGGACGTTCTTTCCTCTTAATCTCATGACAGGGAGGATAATCTGTTCATTTAGGTGGGCTTGCTCACCTGATTGAGCAATTCTGCCATTATCTCACATAAAAGAAAGGATGCGGCCGCTGTCATGCTGGCAGGGTTCTTAGGACAAGCAGATATTTTACCAACAGTATCATTTAAATGTTAACTTTACCACTATTGCACAGCGGCAGAAGGCGGCTAAATTCACACCACATCTATGGTGCACGTTCGGCATATACTCTGGGAAAATCTCCCGACATATGCGCCAACATGCCCATAGACTTCTATAGCTAAATGTAAATGAAACCTCTGAACATGCCCATAGACTTCTATAGCTAAATGTAAATGAAACCTACGGGGCACCTTACCTGACCCTGGTAATGGTAGCAGGGGAGGAGAACCCCCTGTTGGAACATCCCCCGTTCGTCTAGGTCCGTAGTGGATTCCGGTCGACCGCCCGCGGTCTCCCGATTACCCGGAAGTGCTGCTCGGCGTTACAGAGGCATGGATGGGGCGGAAGTGATGTCATCATTGGCCCCGCCTCTGGGTTGGCCCCGCCCCCGGTTGTGACGCGCGGACGCAGCAGACCTGGCATGCTCTGCCTCTGGACAGCCCTCTGCATGCTAAGGTTAGTAAGGCTGTTTACATTGATGGGTCCTGATGTATCTTGATGCTGATGGCTATGCACATTTTCCTACCATGCGTTTCTTTCTGACTCTTCCCTAGATGTCTGCCATAAGAGAAGGTAGGAAAAGGACCCACAAATCCAGGCACAGGCTTTGCAGGGGATGCCTCCAGCCTCTGCCTGATGACATTGTGTCAGATCTGTGTATCTCATGCTCCATCCCAGTCGCCTCCCCTCCCAGGGAAGATTCTAGAGGATTTATGCAATGGTTTAAACAACAGCTGTCTGTAGTTTTTGAGGATGTAAAATCATCACACCATGCTAAGAGGGCACTATCCCTCTCCACCTCCTCCTCAATACCAGGAGGATTCCTCCTCTGCAGGAGGTTCAGATTCAGAGGTGGTCTCTGACTCCCCAGACTCTGACGACCCCAAGGAATGTTACATCCTGAGTAAGGATAAGCTCCATGATCTCCTCAGTGCGGTGAAGGATACATTGGAGACGGGGAAGGAGGTTGAGCATAAGTCTAAAAAGGACAGACTGTTTTATTTTCCCATTACCAAGGGGAAACATTTTCCCAGCCATCCTGTCCTAATGGAATGGATGAAACCGGATTGGGATAAGCCTGAGAGGAAATCAGAACTCGGCTCTCGGTTCCAAAACCTCTACAGACTGGATAAAACTGGCTCCAAAGATTGGGAGAATATTCCAAAACTGGACTTGCCAGTGGTTAAATTGGCAAAGAAAGCCGTTTTTCCACCCGATGAATCAGCCCTGCTGAAAGACCCCATGGATCGCAAGGCGGATTCCCTTCTGAAGAAGGTGTATACTTTAGCAGTGGGCTCGTGCAAAGCCTCCTTGTCTTCAGTACCGGTGGCTAGAGAACTCCGGGTCTGGCTAAGCCACCTGTCAAAGGATCTAGAAGATGGAGTCCCAAGGGCAGAAATTCTCCAGTCCCTCCCAGTAATGAAGTCAGCTTCGGAGTTCCTCTGTGACTCCCAGCTGGATAACATCAAGTATGCATCCAGGGCCTTGTCCCTATCGAATGCGGCCAGAAGGGCTCATTGGCTTAAGTTATGGTCTGGGAATAATCTCTCCAAAAATAATTTTTGTAGCCTCCCTTTTCAGCCAGAATCTCTCTTTGGTCCCCAATTAACAGATTTTTTGAATTCCTTAGGGGAAGGCAAAGGTGCTAGGTTTCCTGTACCTAAAAGGAAGGATATCAGGTGTTCCTTTCGGGATCAGAGAAGAAAATCCACGAAGTTCAAAAGAAGGTTTCCAGACCGTCAGCGCACGTTTAAAACTAAGCGGGAAAACCCTTCCTCCTTTCAGAAGAAAAACTCTGCTCAAAATCCAAACAGTTTATGACGCCCAGCCAATCCTACAAGTAGGAGCAAGGCTTCAGAGTTTCTCCTCTCGGTGGTCGGTGACATCATCCGACGACTGGGTGACGGCAACCATCAGGAGAGGATACTCTTTGGAGTTCAGAACTCTCCCCCCAGACCACTTTTTCCTCAATAGGCATCACAACCTGATAGTCCATCAGCTTCTGCAGGTCTTTCTCCAGAAAGCAGCCCTGGAAGATGTCCCAGTCTCAGAAAAAGGGCAAGGAGTTTACTCCAGAGTGTTCCCTGTGCCCAAATCAGAAGGCAGTTGCAGGCTGGTAATAGACCTGACTTTCCTCAATCAATATCCGGTGAGGAAAACCTTCAAGATGGAGACTATCTGGTCAGTGATGAAACTTCTGGAAAGGAACGACGTGCTGGCAACAATCGACCTCACGGACGCATACTTGCATGTCCCGATTCTGGCCGCGCACAAAAGGTTCCTCCGATTGGCGGTCCAGACGCAAGGCGAAGTACAACACTTCCAATTTACCTGCCTACCCTTCGGGATTTCGTCGGCCCCCCGTGTGTTCACAAAAATCGTGGTGGTCCTAACAGCAGCACTGAGGCTGAAAGGGATATGTGTGGTCCCCTACTTGGACGACTGGCTAATAAAAGCATCATCAGAGTCCCTTCTACAAGAACATCTCCAAGCCACATTGGAGTTTCTTGACTTTTACGGGTTCCTGGTGAACTTCAGAAAGTCACAGCTCTAACCATCACAGAATCTGACATTTTTAGGGTTCATGGTGAATTCCCAGTCGATGACAGTCAAGTTGTCTCCAGAGAGGATTGCTGCAATCCGGGGTTCAATAGAACACCTTATTTGCCATCTGAATATATCGGTTCGAGGAGCTATGAATATCCTAGGTCTAATGACCTCATCCATAGATGCGGTCCCCTGGGCCAAAGCCACTTGAGATCATTACAGCTCGACATCCTCAGAGCCTGGGACAAAAATGTCAGAAATCTGGACGCCCTCTTCAAAGTCTCCAACTTCACCCTTCAAGACCTCAGCTGGTGGTTATCCCGGACACTCTCCGATCAGGCAAGTATCTGGTTTCCCCACCACAGAAAGTTCTCACAAAGGATGCCTCCTCCTGGGGCTGGGGTGCCCATGTAGATCACCTATGGGTTCAGAACAGATGGAGTCAGAGGCATGTGTCACTGTCCTCCAACATGAAGGAACTCAGAGCAGTGAGATTGTCGCTAATATCCTTTCAATCCCATCTGAGAAATACCCAAATCCTGATCCAGTCAGACAAACTTGCAACTGTGTTCTATGTAAACAAACAGGGAGGAACGAGGAGTGCCTCAATGACAACCGAGTGCAGACGACTTATGAGTTGGGCAGAACAACATTCATTGGGAATTTCAGCAGTTCACATCAAGGGCTCCTTGAACCACACTGCAGACTTCCTCAGCCGCAATATCCTCCATCCAGGGGAGTGGAGCTTCAACCCTCAGGTTTTCAGCAGCTTAGCTGCCACATGGGAAATGCCAGATGTGGATGTGATGGCATCAGAAGAGAACAACAAAGTCCTCAGCTTCTGTTCTCTGTACCACATCCGCCATGCAGTAGCATTACTTGGCCTGTCTGTCAGTTGGGGAGGAAAATTAATTTACATTTTTCCTCCCCTCCCCTTAATACCCAGAGTATTGAAAAAAGTTCGGGACAAGAAAGCGGAAGCTATTGCAATCCTGCCATTTTGGCCCCGCAGGGCCTGGTTCTCCCTAGCATTGTCTCTCTCGAAGGGCAGGTTCCTGAAACTACCAGTATGACCGGATCTCCTGTCCCAGAAAGGGATGTATCACCTGAACCCTCACAGTCTACATTTGACGACCTGGAGACTGACCGGGAGAACCTGACAGAAATGGGACTTTCATCAGAAGTTATTAACACCTTGCTGTCAGCTAGACGACCTTCAATCGTCAAAGTATACAACAGAGTTTGGACCCTGTTTACCTCCTGGTGCTCTAAAAATTCTGCAAACGTACTCTCTCTTAATACTATCCTACAATTTCCTCAGGATGGCTTCAATAAAGGTTTGAAGCTAAATACCCTTAAGGTGCAGTTCACGGCAATTAATGCCCAATTGCAAAATCGTTTCTCCAACCAGCAGTTGGTGAAGACCTTCTTCAAGGTTTTAAGAAACCTTAGCACAGTCTCTCAGGTACCCTCTCCTTCCTGGGACCTTTCAATTGTGGTGTCGGCTCCAACAAAGCCACCGTTTGAACCCATGCAAGAGTCATCCATCAGATTTCTCTCCTTCAAGACCTTCTTCCTGGTGGCTATCACGTCGGCCAGGCGCATAAGTGAGCTGCAGGCCTTTTCCTTCAAATAACCATATTTGAGGGACCTGGGAGATTGTCTTCTACTACGTACCATGCCTGGGTTCTTGCCTACAGTTCCTTCCTTTAGGAATATAAATCAAGAGATATTATTGCCAGTTCTCTTCCCTCATCCTCAAGGTGAAGATCAGGAAAACGAAAATGTACTCACCAAAATTTTTTTTTCCTGGATCCGTAGGCAGCACAAGCTTCCCCCCTGGCAGGACTTATGACTATTGCTTCGCAAAAATACGCTGGGGCCCGGTAATGAGAGTCACAGAACACTGACCAGAGTTACAGACCACTAATCCAGCAGCGATAAAAACTCCGTAGGTGACAGAGGTTGGATATTCGTAGGTATTATCCTGTAGTACTTGTAGTAAAGTCAAGGACTTCTGCAGTTAAGTCCTGATAATGGAGAATTCAGAGAGCAGAGCGACGGGGGAACAGAACCCTGTGTTATACTGCCAAAAGAAATTGTGACATACAGGGTAAGAAAGATACTATAACAACTACAAAGGGGTCCTGTAATAATCACGTCCTTTGTCAGGATTGTAATTATCATATGGATATATATGGGAGTGCATGTGACAAGTGTGATAAATGTGTATGTACCATTACCCAGTGCAATAGGGAAAACGTTGAATGTTTTATTGAGTAACCATTTATACGTTCCTAGCACACTGCCAGCTTGTAAAATTGTGTTTAAAGAGGCTCTGTCACCACTATCTCCTACATAATGCGATTGGCGCTGTAATGTAGATAAAAACTGTGTTTCTTATTTTGAAAAACGAACATTTTTCACACAAGTTATGAGCAATTTTAGATTTATGCTAATTACTTTCTTAATGCCCAACTGGGCGTTTTTTAACTTTTGACCAAGTGGGCGTATTGAAGAGAAGTGTATGGCGCTGACCAATCAGCGTCATACACTTCTCTCCATTCATGTCCATTTGTACTCAGCCCTGCGTGATCTAGCGAGATCATGCTGTGCTGTCACATACACCCACATTAACTTTACTGAAGTCTCTTGAGAGTGAATAGACATCACCTCCAGCCAGGACGCGATGTCTATTCACACTTCGTTAAAGTTTGTGTGGGACTTAATTTCTGTACAGCGTGATCTCGCGAGATCACGCTGTGAATGACAGCGAATTTTACCGAAGTGTCGGGAGTGTGAATAGACACTGGAGGTGATGTCTATTCACTCTCGAGACACTTCAGTAAAGTTAATGTGGGTGTATGTGACAGCACAGCATGATATCGCAAAATCACGCTGGGCTGAGTACAAATGGACATGAATGGAGAGAAGTGTATGACGCTGATTGGTCAGCATCATACACTTCTCTTCACAACGCCCACTTGGTCAAAAGTTTAAAAAATGCCCAGTTGGGAATTAAGAAAGTAATTAGAATAAATCTAAAATTGCTCATAACTTGGTTAAAAATGATAATTTTTCAAAATAAAACACACTGTTGTTATCTACATTACAGCGCGGATCACATTATGTAGGAGATAGGGTACTTATAATGTGGTGACAGAGCCTCTTTAAGGGTCCTTTAAAACCGTCAGTTATGTGCTTTGTCAGACAGGCATAAGGTAGGAATCAGTACAGACTGATTTCTAGCGCGCATTTGATAATCAGGCATATAGACTTTGTTGTAGTATAACCACCAAGTTAGGAGTAGTTTAACATCAGACCGTCCGGAACTGAATATGGTTGTAAAATAACAACCGGTGTTCAATGAATGACCCACCTGTGTCGTAGTAGTATAACTACCTACACAAATTACAGTGAAGGAGATTGGTATTGGCTCGCTCCCAGGGCCCCTAAGGAAAATCATCACCAAAATACATAGCAAACCCCTAGACTACAACACATAGAATGAATGGTTGTGCGGGGAGGATGAGATATGTGATCAAGAATAATTTGTATATTCAAAAATATAGGCTGTGTGGATGTTAATCAATGGCTGTTTGTGAATAGACAGAGACAGAGTAAATGAATCCGGAATGCTGCGTGTAAGGAATTGATGATGATGACTAATGTAGATTGTGATGAGGAGGGGGAGGGGTCTGATGTAATATGTGTGCAGTGTGAAGTTTGATGAGACCAGTGGCTACAATATACAGTGAAGGAAATAAGTATTTGATCCCTTGCTGATTTTGTAAGTTTGCCCACTGTCAAAGACATGAACAGTCTAGAATTTTTAGGCTAGGTTAATTTTACCAGTGAGCGATAGATTATATATAAAAAAAAAAAAAAAAAGAAAATCACATTGTCAAAATTATATATATTTATTTGCATTGTGCACAGAGAAATAAGTATTTGATCCCCTACCAACCATTAAGAGTTCAGCCTCCTCCAGACCAGTTACACGCTCCAAATCAACTTGGTGCCTGCATTAAAGACAGCTGTCTTAAATGGTCACCTGTATAAAAGACTCCTGTCCACAGACTCAATTAATCAGTCTGACTCTAACCTCTACAACATGAGCAAGACCAAAGAGCTTTCTAAGGATGTCAGGGACAAGATCATAGACCTGCACAAGGCTGGAATGGGCTCCAAAACCATAAGTAAGACGCTGGGTGAGAAGGAGACAACTGTTGGTGCAATAGTAAGAAAATGGAAGACATACAAAATGACTGTCAATCGACATCGATCTGGGGCTCCATGCTAAATCTCACCTCGTGGGGTATCCTTGATCCTGAGGAAGGTGAGAGCTCAGCCGAAAACTACACGGGGGGAACTTGTTAATGATCTCAAGGCAGCTGGGACCACAGTCACCAAGAAAACCATTGGTAACACATTACGCCGTAATGGATTAAAATCCTGCAGTGCCCGCAAGGTTCCCCTGCTCAAGAAGGCGCATGTACAGGCCCGTCTGAAGTTTGCAAATGAACATCTGGATGATTCTGAGAGTGATTGGGAGAAGGTGCTGTGGTCAGATGAGACTAAAATTGAGCTCTTTGGCATTAACTCAACTCGCCATGTTTGGAGGAAGAGAAATGCTGCCTATGACCCAAAGAACACCGTCCCCACTGTAAAGCATGGAGGTGGAAACATTATTTTTTGGGGGTGTTTCTCTGCTAAGGGCACAGGACTACTTCACCACATCAATGGGAGAATGGATGGAGCCATGTACCGTCAAATCCTGAGTGACAACCTCCTTCCCTCCACCAGGACATTAAAAATGGCTCGTGGCTGGGTCTTCCAGCACGACAATGACCCGAAACATACAGCCAAGGCAACAAAGGAGTGGCTCAAAAAGAAGCACATTAAGGTCATGGAGTGGCCTAGCCAGTCTCCAGACCTTAATCCCATCGAAAACTTATGGAGGAAGCTGAAGATCCGAGTTGCCAAGCGACAGCCTCGAAATCTTAATGATTTACAGATGATCTGCAAAGAGGAGTGGGCCAAAATTCCATCTAATATGTGTGCAAACCTCATCATCAACTACAAAAAACGTCTGACTGCTGTGCTTGCCAACAAGGGTTTTGCCACCAAGTATTTAGTCTTGTTTGCCAAAGGGATCAAATACTTATTTCTCTGTGCACAATGCAAATAAATACATATAATTTTGACAATGTGATTTTCTTTTTTTTTTTTATAATCTATCTCTCACTGGTAAAATTAACCTAGCCTAAAAATTCTAGACTGTTCATGTCTTTGACAGTGGGCAAACTTACAAAATCAGCAAGGGATCAAATACTTATTTCCTTCACTGTAGTATTGATTTTAGATTTATATTGTATGCGCTAATTCTTAACAGCAGTACTGTGTAAAGTTGTGTATTAAAATTAAGTTCAAGGTGTAAATGCTTCTGTTTTTTTGGTGTGCCTTGTGTGTAGGGTTAAATAATTACAGTTAACTGTGTAAAGTCCAGCACAGCATGGGTCTGAAGAAAGGGGGGTTACAATTAGGGATGTCACGATACCAGAATTTGGACTTCGATACCGATACTTTGTGTAGTATTGCGATTTCGATACCAAAACGATACCTTGCCAACAGTAATAAAAAAAATACAATTCTTCCATTTTCTGATGTGAGGCACGAGGTGTGATGAATTTTGAATGTGCCTCACATTAATAGTAATTAACCCCTTCATGTTTCTCAGTCATAATGGGTTAATGTGTAAGGTACATGATGGGGTTAGTTACTATTAATGTCAGACACTTGTGCCTTACATTATTAAGTGAAAGAAAGAAGTTTATTTTTATTTTTTTACAGCGTTCACATCATAAATAATGCAAAAAAATTGTTGTGCAGGTTATTACGGTCGCGCCAATACCGAATATGTGTATGTTTTATGTATTGAGACTTATTTTAATGTGTATTGTAAAAAAGGTGTACGTGTATTTTATTAAAATGTATTATATTGTATGTCCCTCAATCGCGTTACAGGGATTCCTGTGAAATGCGATCCAAGGGGCATTCCCCCTTCTAATTTTCCCCTGAATGCTGCAGTCAGTTTTGATCGCAGCATTCAGGGGAATAGCGGCGGAGGTCAGAGGTTTCTGTGTAATACAGCCATCGCCCAGCTCCTGACATTAAATGCGCGCGCGGTCAGCCGTTTTCCATGTCCGAGGTGGACCCGTGCGGGACCCGTTGTCACGGATTCCCCACAGACTAGAGTTTGCATTTGGATCATCGGGTAAGCCAATTGAGAGAGCAAGAGATGGCACACCTGGCAAGGAGAGTATGTGCAGCCAGGTATCAGCAAATTGGCTTGACCCTGGATTCAATAATGCCAACACTAGGTTTGTAGTAGCCTGCATGAATGTGCACGGCATGACATAGGTAAAAAAGAAAAGGTACCTGTGAAAAGTGCACCCTGGCTAGATTACCCGTTCCAGCGACTGCAGAACATACAACTAGCTGAGGTAGATGTGTATGACAATGTGCTCGTATGTGTAGAGCTCCGGCTGGTCCTGATAGGTTTCCTGTCAGTGACAGGAAGTCACTGTGTTGTTACCGATACAGTGTGCATTGGGAACCGAGAGGTCAGCTGTCCCCGACAGCTGACACTCCAGTGTTGCCGATCAGTAGCTCATCACTGCTAATTTAGACAATTAACCCCTTAAATGCAGAAATTGATTGCAATCACCGCATTTAGGGGGTTTGTAGCACATAGGCAGCCCCCATGCAATCGCCAGACAACGGCCTCCGGGTCTGCCATGTATGGAAGCCTATGAGGACCAGCCTCTGGCTGTCAGAGTGACTAATGTCACACTGACAGTTGGAATACATTACACTACTAGGTAGTGCAATATATTGTAGCAGCGATCAGTACTGCAGGTAAAAAAAGAAACTGTAAAAAGTATAAAAAAATATGTTAATAAAAATGTTTTATAAAAGTGTAAAAATAAAAGTTTTTTTTTTCATAAAATAAGTCTTTTATTATAGGAAAAAAATTAAAACGTTAAAAAAAGTACACATATTTGGTATCACCACGTCCGTAACGACCCAAACTATAATTTTATTTTGAAACAAGTAGAAATTATCGAGGCACTCACCGGATATTCAACAAACTTCTTTATTTCTGGATCTCGGTCAGGATGTGGAATTACACATCCTGACCGAGATCCAGAAATAAAGAAGTTTGTTGAATATCCGGTGAGTGCCTCGATAATTTCTACTTGTTTCATTCAAGCTACATTGTGCTGTACTGATTGATGAGCACCTCCGGGCAACTTGGCTGCTACAATCAGCAAAGATAAGAAAACCATTTTATATACTCCGTTTATATAAGCGATTCTGGTTCAGCAGTGGCAGCCGTTTTTTCCTTCTTCCTAATCTATAATTTTATTTTTCCCGCATGGTGAAGACCGCAAAAAAAACAAAAACAAAAAACTATGCCAGCATCGCTATTTTTTCGTCAACACCCCTCCCAAGATATAGAATAAAAAGTGATCAAAAACTCGCATGTACCCCAAAATAGTACCAATAAAAACTGGCACCCGTCACACAAAAAACAAGCCCTTACACAGCTTTTTTGACTGAAAAATAAAGAAAATGGCTCTCAGAATATGGCAATACAAAAAATAAATTTTATAAAAATTATATTTTATTGTGTAAACGCTGCAAAACATAAAAAAACTATATACATATGGTATTGCCGTAATCGTACCAACTTGCAGAAGTAAAACGTAATTTATTGCGCACAGACAACGCCGTAAGAAATTAATAATTTAAACCGCCAAAATCGCTGTTTTTTGGTCACCTTAGCTCTACAAAAAATTTAACAAAAAGTGATCAAGAAGTTGTATGTACCATAAAATGGTACCAATAAAATGTACAGCTCGCCCCGTCAAACATAAGCCCTCACATCGCTCAATCGACCAAAAAATAAAAAAGTTATGGCTCTCAGAATGCGGTGATACAAAATGTTTTTTTTCTTTTTAACAAATAACCTTTTCATTGTAAAAGTAGTAAAATATAAAAAAAACGATATAAATTTGGTATCACCGTAATTGTATTGATACGCAGAATAAAGTTAAGTTGTCATTTTTACCGCACGGTGAAAGACGTAAAAACAAAACCCAAAAAACAATGGAGGAATCACAGTTTTTTGTAATTTCAGCCCACCAAGAATTTTTTTCAGTTTCCAGTACATTATGTACATTATATGTTGATATTAACCCCTTCCCCCTTCCCCCTGCTTGCATTCTGGGCCCTAATGACCAAGCAATTTTTATAGTTTTTCCATCGTCACATTCGAAGAGTTATAACTTTTTTATTTTCACGTTGACATGGCTGTATGAGAACTTGTTTTTTGCGGGATGAGTTGTATTTTTTAATGGCACCGTTTTGGGGTATGTAGAATTTTTAAATTAACTTTTATTAACTTTTTTTGGGGGGGGGGGAATATTAAAAAAACAGCAATTTAGCCATTGTTCTATGCGCTTTCCATTTACGGCAATTACTGTGCGGCGTAAATAACATGCTACCTTTATTCTATGATTACGACAATACCAAAGATGGATCTTTTTTTTTATGTTTTACTACTTTTGCAGAATAAAAACACTTCTGTACTAAAATATTTTTACTTTGCATCGCTGCTTTCCAAGAGCCATAACGGTTTTATTTTTCTGTCAATGTCGCCATATGAGGGTTTTTTGCGGGACTTCATTGCTACCATTTTGGGGTACATGGGACTTATTGATTAATCTTCTATTATTATTATTATTATTTTGGGGGAAAATGGGAATAAAATAGCAATTTTGCCGTTGTTTTTTGCGTTTTTTTTACGGGGCTCACCTTGCGGTTTAAATAATATGATAACTTTATTTTTTGGGTCATTACGATTGCGGGGATACCATATATGTGTAGTTTTTATTTTATTTTTACACTTTTACTAAATAAAAACCATTGTTTTTATGGCAAGAAAAATTGTTTGATTTTTTTTAATGTGTACCTAATTAATTTTTATTTCACATTAATTATTTTTTCAGTCCCACTAGGAGACTTCACTATGCGATCCTCAAATCACTGCTATAATGCTTTGGTATACTTCATATACCAGAGCATTATTGCCTGCCAGTAAAGAACGGACAGGCATCTATTAGGACATACCTCGGGCACGTCCTAATAGGTATATAGCCAGGGCAGACCTGGGGGCCTTTGCTAGGCCCCCGGCTGCCATGGCACCCCATCGGATGCCCGCAATTGCATTTGCGGGCCGCCGATGGGTGACAGAGGGAGCTCACTTCCTCTGTAAACAACTCAAATACAGTGGTCGCTAATGACTGCGACATTTGAAGGGTTAAACGGCCGTGATCAAAGTAAACTTCGATCGCTACCGTTGGAGCAGGAGCCCGGCTGACAGACAGCCGAGCCCCGGCTCCAGCCTGCACGGGAGACCCGTGCAGGACGTTGATTAGGCCACCGTGAAAAGGCGGCGGCCTAGAATAAAGGCCATTAATGACCGCCGTGAAAAGGCTTATCGACGGTCATTAAGGGGTTAATTTTCATGGCCCAATTCCACTAAATTCTACAAAAAACCTGTGGGGTCAAAATGCTAACTATACCCCTAGAAAAATTCCTTAACGGGTGTAGGTTTCAAAATGACAAAAAGACAGATTTTGACCCTGGGTAGTCAGCAGGTACATTTACATAAAGTCAATAGAAGGAATGCCTGCAGGCAGACAGAACCATTTTCCTGACCACCCAAAAGTTAATAGAGAGTAAATTTTATTATTATCAAATTTTATTAAGCTACGTATAGCACAAAACAGACCACATATAACAGTTTAAAATTATCACTGCCAAGGACCGAAGTTATAGTGAAGGCAACCAGCTGGAGGAGCCAGCAAGGTATTAGACAGCCAAGAATGAATGCCGGCTGACAGTCAGTCAGGAGGCAGCGAGCCACACTTAAAGTAGGGCAATAAATTCGGTTAGGCAGGAATTAAAAAACACTTAGAGCCCCCCTGACATGTTTCGCTAACTTGTAGCGTCCTCAGGGGTACACGGGGCTAATGGCGGCGCGGCAAGAAACTACTCCTCTTAAAGGAGTGTGAAGTGACGTGTATGGGAGGTGGGTGTGAGAGCAGACAACCAATGGGGGAAAGCAGGACACAACAGGCGCCGGAGAGGAGGCCACAGCCAATGATCGGCTATGTATCAAGGAGCCGATAGTAGATGTCAAGGCGACGCAGGCGCACATCCGAAACTGCAGAGACTGTCAGAATGTGGGCGCCTGCGCAGTAACGCAAGAAAGGAACTCAGAGCAGTGCCAAGTAGGGAGAAAGAATGCAGAGAATGTAGGCGCCTGCGCAGTAGCGCAGGGAAAGAACTTAGAGCAATGCCGAGTCGGGAGAAAAAATGACAGATCAGCGCAGGCGCAATAGATGTCCATCTGGACTTAGCGCATAAGGTGATGTCAAACCTGACATCAACATCGATTCAGGGCAAAGTGACTGCATCTGCGCAGTAGGGCAAGATAAGAACTTAGAGAGTACACCGAGTACAGGGAGATCACAGGCACTCGGCGCAAGCGCCGTAGGCGTCCCCCTGGACTCAGTGCAGGGATTGATGTGCATCCACCCGTCAATGTGTGACAGCGGACGCACAACTAGTCTCACGGTAGTTGTTGAGAATAAAGCACCTGAGCCATGAGGACAGGATTAAACCCAGACCGCAGGGAAAATGTCAAATATGCGCAAACATCGTTGGTGTCCCTCCTTTCTTTCAACCAGCACAAGAAGCACAACATCTGCCCCCCACTCTGGTAAGGCAGTAAATGCCTGCATACATGGCCCAGATATAAGGCCGCACACAGAAAAAAACCCCATTTTCACCAGTACAACACTATAAAGGAAATCTATTACAATACAACAAATAATAAAAAATAATACTAAATAAATAATAAAAGCCGCCATATTAAGGGAGTATACATGGTCAAATATTAGGACAGTAATTCAAATAACCAATATATCAGGACACACCCGCTCCATTAGGAGAGGCCAGATGGGTATGTATAAAGCAGTTAAAAAATGCCAGAAACCAACACATCATACATTGTTGAGGTAAGAAATAGAAATAGAAGATAGAGACGTCCATACGGAATGCAGGGAAAGGGGACAGCAAAGTCACAAAAAAGCACTATATGTGAATCCCTCGTTAAGTCCTTGAGGAGTCATAGAGCCAAGACGGTGGATCCATCGTGCTTCCTCCTGTAGGAGCCTCCGATCCAGGTTATCAGCCCTAGGTCCCAACCTTAGCTGTACAATGGCCCAGAATTGGAGCGACTTGGGGCTATCGGGATGAAACCTATGCATGTGTCTAGAGAGGGTGGTATCCTCCTTAAAGAGGCTCTGTCACCAGATTTTGCAACCCCTATCTGCTATTGCAGCAGATAGGCGCTGCAATGTAGATTACAGTAACGTTTTTATTTTTAAAAAACGAGCATTTTTGGCCAAGTTATGACCATTTTTGTAGTTATGCAAATGAGGCTTGCAAGTCCAAGTGGGTGTGTTTAAAAGTAAAAGTCCAAGTGGGTGTGTATTATGTGCGTACATCGGGGCGTTTTTAATACTTTCACTAGCTGGGCATTCTGCTGAGAAGTATCATCCTCTTCTCTTCAGAACGCCCAGCTTCTGACAGTGCAGATCTGTGACGTCACTCACAGGTCCTGCATCGTGACGGCCACATCGGCACCAGAGGCTACAGTTGATTCTGCAGCAGCATCAGCGTTTGCAGGTAAGTCGATCTTACCTGCAAACGCTGATGCTGCTGCAGAATCAACTGTAGCCTCTGGTGCCGATGTGGCCGTCACGATGCAGGACCTGTGAGTGACGTCACAGATCTGCACCGTCAGAAGCTGGGCGTTCTGAAGAGAAGAGGATGATACTTCTCATCAGAATGCCCAGCTAGTGAAAGTATTAAAAACGCCCCGATGTACGCACATAATACACGCCCACTTGGACTTTTACTTTTAAACACACCCACTTAGACTTTTGCAAGCCTCATTTGTATAACTACAAAAATGGTCATAACTTGGCCAAAAATGCTCGTTTTTTTAAAATAAAAACGTTACTGTAATCTACATTGCAGCGCCTATCTGCTGCAATAGCAGATAGGGGTTGCAAAATCTGGTGACAGAGCCTCTTTAAGATTTATGGTACTCAGGTGTCTAGACACTCTCCTCCTTAATTCCTGCAGAGTCTTGCCCACATATAGCTTCGGGCAAGAACATCTGGCTAGATACACAACGCCAGTACTTTGACAGTTAAGAAACTGCTTAATGTCATACGACCTCCCATCCACAGGATTAGTGAAGCTCTTTACCCTGGGCATCAAGGGGCAAAAAGAGCACCTACCACAGGGATGAAAACCCGTGACAGGTGATTTCAACCAGGTGGATGAAGTATTGGAAGAGGTTGACGAATAATGGCTATGTACCAGAAGGTCACGTAGATTCTTCCCTCTACGGTAGGTGATAGCAGGGTTGGCAGGAATGACATCTTTTAAATCAGGGTCAGCAGTAAGGATGGACCAGTGTCTTTTCAAAACCCCAACCACCTGGGAGGAACACACATCAAAAGTGCCAATGCAACGGATGGCAGTAGACGATGTGGGCAATGCAGATTTGGCACCTCTGTCAGAGAGTAAGTCAGATCTATGAGACGCCCTAGCTCTAGCATAAGCCCTATGTAACCATTTTTTTGGATACCCTCGTGCCTGAAATTTTTGATAGAGTCCGTCGCACTCTCTCTGAAAGGATAGCTCATCAGAGCAATTACGCTTGGCACGCAGGTATTGACCAATAGGTATCCCTCTTTTAAGGGCAGGAGGGTGATGGCTATCCCAGTGCAGGAAGCTATTAGTAGCTGTGGCTTTACGGAATATATCAGTTTGGACACCCCCACCAGGGTCCAAAGAGATCTTAAAGGAACAGTGTCATCACAAATTATTTTTTTATATGTTAAAGATGTTAGTGCTTTATTAAAAACGTTTATATTTATTTGTGTGTTTGTGTTTTACTTTTTCTTATTTTTACACTTTTTCTTCCCTATGGGGGCTGCCATTTTTTGTTCCATTTCTGTATGTGTCGATTAACGACACATACAGACATGAAATACGGCAGCCACAGTCCCATAGGGACTGCGAACGGCTCCCGTCCCATTCACTTGTGTGTACGGCGTCTGTGTGGGAACTGCGCATGTGCCGCTCCCACACAGTCCAATTTGAAATTGGCGCCGTCCGGCGCCATTTTCCTGTGGACCGGAAGTCGCGGCCGGACAGTAATATTACTACTTCCGGTCGCGGCTTCCGGACTTGTGCACTTGGACCAGCGGCAGCAGACGGAGCGGACGGGCCGGAGGGAGCCGCGGCGGCAGGAGCAGGTAAGAGATTTCAATGTATGTTCGTGTTTGTGTGTGTTTACTACTGTATGTAAACCTACTACACTGTGTGTTAGCTCAAAAAATGGCGACACACAGTGTAGGAGGTTAGACCGTTCAAACCCCTCGTTTATCCCGGCACTAGCCAGGATAAAGGAGGGGGGGATGCTGAGAGCTCACTAGAGCGAGGGCTTTTTACCCAATTTTGCAATGCTGCAATTTTGGGAATAGCTCCATCTAGTGACCAGAAATGGGAAATTTTATAAATTAGAATTAATTTATAATATTTCCTGACTCGTGAAAAAAATAAAAAAAATTTGAACAATGTTTAATCACCCACACACTAAATGTTTAATTTAAAAAAAAACAACATGTTTTTCTGGCAACACATTGCCTTTAAGGTCGAGAAAATCAATCACCCGGTCATTTATATCGTAGGTGAATTTCATGCCGATAGAATTGTTGTTGAGCATAGACATGAAGTCAGTAAAGGTGTTGACATCCCCATCCCACAGGATGAGAATGTCGTCAATATATCTTCCCCAGAAGGAGATATGTGACGTGAAAGAAAGAAGGTCGTCAGAAAAAACGATAGTGTCTTCCCACCAACCAAGGAATAGGTTGGCGTAAGTAGGTGCACAAACAGTGCCCATAGCTGTGCCTTTTATCTGATGATAATATTTGGCATCAAAAGTGAAAAAATTATGAGTGAGTAAAAAACGTAATAATGACAGAACAAAATTATTGTGTCGCTGAAGTTGGGTGTCTTTTGTGCTCAAAAAATATTTAACTGCTGTGAGACCTAAATCGTGTTGAATGTTGGTGTATAATGACTCCACATCTATGCTCGCCAACATGGTAGTAGAAGTGACATTGATCTCTTGGATCCTGGTGACGGTGTCCTTGGTGTCCTTAAGGTGGGATGACAGTGCAGAGACAAAGGGGGACAGGATCTCATCTACATAGAGGCTTATCCCCTGTGTAAGATTGTCATTACCCGACACTATGGGTCTGCCTGGGATAGGGCGTTTATTTTTATGAACCTTTGGAAGTGCATAAAAGGTTGCTAGAGTGGGAGTAGGATTATAAAGACGTTTAAATTCGTCCAAGGTAATAAGATCACTACTTTTAGCATCAGTAAGAAGAGTACTCGGTGTACTCTCTAAGTTCTTATCTTGCCCTACTGCGCAGATGCAGTCACTTTGCCCTGAATCGATGTTGATGTCAGGTTTGACATCACCTTATGCGCTAAGTCCAGATGGACATCTATTGCGCCAGCGCTGATCTGTCATTTTTTCTCCCGACTCGGCATTGCTCTAAGTTCTTTCCCTGCACTACTGCGCAGGCGCCTACATTCTCTGCATTCTTTCTCCCTACTTGGCACTGCTCTGAGTTCCTTTCTTGCGTTACTGCGCAGGCACCCACATTCTGACAGTCTCTGCAGTTTCGGATGTGCGCCTGTGCCGCCTTGACATCTACTATCGGCTCCTTGATACATAGCCGATCATTGGCTGTGGCCTCCTCTCCGGCGCCTGTTGTGTCCTGCTTTCCCCCATTGGTTGTCTGCTCTCACACCCACCTCCCATACACGTCACTTCACACTCCTTTAAGAGGAGTAGTTTCTTGCCGCGCCGCCATTAGCCCCGTGTACCCCTGAGGACGCTACAAGTTAGCGAAACATGTCGGGGGTCTCTAAGTGTTTTTTAATTCCTGCCTAACCGAATTTATTGCCCTACTTTAAGTGTGGCTTGCTGCCTCCTGACTGACTGTCAGCCGGCATTCATTCTTGGCTGTCTAATACCTTGCTGGCTCCTCCAGCTGGTTGCCTTCACTATAACTTCGGTCCTTGGCAGTGATAATTTTAAACTGTTATATGTGGTCTGTTTTGTGCTATACGTAGCTTAATAAAATTTGATAATAATAAAATTTACTCTCTATTAACTTTTGGGTGGTCAGGAAAATGGTTCTGTCTGCCTGCAGGCATTCCTTCTATTGACTTTAGGTTTCAAAATGGGGTCACTTTTGGGGGGTTTCCACTGTTTGGGTCCCTCCAGGGCGTTGCAAACGAGACATGGCACTGAAAAAAATTCCAGCAAAATCTGCGCTCCAAAAGGTGCTCCTTCCCTTCTGAGCACTGCTGTGAGTCCAAACATCAGTTTACGACCACATATGGGGTATTGCAGTAATCGGGAGAAAATTCTTTATAAAATGATGGGGTGCTCTTTCTCCTTTATTTCTTGTAAAAATGAAAAAGTTCTATGTTTTACAGACTAATTCCACTAAATTCTGCAAAAAAAATGTGGGGTCAAAATGCTAACTATACCCCGAGATAGGCACCACAAGACGTCTTCAAACCTGACATGGTGCCTAAAATATATTCTAAAAAAAAGCAGGCCCCAAAATCCACTAGGGGCTCCTTTGCTTCTGAGGCCTGTGCTTCAGTCCATTAGCCTACTAGGGCCACATGTGGGATATTTCCCAAAAATTTTAAATCTGGGCAATAAATATTGAGTTGTGTTTCTCTGGTAAAACCTTCTGTGTTACAGAAAAAAATGTATTACAAATTAATTTTGGCAAAAATAAATGTAATTTGTAAATTTCACCTCTACTTTGCTTTAACAGGTTCCCGACCACTGGCTGTGTTTTTAAGGCCAGCGGTCAAGTCTCTGAAGTCCGCCGTATATACTAATTACGGCGGATCTTCTCCTCACTCATTGTTTCAGTGTGAGGAGAATAAGAGACTAAGGTTATGTTCACACGCCCTATTTATGGACGTAATTCGGGCGTTTTACGCTTCGAATTACGTCCAAAAATACGGCTCCAAACCGTCGGCAAACATCTGCCCATTGAAATCAATGGGGTTACGATATTCTGTGCACATGGTCATTTTTTTTACGCGCCACTGTCAAAAGACGGCGCGTAAAAAGACGCCCGCGTCAAAGAAGTGCATGTCACTTCTTGAGACGTAATTGGAGCCATTTTTCATTGGCTCCATTGAAAAACAGCTCCAATTACGTCCGTAATAGCCGCCGCGAAAAACGTGAGTATGAGCAATTACGTCTGAAATTCAGGAGCTGTTTTCTCCTGAAAACAGCTCCGTAATTTCAGCCGTAATGGACGTTGCCATGTGAACATACCCTTAGAGAGAATTGCTGGCAGAAGAATACTGTGTAAAAAAAAAAATATATAGTGTAAGGCCCCATGTACACGAATGTATTTTTTTTCTCCCGTAAATACTGGCGTAAATACGAGTCCCTTGTCACACGTATTCCACCCGTATTCCACTAGTATTTAAGGACCCGTATTTACGGACCCGTTTACTCTGCACTAATCGGCAGCCCCTTCTCTCTATCAGTGCTGGATAGAGAGAAGGGTCAGCCCTTTCGGGCAGAGTTTACGCAGCGATTGAAAGTAAAATAAGTATATACGTACCCCGGCCGTTGTCTTGGTGACGTGTCCCTCTTTTGACATCCAGTCAGACCTCCCTGGATGACGCGGCAGTCCATGTGACCGCTGCAGCCTGTGAATAGCTGCAGCGGTCACATGGGATGAAACGTCATCCCGGGAGGCCGGACTGGAGGAAGAAGCAGGGAGTTCCTGGTAAGTTAACTTTTAATACTATTAACTCCAACGGTAGTCACTGTCCCGGGTGCTGAAAGAGTTATTGCCGATCAGTTAACTCTTTCAGCACCCTGGACAGTGACAATCCCCTGACGTCGCCTAGCAATGCTCCCGTATTTACGGGTGCACACCCGTAGCCACCCGTAATTAGACTTTTATGGGCCTGCCCGTGCCGTAATTACGGCCTGAAATAGGACAGGTTCCATATTTTTACACGGCCCGGGCACCTCTCTGTAAGCAAATGGGAAGGTACCCGTGGCCAATAGAAGTCTATGGGCCCGTAATTACGGGCGTTTTTACGTTCGAATGCATGGGGCCTTACACAGAGGCGTAGCTAGGTTCTCCAGCACCCGGGGCAAAGATTCAGTTTGGCGCCCTCCCCCCCCCCCCCCAACGTCTTTCCCGACATCTCCTTCCCCCTCGCCGTGTTTGTTTTCTCTACCAATCGACATGTCATTTATTTTTATGTTAAATTCAAAAGAGGCTGCCTGCCGGCAGAAATAAGCCCTGTTTTCCAACTATTATGTAAAGAAAAAAGAAAAAAGTCTTGTCCCGCCCAATACCGGGTCGACCAATCGTGTCTGGCAACGATAGTCTTACCCAAGGCATTAGTATGTACTTGGATGAAATTCTTTCGCCATTCGTCACCTCCCTGCCCTCTTTTCTAAGGGACACGAAGGATACCATCAACAGGATCCAGGAGATTCATGTGACTTCTTCTACATTTATTGCTAGCATAGATGTAGAATCACTTTATACCAATATTCAACACCAATTTGGCCTCACAGCAGTCGCACATTTCTTGGGTACCAAGGGAGTTCAATTTCATGCACATAACAAATTCCTACTATCACTACTCCGGTTTCTTCTCACTCATAACTACTTTTTATTTGATCACAAATTTTATTTGCAGACCAAAGGAACAGCTATGGGCACTCACAGGAAAAAGAAGGATTGGATCCAGCGCTGAGACAAATTTAAAATGGAATTTCTATTCCAAGTTTAATGACATCGGTTAAAAGGAAGTCCAGTTGTATATGTCCTGGGTGTGTAAGAAAGTGGAGGTATGTCCTCGGGGCCTACGCGTTTCGGACGGTAGCTGCGTCCTTAAACTTGGCTGTGATGATTTTAAAAAGCGCGCGCTGTCAGATTATATACTGAGTTTAATGGGATCAGCTGATTACTCGTTGTGTGTCATTGTCTGTGCTGATTTAGACCGCAAGCCGGAAGCTGTCAGATTGTATGCTGAATCAATGGGATCAGCTGATTACTCATTGCGTGTCATTGTCTGTGCTGATTTGGAACGCAAACCGGAAGTGGTTGTCGGGTCCCGTGTTTTGATAACATCTGTTTGGTAGGTATTAGAATTGTTTAGAGAACATGTTTGTTCTGAAATTCAATAATTTGTGTAATGTATGCAACCAAGTTTGGACCATAAATTAAAATTGGTGTATTATATTTTAATTTATTTTGGCGTTTCAGATTTCCATTGGGGATGTCAGACAACAACGATGGCCACTCGAGCCTGGTATGTCTCCCAAGAACCATCACGAACGCTCTAACCACAGGTAAGTCAAAGGTGATGAACACTCATTATTAGTAACGGTTTTGAATGTTTTATTTTTATATATAGGTACCGGGGATATACTGGATTCTTTGTTGAATACTCTTAGGTGTGGACTGAACCGTGGAGACTGAATTGCGATGATTGTAATTGTTTTAATGAAATGACTGTCAGTGTATAATGTGGCAGCGCGCTGTATGAAAGATGAGGATCTCATGGGGAAAGTGTAGGAAGGACACAACTGATACTGTAAGGGGATTCGGATACATATATTGGAACAAACGAGACTGGGTGGTGTGTGTCTTAAAACGTGTACATGACAAAAAACAAATGTTATGCATGCAACACTGAATAAGGGTATAAACCTTGGATGATATTATGTAAGTAATTAATTCTTGTTTTTTTCCCCCTCAAGAGTATATATGCGTATTATAATTATAGATGATATGACTTGATAATTAATTACGTAAATGTCGTGCCTATGTCCTGCGTTTTATATGCAGAGATGGTGGTAGTGTTCATGATGGATTATCTAGTATAAATACATTAATTCTTTTCTTAAATTTAGGCCTTTGGGAAATCTTGTATTTAATCTATAGATCCAATAGGCTTCTCTGAGATGGGTTTTGTGTTTTATATCCCCTCCTCTTTTGCATGGATGAATCTTTTCAATGGCGTAACACCGGAAAGATTTGATTGATCTGTTGTGTTGGGAAATGAAGTGTTTGGATGCGTTAGATACATTCAAGATGTTTTCGTTTCTTACGTAGCTAAGGTGTTCCAGAATTCTTATTTTAAATAATACGTATTTTAATTTACATTCTATGCACTCAATGATGTAAATGACCGATTCGGAATTACAATTAATATAGTTTTGTATGTTGAAGTTATTAACTTGTGTGGAGTCACTGAAAATCTTGGTGGTTTTAACGTGGGAGCAAACTTTGCATGGATGCTGGCCACACTTGTAGAAACCTGAGGTTTCTAACCATGTTGTTTTTGTTTTGTCATTGGCCGTGAATAGAGATGGAGACAGAGCATTTCCCAAGGATGAAGCTTTCCTTGCCACTATTCTGCAGCCTCCAGCTAACACAGTACGCAACGTGTCATCCTCCATGAGGATAGGTAAGTAATTGTTTACTATGTTCTTGATTTGCGTAAACTGGTTGCTTTGTTGCAAGATCAGCGTGGGTTGGTTTTCGGTGTTTCGTGATATATCTATTGATTTGTTGTGGTGACTTAGGAGTTGGGCTCTTGATTTTTTCGTCATGATGTTACAGGCCCGGTTGAGTGACCATTGAGGGTAACCTCTGTCGTGAAGTCTTGTTTTGATTGTATTTTGTTCTATCTCAAATTGCCTTTGGGAAGTGCAGTTCCTTTTGGCACGGTGCATTTCACCCACCGGTATGGCTTTGATGGTGTGCCTGGTGTGGTTACTGTTTGCATGTAATATATTATTTGTAGCCGTAGGTTTGCGATATGTTTTGGTCGAGATGGTTTGACCACTGATACCTTTTAACTCTAGATCTAAGAAAATGATGCTGGTACCATCAAAATGATAGGTGAATTTGAGATTACAATCATTAATATTAAGGGTTTCCACAAATTTAGGGATAATTTCAGTGTCTCCTTTCCAAATAATCAATATATCATCGATATATCTACCGTACCATTCAATGTGGTGGCTGTGTGAGTTTTCGGTAGAAAAAATGTGGTGTTGTTCCCACCATGCCATGACCAAGTTTGCCACGGAAGGGGAAAATTTGGCCCCCATGGATACGCCCTTGAGTTGCAAGTAATATTTTGTATCGAATTGAAAATAATTATTAGTTAGGAGAAACATGAGTACGTCCAGTATGTATAATTGGAATTGTTTATCATATGTACTATGTTTTGTCAAAAAATAATCAAGGGCGGCATGGGCTATATGGTGTGGAATTGATGTATATAATGCCACGACATCACATGTGAGCCAACTATATTTTTTGTCCCAAAATTTGTTATGCAACAAATTTAGGACATGTTTTGTATCTTTGAGGAAGCCAGGTGTCGCTTGGGCCAGTGGTTGTAGCAGTGTGTCCAGCCATTCTGATAATCGCTCAAGAATTGATCCAATGCCTGAAACAATTGGTCTCATTGGTGGAGGAAAAATCTGTTTGTGGATCTTTGGGAGTGCATGAATAATTGGAGTGATTGGTTGGTCAATGTAGATAAAGTCCATTTGTTTTTGGCTGATAAACCCTCCCTTGTGGCCATCATTGAGTAATTTTTTCATTGAATATTTAATTGTTTCCACTGGGTTTTTATCCAGTTTTTTGTACGTTGTTATATCAGATAGCATGTCCAGAATAGATTTTTGGTAGTCTTCTTTGTTTAGAACTGTGACATTTCCACCTTTGTCCGACATTTTTATGATAAGTTGTTTATTTTCTTGTAGCGATTTTGTTGCTTTTTTGAGTTGGGTTGACATGTTGTTCTTTGGACGTTGGCCTTTAAGGCTGTCTGCAAGCTGGTGAAGTTCTTTTTCCATGACCATTTGGAACCGATCCATGGAATCAGTGCGTGAGCTGATGGGATAGAATTTGGGATTTGTTGTTCTAAAATTGGGAGCCGTAGTCACTGTTTGGTTCGGGGTTTCACATCGTAAGTGATCAAGGCTTACGAGGGTTGTAAGTTCTTCAAAGGAAAATTTGGACAACTGAAAAGCTGTATCTGGAGATAATGTTTCAGTATGTTCTTTCGCTACGGTTAGAGGTGGTGATGTTACCCCGGTATTTTCTAATGTGGTTTCGTCCTGGCGAAAAAAATGTTTTTGAACAGTCAAATTTCGAATAAATTTGTTTATGTCAAGAATGGTGTTAAACAAATTGAAGTTTTTTTTGGGGGCAAAATTGAGGCCTAGGGATAACACCTCCTGTTGTTCTGCTGTGAGGGGTGTGGAGGAGAGATTGGTGACATTAGTGGTCAGTGCTGCTGAAATTTCCTTGAGCGGAGGCGGCGGTTTTGTTCTAAATTTGTCCGATTTATGTTTTCTGCCGCCCCTCCTTCCCCGTTTTTTGACTGGAATGAGTTGTTTTCTGATCTGTAGCTTGGATGGGGGCGTGTTCGAATATTTTCATCTTCTGATATACCGTCCGCAGAGTCCGGTTCAGTAGAACTGAAACTTACTCTATTAGGTAAATCCCGGTATTGTTTGTACGGATGATTTCTCTTCTTTAGAATGGGTCTAGGTCTATTATAATTCCTTATTTTTTGATTCCAATTGTAGACTTCGTTATTTGAATAATCTTTGATATCCCTTTGAAATTTGTTTTTCTTTATATCTGCAATAGTGTGATCAAGCTTGTCAGTAGCAGATGACATCCTGGTATGAAGAAGATTGAATGAAGGTGAGTCAGAAAAAACTTCTAGTGATTTCTTTAGGTCCAAGATGTTGGTATCTAATTCTTTTAATTTGATTTCCTCCTGTTTTGTAATCAGTTTCATTAAATTGATGGAGCATGTGGAGAGTGTCTCATTCCATTCTTTGAGAAATTCTTCCGTATAGACAAAACTTGGCATTTTCCGTAGTCGTAACCCTCTAGGGATCATATTTTTTGTGATGTAGTTTTTAAGTGTGGTTAAATCCCACCAGATTTTTGCTTGTTGAGCAAGGTTTTTTTCAAGTTTATGGAATAGATCCTCCATATCTTGGTTGCTTTCCGTGTAATTGTCATGGTTGCCAAACACTTTTTCCGCCAATTCTATGCGTGTGGATTTCCGCTCAAGGAAATTTCAGCAGCACTGACCACTAATGTCACCAATCTCTCCTCCACACCCCTCACAGCAGAACAACAGGAGGTGTTATCCCTAGGCCTCAATTTTGCCCCCAAAAAAAACTTCAATTTGTTTAACACCATTCTTGACATAAACAAATTTATTCGAAATTTGACTGTTCAAAAACATTTTTTTCGCCAGGACGAAACCACATTAGAAAATACCGGGGTAACATCACCACCTCTAACCGTAGCGAAAGAACATACTGAAACATTATCTCCAGATACAGCTTTTCAGTTGTCCAAATTTTCCTTTGAAGAACTTACAACCCTCGTAAGCCTTGATCACTTACGATGTGAAACCCCGAACCAAACAGTGACTACGGCTCCCAATTTTAGAACAACAAATCCCAAATTCTATCCCATCAGCTCACGCACTGATTCCATGGATCGGTTCCAAATGGTCATGGAAAAAGAACTTCACCAGCTTGCAGACAGCCTTAAAGGCCAACGTCCAAAGAACAACATGTCAACCCAACTCAAAAAAGCAACAAAATCGCTACAAGAAAATAAACAACTTATCATAAAAATGTCGGACAAAGGTGGAAATGTCACAGTTCTAAACAAAGAAGACTACCAAAAATCTATTCTGGACATGCTATCTGATATAACAACGTACAAAAAACTGGATAAAAACCCAGTGGAAACAATTAAATATTCAATGAAAAAATTACTCAATGATGGCCACAAGGGAGGGTTTATCAGCCAAAAACAAATGGACTTTATCTACATTGACCAACCAATCACTCCAATTATTCATGCACTCCCAAAGATCCACAAACAGATTTTTCCTCCACCAATGAGACCAATTGTTTCAGGCATTGGATCAATTCTTGAGCGATTATCAGAATGGCTGGACACACTGCTACAACCACTGGCCCAAGCGACACCTGGCTTCCTCAAAGATACAAAACATGTCCTAAATTTGTTGCATAACAAATTTTGGGACAAAAAATATAGTTGGCTCACATGTGATGTCGTGGCATTATATACATCAATTCCACACCATATAGCCCATGCCGCCCTTCATTATTTTTTGACAAAACATAGTACATATGATAAACAATTCCAATTATACATACTGGACGTACTCATGTTTCTCCTAACTAATAATTATTTTCAATTCGATACAAAATATTACTTGCAACTCAAGGGCGTATCCATGGGGGCCAAATTTTCCCCTTCCGTGGCAAACTTGGTCATGGCATGGTGGGAACAACACCACATTTTTTCTACCGAAAACTCACACAGCCACCACATTGAATGGTACGGTAGATATATCGATGATATATTGATTATTTGGAAAGGAGACACTGAAATTATCCCTAAATTTGTGGAAACCCTTAATATTAATGATTGTAATCTCAAATTCACCTATCATTTTGATGGTACCAGCATCATTTTCTTAGATCTAGAGTTAAAAGGTATCAGTGGTCAAACCATCTCGACCAAAACATATCGCAAACCTACGGCTACAAATAATATATTACATGCAAACAGTAACCACACCAGGCACACCATCAAAGCCATACCGGTGGGTGAAATGCACCGTGCCAAAAGGAACTGCACTTCCCAAAGGCAATTTGAGATAGAACAAAATACAATCAAAACAAGACTTCACGACAGAGGTTACCCTCAATGGTCACTCAACCGGGCCTGTAACATCATGACGAAAAAATCAAGAGCCCAACTCCTAAGTCACCACAACAAATCAATAGATATATCACGAAACACCGAAAACCAACCCACGCTGATCTTGCAACAAAGCAACCAGTTTACGCAAATCAAGAACATAGTAAACAATTACTTACCTATCCTCATGGAGGATGACACGTTGCGTACTGTGTTAGCTGGAGGCTGCAGAATAGTGGCAAGGAAAGCTTCATCCTTGGGAAATGCTCTGTCTCCATCTCTATTCACGGCCAATGACAAAACAAAAACAACATGGTTAGAAACCTCAGGTTTCTACAAGTGTGGCCAGCATCCATGCAAAGTTTGCTCCCACGTTAAAACCACCAAGATTTTCAGTGACTCCACACAAGTTAATAACTTCAACATACAAAACTATATTAATTGTAATTCCGAATCGGTCATTTACATCATTGAGTGCATAGAATGTAAATTAAAATACGTAGGTTGCACCAACCGGAAATTTAAAATAAGAATTCTGGAACACCTTAGCTACGTAAGAAACGAAAACATCTTGAATGTATCTAACGCATCCAAACACTTCATTTCCCAACACAACAGATCAATCAAATCTTTCCGGTGTTACGCCATTGAAAAGATTCATCCATGCAAAAGAGGAGGGGATATAAAACACAAAACCCATCTCAGAGAAGCCTATTGGATCTATAGATTAAATACAAGATTTCCCAAAGGCCTAAATTTAAGAAAAGAATTAATGTATTTATACTAGATAATCCATCATGAACACTACCACCATCTCTGCATATAAAACGCAGGACATAGGCACGACATTTACGTAATTAATTATCAAGTCATATCATCTATAATTATAATACGCATATATACTCTTGAGGGGGAAAAAAACAAGAATTAATTACTTACATAATATCATCCAAGGTTTATACCCTTATTCAGTGTTGCATGCATAACATTTGTTTTTTGTCATGTACACGTTTTAAGACACACACCACCCAGTCTCGTTTGTTCCAATATATGTATCCGAATCCCCTTACAGTATCAGTTGTGTCCTTCCTACACTTTCCCCATGAGATCCTCATCTTTCATACAGCGCGCTGCCACATTATACACTGACAGTCATTTCATTAAAACAATTACAATCATCGCAATTCAGTCTCCACGGTTCAGTCCACACCTAAGAGTATTCAACAAAGAATCCAGTATATCCCCGGTACCTATATATAAAAATAAAACATTCAAAACCGTTACTAATAATGAGTGTTCATCACCTTTGACTTACCTGTGGTTAGAGCGTTCGTGATGGTTCTTGGGAGACATACCAGGCTCGAGTGGCCATCGTTGTTGTCTGACATCCCCAATGGAAATCTGAAACGCCAAAATAAATTAAAATATAATACACCAATTTTAATTTATGGTCCAAACTTGGTTGCATACATTACACAAATTATTGAATTTCAGAACAAACATGTTCTCTAAACAATTCTAATACCTACCAAACAGATGTTATCAAAACACGGGACCCGACAACCACTTCCGGTTTGCGTTCCAAATCAGCACAGACAATGACACGCAATGAGTAATCAGCTGATCCCATTGATTCAGCATACAATCTGACAGCTTCCGGCTTGCGGTCTAAATCAGCACAGACAATGACACACAACGAGTAATCAGCTGATCCCATTAAACTCAGTATATAATCTGACAGCGCGCGCTTTTTAAAATCATCACAGCCAAGTTTAAGGACGCAGCTACCGTCCGAAACGCGTAGGCCCCGAGGACATACCTCCACTTTCTTACACACCCAGGACATATACAACTGGACTTCCTTTTAACCGATGTCATTAAACTTGGAATAGAAATTCCATTTTAAATTTGTCTCAGCGCTGGATCCAATCCTTCTTTTTCCTGCTAGTCCACCGTGTGCCGACACGAGGATCCGAGTGCTATCTACAAACACACAGGAGTGTGTTAGGTGAGCCGGAGGTTCCCTCCCCAGTTTCTACTATTTGCAAGTTCGGCTGATCATACCTCTCGAGCTCCCTTCATATCAGTGTTCTCAGGAGGAACACCAACAAGTCCTAATATACGTATAAAACGCAAGTCCTGTTACATATACGTGTTGTATCAAGTGAGGCTAAAATATCAATAGCTAGTTCTACATAGGCGGTCACAACTGACTTATATATCAAAATTTTCTATCATCAGTATATACAAATATTGTTATTAATGAGCTGGTTAATGCAATTGACAAAATTTTTGATTTTATCTCACTTGCACCTTGCACATTTACCTTGGACAACAAAAAATTCCTATTGTCTCTGCATATGCAAATCATGACTCATGATATCCAATCCACACGCATAGAATTGGCGGAAAAAGTGTTTGGCAACCATGACAATTACACGGAAAGCAACCAAGATATGGAGGATCTATTCCATAAACTTGAAAAAAACCTTGCTCAACAAGCAAAAATCTGGTGGGATTTAACCACACTTAAAAACTACATCACAAAAAATATGATCCCTAGAGGGTTACGACTACGGAAAATGCCAAGTTTTGTCTATACGGAAGAATTTCTCAAAGAATGGAATGAGACACTCTCCACATGCTCCATCAATTTAATGAAACTGATTACAAAACAGGAGGAAATCAAATTAAAAGAATTAGATACCAACATCTTGGACCTAAAGAAATCACTAGAAGTTTTTTCTGACTCACCTTCATTCAATCTTCTTCATACCAGGATGTCATCTGCTACTGACAAGCTTGATCACACTATTGCAGATATAAAGAAAAACAAATTTCAAAGGGATATCAAAGATTATTCAAATAACGAAGTCTACAATTGGAATCAAAAAATAAGGAATTATAATAGACCTAGACCCATTCTAAAGAAGAGAAATCATCCGTACAAACAATACCGGGATTTACCTAATAGAGTAAGTTTCAGTTCTACTGAACCGGACTCTGCGGACGGTATATCAGAAGATGAAAATATTCGAACACGCCCCCATCCAAGCTACAGATCAGAAAACAACTCATTCCAGTCAAAAAACGGGGAAGGAGGGGCGGCAGAAAACATAAATCGGACAAATTTAGAACAAAACCGCCGCCTCCGCTCAAGGAAATTTCAGCAGCACTGACCACTAATGTCACCAATCTCTCCTCCACACCCCTCACAGCAGAACAACAGGAGGTGTTATCCCTAGGCCTCAATTTTGCCCCCAAAAAAAACTTCAATTTGTTTAACACCATTCTTGACATAAACAAATTTATTCGAAATTTGACTGTTCAAAAACATTTTTTTCGCCAGGACGAAACCACATTAGAAAATACCGGGGTAACATCACCACCTCTAACCGTAGCGAAAGAACATACTGAAACATTATCTCCAGATACAGCTTTTCAGTTGTCCAAATTTTCCTTTGAAGAACTTACAACCCTCGTAAGCCTTGATCACTTACGATGTGAAACCCCGAACCAAACAGTGACTACGGCTCCCAATTTTAGAACAACAAATCCCAAATTCTATCCCATCAGCTCACGCACTGATTCCATGGATCGGTTCCAAATGGTCATGGAAAAAGAACTTCACCAGCTTGCAGACAGCCTTAAAGGCCAACGTCCAAAGAACAACATGTCAACCCAACTCAAAAAAGCAACAAAATCGCTACAAGAAAATAAACAACTTATCATAAAAATGTCGGACAAAGGTGGAAATGTCACAGTTCTAAACAAAGAAGACTACCAAAAATCTATTCTGGACATGCTATCTGATATAACAACGTACAAAAAACTGGATAAAAACCCAGTGGAAACAATTAAATATTCAATGAAAAAATTACTCAATGATGGCCACAAGGGAGGGTTTATCAGCCAAAAACAAATGGACTTTATCTACATTGACCAACCAATCACTCCAATTATTCATGCACTCCCAAAGATCCACAAACAGATTTTTCCTCCACCAATGAGACCAATTGTTTCAGGCATTGGATCAATTCTTGAGCGATTATCAGAATGGCTGGACACACTGCTACAACCACTGGCCCAAGCGACACCTGGCTTCCTCAAAGATACAAAACATGTCCTAAATTTGTTGCATAACAAATTTTGGGACAAAAAATATAGTTGGCTCACATGTGATGTCGTGGCATTATATACATCAATTCCACACCATATAGCCCATGCCGCCCTTGATTATTTTTTGACAAAACATAGTACATATGATAAACAATTCCAATTATACATACTGGACGTACTCATGTTTCTCCTAACTAATAATTATTTTCAATTCGATACAAAATATTACTTGCAACTCAAGGGCGTATCCATGGGGGCCAAATTTTCCCCTTCCGTGGCAAACTTGGTCATGGCATGGTGGGAACAACACCACATTTTTTCTACCGAAAACTCACACAGCCACCACATTGAATGGTACGGTAGATATATCGATGATATATTGATTATTTGGAAAGGAGACACTGAAATTATCCCTAAATTTGTGGAAACCCTTAATATTAATGATTGTAATCTCAAATTCACCTATCATTTTGATGGTACCAGCATCATTTTCTTAGATCTAGAGTTAAAAGGTATCAGTGGTCAAACCATCTCGACCAAAACATATCGCAAACCTACGGCTACAAATAATATATTACATGCAAACAGTAACCACACCAGGCACACCATCAAAGCCATACCGGTGGGTGAAATGCACCGTGCCAAAAGGAACTGCACTTCCCAAAGGCAATTTGAGATAGAACAAAATACAATCAAAACAAGACTTCACGACAGAGGTTACCCTCAATGGTCACTCAACCGGGCCTGTAACATCATGACGAAAAAATCAAGAGCCCAACTCCTAAGTCACCACAACAAATCAATAGATATATCACGAAACACCGAAAACCAACCCACGCTGATCTTGCAACAAAGCAACCAGTTTACGCAAATCAAGAACATAGTAAACAATTACTTACCTATCCTCATGGAGGATGACACGTTGCGTACTGTGTTAGCTGGAGGCTGCAGAATAGTGGCAAGGAAAGCTTCATCCTTGGGAAATGCTCTGTCTCCATCTCTATTCACGGCCAATGACAAAACAAAAACAACATGGTTAGAAACCTCAGGTTTCTACAAGTGTGGCCAGCATCCATGCAAAGTTTGCTCCCACGTTAAAACCACCAAGATTTTCAGTGACTCCACACAAGTTAATAACTTCAACATACAAAACTATATTAATTGTAATTCCGAATCGGTCATTTACATCATTGAGTGCATAGAATGTAAATTAAAATACGTAGGTTGCACCAACCGGAAATTTAAAATAAGAATTCTGGAACACCTTAGCTACGTAAGAAACGAAAACATCTTGAATGTATCTAACGCATCCAAACACTTCATTTCCCAACACAACAGATCAATCAAATCTTTCCGGTGTTACGCCATTGAAAAGATTCATCCATGCAAAAGAGGAGGGGATATAAAACACAAAACCCATCTCAGAGAAGCCTATTGGATCTATAGATTAAATACAAGATTTCCCAAAGGCCTAAATTTAAGAAAAGAATTAATGTATTTATACTAGATAATCCATCATGAACACTACCACCATCTCTGCATATAAAACGCAGGACATAGGCACGACATTTACGTAATTAATTATCAAGTCATATCATCTATAATTATAATACGCATATATACTCTTGAGGGGGAAAAAACAAGAATTAATTACTTACATAATATCATCCAAGGTTTATACCCTTATTCAGTGTTGCATGCATAACATTTGTTTTTTGTCATGTACACGTTTTAAGACACACACCACCCAGTCTCGTTTGTTCCAATATATGTATCCGAATCCCCTTACAGTATCAGTTGTGTCCTTCCTACACTTTCCCCATGAGATCCTCATCTTTCATACAGCGCGCTGCCACATTATACACTGACAGTCATTTCATTAAAACAATTACAATCATCGCAATTCAGTCTCCACGGTTCAGTCCACACCTAAGAGTATTCAACAAAGAATCCAGTATATCCCCGGTACCTATATATAAAAATAAAACATTCAAAACCGTTACTAATAATGAGTGTTCATCACCTTTGACTTACCTGTGGTTAGAGCGTTCGTGATGGTTCTTGGGAGACATACCAGGCTCGAGTGGCCATCGTTGTTGTCTGACATCCCCAATGGAAATCTGAAACGCCAAAATAAATTAAAATATAATACACCAATTTTAATTTATGGTCCAAACTTGGTTGCATACATTACACAAATTATTGAATTTCAGAACAAACATGTTCTCTAAACAATTCTAATACCTACCAAACAGATGTTATCAAAACACGGGACCCGACAACCACTTCCGGTTTGCGTTCCAAATCAGCACAGACAATGACACGCAATGAGTAATCAGCTGATCCCATTGATTCAGCATACAATCTGACAGCTTCCGGCTTGCGGTCTAAATCAGCACAGACAATGACACACAACGAGTAATCAGCTGATCCCATTAAACTCAGTATATAATCTGACAGCGCGCGCTTTTTAAAATCATCACAGCCAAGTTTAAGGACGCAGCTACCGTCCGAAACGCGTAGGCCCCGAGGACATACCTCCACTTTCTTACACACCCAGGACATATACAACTGGACTTCCTTTTAACCGATGTCATTAAACTTGGAATAGAAATTCCATTTTAAATTTGTCTCAGCGCTGGATCCAATCCTTCTTTTTCCTGCTAGTCCACCGTGTGCCGACACGAGGATCCGAGTGCTATCTACAAACACACAGGAGTGTGTTAGGTGAGCCGGAGGTTCCCTCCCCAGTTTCTAGCTATGGGCACTGTTTGTGCACCTACCTATGCAAATTTATTTTTGGGGTGGTGGGAGGATACTTTGGTTTTTACTGACACTTTAGCCTCATATACCTGTCACATCCTGTTTTGGGGGAGACATATTGACGATATTCTCCTCCTATGGGATGGGGACTTAAACACATTTCACGAATTTCTGCACACACTCAACTCGAACCATATTGGTATGAAATTCACCCACGTGATTCATAAAAAGGAGATCACTTTTTTGGACCTAAAGATCTCTCTGGATCCTGCTGGTGGTATCCACACGGACATTTCACGAAAATCTACGTCCACTAATAGCCTTCTACACTGGGACAGTTATCACCCCCCCCTGCTTTAAAGAAGGGAATCCCTATTGGGCAATATCTCCGTGCCAAACGTAACTGCTCGGATGAGCAATCCTTTGAATTGGAGTGTAGTGGTCTTTTCACCAAATTCTTGGCACGAGGATACCCCAAAAAATGGCTACACAAAGCGTATGCCAGAGCGAGAGCCACTGATAGAGGGGATCTATTATGTGAACGTAAACCCGTTACTGACCAACAATTAACGGTCATTGGCAAATCTGCTGGAATGACTAGTGTAAGATGTATTGGGACCTTTGATACTGGTTCCCAACAGGTTCGTGATATTCTTGTACGCCACTGGCCTGTTCTTTTGGCAGACCCTGAATTACAGGGTGTCGTTCCCCCCACACAAAACATTACCTATCGTAGAGGTAGAAATCTACGTGATTATTTGGTGCATAGTCATCATTCTGGAGCGACCTCTGTGTCAAAAAATTGGCTGAAGACATCGGTCACTGATTCTCATCCATGTGGCCGATGTTCTTTTTGCCATCTAATGGCTACTACGAAGGAATTTATCAACCCACTTGATAACAGATCATACCGGATCAAACAATTTATTAACTGTCGTAGCAAGGGAGTTATTTATATAGCTAGTTGCTCTTGTCCTAAGCTATATTTAGGTAAGACAATACAAGAATTACGGAGGAGAATTTCTAAACATCTGAGCACCATAAACCAAAAGGAGGATACACCATTGTCTAGGCATATTCGTCTTGTACATGATGGGGATGTCCGCTCTTTGAAATTTTGGGGCATTACGCAGGTCAAACTTGGCCCAAGAGCAGGTAACCTGGACCGTAAGCTGCTACAGGAGGAGGCACGTTGGATCCATCGCCTGGGATCTCTCAGCCCAGGAGGCCTCAATGAGGGATTTACTTTTGCGGCTTTTCTGTGAACCCCACATGTAATTAATATACTGGAGCTACACTCCAGTTCTTGTGACCATTCAGGTATTATACTGACAATATAGGAATTGAACTATTAACAATCTGTCTTTTCATCAATTTTTTTTACAAATATACCATGACTAATTATACTTAGTATTTGCTTCAGGTACCACCCAGGCTACAGCTTGGTAAGCGACACAGCGGCGGTGTTGGCATTTTGACCAATTTTAATTCTCTGCATTTTTTTAGTTCTTCTTGTGTCATGTTGATAGTAATCGACTCCGATTGTTTGGTTCTTACCGTACCTGATGAGTGCAATATCTTACACCCCTTCATTTATTTACATATGTCTTTTACAAAAAAATTCTTTATATCTTCTACATTGCTGTCTGGCATATATAATATTCTCAATTATGTCACCCCAGCATACTAGTGCGATTATTTCGTGCGTGTAGACTCGGATACCGATTTCTGTTTTTTATTTTTATTTTATTTTTGACTTTGCCTATTATCTTGATTTACCTGAGTATGCCTTTTTGGATTATAATAATATCACTGTGCTGGTCACAGCAACTATTCACGTTATTTCTATTTACTTCATTGCGCAATGCGCTTGAAGTGATTATTCATTAATTATTTATCTCTTATTTTTTGTTCTATCACCCTATTCACACTGTGCGGTTATGCACCTTACCTTGATTTACCTGAGTATGTCAGTGCATCTTCTATAAGCGGATTATAATAATATCACTGTGCTGGTCACAGTAACTATTCACGTTATTTCTAATTACATCATTGCGCTAAGCGCTTGAAGTGATTATTTATTTATTTTTTGTTCTATCACCCTGTTCACACTGTGCGTTTATGCACCGATTTACAGATTCACTGGTACACTAACCCCCCCCCCCCCCCTCCCTCTCCCTTTTTTTGCATTACAGTAGTGTATAGCGATTATCTATATTCCCCCAGGTACCTCACTGGGCTAATGTCACAATGCGGTTTATAGCGATTATCTATACTTCCCCTAAGCACAATGTTATAAAGCCGTGTATAGTGATTTTCTATATTTCCCCAGAACACTTACTGCGCTTGTGCACCTGGGTGTTATTCACTGGTGGCATCTGCTAAGCCGGTGATTTGTGGCAGTGTCTGTCAATCAGTGGAAGAGGAGGCTCGTCCCCCTGTTCCTCTATTGATAGGCTACTGACTAATTGTGGACACATGTTGAGCTAAGTGCAGTGAATATTTAATGAGGCCGACTCCGCCGCTCGCTGTCATTGGCCCCGATACCCCTGAAGACGCTACATCGTAGCGAAACATGTCGGGGGGGCTTCTACCTATATTTTAATAATTGTCCTATTGACGCTCTAGAATCTAACTAATAACTAACTGTATGTAGGGCTCTGTAGCTGTGGTACTTAACCCTTTGTAGACAGAGCTCCTACGTCTGGCACTACGCTGACAGCTGTCAGAAATGGACGTTAACTTTTAAATTTTATGTAGTCTGTCCTGTTGCAAATCGAATAAAGACTTTTTTCTTTTTTCTTTACATAATAGTTGGAAAACAGGGCTTATTTCTGCCGGCAGGCAGCCTCTTTTGAATTTAACTGTTCCACGCCCACCAACTATTGAGGTCCTTCCCTTTGTATCTATATTTATTTTTATGTAACGCGAGCATAAAAACATTTGTACATTTTACAAGCAATATGGTTCTATACACAACACCAGAACCAAGCTCACTACATATATACAACACCAGAACCAAGCTCACTACATATATACAACACCAGCACAAATACAGCTCAATTTAGTGCAACCCCTGCCGTATAGGTGTGTACGGCGTAAAACTACAGCTCCCAGGATGGCCCAAACAATGATAAGGATGTGCTGGGAGTTGCCGTTTCACAAAAAATAAATCCTGAGACTTCCGGTTCCGGCGCTGCCATGCGAGGAGAGTGAAAAAGAGCTCTCCAGACCTACGATACCCAAATCGACTGACATAGCCAGCACAATTAGTGTATCGATCAGGGAACGACAGACATCTCACCGGCAGACCACGCTGAATGTGGAGGGAGAGTCCCGACAGCATCGCTGCAGCCATAGCAACTCCCGAGGTACCTTCGCTGTGAGACGGCACGGACGCCATTAAAGGCCCCATACCCCAAACGGTATCAGCCGAGGAGAGGCTGAGGAGAGGCACGGAAACCAGAAGGGCACGGCACGGGGAACAATAAAGTTATCGGGACACCGCGGATTACACATTTTGGCGCCAAAACTCCCGGAACAGCACAGAGGAGAGAGGACACGCCATTTTGCAGGTTTGTGTGGAAGGGACCACTCACACACAGACAGGACTTTGACAACGAGAAACACGCTGACTTACCTTGAATAGACGTAGAATAGACGTAGAAGCTGGCACAGAGGCATTCATAGTGAAGCACTTATCGTGATGCCGCCGGTCACCAGGAAAGACAAGCAGACAGTGAGTCGCCCATCGTCAGAACAGGAAGACGAAATGTCGGACGGGGAAGGGGGAGGGGAACCCTCGACCTCGATGAAGATAGACTACAAAAGACTGGCCATAGAAGTGGCTAAGCGCATTACGCCTGATATACAGGACACCCTAGCCAGTACCATATCAGACTCCTTGAAAGAGATGCAGGCGGATATTATGCAACATGGTACACGACTAGACGAGGTGGAACAGCGAATCTCGATGCTGGAGGATGAAGCAGCAGAGGCACATGGCACCCTGCAAGAGATGGTAGCAGAAAAGGAAAAGATGCTGGCCAAAATAGATGATCTAGAGAACAGATCACGACGGAATAACGTCCGGGTGGTGGGAATACCAGAAACAGTGCCGGCAACGCATTTAAAAAGTATCTGTGAATACGACCTCCCAAAGATGTTGAATATGGAAGGCCCGTGCAAAGTAGAAAGAGCGCACAGGGTGGGCCCAGACAGACAAAAGCTGACACAGCCACAAGGCCAGATACAGAGGGCAAGACAAGTCATAGTTCGCTACCTGGATTATTCTGACAAGGAAGCGCTGCTACGTCAATACAAGACCAGAAGAGGACCGGTAAAATTGAATGGGGTCACAGTCATGCTATTTGGAGACTACTCAGCGGAAGTCTCGAAGAAAAGGAAATTGTTTAGCAGAATCTGCACAGCGTTTCATCATCGAGGCATGAAGTTTCAACTTCAGTATCCGGCGATTTTAAAAGTAACAACGCCAAGTGGCACACCACAAGTCTACACGGATCATCGGGAAGCGGAAGCAGTATACAAGGACATACTCAAAGCTCCAGGGCCTACTGCGGCAGAGAACAACCCTGCAAGAAGTGGCACGCAGCAGGATACACCGCACCAGAAAGGACAACCGCCAAAAGAGAAAAGACTGACGCAGACACCGAGACATGGATAATCTTGACAAAATAGCCAGATGATGGTGGACTGTCCGATTTATGGGAGTAGTGAGTAATGCAGATGTTTAGCTTCAGATATATTTTGTTGGCGGGAACTCTCTCTGGGGTAGTAGAGGGGAAGTTTCAAAAAAAAAAAAAAAAAAGGATGTCAAGGTGGGATGTATAAGTATATATCTGTGAACCCGGGAGATATGTTATAAATGTTAATCTAATATGTGATAAAGGAAGATAGGCTGCTTAGGACAGGTTAAAAAGTAGGTGAAAGAAGATCACATGGCAGAAAAAAGTGAAGTCAAAAGTGATAAAAAAAGGGGGAAGTGGGGTTGTCAGAAGGCAACAAAAAGGTTTAAATTGTTTGTTTTTAGTTGGAGTTTAAGGCGGAATGGTAGCCATATTGAAGGGAATGTTGAAAAATGGTTCCTCCTAAGAGACGAAGTTACATCACATGCAAACACAGACACATATCATAAGAACCCTATATGAAAGTAGTAACATGGAATGTTAAGGGGCTTTTGTCCCCACACAAAAGATCGATGATTCTGAGGCATCTCGGTAAAATGAAGGTAGATTTGGCCCTACTCCAGGAAACACACCTGGAAGAAAAAGATTTCTTCAGGATGCGAAAATTTTGGGTGGGACAGGTATTCGGCTCTCCGGCAGTTCAAAAAAAAAACGGGGTCCTGATTTTAATAAATAAAAATCTTGCTGCAACGATGCGCTCAAAAGAGGTAGATTCAGAGGGACGCATGATGAATTTATTGTTGGATACGCAATTGGGAGAGATCAGTGTCTATAATATTTTTGCACCTAACACAAATAACCGCACCTACTTCCAGACCCTGCAAACGACATTACTAGCGGACACTTGTGCAATGAAGTTAGTGGGAGGAGATTTCAACTCAGTACAGTGTGCAGCTGAAGATAGGAAGAGAAGTATTCAAGCATCGGCACTAGGCACGGATGGTATTTTAGCAGAATTCGCGCAAACAACACAAGTAACGGATGGGTGGAGATATAGGCATCCAGATGATAGGGAATACACCTATTATTCACCTTACCATAAATCCTGGTCTAGAATAGATTACATATTCCTGAGCCATCAGTTACTGCAGTATGTGGATCAAATAGACATCACTGACATGATCATATCGGATCATGCGCCAGTGAGGCTGGTACTGATAGATAAACACCCTAGGGGGGAGTTCACGCAGTGGAGATTCCCAACTCACCTGGCAGAAGAGGAAGAGTTCCAACAGAAGTTAAAAGGATGGTGGATGGAGTACTCGATAGATAATGCAGAACATGTCACTGAGCAGGCGCTTTATTGGGAAGCGGCGAAGGCGGTATTAAGAGGGAGGCTCATATCGTATGCAGCGTTTAGGAAAAAACAAACGCAGCAAAAATTTAGGGAATGCAGTGACAAACTTAGAGCGGCATACTCTACCTTTCTAGCTGACCCTATAACAAGTAAAAAACTCAAATGGATAGAGGCCAGAAGACATTTCGAAACTTGGTTGGAAAACAAAGAAAGGTTCGGGAGATCACTCTATGAAGCCAAGCTTTTTAGGTTCGGCAACAAAGCCGGAAAGATGCTAGCAGGGTTATCTAGAGGGTTTCGGCCGCAGACGCACATAACTAAAATGAAGGACCAGGAGGGTCAAATTCATTCAGAGCCTAAAAAAATAAATGCTGTTCTGGAAGAATTCTACCAACAGCTGTATACGTCCACAGCGGGAACTGAGGATATACAGGATAGCCAGTTTTTAGCCAATCTCCCCATGCCCACACTCAATCAGGAACAATTAGGGGAGTTGAATGCACCAATAACGCAGGAAGAGCTACAGCAGACGATTAAGACATTGTCAAATGGAAAGGCGCCGGGACCTGATGGTTACCCGGCGGAATTCTACAAAATACTACAAGAGCAAATAACCCCACCGCTACTAGCATACTTCAATTCATTGTTAATGGGAGAAGGCATTCCTGCAGCAGCGAACATGGCTTATATAAAAGTGTTGCCCAAGGAGGGAAAAGATTTGTTACTGCCGGGCTCCTATAGACCCATATCTTTAATTAATCAGGATCTTAAGCTAATCTCGAAGATAATGGCGACCAGACTGGCTCAGATAATGCCACTATTGGTGGGTCCTTCACAAGTGGGGTTTATAAAAGGCAGATCGGCAGTCACAAACATTAGAAAGGTATTGGGAGTCATGGACGGGATAAGGGCCGAGATAGAGTCACATAATCAGGCAGCAATAGTGTTATTAGATGCTGAAAAAGCATTTGATAACGTCGAGTGGAGGTGGTTAGACATGGTCCTGGATAAATTTAATATACAAGGGGCATTTAGAGTATATCTGAAAGCACTGTACAATAATCCTACGGCAGCAGTCTGCACTCCGGGCGTTAGATCGAACATGTTTAAATTGTCAAAGGGCACGCGACAGGGGTGCCCCTTATCACCACTTTTGTTCGACCTTGCTTTGGAACCTCTGATACAGGTCCTGGAGCGAGGGCAGATATATTCAGGGATCCGGGTGGGTGAAGTAGAAGTCAAAACAGCGGTTTTTGCAGATGATATTCTGTTGTTTCTCTCCCACCCGTCCAGACATCTGCCTAGAGTATTTGAGGTGATTCAAGAATATGGAAAACAAGCGGGACTTAAAATTAACACAATTAAGAGCGAACTTTTAGGTTTAACGCATCATAATCACACAGCAGACGTTAACCTCCAACGGTTGGGAATTAAAATAGCAAAATCACAGATAAGATATCTGGGAATACAAATAGGACGGACCACAGGAACACTATACCAACTGAATTACGAACCCATTTTCCGCAAAATAAAATTAGAACTACAAAGATGGATGGCCTTACCACTGTCCATGTTTGGGAGATGCCATTTGGTCAAAATGATTTCCTTTGCGAGATTACTATATCCGCTGCAAACACTGCCTCTGTTGCTGAAGCATAGAGATGTAAATGCCTTTAACTCGGCTATAACGAAATTCATATGGATAAATAAGCGCCCCAGAGTGTCATTGCTAAAATTACAGGGATATCATTGGCAAGGGGGAGTGAACATACCGCACTTAAGAGGGTATAACATAGCTAGCCTCTTCCGCCATGTTCTAGATTGGATACATAAAACTAGTCACTACTCAAATAGAGATTTGGAGTCGGCTCTGGCGGAAGAATATGATCTAAGGGCCTTGCTACACACTAAGCTAGGACACCTACCCCAAAAGGTCAAATCCTCAGTCATACTACGTGACACAATAATGTGTTGGAAGGAAGTGAGGACAAAACAGGGCCTTTCATTTCAATTGTCCAAGTATTTGCCCCTATGGACTGATATCCGGTTCCAGGCAGGGATGTCTAGCAGTCTATTTAAGACATGGAAAAACAAAGGGATAGACACAGTAGAGCATGTATTGCATGCGACGGAACCGAGATTAAAGACGCTACCAGAACTGGGGAACGAATATGGGATCCAGCAAACTCATTTTCTGCAATACCTGCAAATTAAAGCTTTTTGTACGAAGCTGGTGGGGAATTTAGAAAAAGAAATAATAGATAACCCCTTCGATGCGTTGGTGGGAGGAGAAGATTCACATCGGAATTGTACCGGGCAATGAAAGTTATGTATGTACGATTAGAAAATAAAAATCAATTTCCATATTGGAGACGTATTCTCAAAACACCGGATATAAATGAGCAACTACTGGAGGGATGGCAAACAGTGAGAAAGCATGTGATTAATGAAGTGTGGAGGGAGACACAATTTAGACTGATGCATGCAGCCATTTATGCTTTTAACATACCGCCCACAGATGGGAATCCAAATAGGATACACTCCTGCCCAAAGTGTGCTCAGCCGCACACAGACTTATATCATGGTATCTGGTTGTGTTCGGCTACTCAGGGATACTGGACGGAAGTATTGGCATATATCAAGAAGTTATGGGGTAAAACTATTCCATTGAACCCGACGCTGCTATTATTTCACTCAATAGCGTTACTAGATACTGAAGAAGAGGGAGTATTGCAACGCATACCGCCGTTAGCACATATAATAATACTTATAGCCAAAAGGTGCATTCTGAAAAATTGGCTGGAAACTAACACCCCGAATTTGGAACATTTAGTCCAGCAAATACATAAGTATCTACATTCAGATAGAACTGAGGCATTGAGGCACAAGGAACGGGAGACGGAGAAATTTTTCAAAAAATGGAAGCCATTCTTAGTACAAATGCAAGACTCGGATATAGCAGAAACGATGGAGGGCTTCAGGCAAACTAAATGGTATCTCATCGAGGATATCAAAGGGACATTAGGGAAATTAAAAACTACAAAATCAAACGATCAGTGAGGAACACATTGAGCACAAGACATTAAGGGAAACAGGGGAAGAGACAAATAAGAAAATATTAGGTAGGCTACCATAGTTACCGTGTTAAATGTTGCTAGGTTTTCCAGTATAACATGCAATCAAAGTTGCAATAGATCTACAATCAAAAAAAAGTTTGGACTTATCAATGAAAGAAAGAATATGTATCATAGATATACTAGTTTCAGGGTATGAACATTGTAATGCATTGTCTATTGTTTATTGTTTTTCTTTTTTTTTCTTTTATTCTGTTGAGACAATATATATGTATGTTAAATTTATATGGAAAATGTAATAAAAAAGTTTAAAAAAAAAAATAAAAAAAAATAAATCCTATCATAATCATACCACCCATCATCTCGCTGCAGATCACACAGTGACTACATTACTGATTAGAGGCAGAATAAACATTGACAATAAGTGACTCACCGGTGACATCTCAGATTCTAGTTCTTTTTCTCCATCCGGTCCAGACCTCTATAGTGGCTTCTCCAGGTCACAGACCATTTCTGCAGTTTGCTGCTCAGATGTCTTCAGCTTCTCACTTTTCCAACATTTCTGCACCTATAAATAAATATAAAGTTATCATTATACCACACACTACGCCCCTAAATATAATAGCGCCATACACTGCACCTCTAATTATAATAGCACCATACACCGTGTCCTACACACACACACACACACACACACACACACACACACTGTGCCCCCTGTAGATAGTGCCTGTCATAGAGCCCCCTGTAGATAGTGCCTGCCATAGAGCCCCTGTAGATAGTGCCCCCATACAGACCACCCCTGTATAGTGTCCCACAAATAACTCCCCCTATAGTGCTCTACAGATAGCCCACCCCTGTATATAGCCCCCTGTAGATATAGCCCACCCCTGTATATAGTGCTCCACATATAGTCCACCCCTGTATATAGTGTTTCACAGATAGCCCACCACTGTATATAGCCCCCCTTGTACATATAGTCCACCCCTGTATATAGTGCTCCACTAGATAGTCCACCCCTGTATATAGTGCTCCACAGATAGCCCACCCCTGTATATACTATATACAAGGGTGGGCTATCTATGGAGCACTATATACAGGGGTGGACTATATGTACAAGGTAGCTATATACAGGGGTGGGCTTTCTGTGGAGCACTATAGGGGGAGCTATTTGTGGGATACTATATACAGGGGTGGGCTATATCTACAGGGGTGGACTATATCTACAGGGGGACTATATACAGGGGTGGGCTATCTACAGGGGGACCATATCTACAGGGGTGGGCTATATCTACAGGGGTGGGCTATATCTACAGGGGTGGGCTATATCTACAGGGGTGGGCTATATCTACAGGGGGCTATATACTATATAGCCCCCCCTGTAGCTATAGCCCACCCCTGTATATGGTGCTCCATAGATAGCCCACCCCAGTATATAGCCCCCCTGTAGATATAGTCCCCCTGTATATAGCCCACCCCCTGTAGATATAGTCCACCTGTATATAGCCCACCCCCTGTAGATATGGTCCCCCTGTAGATAGCCCACCCCAGTATATAGCCCCCTGTAGATATAGTCCCCCTGTATATAGCCCACCCCCTGTAGATATAGTCCACCTGTATATAGTCCACCCCCTGTAGATATAGTCCCCCTGTATATAGCCCACCCCCTGTAGATATAGCCCCCTGTAGATATAGTCCCTCTGTATATAGCCCACCCCCTGTAGATATAGTCCACCTGTATATAGCCCTCCCCCTGTAGATATAGTCCCCCTGTATATAGCCCACCCCTTTAGATATAGTCCCCCTGTAGATATAGTCCCCCTGTAGATATAGTCCCCCTGTATATAGCCCACCCTGTAGATATAGTCCCCCCCGCAGATACAGCCACACACTTCTATTACAATTTAAAAAAAATAAAAATATTCAAACTCACCTTATTCCCGCTCCCACGCCATCCGGGAGCCATGGAGACATGCTCTCTTCTGCGCAGGTCTCCAGGGGGTTGAACACAGCGTCTATGAAAGGCACTGATTGGCTGGGCAGGATGACTTTCCCTGTCAGTCAGTCAGCGCCTTTCATCGACGGAAGCGTCACTGGTACAAAAGGTACCAGTCGCTTCATTCGTGGAGAGGCGCTGAATGGCCGGGCACAGAACGTGCCCAGTCATTCATTGCTTCTAATTGTACCTGTGTCCTTGCGACACAGGTACAATTATAGTGAAGGAGGTGGCGCTGGCGCCCCCCTCTGAGCTGCGCCCGGGGCACGTGCCCCGCCTGCCCCCCCTAGCTACGCCCCTGCCTTACACATCAATACACTCTTTGTATAGATAGATTTCTATCTATCTATACAATCTATCCATCTATCTTTTGTTCTATCTATCTACCTTTCTATGTTTACTAGAATATTAGTATAGGCAGGTAGGGAATATATAATTATATATACAGTGAAGGAAATAAGTACTTGATCCCTTGCTGATTTTGTAAGTTTGCCCACTGTCAAAGACATGAACAGTCTAGAATTTTTAGGCTAGGTTAATTTTACCAGTGAGAGATAGATTATATATATAAAAAAAAAAAGAAAATCACATTGTCAAAATTATATATATTTATTTGCATTGTGCAGAGAGAAATAAGTATTTGATCCCTTTGGCAAACAAGACTTAATACTTGGTGGCAGAACCCTTGTTGGCAAGCACAGCAGTCAGATGTTTTTTGTAGTTGATGATGAGGTTTGCACACATGTTAGATGGAATTTGGCCCACTCCTCTTTGCAGATCATCTGTAAATCATTAAGATTTCGAGGCTGTCGCTTGGCAACTCGGATCTTCAGCTCCCTCCATAAGTTTTCGATGGGATTAAGGTCTGGAGACTGGCTAGGCCACTCCATGACCTTAATGTGCTTCTTTTTGAGCCACTCCTTTGTTGCCTTGGCTGTATGTTTCTGGTCATCGTCGTGCTGGAAGACCCAGCCACGAGCCATTTTTAATGTCCTGGTGGAGGGAAGGAGGTTGTCACTCAGGCGTAATGTGTTACCAATGGTTTTCTTGGTGACTGTGGTCCCAGCTGCCTTGAGATCATTAACAAGTTCCCCCCGTGTAGTTTTCGGCTGAGCTCTCACCTTCCTCAGGATCAAGGATACCCCACGAGGTGAGATTTAGCATGGAGCCCCAGATCGATGTCGATTGACAGTCATTTTGTATGTCTTCCATTTTCTTACTATTGCACCAACAGTTGTCTCCTTCTCACCCAGCGTCTTACTTATGGTTTTGGAGCCCATTCCAGCCTTGTGCAGGTCTATGATCTTGTCCCTGACATCCTTACAAAAGCTCTTTGGTCTTGCTCATGTTGTAGAGGTTAGAGTCAGACTGATTAATTGAGTCTGTGGACAGGAGTCTTTTATACAGGTGACCATGTAAGACAGCTGTCTTTACTGCAGGCACTGTAATGACGGGGGGTGGGGAGACAGACAAGTGAGCCCTAATCTACCCGCCACTCAGTCCCTGCCTACTTGCAACGGCCCGCCCTAAGCGACGGGGTACAACTGGGCGACAGTCCCTACGCTCAATAAGTGCACGACAGACAACCAGACAAGGGTACACAGAGCTAGGGGGAGAAAGGGGCAGTTGCCCACGGCAACACCGTGAGCAACAAGAGAAGTAAACAAGCCGAGTCAAACCAGGAGTGTACGAGGTACCAAACGCAGAGCAGGAGAGTAGTCAGCAAGCCGGGGTCAATATGAAGCAAGGACAATAGTACAAGACACTGCAGCAGGGCCAGGAAACCAAACAAAAAGAATCACAAGCAAAGGAGGAACAGGAAAGGCAGGTATAAATAGACAGAGGGCGGGAGCTAGCTCTGTCTGGCCAGGCTGTGATAGGTTCTCCCACTCCTAAGCCTGCCACCCTGAGTGGTGGAAGATGGAGTCAGTCTCACAGACATAGAAGCAGGTGCAGACTGATTATCTATGGGCGTTAACCCCGAAGCTGTGCCTGGCAGATCCTTTACAGTACCCCCCCCCCTTTTATGAGGGGCCACCGGACCCTTTCTAAGTGGACCTGGTTTACTGGGGAAACGAAGGTGAAACCTCCGACCAATATCCCAGCGTGAACATCCCGAGCGGGTACCCAAGTCATCTCCTCAGGCCCGTATCCTCTCCAATGGACCAGGTACTGGAGGGAGCCTTGGACCATCCTGCTGTCCACAATCTTGGCCACCTCGAATTCTGCCCCCTCAGGGGTGAGAACAGGGACCAGAGGTTTCCTCAAGGGAGCCAAGGACGGGGAGCAGCGTTTAAGGAGGGAGGCATGGAACACGTCGTGTACTCGAAAAGATGAGGACTTCAATAACCTTGTACGGCCCTATAAACCGGGGAGCAAACTTCATGGACGGGACCTTAAGGCGCAAATTTTTAGACGATAGCCACACCAGATCCCCGACCATAAACAAGGGGTTAGCAGAACGTTTTCTATCTGCCTGAGTTTTTTGTATGCTCTGGGACGCCTGTAGGTTCTTCTGAACCTGAGCCCAGACTGTGCACAGTTCTCGATGAACGACCTCTACCTCGGGATTGTTGGAACTACCAGGTGAAACGGAAGAGAACCGTGGATTAAACCCAAAATTACAGAAAAAGGGGGAGACCCCTGACGAGTTACTGACCCGGTTATTAAGGAAAAATTCGGCGAGGGGAATGAATGAGACCCAATCATATTGACAGTCAGAAATAAAACACCTTAAATATTGTTCTAGAGACTGATTAGTCCTCTCAGTTTGGCCATTAGTTTCAGGATGGAAGGCAGAGGAGAAGGACAGATCAATCTCCAACTTCTTACAGAAGGCTCTCCAAAACAATGAAACAAATTGTACCCTTCTATCAGAAACAATATTGACAGGGATCCCATGGAGACGCAGGATGTGTTTGACAAACAAGGTAGCTAACGTCTTAGCATTGGGTAGTTTCTTGAGGGGCACAAAGTGGCACATCTTACTGAAGCGGTCTACTACAACCCATACCACCGATTTGCCTTGAGATGGAGGCAAATCGGTGATAAAATCCATGGAGATATGGGTCCAAGGTCTCTGGGGAATGGGCAAAGAACATAGTAAGCCCGCTGGTCGGGACCTGGGAGTCTTGGACCTAGCACAAACTTCCCAAGCGGCGACGTAGGCCTTAACGTCTTTTGGCAACCCAGGCCACCAATAGTTTCTGGCAATGAGGTGCTTGGTACCCAGGATGCCTGGATGGCCAGATAGTGCAGAGTCATGATTTTCCCTAAGTACCCTTAGCCGGAATTGCAGGGGAACAAACATCTTGTTCTCAGGAAGGCTCCCGGGAGCTGAACCTTGATCAGCCGCAATTTCAGAGACTAAATCAGAATCAATAGAGGAAATGATTATACCTGGAGGCAAAACACAAGCAGGATCTTCCTCCAAAGGAGGGCTGGCCATGAAGCTACGCGACAGTGCATCACCCTTAATATTTTTAGACCCAGCCCTACCCTTAGGGAGCTTAGCTCCTGGTACCAAATCAATTGCGCAATCGTATTCTCTATGAGGAGGTAACACTTCGGAGGCCTCTTTAGAGAAAACATCAGCGAAGTCCTGAACAAACTCAGGTAGAGTGTTCACCTCCTCAGGGGGAGAAATAGAATTAATAGAAAAACATGACGTCATGCATTCATTACCCCATTTGGTAAGATCCCCAGTATTCCAGTCAAACGTGGGATTATGTAACTGCAACCAGGGAAGGCCTAAAACCAAATCGGACGATAATCCCTGCCTCACCAGTACAGAGCACTGCTCCAAATGCATGGAGCCAACAAGGAGTTCAAAAACAGGGGTATGCTGTGTAAAATAACCATTAGCAAGAGGAGTGGAGTCGATGCCCACTACCGGGACAGGTTTAGGCAAATCAATCAATGGCATAGCTAGAGACATAGCAAATTCCACAGACATAATATTAGCAGAAGACCCTGAATCCACGAAGGCACTGCCGGCAGCAGACCTACCACCAAAAGAGACCTGAAAGGGAAGCAAGATTTTATTACGTTTCATATTTACGGGAAATACCTGTGCGCCCAAGTGACCTTCCCGATGATCACTTAGGCGCGGAAGTTCTCCAGCTGCATTCTTACGCTTAGGACAGTTGTTCACTTGATGCTTGTCATCCCCACAATAGAAGCAGAGACCATTCTTCCTGCGGAAATCTCTATGTTGTTGGGGGGACACGGAGGCCCCGAGTTGCATAGGTACCTCCGAGTCTTCCGGGGAGGAACGAAGCAACGGAACCTCGGGTGGCATCATGGGGGAGTCAGAGGAGAAAACACATAAACGTTCACGTTGTCGTTCCCTGAGACGTCGGTCAAGTCGTACCGCTAAAGCCATAACCTGGTCTAGGGAGTCAGAAGAGGGATAGCTAACTAGCAGGTCTTTCAGGGCGTTCGACAGACCCAACCTAAACTGGCACCTTAAGGCAGGGTCATTCCACCGAGAAGCTACGCACCACTTCCTAAAGTCAGAGCAATACTCCTCAACAGGTCTCTTACCCTGACGTAAGGTCACCAGCTGACTCTCGGCAAAAGCAATCTTGTCAGTCTCGTCATAGATGAGTCCGAGAGCAGAAAAGAAGAGATCAGGAGGAAAGTTAAGGGGCGTCAGGAGCCAAGGAGAAGGCCCATTCTTGGGGCCCTTCCTGGAGCCGCGACATAATTATACCCACCCGCTGGCTCTCAGAACCTGAGGAGTGGGGCTTTAAGCGAAAATAGAGCCTACAACTCTCCCGAAAGGAGAGAAAAGTCTTCCGGTCCCCTGAGAACCGGTCGGGCAACTTGAGGTGGGGTTCAAGAGGTGAGGTGAGGGGGACTACCAAGGTAGCATCAGGCTGGTTGACCCTCTGAGCCAGGGCCTGGACCTGTAGGGAGAAACCCTGCATTTGCTGAGCCAGGGTCTCAAGGGGGTCCATAATAGTGTCAGGGACCAGGGTAGACTAGGTATGGGCTTGTGATTATGTAATGACGGGGGGTGGGGAGACAGACAAGTGAGCCCTAATCTACCCGCCACTCAGTCCCTGCCTACTTGCAACGACCCGCCCTAGGCGACGGGGTACAACTGGGCGACAGTCCCTACGCTCAATAAGTGCACGACAGACAACCAGACAAGGGTACACAGAGCTAGGGGGAGAAAGGGGCAGTTGCCCACGGCAACACCGTGAGCAACAAGAGAAGTAAACAAGCCGAGTCAAACCAGGAGTGTACGAGGTACCAAACGCAGAGCAGGAGAGTAGTCAGCAAGCCGGGGTCAATATGAAGCAAGGACAATTGTACAAGACGCTGCAGCAGGGCCAGGAAACCAAACGAAAAGAATCACAACCAAAGGAGGAACAGGAAAGGCAGGTATAAATAGACAGAGGGCGGGAGCTAGCTCCGTCTGGCCAGGCTGTGATAGGTTCTCCCACTCCTAAGCCTGCCACCCTGAGTGGTGGAAGATGGAGTCAGTCTCACAGACATAGAAGCAGGTGCAGACTGACTATCTATGGGCGTTAACCCCGAAGCTGTGCCTGGCAGATCCTTTACAGGCACCAAGTTGATTTGGAGCGTGTAACTGGTCTGGAGGAGGCTGAACTCTTAATGGTTGGTAGGGGATCAAATACTTATTTCTCTGTGCACAATGCAAATAAATATATATAATTTTGACAATGTGATTTTCTGTTGTTTTTTTTATATAATCTATCTCTCACTGGTAAAATTAACCTAGCCTAAAAATTCAAGACTGTTCATGTCTTTGACAGTGGGCAAACTTACAAAATCAACAAGGGATCAAATACTTATTTCCTTCACTGTATATCTACATATAAATATATATGTATAAAATATATGTATCAATAGCGTTTTATTTTTTTGTTAGCAGTAGTGTAGATATAGTAGTGACATAGTAGATATATAGTAGTGTAGATATATATATATAAATATATACCAGTTAGTTTTTGTGTGTGTGTGAGTATATATATGTTATAATAAAAAAATCTATATATACAAAAAAAATAATTGTTTGTTTAGTTCGTGTTAGGGCGGATTTACACGAGCGTGTGCGTTTTAACAGCTCCGTGTGTCATCAGATAGGATGTGCGGCTACGTGATTTTTGCGCAGCCGCCATCATTATGACACTTTGTTTGGATGTTGGTGAACAGAAAAGCACGTGGTGCTTTTCTGTTTCCAAACATACTTTTGACTGCTGTTGCGCGAATAACGCGCGTCACACGGAAGTGCTTCCGTGTGTTGCGCGTGATTTTCACGCACCCATTGACTTCAATGGGTGCGTGATGCGCGAAAAGCGCAGAAACATAGGACCTGTCGTGAGATTTACACAGTGGACTCACACTGCGCAAAAAATCACGGACAGTCTGCGCTGCCCCATAGACTGGCATAGGTTCGTGCGACACACGTGAAAAACACGCAGGTGGCACGGAAGTATATTGCGTTCTTGTAAATCCGCCCTCAGTGACATTATGGCGAGGAAGTTATTTAGCGCTGAGAAGGCATATGTCATGCTGTGGTCAGAGTCTGAGACCGCATCAGAAATGGCGTCAGAGATGGAACCTGTTTTAGGCAGTGACGATGATAGCGTCACTTCAGGTTCATCTTCAGGGGACGTTATCCCTGATGCAGTAGAAACAGCGGAACATGAAAGCGCAGGGCCTAGTAACACTGTAGCACGGGACAGCCTGGTCCCTCCAGTTCAGGCTCTTATATGGGCACCCGCTCCATCTTTTGGGCCTAGAATCCAAGGATTTTCTGCCACTCCTGGCACAACTGTGGACAATACAAATTTTGTCCAAATGGATTACATCCATTTATTTATTACAGACGACCTCCTAAATATCATTGTCCATTAAACAAATCTATATGCCGCTCAGTATATAAGGCAGAAACCTTCATCCACCCATGCCAGAGATTGAACGCTCAGCAATTTGCAGAAATTAAAAAAAAATATTGGGGCTCACCCTAAATATGGGTATTGTAAAAAAGTCCTCCATTAGGTCTTACTGGTCAACAAGACCAAATAAGACCGCTAATAAATTCCCACAATAATTTATTTCTACAACTCTGCACCCCTGAGCAGAATGTAAGTGTGGACGAATCCCTCCTCAACTCCCATGGAAGACTTAGCTTTCGCCAATATCTACCTTCCAAAAGGGCAAGATATGGTGCTAATCTTTATAAATTGTGTGAAATCGGGTCAGGATATACTACCGCCTTCAGAATTTATGAAGGGCGGGACCGCTCAATAAATGTTCCTGGATGCACCCCTGATCTTTCCACCAGCAGCAAAATTGTGTGGGAGATAATGCAGCCTCTGCTTCACAAGGGGTACCACCTGTACTGCGACAATTTTTATTCTAGTGTGCACCTATTTATGCATTTGCATGCTGCAAGGACCGGGGCATGTGGTACCATGCGCAAAAACCGAATTGGTTTTCCGCAGCAATTAGTGGGGAAGCGCATGGTAAAGGGGAACTTCGGTGCTTATGTATCTGAGGAATTGCTGGCGGTCAAGTACAGGGATCGCAAAGATGTATATGTGCTAAGCACGATTCATACCGCAGGAACAGTGGCAGTGAGAGAAAGGGGGGCAATATCAGACAAACACAAACCAGTAAGCGTGTCCGAATATCGAATATAACAAGTACATGGGGGGAGGATGGATTTAAGCAACCAGGTTTTACAGCCCTATATAGTGAAACACAAAACAAAAACCTGGTACAAAAAAGTGGCCATTTATCTTCTACAGGTGGCAATCCACAATTCATTTGTGCTCTATAAAAAAAAACAGAGGCAGAGACACATATCTGGATTTCCAGGAGAAAATTACCGAAGGCCTCATATTTGATGTTCAGGACACCAGAGAATGCCCCCAGTCTGAGGATGTCAAACGACTGACTGAAAGACATTTTATCATTGGCATTCCCCCAACACCAACTAGAAGTAACCCCCAGAAAAAGTGCAGCGTCTGCAGAAAAGATAGGCGCTGCAAAGATTCCCGATATTTCTGTCTTTCATGTCCCTCGCAACCAGGCCCGTGCATTCACACGTTTTAAAAAATACCGTACTGTTCTGAATTATTAGATTTTAGTTAACTAGTTGAAAATATATTTGCCCTACATTAAGTTTTTATTTTTCCAATGATTTTACTCCCAGAGTGAGGAAGGGAATGGGTGGGGGGGTGGATGTCATGTTTGCATATTCTCTAAAGTTCATTTGCATAAACCTGCAATTTCTTATTTTAGGAAAGCCAAAAATATTAATTCCCATTATACCCCTAGATGCATACTTTTGGGATCTCTGCTTCAAGAGCAGATATTTTGAAAGGTGTTATAGAAACTCTGCTGAGTTTTGTAAAACCAGCTTTGAAAAAAAGGAGATTTGTGAAATAAGCTTCTTCTATCGTAAGCCCTCCTACATCTCTATGTGATAAATAAGGCACACATATTTGGTATCCCCATGCACGGGAGATATGGAAGAATGTGAAAGGAGATTAATTTTCTCAGTGGTCCATAATATGTGTGAAAAATGCTAGCATAAACTAACGCATTTGCCCAAAAAATGCAAATTTTATTTTGTTCCATCTTATTCAAGAAACTTTCAGAAGAAAACGAGACTTTCTAAAAATATGATAAACCCCTTGAAGAAAACCTCGTGGGGTCTACTTGTGTGAATGAAGTCATTCAGGGGGTGTTTCTAATGTTTCAGTAGCATTAGGCCCCCAGAAAACAGTATGCTGCTATAAAATCAAGTGCAGAATTCCTGGACCGAAAAGGCCAAAAAGCCTCCTTTTAATCCAAGACCTGGCACATGCCCCCACAGTGAATAAAGCACACATATTTGGTATCGCCATGCACGGGAGAAGTGGCGGAATGTGAAAGGAGATAAATTTTGTCCGTGGTCTATACTGTGTGACGAAAAAAACCTTGCAGAAACTGACGCATTTGCTAAATTCTTGCATTTTTTTCCAATTTGGCGAACTTTAGAGAAAAAAATAAAAATGATGTATAGTGACAAATGCCATTAAAACAAAGCTGGATCTGTCCTTAAAAAAGAGTGTAAAATTCAAAGATGAACTTTATTCACCTGCAGAGCTATAATCTTCTAAAGAAGCGCAGAGAGCCTAGTCCTTAACCGGTTAATTCCTGTGAAACGCCTAAAGGGCTAAAATACTTTCTGAATGCTGTTTTGAATACTTTGAGGGGTGCAGTTCTCAACATGGGGTGATTTATGGGGACTTTCTAATATATAAGGCACTCAAAGCCACTTCACAACTGAACTGGTCCCTGAAAAAACAGCCTTTTAAAATTTTCTTGAAATTTAAATTTAAACTTAAAATCTAACATTTAAATTTAAAATTTTACCTACGTAGTGCAATGTATTAGATCTGTCAGTTATTCACTGACAGCAAGCCGATTATGCTTCGCCTCCCAGCGGGGCCAAATCGGCTTCCGTAATGGCAGAGCAGGAGGCCATTGTGTCTCCTGTTGCCATAGCAGCAGTCGCCAGTCCTGATTGACTGTCAGGGTTGACGATCTGCTAGCAACCGCTAAGATGCAGCGATCGCTTTCGATTGCTGCATCGAAGGGGTTAATGGCAGGGATCGGACCTAGCTCAGTTTCCTGCCGTTACAGGTGGATGTCAGCTGTAACATACAGCTGACTTCCACCGCTGATGACGCCGGATCAGCTCCTGAGTCGGCGCCATCTTGCCGGCAGCTACGAAAGCCAATCAGGCTCCGCCGCGGGCGGATCTTGACCGGCTTCCGTGCTAGGCAGATCGGGAGGCCAGTATTAGACCTCCGGTTGCCATTGCAGCCACCGGAACCCCAGCAATTTCATTGCTGGGGTTCCGATGAGCTGCAAAGTACTTAAATGTAGCGATCGCGTTTGAACGCTGCATTGAAGGGGTTAATGGCGGGGATCGAAGCTAATTTCGGTCCCCACCATTACAGCCAGATGTCAGCCGTAAGATACCGCTGAGATCCGGCGATGATGGCACCGGCTCAGCTTCTGAGACGGTGCCAAGCATGTGGCATATGGATACGGCAAATTGCGGGAAGCACTAGTTTTTCATGGTTTACCCATACGCCAAATGTCGGGAAGGGGTTAAGTAAGATTTTCTGTTTGGCAAAAATTTGGAGATATTAAGAAGTTGAGATGCTAGGTCAAACAAATCTTCCTATGGTGCTCCCCCAAAATGCCCTGATGAAGCTGTCAGATGGATTTAGAAAGCGAATCCAGTCCATTGTCTAGAGCAGGGGTCTCAAACTCGGCCGGGTAAGTGGGCCACATATGGAAAAAATGGAAAGTTGACGGGCCGCATTACTTTCAAATTTGATACAATACAAAATTATTGTTAATCAATTAGTTATTTGAACTACTATAACACTATATTACAATAATACTACAGTACTATAATAATACCGCTAGGTTTAAAATTAGAGAGAATTCTCCACGTGCTTATTTCAACAATCCAGTTTTCAAGTTTAAGTGTCGCTAAATGCAGCCCGGCGGCTCAGTTGGCAGTGTTTGGCAGACACACATGTCAAGATTGGGCAGCACCTTTTTAGATAGTGCCACATAGTCCTCTGTACTTAGTGCCACAGAGTCCTCTGTAGATAATGCCCCAGTGCCCTCTGTAGATAATGTCACAGTGCCCTCTGTAGATAATGCCCCAGTGCCCTCTGTAGATAATGCAACACACCCCTAGATAATGCCACAGTTTCCTCTGTAGATACTGCCAAACACCCACTTGTAGATAATGCCACAGTGCCCTCTGTAGATGCTGCCACAGTGCCCTCTGTAGATGCTGCCACAGTGCCCTCCGTAGATGCTGCCACAGTGCCCTCTGTAGATACTGCCACAGTGCCCTCTGTAGATGCTGCCACAGTGCCCTCCGTAGATGCTGCCACATTGCCATCTACAGATGCTGCCACAGTGCCCTCTGCAGATAACGCCACACACAACCCAAGTAGATAGCTCCATTGGGGCTTCCTCTAAGAGAGGAATCCCCAGCCAGAGCGTTGCCGATGCTTTGGCTGGGGATTCCTCTGCTGTTGGAGCCCCTGACGTCACTGTCCATACACAGTGACGTCAGGGGATCCTCCTGGAAAGGAATGTGATATTAGGGGCAACCCCAAAGCCGGTGTGTCAGAGCAGAGCACTGGTATTGGCTCTGCACCGGAACTCTGGCGAAGCCACTGACATCAGTGTCCATATATGGACAGTGATGTCAGGGGCTTACCCAGAGCTGGAGTCCCGGAGCAGAGCCGCTTCTAGCACTCTGCGTGGGATTCCAGCTCTGCTCCTGACATCACTGTCCATATATGGACTTGGATGTCAGGGGCAACCCCAGAGCTGGAGTCCCGGGCAGAGCGATAGTAGGCTCTTCCTGGGACTCCAGCTGTACTCCTGACATCACTGGAATTCCTGCTTTGAGGAAGCTCCTGACATCACTGTCGATGTATGGACAGCGATGTTAGAGGCTTCCCTAGAGTCCCTGAGCAGAGCCTATACTAGCGCTCTGCACGGGACTCCGGCTCTGGGGAAGCCCCAGACATCGGTGTCCATATGTGGACAGCGATGTCAGGGAATTCCACAGAGTCCCGGAGCAGAGCCTATACTAGCGCTCTGCCCGGGACTCCACTCTGGGGAAGACCCTGACAACACTGTCCATATATGGACAGCGATGTCAGGGAGTTCCACAGAGTCCCGGAGCAGAGCCTATACTAGCGCTCTGCACGGGACTCTGGCTCTGTGGAAGCTTCAGACATCGCTGTCCATATGTGGACAGCGATGTCAGAAGATTCCACAGAGTCCCGGAGCAGAGCCTATACTAGCGCTTTGCCCAGGACTCCACTCTGGGGAAGACCCTGACATCACTGTCCATATATGGACAGCGATGTCAGGGAATTCCACAGAGTCCCGGAGCAGAGCCCATACTAGCGCTCTGCCCGGGACTCCGCTCTGGGGAAGACCCTGACAACACTGTAAATGTTACGAGGCGGGGTGTGGACCCACTGGGCCGTACCGTGTAGCGGGATGGCAGCTGGCCAAACAGATAAGGTATAGAGTCTATAGTCCAGAAAAGGGTACCAAAGGCAATGTAGACAGTAGCAAGGCAGGCTCGGCTGGGACCAGGCAGCAGGTAGACGTCAGGCGTGGAGTACTAGAACAGGCGTGGAGATGCAGCACAACACGACAACAGCTCAGCACGGCAGTAGACCAGGATGGTACAGATAGCACGGGAAACAGGATACAGGAACGGGAAACACTTGGAAGCTCCAAGACAATTAGGAGACCATTTTGAAGACAGACTAAGGGAAACAACAACAACGATCAGGCGAGGATAAGAAGGACGGTGACCCTCTTATAGTCCAGGAGTTCATGAGTAGGGTGATGATGATTTTCAGGTGCGCGCACTGGCCCTTTAAGAGCGGGCACGAGCGCGCGCACCCTCCGAGAGACAGGTTCGATACCCGGAAGTGAGTGCCGGCGCCTCACAGGGGGACGACGCAGCACAGCAGTAGGACGTCCATGGCCGCGGTCATTAAGGGGTTACAGTATCCCCCCTCTTATGCCCCCTCTTCTTGGGACCAGAACGGAAGAGAAACTTCCTTATCGGGACAGGGGCATCGATGTTCCCCTCTGGCTCCCAAGACCTCTCTTCTGGGCCGAATCCCCTCCAATCCAGCAAATCAAACGTCCTTCCTCCAACCCTCTTGGTGGCTAGAATCTCCCTTACCTCGCAAGTCCCTGACGAACCGCCAGGAGCCACTGCGGTACTAGGAGTCCTAGAGTAGCGGTTCAGGACCACAGTCTTCAGCAAGGATACATGGAAGGAGTTCGGGATCTTCAGTGTAGGGGGCAGCCACAGCTTGTACGACACCGGGTTAAATAGTAGCAGGATCTCGAAGGGTCCGAGAAACCTGGGAGCAAATTTGCAGGACGGCACTCTCAGCCAGATATTGTTTGAAGACAACCAGTCTCTCGTTCCAGGAAGAAACTGAGGAGGATCCCGTCTTCTAGTATCTGCTTTTCTCTTCATGCGATCTACCGCCAGCAGAATAGAAGATCGGGTCTGTTGCCATATTTGCAGAAAGTCCCTGAAGGTCGAGTCAGCTGCAGGCACCTGGGACATAGTAGAGACAGGTAGAGGTATACGAGGCTGTTGACCGTAGACTATGAAGAACCGGCTGGAGGTGGTGGAGTCACTAGTATGGTTGTGATAGGAGAATTCTGCCCACGGAAGCAGCTGCACCCAGTCATCATTTCGTCTGGATAGTTCTCCATAATTTGGTTAATCCTCTCGACTTGCCCATTGGACTGGGGATGATAGGCCGAAGAGAAGCCCAACTTTACACCAAGGAGACCGCAGAGTGCACTCCAAAACTTCGAAGTGAACTGGACCCCTCGATCCGAAACAATACGCAGGGGCAAGCCATGCAGACGGAAGATGTGTTGCATGAAGAGGTCAGCCAGTCGAGCAGCAGAAGGCAGGCCAGTCAGGGGAACAAAATGAGCCATTTTAGAGAATCGATCCACCACCACCCAGATCACACTGCAACCCGCAGAGAGAGGGAGATCCGTGACAAAGTCCATTGCAACATGCTGCCAGGGGGCATCGGGCACAGGCAGTGGTTGGAGAAGACCAGATGGTCTGGAGTGGGCAACTTTTATTACCTGCGCATACCCTGTATGAAGAGACGAAGTCCCTGATGTCTTTGGGCAGCGTGGGCCACCAGAACTGACGGGCGATTAGGTCTTGGGTCTTACGAGTCCCCGCGTGACCTGCCAGATGAAGCTGTGACCCCAGCAAAGGATTCTTCCTCTGTCTGCCAGACATACAAAAGTTCTTCCTGGAGGAATGTCTCTAACCTGCAGAGGGTTCACAAAGAAGATGAAGGAAGGATCAATAATATTCTGTGGGGACTCCACAGTGTCGTCTGTTTAGAATGACCTAGACAAGGCATCAGCCTTCACATTCTTGTCGGCAGGTCAGTGGTGGAGTTCGAACCGCAACCGAGCAAAGAATAACGACCACCTGGCTTGACGAAGATTCAACCGTTGAGCCGTCTGTAAATAGGTCAGATTCTTGTGATCCGTGTAGAACAGGATAGGGTGGACTGCATCTTCCAGTAAATGTCTCCACTTCTGCAGGGCCAGCTTGATGGCCAGTAACTCCCGATCCACATTTTGGCATTCATACCCTTCTTTGAGAGGGAAGAAATGGGGGCTGTCAATGACGAAAAGTTGGGGATGAACAGCCGGTAGAAGTTGGCGAATCCCAGGAAGCGTTGTATGGCCCTTAAGCCTTGGGGGCGTGGCCACTCCAGGACAGCCTGTAATGTCGGGGTAGGGAGACAGACAAGTGAGCCCTAATCTACCCGCCACTCAGTCCCTGCCTACTTGCAACGACCCGCCCTAAGCGACGGGGTACAACTGGGCGACGGTCCCTACACTCAATAGATGCACGACAGACAAACAGACAAGGGTACAAAGAAGCCAGGGAAATGAGGAAGTTGCCCACGGGGACACCGTGAGTAACAAGCGAAGTGAACGAGCCGAGTCAAACCAGGAGATGAGAGAGGTACAAAAACGCAGAGCAGAAGAGTGGTCAGTAAAGCCAAGGTCAATCACAAACAGAGGATCAGTAGTTCAAGAAGCTGCAGCAGGGCCAGGAAACCAGCAAAGAAGAATCACAAGCAAAGGAGGAACAGGAAAGGCAGGTATAAAAAGACAGAGGGCGGGAGCTAGCTCCGTCTGGCCAGGCTGTGATAGGCTCTCCCACTCCTAAGCCTGCCATCCTGGGTGGTGGAAGATGGAGTCAGTCTCACAGACATAGAAGCAGGTGCAGACTGATTACCTATGGGCGTCGACACAGAAGTTGTGTCTGGCAGATCCTTTACAGTACCCCCCCTTTTATGAGGGGTCACCGGACCCTTTCTAGGTGGACCTGGTTTATTGGGGAAACGAAGGTGGAACCTCCTGAGCAATACCCCAGCGTGAACATCCCGGGCGGGTACCCAAGTCCTCTCCTCAGGCCCGTATCCCCTCCAATGGACCAGGTACTGGAGGGAGCCTTGGACCATCCTGCTGTCCACAATCTTGGCCACCTCGAATTCTGCCCCCTCAGGGGTGAGAACAGGGACCGGAGGTTTCCTCGAGGGAGCCAAGGACGGGGAGCAGCGTTTAAGGAGGGAGGCATGAAACACGTCGTGTACTCGAAAAGACGGGGGCAACTCCAGTCGGAAGGACACAGGGTTAAGGACTTCAATGACCTTGTATGGCCCTATAAACCAGGGAGCAAACTTCTTGGACGGGACTTTAACGCGCACATTTTTTGACGATAGCCACACCAAATCCCCGACCACAAACAAGGGGTTAGCAGAACATCTTCTATCTGCCTGAGTCTTTTGTATGCTCTGGGACGCCTCTAGGTTCTTCTGAACCTGGGCCCAGACTGTGCACAGTTCCCGATAAACGACATCTACCTCGGGATTGTTGGAACTACCAGGTGAAACGGAAAAGAACCGTGGATTAAACCCAAAATTACAGAAAAAGGGGGAGACCCCTGACGAGTTACTTACTCGGTTATTAAGGGAAAATTCAGCAAGGGGATGAATGAGACCCAATCATATTGACAGTCAGAGATAAAACACCTTAAATATTGTTCTAGAGACTGATTAGTCCTCTCAGTTTGGCCATTAGTTTCAGGATGGAAGGCAGAGGAGAAGGACAGATCAATCTCCAACTTTTTACAGAAGGCTCTCCAAAACAATGAAACAAATTGTACCCCTCTGTCAGAAACAATATTGACAGGGACCCCATGGAGACGCAGGATGTGTTTGACAAACAAGGTAGCTAACGTCTTAGCATTGGGTAGTTTCTTGAGGGGCACAAAGTGGCACATCTTACTGAAGCGGTCTACTACAACCCACACCACCGACTTGCCTTGAGATGGAGGCAAATCGGTGATGAAATCCATGGAGATATGGGTCCAAGGTCTCTGGTGAACGGGCAAAGAACATAGTAAGCCCGCTGGTCGGGACCTGGGAGTCTTGGACCTAGCACAAACTTCACAAGCGGCGACGTAGGCCTTAACATCTTTGAGCAACCCAGGCCACCAATAGTTTCTGGCAATGAGGTGCTTGGTACCCAGGATGCCTGGATGGCCAGATTCAAATTCAAATTCATGATTTTCCCTAAGTACCCTTAGCCGGAATTGCAGGGGAACAAACAGCTTGTTGTCAGGAAGGCTCCCGGGAGCTGAACCTTGATCAGCCGCAATTTCAGAGACTAAATAAGAATCAATAGAGGAAATGATTATACCTGGAGGCAAAACACAAGCAGGATCTTCCTCCGAAGGAGGGCTGGCCATGAAGCTACGCGACAGTGCATCAGCCTTAATATTTTTAGACCCAGCTCTATAGGTGACCAAAAAGTTGAATCTGGTAAAAAATAACGCCCATCGAGCTTGTCTCGGGTTTAGCCTCCGGGCAGATTCTAGGAAAACCAGATTCTTGTGGTCGGTAAGGACCGTTACCTGGTGCCTAGCCCCCTCCAGGAAGTGGCGCCACTCTTCAAATGCCCATTTAATGGCTAAGAGTTTGCGGTTGCCAATATCATAGTTACTCTCAGTGGGCGAAAACTTCCTGGAGAAGTAGGCACAGGGGCGGAGATGGGTGAGGGACCTGGTACCCTGGGACAAGACAGCCCCCACTCCCACCTCGGATGCGTCAACCTCCACGATAAATGGCTCCATTTGGTTGGGCTGAACCAGCACTGGGGCCGAGATAAAGCACTTCTTAAGGACCTCAAAAGCCTGGACAGACTCAGGAGGCCAGTGGAGGAGATCAGCACCTTTGCGAGTGAGATCCGTAAGAGGCTTAGCGATGATCGAGAAGTTAGCAATAAATCTCCTGTAATAATTAGCGAACCCCAGGAAGCACTTTAACGCCTTCAGGGAGGCAGGTTGGACCCATTCCGCCACAGCCTGGACCTTGGCGGGGTCCATGCGGAATTCATGAGGAGTGAGGATTTGACCCAAAAACGGTATCTCCTGCACCCCAAACACACATTTTTCGGTGTTAGCAAACAGTTTGTTTTCCCGAAGGGCCTGGAGCAGCTTCCTGACATGCTCAATGTGGGAGGACCAGTCCTTGGAAAACACAAGTATGTCATCAAGGTACACTACAAGAAATACCCCCAGGTAGTCTCTTAAAACCTCATTTATGAAATTCTGGAAGACCGCGGGAGCATTACACAATCCAAAGGGCATGACGAGGTATTCGAAATGACCTTCGGGCGTGTTAAACGCAGTCTTCCACTCATCCCCCTCTTTAATGCGGATAAGGTTATTAGCCCCCCATAGATCAAACTTAGAGAACCATTGGGCCCCCTGAACCTGATTGAAGAGATCAGGAATCAAAGGAAGGGGATACTGGTTCCTTACAGTGACCTTATTCAAGTTTCGGTAGTCAATGCATGGCCTAAGACCACCATCTTTCTTCCCTACGAAGAAGAAGCCAGCACCTACCGGAGAAGTAGAGGGGCGAATGTAACCCTTGGCCAGGCATTCCTGGATATACTCTCTCATGGCTTCACGTTCGGGACAAGAGAGATTAAATATCCTACCCTTAGGGAGCTTAGCTCCTGGTACCAAATCAATTGCGCAATCGTATTCTCTATGAGGTGGTAACACTTCGGAGGCCTCTTTAGAGAAAACATCAGCGAAGTCCTGAACAAACTCAGGTAGAGTGTTCACCTCCTCAGGGAGAGAAATAGAATTAACAGAAAAACATGACGTCATGCATTCATTATCCCATTTGGTAAGATCCCCAGTATTCCAGTCAAACGTGGGATTATGCAACTGCAACCAGGGAAGGCCTAAAACCAAATCGGACGATAATCCCTGCATCAACAGTACAGAGCACTGCTCCAAATGCATGGAGCCAACAAGGAGTTCAAAAACAGGGGTATGCTGTGTAAAATAACCATTAGCAAGAGTAGTGGAGTCGATACCCACTACCGGGACAGGTTTAGGCAAATCAATCAATGGCATAGCTAGAGACATAGCAAATTCCACAGACATAATATTAGCAGAAGACCCTGAATCCACGAAGGCACTGCCGGTAGCAGACTTACCACCAAAAGAGACCTGAAAGTGAAGCAAGATTTTATTACGTCTCATATTTACGGAAAATACCTGTGCGCCTAAGTGACCTCCCCGATGGTCACTTAGGCGCGGACGTTCTTCCGGCTGCTTATTCTTACGCCTAGGACAGTTGTTCACTTGATGCTTGTCATCCCCACAGTAGAAGTAGAGACCATTCTTCCTGCGGAACTCTCTACGTTGTTGGGGGGACACGGAGGCCCTGAGTTGCATAGGTACCTCCGAGTCTTCCGTGGAAGAATGAAGCAACGAAACCTCGGGAGGCATCATGTGGGAGTCAGAGGAGAAAACACAAACACGTTCAAGTTGTCGTTCCCTGAGACGTCGGTCAAGTCGTACCGCTAAAGCCATAACCTGATCTAGGGAGTCAGAAGAGGGATAGCTAACTAGCTGGTCTTTCAGGGCGTTCGACAGACCCAATCTAAACTGGCACCTTAAGGCAGGGTCATTCCACCGAGAAGCTACGCACCACTTCCTAAAGTCAGAACAATACTCCTCAACAGGTCTCTTACCCTGACGTAAGGTCACCAGCTGACTCTCGGCAAAGGCAGTCTTGTCAGTCTCGTCATAAATGAGCCCGAGAGCAGAAAAGAAAAGATTAACGGAGGAAAGTTCAGGGGCGTCAGGAGCCAAGGAGAAGGCCCATTCTTGGGGCCCGTCCTGGAGCCGGGACATAATTATACCCACCCGCTGGCTCTCAGAACCAGAGGAGTGGGGCTTTAAGCGAAAATAGAGCCTACAACTCTCCCGAAAAGAGAAAAAAGTCTTCCGGTCCCCTGAGAACCGGTCAGGCAACTTTAGGTGGGGTTCCAGAGGTGAGTTGAGGGGCACTACCAGGGTAGCATCAGGCTGGTTCTCCCTCTGAGCCAGGGCCTGGACCTGTAGGGAGAGGCCTTGCATTTGCTGAGCCAGGGTCTCAAGGGGGTCCATAGTAGCGTCAGGGACCAGGGTAGACTAGGTATATGAGCTTGTGATTAGATAATGTCGGGGTAGGGAGACAGACAAGTGAGCCCTAATCTACCCGCCACTCAGTCCCTGCCTACTTGCAACGACCCGCCCTAAGGCGACGGTCCCTACACTCAATAGGTGCACGACAGACAAACAGACAAGGGTACAAAGAAGCCAGGGAAATGGGGAAGTTGCCCACGGGGACACCGTGAGCAACAAGCGAAGTGAACGAGCCGAGTCAAACCAGGAGATGAGAGAGGTACAAAAACGCAGAGCAGAAGAGTGGTCAGTAAAGCCAAGGTCAATCACAAGCAGAGGATCAGTAGTTCAAGAAGCTGCAGCAGGGCCAGGAAACCAGCAAAGAAGAATCGCAAGCAAAGGAGGAACAGGAAAGGCAGGTATAAATAGACAGAGGGCGGGAGCTAGCTCCGTCTGGCCAGTCTGTGATAGGCTCTCCCACTCCTAAGCCTGCCATCCTGGGTGGTGGAAGATGGAGTCAGTCTCACAGACATAGAAGCAGGTGCAGACTGATTACCTATGGGCGTCGACACAGAAGTTGTGTCTGGCAGATCCTTTACACAGCCTTTACCTTCTCAGGGTCCATTTTAAGGCCCTGATCGGAGATAATGTAGCCCAGGAAGGGAAGAGATCTTTTTTCAAACATGCACTTCTCCAGCTTGGCGTAAAGATGATTCTCCCTTAAACGAAGCAACACCTGGTGGACATGACTCTGATGAGTTACTGGATCTGGGGAAAAAATCAAAATGTCATCGAGATACACCACAACACAGATATAAAGGAGATCACGAAAAATGTCATTGACAAATTCTTGAAACACAGCGGGGGCGTTACACAGGCCAAAGGGCATAACTAGGTATTCATAGTGCCCGTCACGAGTATTAAATGCGGTCTTCCACTCATCACCCTGACGAATCCGAATCAGGTTGTAGGCCCCCCGCAAGTCCAGTTTAGAAAAAAAAATTGTCCCCCGTATGCGATCGAACAGTTCCGAAATTAAAGGCAAAGGGTACCTTTTCTTCACCGTGATCCGATTGAGGCGTCGGTAGTCAATGCAGGGACGGAGGGATCCATCCTTCTTCTTGACAAAGAAGAAACCGGCTCCGGCCGGGGATGAGGATTTACGAATGAAGCCCCTCTCCAGATTCTCCTTAATATAGGTCGACATAGACTGAGTCTCTGGCAGGCAGAGAGGGTATACTCTACCGCGAGGAGGGGATGAATCAGGAACCAAGTCAATCGGACAATCATAGGCACGATGAGGCGGCAAGGTCTCTGCTTCCTTCTTGTCGAAGACATCAGCAAACTGAGAGTATTACGGAGGCAACCGTGCCAATGACTGATGCGGAGAAGGCTGCAGTGGATGGATATGACCCAGACAGAGGTCGGGACACTCGGGAGTTCCAATCCAGGACTGGGGCATGCAAACGAAGCCAAAGCAAACCCAGCAGCACGGGGTTGACGGCCTTGGGCAGAACAAACAGGGAGAGGAGCTTAGTGTGAAGAGCTCCCATTTGAAGTCTCAATGGCTTGGTCATGGAAAAAACTGGATCAGGCAAAGGCAGTCCATCTACCGAGGCAACGACCAATGGTCTTTCAAGGCGGACAGTGGGCAACTGGAGAAGATCCACAAGGTCTTGACAGATGAAATTAGCTGCAGAGTACACGTAGGCAAAAACCGCATGGAGCCTCTCGCCAGCGACGATGGTCACGGCAATAAACATTTTGGAAGAGAGTTCACGATTAAATGCAGTAGCGCCCAGGGTTGTCTCTCCAACCAAACCTAGGCGTTGTTTTTTTTTTGTTTCTGTGGACACAGACGCACGACATGGCCGGCGAGACAGCAATACAGACAGTGCCCTGAGGTGCGTCTGCGCTGTTTCTCTTGTATAGATAATTTTAGGCAATCCACCTGCATCGGCACCTCAGGCGTAGCAGTAGATGAAGGCAAGGGGGGGTTGTTGATAGTTGGGCGCCAATCTAAGAAGCCGTCCCTCCTGTTGCATCTCATGAGACCTCTCCCTGAACCTTATATCTACCCGAGTAGCCAGAAGAATCAGGTCGTCCAAAGCAGGTGGTAGGTCTTGGGCAGCAAGTTCGTCCTTGCTCCTGGGCGACAGGCCATGCCAGAAAGATGCCACCAAGGCCTCATTGTTCCAGGACAGCTCTCCCGCCAGGGTCCGGAACTGGATCGTGTATTCGCCCATGGAGGAGTCCTCTTGGCAAAGGTTGAAGATAGCCGTGGCTGCCGACGAAACACGTCCTGGCTCCTCAAAAACAGTACGGAACAACCGCACGAACCCCTGGAAGTCTCGAGTTTCGGGTCCCTGTCGTTCCCAGATTGGGTTCCCCATGCCAGGGTCTTGCCAGCAAGTAGGGACACGATCTTGGTTCCGTCCGACGGAAATGCTCGGGCGTGGAGAGAAAAATGGATATAGCATTGGTTCAGAAATCCCCTACACTTACTTGTGTCTCCATGGAACCAAGAAGGTAATGGCAGAGAGAACCGGGAATCTGAACCGGAACCGCCAGGAGGAGTAGCAGGAGGGTCAGTCGGAGGAGCTTGTATAGAGGAAATGAAAGCAGTTAGCGCCCCTAGCTGCTGCACAATGGAGTCCACTGCTACAAGAAGTTGATCCTGTCTTGTTCGGAAATCCTGCAGGTCCACCTGCATGGCTTGGGAGGGTGAGATGCCCTTAAATTGACCAGCGGGGTCCATGGCCTGAGCGTACTGGGTGTGGACCCACTGGGCCGTACCGCGTAGCGGGATGGCAGCTGGCCAAAACAGGTAAGGTATAGAGTCTATAGTCCAGAAAAGGGTACCAGAGGCAATGTAGACAGTAGCAAGGCAGGCTCGGATGGGACCAGGCAGCAGGTAGACGGCAGGCGTGGAGTAGTAGAACAGGCGTGGAGATGCAGCACAACATGACAACAACTCAGCACGGCAGTAGACTAGGATGGTACAGTTAGCACGGGAAATAGGATACAGGAACGGGAGACACTGGGAAGCTAGAAGACACTTAGGAGAGTGCAATACAGACTAAGGAAAACAACAACGCTCAGGCGAGGATAAGAAGGATGGTGACCCTCTTATAGTCCAGGAGTTCATGAGTAGATGATGATGATTTTCAGGTACACCCACACCCGCACCGCGCACCCTCCACGAGACAGGCTCGATACACGGAAGTGTGTGCCGGCGCCTCACAGGGGGACGACGCAGCACAGCAGCAGGACGTCCATGGCCGCGGTCATTAAGGGGTAAGTTAGAACAGCAGACCGCAACCACAGACGTTACAGTCCATATGTGGATAGCAAGGTCAGAGGATTCCACAGAGTCCCGGAGCAGAGCCTATACTAGCGCTCTGCCCGGGACTCCGCTCTGGGGAAGACCCTGACAACACTGTCCATATATGGCTGATGCTAGTTTTATCTTTTGTTCAGATTCTAAATCTAGGTTAGAGGACTTCGCAGAGGACTAATTCAGAAGAGAAACAGTCTCTCTGTCGTTAGTCCTGACAAGGGAATGCACCGAAGATACTGAGGAGGAACAGCACCTGTCAGTGGTACTGAGAAGATTCAAAGGGACTGCTATTTGGGATGGCAGTCGTTCTGAAGCCTGTAACATGGACTGGCAGAGTCTGGGAAGGTCGCCTATGGCCTGGGTTAAGTACCTGGCCAAGTCAGGGGGGCCACATCCAGGGCGCATTAGAGGGATCCTGAGAGGGCCTGTGAAGAAGGCACTAAAAGCAGAGAGAGTTAGGCTGGCCACAAGGAAATTTTATTGCTCGCAGTGAGCTTTTATGAGCGTTCTAGAAATAGCATAGCAGGTCCTTTAAATGATTAACAATGGGGGGATATATTAGTGAATACACCCGGATTATCCTTAAGTGAGGCCCAGAGGTATTCTCAGATGCTGTTAATCCATCACAGGGTTGGATCTATAGGAGAAGCAAACTGCCCTCGCTGTGATATTAAGGATGCTCACCTCCTACACATGATGTGGGATCTTGCCCTATTGGGGCCTTTTTGGAATGAGATAATAGCTTTGATACATAGAGTAGATGGTATCTCGGTTCGGGCAGATCCCAAGGTTTGTATTTTGTGACTGTTTGAAGAAAGTGAAGCTAATGAGGGAATTTCTGTGGGAATTCTTAGAATATTATACTAGAGAGTTGATTGCCAAACATTGGATACACTCCCCACTCCACCCGACAATAACAGAATTTATTGCAAAAATGAACAACACCATTAGACTGGAAAAGGGAGAGAATATGGGGGCCTTGGATAGATACACTGGGAGTACCTTCACCACATTTGCAAAGGACTTCATTTGCTGTACCTGGATGAAAGGTTAGATTATGACATACTACCGATGTTATTGTGGAACTACCGACAGTTATATATTATTCTATTCTCAATCGTGTATATTAGGATTTCTTGATGTATGTATAATTGGTGCCAACACTGTTGCTTTGATAAGTTGTGTACAAACAATGTTGCACAATAGTTTTTGTACAAGAAGGGTGGGTTAGGGAGGCTCTGGGGGGGGGGGGTTATTGTCTATGTATGTTTTATTTTTATAAAACTGTCAATAAAAACGTATTTGATTTAAAAAAAACAAAATCAACATAGCAAATCGGTGGTTGGACACACATCTATCAGACATTTATGGCATACCTTGTGGACATTTTGTCATAAAAATCTAAAAGAGGAATACCACTTTAAATGCTGAATGTGTCACTGACCAAGTGGAACCTAACACCATCGCCAGGAGTCTCAGCAGCCAGACCTGCAGTATTAAGCGGATTGGTAGGGCAGCTTTCATATGAACAAGGGTGCAGATTGGAGAAATCCTTTAGGGTATGGTCCCAAGTAGTGTCAACCGCAAACTGTTTCCGCATGTGGTGGCCAGGGATTTCAAACAGATTGTTATTCACCACATGATTTTTCGCAAAACTGCACGCTCACTGTGTCAACATATTAACCCATTATGTACGTAACTGTACGTGATAAGGGTTAAGAGGAAGTATGGAACGTGCTCACGGGCTGAGCGCGCTCCATACACAGTGGGCGATGGCTATGTAATACAGCCGACACCTCACTGCAACACGTGGAATCAAAGATCACTTTGATTCCGTCCGTTTAACACCTTAAATGCTGCGGGCAATCGCGACCGCGGTACTTAAAGTGTTAGAATCAGGGGGGCGACCACTCAAACATGCCATCTCGCCGCCCCCACGGCACGATCGGCCGGTTACAACGGTTGTTATGGCAAACTGGGGGCCTAATAGAGGCCCCCAGGTCTGCCATCTTCGTACTTCTCTGAAGCTCTCAGAATCGCGATATACTGCAATACATTAGTTTTGCAGTATATCATGCAAGCTATCCAACGATTGCTGCTTCAAGTCCCCTAGGGGGACTAATAAAAAAAGTAAAAAATAGTTAAATAAAGGGTTTTTTTATGTTCCAAAAAAAAAAAGTATTAAAAGTTCAAAAAATCCCTTTTCAAATTTTTGCCATAAATCAATGTTAAAAAAAATAAAAGTTAACATAACCGGAATCGCCGTGCCTGTAAAAGTTAGAACTATCACAATATAGCATTGTTTAACCCGCTCGGTGAATGCCGTAAAAAATATATATTTATAAAACCCGCAAATTGCTGGTCACCTTAGCGCTCCAAAAAATCAAATAAAAAGTGCTCAAAAAGTCTCATATGCCCCAAAATGGTATCGGTGAAAACTACCGCTCGCACTGCAAAATTTAAGCGCCTCACATCGTTAAATTGATTAAAAAATGAAAAAGTTATGGCTCTCAGAATATGTCGACACAAAAGATTTTTTTAATTTAGCAAATGGTTTTATTTTTTGAAAAGTGGTAAAACATATAAATTTGGCATTGCCGTAATCGTTTCAACCTGCAGAATAAGGTGAATATGTCGTTTTTACCACCTGATGGACGCCGTAAAACAAAAAACCCCCAAAAATAGTGTAATCACTGTTTTTTGCTCATTTCACCACACAAATATTTTTTTTCAGATTCCCAGTACATTATGCGGTAGAATAAATAGTGGCATGAAAACCTACAACTTGTGCCGCAAAAAACAAGACCTCATATTGCTATGTCGACGAAGAAATAGATAAGTTATGGCTTTTGGAAGGCGGGGAGGAAAAAACTAAAATGAAAAACTCAAATTGGCCTGGTCTTTAAGGGGTTAAGGCCATTATGCTAATATCTTACTATTGTTCAAGAAAAAAAAGTTGTAAACAACACACAACTGCTCTAATACTTGTGGTGACTTTGCACTTATAAGGCAATATGAACTTCATCCACATTTAGGGCTTGTCCACACGTTATGGTAGCAGCAAAGTGGGTGAGATTGAACAAATCTCATCCACACGCTGCATAAATATTGAGCGGAAATGGACCTACGGTGCAGAATTTTATTCCACGGCATGTCAATTGTATTTGCGTAATCTCTGTATATTTGCTGCGGGTTTTCCCCATTGCATTCAATGGGGAGGTATAACCCACAACAAATAGCAGTTATTGCGTTTTTTGCGGTGGCTGCGCAGCAATTGCACAACAAAAAACGCAACTCTGAAAAAAAATCTATACTTACCTAGGAGTCTGTGTTTCTTCCTCCAGGTCGACCGCCTGGGATGATGTTTCATCCTATGTGACTGCTGCAGCCACTCACAGGCCGTAGCGGCGGCCACATGGGATGAAACATCATCCCAAGAGGACGGCCTGGATGACGTCAGATGGGGAGGTAAAACCCACAACAAATAGCAGTTGTTGCGTTTATTGCAGTGGAATCGCATCGATTTCACCGCAAAAAACGCAAATAAAAAAAAATTAATCTTGTACTTACCCAGAAGTCTGTGTTTCTTCCTCCAGGACGGCCTCTTGGGATGACATTTCATCCCAAGTGACTGCTGCAGCCAATCACAGGCTGTAGCGGCGGTCACATGGGATGAAACATCATGGAGAGGGCCGGCTTCCTGGAATGATGTTTCATCCCATGTGACCGCCGCTGCAGCAGTTTACTGGGATGAAACGTCACCCCAAGAGGCCGGCCTGCACTGCAGTTTGGTGCAGTTTTTCACGCGGAATTCCCTGCAGCCACAGGAGTGGATACCGCAGCCCGGTACCAAATGATCCATGCCTGGGATTAGTCCGCGGCCAGGTGGTTGGGGGCCATTGCTCTAGAACAGAGGCACTAGTCTTTTGTCCATATGCACATAATTTGTATTGCCTATAGCAGTGCTTGTCAAACCGTGTGGCGGGCCTTACCAGTGAGGTGCACCCAAGCTGGGGAGGTAGTTTTCGCAAAAAAAGGGATCATACGCTGCAAAGTCCTTTTCCTGGCTGCAGCAATCTCTTGTTTAGTAACACAAGACTGGATTTCAAGCTGCGGTTTTGGTGCATTTTTTTGCTCTGTAATCATGACTAAAAAAACGCACCAAAACCGCAGCGTAAAACCCCAGCATAAACTACTCCTTTTGTGCTTAACTTAACCCCTTAAGTACGTGAACTAGTTGTCACGTTCAGGACCCAGCCCCATTTTGTGTCAAATGGGAAGAAAAGAGGTTGATCCAGCGCTGTTGTGGTGTTTAAAAAGGAATCATGTTCCTATATTTATTGGGTATCAAAAAATTTAAATCTAACATATAAACAGACGTGGCAATAAGGCAGTTTCCAGTAGGTATTTAAAGCCTAAAACTTATGCCATTGAAAAAATCAAAAGCTCTGCAAGAGGAGGTAACCTGAAACATATGCTCCTAACCAGGGAAGCATTTTAGATATACAATCTAAAAACTAGATTTCCCCAGGGACTCAACCTTAGAAAAGAGCTTATGTTCTTATATTAAAACTGATACAAAAAAATCTCTTCTATATAGCCAATAATATTCAAACCTTCTATTACGACCAGGTAATTCTTATATATTATTAATACATTTATTTTTTTTTAAAACACTATATGGAACATATTAATTTTCCTTCCCTACAATGTAATATTGAATAAATAAATACATTGACCATCATGCATATCACTCTATTATACCATCCTATGATATAACGATTCTAAAATTAACAGTATATTTACACCTGTTATAAATAAAACCGATAATACGGGAGTTTCTCTTTCCCCCAAAAAAATATCAAAATGTCTAATACAATAATATAAATATACAACCTAATTAATACTAATACTTATGAAAATTTGTTCCTACTATGAATTTTGCTTTTAACCCTTCACACAATTGATTACATTTATATTTCATGTATGTCTTCTTTATTATCTTTCTATATTATGCTCACTAATAATTTTTGTTTCTTTACGTTTAACCATGTAGCATATGTCGTATTTGAAAAATAAAAAACGTTTTAATCATCCAGCGATGTACAAGTCCATAAGGTTATAAACACACTTACATGGTCTGTCGGTTTCTGCGGCCCCAGTGCGGCTTTTTCTTCGTGTTGGTACAGGTCCTCCTTGTAAAATTACAGGGAAAATAATTTTATCCAACATGAACAACATAAGTAGATACAATATTATACCCTAATAGAGTGTCCTTATCAATACAAACAAAACTACGTTATAAGCAATATTAGCAAAGTAAATAAATTGGTCCTACCGAAGTATTCAATGTTTTGTTTACTTTCACGCACCCAAATGAGACTTACCTACAGACAACAAAGAGTTATCATTACACCTGCAGCCTAAAATAACATTTTGGCTGCCTCCCTTGCAGAAAAATCTTGTCACACCCATTTAGCCACAACTTATAAACCCGCAGACTACTAACATCGCTGAATGATAGCCATGACTGACAGCACTGTAAGTGCTCGAAACGCGTAGGCTTTAAATACCTACTGGAAACTGCCTTATTGCCACGTCTGTTTATATGTTCTAACTTTTTGATACCCAATAAATAGAGGAACATGATTCCTTTTGAAACACCACAACAGCGCTGGATCAACCTCTTTTCTTCCCATTTGCTACTTACCGTGGACCGTCACGGAGTTCCGAGCGAGGCTGGAGTGTCAAACGTTGGTCTGGTGAGCTGGAGGTTTCCTCCCCTTGTTTCTCTGCCATTTTGTGTCATTTTATGTGGTATTAACTCTGGAATGCTTTTACCTATCCAAGCGATTCTGAGATTGTTTTCTCGTGACACATTGGATTTTATGTTACTGGTAAAATTAGGTCGATCCATGCAGTATTTAATTGTGAAAAACACCAAAATTTGGCGCAAAATTGAAAAAATTAGCATTTTTATAAACTTAAATGTATCTGCTTGTAAGGGTAAGGCCACACGGTGCAGTTACGGTGCATTTATATTGCGTTTTTAAACTGCAGCAAGTCATTTTTCAATAGAAGTCAATGGTGAAATTTTTGTTATGGACAACCTAGAAGCACTTAAGCACAGGGGACAAAACACCCCAATAAATGATATTATATATATATAGTAGTCACGTATTGTAAAAGAATATATAAATCTTTATTAATAAATAACAATACATGGTATCACATGAAATATAATAAGACATTTTTGTTATGGACAGACTGTTATTATATTACAATGTGTTTTTTATGCAGTTAACTGCATTTTCATAATTTCCGACTGCATGCAGTTAATGACAGCGTTGCCAAAGTTGTTGCTGAACTGCTTGTGTTTTTGCTAACAGTTCTGCAACACATTGTAATGAACTATATATTGGAAGCACCTAACAAACTTCAACACGGGTGAAAACTATGTCCATCAATTATTTCCTTTAAAAACGCAACAGAACTGCAGCATTACAGAGACAAAAAAACGCATGCAGTTGACCGCATGTGGTTTTCAAAAGCAACATGTTGCCTTAGCTTAAGACAGGCAGTTATACCACACAAAATTGTTGCTAATTAACATCTCCCATAAGTCTACTTTAGATTGGCATCGTTTTTTGAGCATCCTTTTATTTTTCTAGGACGTTACAGGCCTTAGAACTTTAGAAAGAAATTTCTGACATTTTCAAGAAAATTTCAAAAAGCTATTTTTACAGGGACCAGTTCAGTTGTGAAGTGGTTTTGAGGGGCCCTTTCAATACAAACCCCCATAAATCACCCAATTTTAAACATTTCACCAGTCAATGTATTCAAAACAGCATTTAGAACGTTTATTAACCCTTCAGGCGTTTCACAAGAATTAAAGCAAAGTAGGGGTGAAATGTACAAATTAATTTTTTATTGCAGAAATTAATTTTTAATCCTTTTTTCTCTGTAACACATAGGGTATGTTCACACGACCTATTTTTAGACGTAATTCAGGCGTTTTACGCCTCGAATTACGCCTGAAAAGACGGCTCCATTACGCCTGCAAACATCTGCCCATTGCTTGCAATAGGTTTTACGATATTCTGTTCACACGAGCCTTTATTTTAAGCGTCGCTGTCAAAATACGGCGCGTAAAATGACGGCTCATCAAAAGAAGTGCAGGACACATCTTGGGACGTTTTTGGAGCCGTTTTCTCATAGACTCTATTGAAAACAGCTCCAAAAACAGCCGTAAAAATACAGCGAAAAACGCGAGTTGCTCAAAAAATGTCTGAAAATCAGGAGCTGTTTTCCCTTGAAAACAGCTCCGTATTTTCAGACGTATTTTGTTAATCGTGTGAACATACCCAAAGGGTTTTTACCAGAGAAGCACAACTCAATATTTATTGCTAAGATTCTGCAGTTTTTAGAAATATCCCACATGTGGTTCTAGTGTGCTAATAGACTGAAACACAGGCCTCAGAAGCAAAGGAGCACATAGAGAATTTTGGGGCCTTCTTTTTATTAGAATATATTTTAGGCACCATGTCCGGTTTAAAGAGCTCTTGTTGGGTCCAAAACAGCGAAAACCCCCAAAAATACACAATTTCGCAAACTACACCCCTCAAGGAATTTATCAAGAAGTATAGTGAGCATTTTGACCCCACAGTTTGTTTTGCTGAAGTTAGTGGAATGAGGCCGTGAAAATGAAAATCAAATTTTTCTCCATTAAAACGTACAGAATTTAAATTTTTACAAGGCATAAAGGTGAAAAAACAACCCAACATTTGAAAATTTCTCCCGATTACGGCAATACCCCATATATGGTAATAAAATTATGTTTTGACACACGGTAGGGCCCAGAAGGGAAGGAGCACCATTTGGCTTTTGGAGCTCAAATTTTGCTGCAATGGTTTTCAGGTGCCATGTCGCATTTGCAAAGCCCCTGAGGGACCAAATCAGTGGAAACACCACAAAAGTGACCCCATTTGGGAAACTACACCCCTCAAGGAATTTATCGAGGAGTATAGTAAGAATTTTGACCCCACAGGTTTTTTGCTGAATGTAGTGGAATTAGGCCGTGAAAATGAAAATCTACGTTTTTTTCTAATAAAGTGTAGCTTTAGCTCAGATTTTTCAATTTTTCACAATAAATAAAGGAGAAAAAGCACCCCGAGATTTCTAAAGCAACCTCTTCAGAGCACAGCAATACCCCATATGTAGTAACAAACTGCTGTTTGGACCCACGGCAGGGCTCAGAAGGGAAGGAGCACCATTTGGCTTTTGGGCTTTTGGAGCTCAAATTTTGCTGGAATGGTTTTCGGGTGCCATGTCACATTTGCAAAGCCCCTGCGGGACCAAATCAGTGGAAACCCAACCAAGTGACCCAATTTGGGTAACTACACCCCTGAAAGAATTTATCGAGGGGTATATAGTGAGCATTTTTACCCCCACAGGTGTTTTGCTGAATTTAGTGGAATTAGGCCATTAAATTAAAAAGCTAAATTTTTTCCGATAAAACGTGGACATTTTAAATTTTTACAAGCAATAAAGGAGAAAAAGCCCCCTGACATTTGAAAAGCAATTTCTCCCAATTACAGCAATACCCCACATGTAGTAATAAACTGTTGTTTGGACACACGGCAGGGCTCAGAAGGGAAGAAGCGCCATTTGGAGCTCAAATTTAGCTGGAATGGTTTTCGGGTGCCATGTCAGATTTGAAAGCACTTGCAGTGCCAAAACAGTAGGAATCCCAAAAAAGTGACCCCATTTGGGAAACTACACACCTTAAGGAATCTATCTAAGAGTATAGTGAGGATTTAGACCCCACTGATCTTTTGCAGAATTTACTGGAATTAGGCCGTAAAATGAATATCAACATTTTTTCCACTAAAAAGTTGCATTTTTTCATTTACACAAGGGATAAAGGAGAAAAAGCCGCCCAACATTTGTAAAGAAATTTCTCCCTAGTACGGCAATACCCCACATGTGGTGATAAACTGCTGTTTGGACACACGGCAGGGCTCAGAAGGGAAGGAGCGCTATTTGAAATGCAGATTTTGCTGGATTGGTTTTTGGGTGCCACGTCGCATTTGCAAAACCCTAACATCAACATATGTCTCACAGGACAGTCAGTAAAGGGGCTAGGTCTCCAACAGTGTAAATAAATACCTCCCCAGTATTTAAATAGAAACTCCACCATATATTTGAAACATAAGAATAAAAGGAGTCATATACTATATTGGTTTTAAATGCCACAGGCATAGAAAAAGTTCAAACTTTATTGGACAATTACAGATAAAATTACATATAATAAAAAAATCGAGAATTCAAATCGGACAACTGTACATGAGATACACATAGGACAGAAACACACATAAATGCCAAAAAAAGCTCTAATACAGAGTGCTAAATAGCCATATCTGAAAATAGCTAAACTGGCAATGTGCTATATCGACAAGAAAAAGGGTATGCAGAAGTAATCCACACAGCAATATCGTAACACAGACAGAGTATATACTATGATGATATATGTGGAGGTAATGGTAGTTTGTAACAATGCTGTGTAGCACTCAAGCGGTCAAATCAGTAAGGCGCCAGTAATCATACTTGACGCTTCTAAACCTCAAGGGGGAAGAAATCCCTAAGCTACAATGGTAATATACAGTGAAGGAAATAAGTATTTGATCCCTTGCTGATTTTGTAAGTTTGCCCACTGTCAAAGTCATGAACAGTCTAGAATTTTTAGGCTAGGTTAATTTTACCAGTGAGAGATAGATTATATATAAAAAAAAAAAAAGAAAATCACATAGTCAAAATTATATATATTTATTTGCATTGTGCACAGAGAAATAAGTATTTGATTCCCTACCAACCATTAAGAGTTCAGCCTCCTCCAGACCAGTTACACGCTCCAAATCAACTGGATGCCTGCATTAAAGACAGCTGTCTTAAATGGTCACCTGTATAAAAGACTCCTGTCCACAGACTCAATTAATCAGTCTGACTCTAACCTCTACAACATGGGCAAGACCAAAGAGCTTTCTAGGGATGTCAGGGACAAGACCATAGACCTGCACAAGGCTGGAATGGGCTACAAAACCATAAGTAAGACGCTGGGTGAGAAGGAGACAACTGTTGGTGCAATAGTAAGAAAATGGAAGACATACAAAATGACTGTCAATCGACATCGATCTGGGGCTCCATGCAAAATCTCACCTCGTGGGGTATCCTTGATCCTGAGGAAGGTGAGAGCTCAGCTGAAAACTACACGGGGGGAACTTGTTAATGATCTCAAGGCAGCTGGGACCACAGTCACCAAGAAAACCATTGGTAACACATTACGCCGTAATGGATTAAAATCCTGCAGTGCCCGCAAGGTCCCCCTGCTCAAGAAGGCACATGTGCAGGCCTGTCTGAAGTTTGCAAATGAACATCTGGATGATTCTGAGAGTGATTGGGAGAAGGTGCTGTGGTCAGATGAGACTAAAATTGAGCTCTTTGGCATTAACTCAACTCGCCGGTTTGGAAGAAGAGAAATGCTGCCTATGACCCAAAGAACACCGTCCCCACTGTCAAGCATGGAGGTGGAAACATTATGTTTTGGGGGTGTTTCTCTGCTAAGGGCACAGGACTACTTCACCGCATCAATGGGGGAATGGATGGAGCCATGTACCGTCAAATCCTGAGTGTCAACCTCCTTCCCTCCACCAGGACATTAAAAATGGCTCGTGGCTGGGTCTTCCAGCACGACAATGACCCGAAACATACAGCCAAGGCAACAAAGGAGTGGCTCAAAAAGAAGCACAGTAAGGTCATGGAGTGGCCTAGCCAGTGTCCAGACCTTAATCCCATCGAAAACTTATGGAGGGAGCTGAAGATCCGAGTTGCCAAGCGACAGCCTCGAAATCTTAATGATTTACAGATGATCTGCAAAGAGGAGTGGGCCAAAATTCCATCTAACATGTGTGCAAACCTCATCATCAACTACAAAAAAACATCTGACTGCTGTGCTTGCCAACAAGGGTTTTGCCACCAAGTATTAAGTCTTGTTTGGCAAAGGGATCAAATACTTATTTCTCTGTGCACAATGCAAATAAATATATATATTTTTGACTATGTGATTTTCTTTTTTTTTTTTTTTATATATTCTATCTCTCACTGGTAAAATTAACCTAGCCTAAAAATTCTAGACTGTTCATGTCTTTGACAGTGGGCAAACTTACAAAATCAGCAAGGGATCAAATACTTATTTCCTTCACTGTAGGTTTAAAAGAACATGAATGACTAACCCATGTCGCTCCAAGTGTCCAGTGGCTCCAAGGTGAAGAAACCCCAACGCGCGTTTCGCGTGGATGGCTTTATTAAGGGGTGTTTTAATAAATATTCATTGCACCGTTTAAAAATAATTAAATGTGAGTAAAAAAATTAAACGTTGTGTAAAATTGATTAATAGTGTTATATAATAAATATAAACCAAGAGTTATGAAATATATAGTGTCTATATAAATATTGAACAAATAGTGCATTAATAAGACGCGGACCAGAAAAGAAACAGTCAGCAATAGAATAATGTGTAAAGGAAAAAATATATATAAATAAAAATGAAAATATTTATTGACGGTGATAAAGATTATGAAAAAATATATAAAAAATATATAAATGAAGCGTTAATCAGAGAATACATATTGTATGAAAGTGAAAGAAATATATATATAATATACTAAGAAAAAGGTTTGTATTGAAATTCATCCATTTATTTTGTACATTAGATGACAACATGTCTGCATTTTGAAGGAGTTGTTAATCCATTTTGGTCCAAGCTTAAAAAATGAAGATCCTTCATTAACCCCTTCCCGCAATTTAACGTAACTGTACGTGATGGGATGCGGTCTGTTCCCGCATTTCCACGTACAGTTAGGTGAACGCTTTGAACTGTCGCCGCATCGGACCGGGATTTCCTCAGAGCTATTCCGTAAATTCAGTAAAGCCTTTCTGAATTGGACTTGCTCCCTGTCACCCGGAGACAGACGACATATCACTTTACTTCTTAATAGATGAAAATCTGTGGGACATTCTTTCTCATCCCTATAATAAATAGGTACATTACCTCTTCTGGACCCATGGACAGTCCCATGACAGAACTAGTCTGAGACTAGTGTTATACCATCCGAAATGTATCATGGATCTCCTTAAAATTTAAATTAATTTAATTAAATTTAGATCCTTTACTTATTTATTTTTTTCAATTTTTCTTTATTTTTTTTTATATTTTGCTTTATACATTTGTTATTTTTATTTTATTTAACCCCTTCCCTCTTTAGCCACTTTTGACCTTCCTGACAGAGCCTCATTTTTCAAATCTGACATGTTTCACTTAATGTGGTAATAACGTTGAAATGCTTTCACCTATCCGGGCGATTCTGAGATTGTTTTCTCGTGACACATTGGACTTTAAGATAGTGGTAAAATTTGGTCGATACATTCAGTATTTAATTGTGAAAAACACGAAAATATAGTGAAAAATTGCAAAAATTAGCATTTTTCTCAATTTAAATGTATCTGCTTGTAAGACAGGCAGTTATACTACACAAAATTGTTGCTAATTAACATCCCCCATATGTCTACTTTAGATTGGCATCGTTTTTTGAACATCCTTTTATTTTTCTATGACCTCACAAGGCTTAGAACTTTAGCAGCAATTTCTCACATTTTCAATAAAATTTCAAAAGGCTATTTTTACAGGGGCCAGTTCAGTTGTGAAGTGGTTTTGAGGGCCTTATATATTAGAAACCCCCAAAAAGTCACCCCATTTTAAAAACTTCACCCCTCAAAGTATTCAAAACAGCATTTAGAAAATGTCTTAACCCTTTACACATTTCACAGGAATTAAAGCAAAGTAGAGGTGAAATTTACAAATTTCATATTTTTTTGCAGAAATAAATTTTTAATACAATTTTTTTTATAACACAGAAGGTTTTACCAGAGAAATGCAACTCAATATTTGTTGCCCAGTTTCTGCAGTTTTAGGAAATATCCCACATGTGGCCGTAGCGTGCTACTGGAATGAAGCACCGGCCTCAGAAGCAAAGGAGCACCTAGTGGATTTTGGGGCATTATTTTTGTTAGAATATATTTTAGGCACCATGTCAGGTTTGAAGGGCTCTTGCGGTGCCAAAACAGTGAAAATCCCCCAAAAGTGACCCCATCTGGGAAACTAGACACCTCAAGGAAATTATCTAGGGGTGTAGTGAGCATTTTGACCGCACAGGTTTTTTACAGAAATTATTGGAAGTAGGTCGTGAAAATTAAAATCAACATTTCTTCAAAGAAAATGTAGGTTTAGCGATTTTTTTTCTCATTTCCACAAGGACTAAAGGAGAAAAAGCATCGCAAAATTTGTAAAGCAATTTCTCCCGAGTAAAACACTACCCCACATGTGGTAATAAATGGATATTTGGACACACGGCAGGGCTTAGAAGGGAAAGAGCGCCGTTTGGCTTTTGGAGCTCAAATTTAGCAGCAATGGTTTGAGAGGCCATGTCACATTTACAAAGCCCCTGAGGGGACAAAACAGTGGAAACCCCCCACAAGTGACCCCATTTCGGAAACTACACCCATTGAGGAAATTATCTAGGGGTATAGTGAGCGTTTTGACCCCACAGGTTTTTTGCATAAATTATTGGAAGTAGGCTGTGAAAATGATAATCTAAATTTTTTCAAAGAAAATGTAGGTTTAGCTAATTTATTCTCATTTCCACAAGGACTGAAGGAGAAAAAGCACCGTAAAATTTTTAAAGCAATTTCTCCCGAGTAAAACAATACCCCACATGTGGTAATAAACGGCTGTTTGGACACACGGCAGGGCTTAGAAGGGAAAGAGCGCCATTTGGCTTTTGGAGTCCACATTTAGCAGGAATGGTTTGCGGAGGCCATGTCGCATTTACAAAGCCCCTGAGGGGACAAAACAGTGGAAACCCCCCACAAGTGACCCCATTTTGGAGACTACACCCATTGAGGAAATTATCTAGGGGTATAGTGAGCGATTTGACCCCACAGTTTTTTGCAGAAATTATTGGAAGTAGGCCCTGAAAATAATAATCTACATTTTTTCAAAAAAAATCTAGGTTTAGCTAATTTTTTCTCATTTCCAGAAGGACTGAAGGAGAAAAAGCACCACAAAATTTGTAAAGCAATTTCTCCCAAGTAAAACAATACCCCACATGTGGTAATAAACGGCTGTTTGGACACACGGCAGGGCTTAGAAGGGAAAGAGCACTATTTGGCTTTTTGAGATCACATTTAGCAGGAATGGTTTGCGGAGGCCAGGTCACATTTGCAAAGCCCCTGAGGGGACAAAACAATGAAAACGCCCAAAAAGGGACTCCATTTAGGAAACTACACCTCTTGAGGAATTCATCTAGGGGTGTAGTGAGCATTTTGACCCCACAGACGTTTCATAGAATTTATTAGAATTAGGCAGTGAAAATAAAAACAGTCCTTTTTCTTCAATAAGACGTAGCTTTAGCGCAAATTTTTTCATTTTCTCAACAAATAAAGGAAAAAAAGAACCCAAAATTTGTAAAGCAATTTCTCCCGAGAACGGCAATACCCCATATGTGGTCATAAACTGCTGTTTGGGCAAACGGCAGGGCTCAGAAGGAAAGGACCGCCATTTGGAGTGCAGATGTTGCTGGATTGGTTTCTGGGCGCCTGTGGACCCAAAACAGTGGAAACCCCCCAGAAGTGACCCCATTTTGGAAACGACACCCCTCAATGCATTTACCAAGGGGTGTAGTAAGCATTTTAACCCTGCAGGTGTTTTGTAGAAATTAGTGTTCACTCGATGTTGCAGAGTGAAAATGGGATTTTCTTCCATAGATATGCCAATATGTGGTGCCCGGCTTGTGCCACCATAACAAGACAGCCCTCTAATTATTATGCAGTGTTTCCCGGTTTTAGAAACACCCTACATGTGGCCCTAATCTTTTGCCTGGACATATGACAGGGCTCAGGAGTGAAGAGTACCATGCGGAGTGGAGGCCTAATTTGGCGATTTACAAAGTATTGGTTCACAACTGCAGAGGCTCAGATGTGAAATAATAAAAAGAAACCCCTGAGAAGTGACCCCATTATGGAAACTGCACCCCTCAAGGCATTTATTAAGAGGTGTAGTGAGGATTTTCACCCCACAGGTCTTTTCCATAAATGAATGCACTGCGGATGGTGCAAATTAAAAATGTATATTTTTCCCTAGATATGCCATTCAGTGGCAAATATGTCATGCCAAGCTTATGACACTGGAGACACACACCCCAAAAATTGTTAAAAGGGTTCTCCCGGGTATGACGATGTCATATATGTTGAAGGAAACTGCTGTTTGGGCACGCTGTAGGGTTCAGAGCCGAGGGAGCACCATTTGGCTTTTGGAGAGCGGATTTTGCTTGGTACTAAATTTGTTTGAGTATTGCTGGTGTTTTATAATGTGGGGGTACATGTAAGCGGGGCGGAGTATATAAGGGGCATAGTCAGGTGGTATGAAAAAAAAATAAAAATCCATAGATGTGTGTTACGCTGTGAAGCAATCCTTTCCGCACAGGCCAGTGTCGCACTGATAAATGGTGTAATTTCTTATCCCCCTTTTGGTCCACACTCCACACCTTTGTAGTTTGAGGAATTTTGCTGGGAAGTGTTGTCCTGGTATAATACGGGCACCGTCGCTTCCAGCGGATATGTTTGGGCCCTCCCTTTCCTGGTTCCCTAATTTTAGGTCCTTGATAAATCGCCTCTTCAAACTGAAGAAATGTTCCCCTCGGGCACAACTGCATATTTTTTTATTTCCTGACTTATTGGAGCCATAACTAATTTTATTTTTCATAGACGTAGCGGAATGAGGGCTGGTTTGTTGCGGGATGAGCTGTAGTTATTATTGGTACCATTTTGGGGTACATGTGACTTTTTGATCACCTTTTATCCTATTTTTTGGGATGCCAGGTAAACAAAAAAACGCAATTCTGGCACAGCTTTTTTCAGTTTTTTTATACAGAGTTCACCATGCGTTATAAATTACATGTTAACTTTATTCTGCGGGTCCGTACGATTCTGGCGATACCTAATTTATAGCATTTTTTTATGTTTTACAACTTTTTTCACAATAAAATTACTTTTGTAAAAAGAATGTATTTTTTTTCTGTCGCCAAGTTGTGAGAACCATAACGTTTTAATTTTTTTGTCGACGGAGCTGTATGAGGGCTTGTTTTTTGCGGGACGCGCTATAGTTTTTATAGGTACCATTTTTGGATACGTGCGACTTTTTGATCACTTTTTATTCTAATATTTGTAGGGCAAAGTGACTAAAAAACAGAAACTCTGGTAACGTTTTTTACGGTTTTTTTTACGCTGTTCACCGCGTGCAATAAATAATATAATATTTTGATACCTCAGGTCGTTACGGTCGTGGCGATATCAAATACATATGGTTTATTATTATTTTTCAATAATAAAGGACTTGATAAGAGTAAAAGGGGGATTGTGTTTTATTTCATTACTTGAAACTTTTATTGTTTTCAAACTTTTATTTTTTGCACTTTTTTTTACACTTTTTTATACTTTTTTTACACTTTTCTTCAAGTCCCACTAGGGGACTTGAAGGTCCAACGGTCAGATTTTTTTTTTTCTAATACATTGCACTACCTATGTAGTGCAATGTATTAGATCTGTCAGTCATTCACTGACAGCAAGCCGATTAGGCTTCGCCTCCCGGCGGGGCCTAAATCGGCTTCCGTAATGGCAGAGCAGGAGACCATTGTGTCTCCTGTTGCCATAACAGCAGTTGCCAGTCCCGATTGCCTGTCAGGGCTGGCGATCTGCTAGTAACCGCTACGATGCAGCAATCGCTTTCGATTGCTGCATCGAAGGGGTTAATGGCAGGGATCGGAGCTAGCTCCGGTTCCTGCCGTTACAGGTGGATGTCAGCTGTACAGTACAGCTGACTTCCACCGCTGATGACGCCGGATCAGCTCCTGACCTGGCGCCATCTTGCCGGCAGCTACGGAAGCCGATCAGGCTCCGCCGCCGGGCGGATCTTGACCGGCTTCGGTGCTAGGCAGACCGGGAGGCCAGTATTAGGCCTCCGGTTGCCATTGCAGCCACCGGAACCCCGGCAATTTCATTGCTGGGGCTCCGATGAGCTGCAAACACCTTAAGTGCAGCGATCGCGTTTGAGCGCTGCACTTAAGGGGTTAATGGCGGGGATCGAAGCTAATTTCGGTCCCCGCCGTTACAGTCGGATGTCAGCTGTAAGATCCAGCTGAGATCCGGTGATGATGGCACCGACTCAGTTTCTGAGCCGGTGCCAAACATTTGACGTACATGTACGGCATTTTGCGGGAAGTCAATGCTTTCCATGACGTACATGTACGGCAAATGTCGGGAAGGGGTTAAAGACACTGCTGATTGCTAATTGGTTTGTTAGGGATAAATGACCCCCAAAAAATAAGACTTTATATGCAATGTACTGTAGGTATATTTCTTAGTACCATATATATGTGTATGTCTCCCGATAGAACTGCTTGATGGAATATTTAGGGGAATTTATAAAAATAAAAAAGATATGCATGACATGATGTTCTAGGTTTGAATTACCGGAATAGAATCAGTATCTCATGATATATCCTAACATATGGGTCCAGTTCCCTTTAAATTCGGCACTATAAGATGCCAGACTTTACTGAACTTACGGAATAGCTCTGAGGAAATCCCGGTCCGGGATGAAACGCGTCAGCTGATTAATCAATCCACACCTGGCAGGTAGTGACGTCAACCTTGCCTCGTTTTGCAGTCTCCAGCGTTGCCGAAAACTCAACGTGGAAACCAGCACAGCACGATACTGACTCTTCAGAGTAAGAGTGTGCTTCATTGCCAATTTTGTTCACCTTTGTGTGAAATCTCGGCCGCCCCCGAGTATATGAAGATCTAAGCCGCTTAAATAAGCATCGACCATTGATGGAGTGGATACAAGAGAAATCTCCTCTGTGAGAATTATGACCTGCCATTGAAAGATCGAAGGGGTAAAAACCTGATTGGTATATCTCAAAAATCTGTCTCAACTCAACATTTGTTCCAGGAGGAGGAACACAGTGGAAAGGAGGGAATCTCCAGTCTGTCCTAATTTGTGAGACCAACATGAAGATGAGTATTAAATAGATATAAAGTCTTTACCCACACTATCATTGCCATCATATAAGAGGAACTGTCCTTGCTAGTTTTGGATCAAAATATATAAAAAAATAAAAAAAAGGAAAAAAAACGCAAGTGTGAACTGAGACCAACGGTATCTGAACAAAAATTTTAGGAAAAAAAACGTTTCTCCAGCTAAATACTGATGTGTTTCTTTAATGGCATGTGTATAGAATTTATATTACTTAGATAACCTATCATGATGTATTATTATGTTTAGAGGGGGATAAATTGATGGAAGTAATGTTATAAAAGTATGTGTTGGTATCCTGGCCAGGAGACATTTTTAAATTGTGTACATCTGGTTTGAAAAAAATGTGTCTATTCAAACCCTTTCCTTTTCCTAAAAAAAATTATTTCACTATGGAAAAAAGAGGAAAGAGATCTCTATATAGATAAAAAATCTTTAAAATATATTTTTATATGGAATTTAATACAATTTCTACAAAATTATTCTTATCCAAAGAGTACATGGTTTGTTTTGGAAAATATTTTTTTCCTCTCTTTTTTTTCTTTTTGATAAATTAATAATTAACCATATAAATTAACCCCTGGTTCACCCAGCAGCCAATCTACTGTGCCCTATACCTGTCCTGTGCCCTATACAGGTGTCCTGTGCTCTATACAGGTGTCATGTGACCTATATAGGTGTCCTGTGCCCTATATAGGTGTCCATCACCAGCCATCTGTACCACAGTACCCTTAGTGCCCTATAATAAGACTGGTAGCCTTGTGTGCCGCATCCAGCATCGTGCGCCCCATCCAGCCTCGTGCGCCGCATCCAGCCCCCCTGTGCCGCATTCAGGCTCCTGTGCACCAAGACGTCGGTTACTGCCCAGCGTTTAAAATAAAAAAATTAATCCCGTCATTGACTCGCCACCCTCTTGTGCCTGATTGGCACCAATAAGCCTTATCAGCACTCTGGCAGCAGTATCACCTGTGATCCCTGCAAATCACTGCCCACCTGTTATTAACCTGTGATACCTGCAAATTACTGCCCAGTGACGTGTGTGAAAAGTGAGGCGCAAAATAAATTCACCCCTTCATTGTCTCATCGCTACCCCCCTGTATTCTGCGCCTATTTGGGACATGCCAAACTCCATCCACCTGCGTTTGACACCTGTTACCCGGGAGTTTTTGTAGATAGATTTAAAAAAAATACCTTGGTTTTAGGGAATTAGTTATTCTATAAAAATAAAAAAAAACACAAAAAAAGTTTTACGTTACTTTCAACGCCTGTGACACTTGTTACTAAGTTTACAGAAGAAAAAAAATGACTAAGCGTCTGTATACTGCCAAACAGGCATGTGCCATGCTCTTTGAGGACTCTGATCCTGGTAGTGGGGATGAGGTGACATTTTTAGTGTCCTCTTCATCTAGTGACTCATTTACTGATGAACCGCCACGTAGGCGCCCAAGGGTAGGCGTCAGTAGTGCACAATCGCAGCCCAGTACAGCTGACTCCACATGGATCCCCGCAGATAATTTTGTGCCCCAGGTGCCTGAATTCACTGTGACTCCAGGCATCAATGTAGATACCGCAGGTTTCAGTGAAATTAACTATTTCCACTGAAATCTGCAAGTTCTGGGGACTTCTATTGAGTATGGGCATTACCAAAAAAAAACACAAAACGTTCCTATTGGAACAGAGACATCCTTTATCATTCCCCTCTTTATTTTCTTGCCATGCCCAGAACCCGTTTTGAAATTTTATTAAAATTCATTCACTACAACAATAATGATGAGTGCCCACCCCCAAACGACCCCAATTATGATAGGCTCTACAAAGTTAGGCCAGTAGTTGACCACTACAACTTAAAATTCAGTCAGGTCTATACGCCCCAAAAATGCCTAGCAGTGGATGAATCCCCAGTCCACTTTAAAGGCAGATTACACTTCCGCCAGTACCTGCCCAATAAAAGGGCTAGGTATGGCGTGAAGCTGTATAAGGCCTGCGAAAGTGTGTCTGGGTATACACTGCGCTTTCATGTATATGAAGGGAAGGATTCAAAGATCGAGCCACCAAACTGTCCCCCGGTCCTGGGAATAAGTGGGAGGATAGTATGGGATTTGCTCCACCCCATACTAGACCAGGGTTACCACTTGTATGTGGACAATTTTTACAACATCGTCCCCCTCCTGAAGTGCCTTTCTGCCAGGAGCACACTAGCATGTGGCACAATTCGGCGAAATCAAAAGGGTCTCCCCAAGTCCTTTATAGAGCAGACACTGCGCCGTGGGGAAAGCAGGGCTGTTTGCTCTGAAAATTTGATGCTTGTCAAATATAAACACAAGCGTGATGTCTTTGTTTTGACCACACTGCATGCTGATCGATCCACCCCAGTTCCAGTCAGAGGAGCCACAGAGCAGACCACCAAGCCTGTGTGCATCCAGGACTATAACCAATTCATGGGAGGGGTGGATCTTTCGGACCAGGTACTGCAGCCCTACAGTGCCCTAAGAAACTCTAAGGTGTGGTATAAAAAATTGGCGGTATACCTCACCCAAGTGGCACTCTATAACGCCTTTGTTCTCTACAGAACATCAGACAATACGGAGACTTTCCTGGGATTCCAAGAAAAAATTATTAAAAAAATGAAGCAGAGGGCAGTAGTGAAGGTAGCAGCACTTCTGGGATCTCCAGAATAATACATGGCCAGCAAGACACCACTCACTACTGAATGACCTGTCCCTCTAAACCAGGCCTCTGCATCGGAGAATGCTTCCGTTTTTATCACACCTCTGTTGATATTCGTTAAATCTAATTTTTACTACTCCAATGACATCACATCCATTCCATTCATTTCTTAAATACCCCCTGGGCATTTATTTTCCAAATTAATTTGGTATCTCAATAATACCACACCCGCTTCCCCCCCCCACTCCAAAAAAATATACAAATTCCCATCATACCCCTAGATGAATACTGTGCTTTGAAGGGTGCAATTTTATCAAATAAGGCATTTCTTGAACTTACTTTATGTTCTGGAGCCTCTGCAAACATAAGGTGTTGCTTAAAAATCATCCACGTAAAAAGTAGGCCCTAGAAACCTACTGGTACTGTGTAAAAATCATATATGGAGTATTATTCAGCACAAGATCCAAAAACAAAATGGTAGGCCTTCCCTTCTGAGCCCTACAGTGTGCCCAGGCAGCAGTTAATGGCCACATATGGGGTACTGGCCTTATCCGGAGAAATTGCACAACAAATTTTGGGGTGCTTTTTTTTTTATTACCCTTGTATAAAAGAAAAATTTGAGGATAAAGCAACGCTTTATTGGAGAAAATTAAATTCGGCATTTTCACGGCCCAGTGTTTATAACTTCTAAGAAGCACCTTTCGAGTCAAAATGCTCACTACACCCCTAAATAAATTCCTTAAGGAGTGTAGTTTACAAAATGGGGTCACTTCCTGGGGGTTTCCACTGTACTTGTACCTCAGTAGCTCTGCAAACGCGACATGGCACCCGAAAACCTTTCCAGACAAATCTCAGCTCCAAATAGCGCTACTTCTCTTCTGAACCCTGTCGTGGGTCCAAACATTTAATACCACACATGGGGTATTGCCGTATTCGGGAGAAATTGCTTTACAAATGTTGGGGTGCTTTTTCTCCTTTATTTTTTGTAAAAATTAAAAATGTCTATGTTTTTTCAGAAAAAAAGTTGATTTTCATCTTCACAGACTAACTCTAACAAATTCCGCAAAAAACCTGTGGGGTCAAAATGCTAACTATACCCCTAGGAAAATTCTTTGAGGGCTGTCGTTTCCAAAATGGGGTAACTTTTGGGGGGTTTCCACTGTTTTGATCCCTCCAGGAAGTTGCAAACGCGACATGTCACCGAAAACCAATCCAGCAAAATCTGGACTCCAAAATCCAAATGGCGCTGTTTCTCTTCTGATCCATGCCGTGGGTCCAAACAGCAGTTTATTACCACATATGAGGTATTCCCGTAATCGGGAGAAGTTGCTTTACAAATTTTGAGGTTCTTTTTCTCCTTTATTCCTAGTAAAAATTAAAAATTTCTATGTTTTCTCAGAAAAAAAAACGATTTTCATATTCACGGCCGAATTCCACTAAATTCTGAAAAAAACCTGTGGGTCAAAATGCTAACTATACCCCTACGAAAATTCCTTGAGGAGTGTAGTTTCCAAAATGGGGTCACTTTTGGGGTGTTTCCTCTGTTTTGGTCCCTTCAGGACGTTGCAAACGCGACATGTCACCGAAAACCAATCCAGCAAAATCTGGACTCCAAAATCCAAATGGCGCTGTTTCTCTTCTGAGCCCTGCCGTGGGTCCAAACAGCAGTTTATTACCACATATGAGGTATTCCCGTAATCGGGAGAAGTTGCTTGACAAACTTTGGGGTTCTTTTTCTCCTTTATTCCTAATAAAAATTAAACATTTCTACGTTTTCTCAGAAAAAAATCGATTTTCATATTTATGGCTGAATTCCACTAAATTCTGCAAAAAACCTGTGGGGTCAAAATGCTAACTATACCCCTAGGAAAATTCCTTGAGTTTCCAAAATGGGGGCACTTTTGGGGGGTTTCCACTGTTTTGGTCCCTCCAGGACGTTGCAAACATGACATGGCACCGAAAATCATTCCAGCAAAATTTGTGCTCCAAAATCCAAATGCCGCTGTTTCTTTCTGAGCCCTGCCGTGGGTCCAAACAGCAGTTTATTACCACATATGGAGTATTGCTGTAATCGGGAGAAAATGCTTTATAAACGCTGGGGTTCTTTTTCTCCTTTATTCCTTGTAAAAATTTAAAAATTCTATGTTTTTTCAGAAAAAAGGTGGATTTTCAATTTTACAGACTTTTTCTAATAAATTTAGCAAAACAACTGTGGGGTTAAAATGCTAACTACACCCAAAATGGGGTCACTTTTGGGGGCTCTCCACTGTTTTGGCACCACCAGACCTCTTCAAACCTGACATGGTGCCTAAAATATATTCTAAAAAAAGGACGCCCCAAAATCCATCTAGGTCAGGGGTCTCAAGGACGCGGCCCGTGGGACACAGAGCCGATACTCTGGAATTCCCTGACATCGCTGTCCATATATGAACAGCGATGTCTGAGGCTTCCCCAGAGCCGGAGTCCCGTGCAGAGCGCTAGTATCGGCCCTGCTCCGGGACTCTGTGGAATTCCCTGACACCGATGTCCGTATATGGACAGTGTGTCAGGGTCTTCCCCAGAGCGGAGTCCCAAGCAGAGCGCTAGTACAGGCTCTGCTCCGGGACTCTGTGGAATTCCCTGACATCACTGTCCATATATGGACAGTGTGTCAGGGTCTTCCCCAGAGCGGAGTCCCGAGCAGAGCGCTAGTACAGGCTCTGCTCCAGGACTCTGTGGAATTCCCTGACATCACTGTCCATATATGGACAGTGTGTCAGGGTCTTCCCCAGAGCGGAGTCCCAAGCAGAGCGCTAGTACAGGCTCTGCTCCGGGACTCTGTGCAATTCTGTGACATCGCTGAGTATATATGGACAGTGTGTCAGGGTCTTTCCCAGAGCGGAGTCCCAGGCAGAGCGCTAGTACAGGCTCTGCTCCGGTACTCTGTGGAATTCCCTGACATCACTGTCCATATATGGACAGTGTGTCAGGGTCTTCCCCAGAGCGGAGTCCCGTGCAGAGCGCTAGTATCGGCTCTGCTCCGGGACTCTGTGGAATTCCCTGACACCGCTGTCCGTATATGGACAGTGTGTCAGGGTCTTCCCCAGAGCGGAGTCCCGAGCAGAGCGCTAGTACAGGCTCTGCTCCAGGACTCTGTGCAATTCTGTGACATCGCTGAGTATATATGGACAGTGTGTCAGGGTCTTTCCCAGAGCGGAGTCCCAGGCAGAGTGCTAGTACAGGCTCTGCTCCGGGACTCTGTGGAATTCCTTGACATCGCTGTCCATATATGGACAGTGTGCAGGGTCTTCCCCAGAGCGGAGTCCCGGGCAGAGCGCTAGTATAGGCTCTGCTCCGGGACTCTGTGGAATTCCCTGACATCACTGTCCATACATCGACAATGATGTCAAGGGCATCCCCAGAGCTGGAGTCCCAGTGATGTCAGGTCCACAGCTGGAGTCCCAGGAAGAGCCTACTAGCGCTCTGCCCGGGACTCCTACTCTGGGGTTGCCCCTGACATCCAAGTCCATATATGGACAGTGATATCAGGAGCAGAGCTGGAATCCCAGGCAGAGTACTAGAAGCGGCTCTGCTCCGGGACTCCAGCTCTGGGCAAGCCCCTGACATCACTGTGGCAGCATCTGCGGAGGGCACTGTGGCAGCATCTGCGAAGGGCACTGTGGCAGCATCTGCGGAGGGCACTGTGGCAGCATCTACGGAGGGCACTGTGGCAGCATCCACGGAGGGCACTGCGGCAGCATCCACAGAGGGAACAGCGGCAGCATCCACAGATGGCACAGCGGCAGCATCCACAGAGGGCACAGCGGCAGCGTCCACAGAGGGCGCAGCGTCCACAGAGGGCACAGCGGCAGCATCCAGAGGGCACAGCGGCAGCATCCACAGAGGGCACAGCAGCAGCATCCACAGAGGGCACAGCGGCAGCATCCACAGAGGACACAGCGGTAGCATCCACAGAGGGCACAGCGGCAGCATCCACAGAGGGCACAGCGGCAGCATCAACAGAGGGCACTGCGGCAGCATCTACAGAGGGCACTGCGGCAGCATCTACAGAGGGCACTGTGGCAGCATCTACAGAGGGCACTGTGGCAGCATCTACAGAGGGCACTGCGGCAGAATTTACAGAGGGCACTGCGGCAGCATCCACAGAGTGCACTGCGGCAGCATCCACAGAGGGCACTGCGGCAGCATCCACAGAGGGCACAGCGGTAGCATCTACAGAGGGCACTGTGGCACTATCTAAAAAGGGGTTGCCCAATCTTGACATGTGTGTCTGCCAAACGCTGCCAACTGAGCCGTCGGACTGCATTTAGCGACACTTAAACTGGAAAACTGGATTGCTGCAGTGCAGAGCTCTAGTACAGGCTTTGCTCCGAGACTCTGTGGAAATCCCTGACATCGCTGTCCATATATGGACAGTGTGCAGGGTCTTCCCCAGAGCGGAGTCCCGGGCAGAGCGCTAGTATAGGCTCTGCTCCGGGACTCTGTGGAATTCCCTGACATCACTGTCCATGCTATCGCTGCATCTAAGTGATTAGATCGCACCCTATGGTTGCTAATGACAACCATCGGCACCCGCGGGTGTTCCGATGGTTGCTATGGCAACCATAGCCTAACAATCGCTTCCTAGTACGGAAGCCTATTAGGCCCCGCCGGGAGGCGAAGCCTAATAGGCTTGCTGTCAATGAATAGCTGACAGCTCTAATACACTGCACTATGTGGTATCCCCGCGTTCGTAACGACCCAAACTATAAAAATATCACGCAATTTTACCCGTTCGGTGAATACCGTCAATTTTTTTTATAAAAAACTATTCCAGAATCGCTGTTTGTTAGTCACTACCCCTCGCAAAACAGTATAAAAAAAGGGATCTAAGTGTTGAATGTACCCCAAAATGGTAACAATGAAAAATACAGATTGTCCCGCAACATATAAGCCCTCACCCAGCTCCGGTGGAGAAAAAAAAAAGTTCTGGCTCTCAGAACATGGCGATGCAAAATGTGCAGAGTGTTCCAAAAGCGGATAAGATCTGGCACCATTTATCAGTGCGACACCGGCCACATATCTATGAATTATTATTTATTTACCCCATTATAAAAACCCTCTTATTATGCCCCTGATGTACTCGACACAGCTTACATATGCCCCCACATCATAAACTGAAATACCAGCAAAACCCCAAACAAAACTACCACTAAGCAAAATCTGCACTCCAATAGCCAAATTGCGCTCCCTCCCTTCTGAGCCCTGCAGCGTGCCCAACGGGCAGTTTACGTCCATATATATGGCATCGCCATAACCGGGAGAACCCGCTTAACAGTTTGAGGTATTTGTCTTCAGTAGCATGAACTGGGCACAAAATATTGTGCACTAAAATGGCACATACCTGTGGAAATTTGCAATTTTCACTTTGCACCATCCACTGAGCATTCATTTCTAATAGAAAAAAAAAACCTGTGTGGTCAAAATGCTCACTACACCGGTTAATAAAATGCCTTCAGGGGTGCAGATTCCAAAATGGGGGTCACTACTTGGGGGTTTGTTTTACTATTTGACCCCAGAGCCCTGCCATTGTGGGCTAATGCTGCGAAAATCACCAAAATAGGTCTCAAATGCGCCTTTCACTCCTAAGCCCTGTCATATGTCCAGGCAAATGATAAATGCCTTGAGGGGTGTAGTTTACAAAATGTGGTCACTTCTCAGGGTTTTACACTCTACTCTGGTACCTAAGGGAGCTCTGCAAATGCGACATGGCGCACATACACCAGTCCAGCAAAATCTGTGCTCTAAAAGCCACATGGCACTCCTTAGATTTTGAGCTCTGCCATGTGCCCAAACAGCAGTTTAGGGCCACACATGGTGTATTGCCGTACTCGGGAGAAATTGGGTAACAAATTATGTGTTGTTTTTTCTCCTATTACCCCTTGTGGGAAAATAATTGGGTGCAAAACCACATATTTTGGGGAAAATATTTTTTTTTCCGTTTTCACTGCCTCATTCTAATACAATCTATGAAACACCTGTGGGATCAAAATGCTCAGTACACCCCTAGATGATTACCCTGAGGGTTATAGTTTGCAAAATGGAGTCACTTCTCAGGGGTTTCTACTGTACGGGTACCTCAGGGGCTCTGCAAATGTGACATGGCGCCTAAAAAACAATCAACCAAAATCTACATGCCAAGTAGCACTCCTGCCATTCTGAGCCCTGTGGTGTATCCAAACAGCAGTTTAAGACCACATATGAGGTATTAACGTACTCGGGAGAAATTGGTTTACAATTGTTGGGGCGCTTTTTCTCCTTTATTCCTTGTGAAAATGAAAATGAAAGTGAAAATGAAAAAAATTCAACATTTTAGTGGAAAGAATGTAGATTTTCATTTTCACTGCATAATTCCAATAATTCAGCAAAAAAAACTGTGAGGTCAAAATGCTCACTATACTGCTAGATAAATTCCACGAGGGGTATAGTCTCCCAAATGGGGTCACTTTTGCCAGGTTTGCACTATTTTGGCCCCTCAGTGGCTTTGCAAATGTGACCCGCAAACCATTCCAGCAAAACTTGAGCTCCAAAACTTGAGCTCCAAAAGTCAAATGGCGCTCCGTCCTTTCTAACTTCCGCCATGTGTCCAAACAGCAGTTTATTACCACATATGGGTTATTGCTGTGCTCAGAAGAGTTTGCTTTACAAATATTGGGGTGTTTTTTTCTCCTTTATATATTGTAAAAATGAAAAAATCTGAGCTAAAACTACATTTTATTCGAAAAATTTAGATTTTCAATTTTACGGCATAATTCCCATAAACTCAGCAAAAACCGTGTAGGGTCAAAATGCTAACTATACCCCTAGAAAAATTCCTTGAGGGGTGCAGTTTCCAAAATGGGGTCACTTTTGGGAAGTTTCCACTGTTATGGTCCCTCCAGGGCTTTGCAAACACGACATGGCACCGAAAATCATTCCAGCAAAATCTGTGCTCCAAAATCCAAATGACCCTCGTTCCCTTCTGAGCCCTGCCGTGGGTCCAAACAGCAGTTTATTACCACATATGGGGTATTGCTGTAATCGGGAGACATTGCTTTACAAATCTTGCGGTGCTTTTTCTCCTTTATTCCTTGTAAAAACTAAAACATCGTATGTTTTTTCAGAAAAAAAGTAGATTTTCATTTTCACAGACCAGTTCCAATAAATTTAGCAAAAAAACCTGTGGGCTAAAAATGCTAACTATACCCCTAGAAAAATTCCTTGAGGGGTGTAGTTTCCAAAATGGGGTCACTTTCGGGGGGGTTTCCACGGTTTTGGCACCACAAGACCTCTTCAAACCTGACATGGTGCCTAAAATATATTCTTATAAAATAGAGGCCCCAAAATCCACCAGGTGCTCCTTTGCTTCGGAGGCCTGTGTTTCAGTCCATTACCGCACTAGAGCCACATGAGGGATATTTCTAAAAAATGCACAATCTGGGCAATAAGTATTGAGTTGCGTTTCTATCGTAAAAACCTTCTGTGTTACAGAAAAAACTGTATTACAAATGAATTTCATTAAAAAAAAAAAAAAAAATTGTCAATTTCACCTCTACTTTGCTTTATTTCCTGTGAAATGCCTAAAGGGTTAAAATAATTTCTGAATCCTATTTTGAATACTCTGAGGTGTTGAGTTTTTAAAATGGGGTGATTTATGGGGACTTTCTAATATAGAAGGCCCTCAAAGCGACTTCAGAACTGAACTGGTCTCTGAAAAAATAGCCTTTTGAAATTTTCTTGAAAATATGAGAAATTGCTGATAAAGTTCTAAGCCTTGTTACGTCCTAGAAAAATAAAAGCACGTTCAAAAAACGATGCAAATATAAAGTAGACATATGGGAAATCTAAACTAGTATTTTGTGGTATTACTATTTGTTTTACAAGCAGATACGTTTAAATTTAGAAAAATGCTAATTTTTGCTAATTTTCTCTAAATCTTGGTGTTTTTTACAAATAAATATTGAATTTATCAACCACATTTTTTCCCTAACATAAAGTACAATATGTCACGAGAAAACAGTCTCAGAATCACTTGGATAGGTAAAAGCATTCCGAAGTTATTACCACATAAAGTGACACGTCAGATTTGAAAAATTGGCTTCGTCCTGAGGCTGGGTTCACACGACCTATTTTCAGACGTAAACGAGGCGTATTATGCCTCGTTTTACGTCTGAAAATAGGGCTACAATACGTCGGCAAACATCTGCCCATTCATTTGAATGGGTTTGCCGACGTACTGTGCAGACGACCTGTCATTTACGTGTCGTCGTTTGACAGCTGTCAAACGACGACGCGCAAAAATACTGCCTCGTCAAAAGAAGTGCAGGACACTTCTTTGGACGTTTTTGGAGCTGTTTTCTCATAGGCTATGTTCACACGGGGTCTTTTGCCGAGTTTTTTGACGCGGAAACCGCGTCGCAAAACTCGGCAGAAACGGCCCGAGAACGCCTCCCATTGATTTCAATGGGAGGCGTCGGCGTCTTTTTCCCGCGAGCAGTAAAACTGCCTCGCGGGAAAAAGAAGCGACATGCCCTATCTTCGGGCGCTTCCGCGTCCGACCTCCCATTGACTTCAATGGGAGGCAGGAGAAAGCGTGTTTTATGCCCGCGGCGCTCAATGGCCGCGGGCGAAAAACGGTGCGATAATTGCTATTCACACGGAGTATTTTGGGGGAGGAATATCTGCCTCAAAATTCCGTTTGGAGCTTTGAGGCAGATATTCCTCCCCCAAAATACTCCGTGTGAACATAGCCAAAGACTCCAATGAAAACAGCTCCAAAAACGGACGTAAAAAACGCCGCGAAAACGGCGTGAAAACGCCGCGAAAAATGCGAGTTGGTCAAAAAACGTCTGAAAAGCAGGGTCTGTTTTCCCTTGAAAACAGCTCTGGATTTTCAGACGTTTTGGTTGACTACGTGTGAACATACCCTAAAGGGCAAAACAGGCTCAGTCCTAAAGGGGTTAAGCTATCATTGCTTTAAAACTGTTAACGCTATGACGTACGATTATGTCAGTTGGCGTTAACAGGCCATCGCCCGTGACGTACTAGTAGGTCACAGGGCGTTAAGGGGTTAATGTTCTGCAGAAGACAGCGTTACATTGAGCAGTATTTTGTATTGTGGCATGGGCTTCGACTACGGGTGGTGAGGCCCCGGCGCCACCGTGTACTGCTTAGTGAAGTAGAAAGAGAAGCCGAGTTCTATAACATTTTATATTTACAAGCTAAACACAAATTCAAAGCTTCATTTTACAGAGAAATGTAATAAGAGGCTAATCTTTACTAAGGGGATTTATACTCATACGAGTAGAGATAATATCCATCGCAGCTCCTCAGCGTCACGCCAAATGTTCCTCAATTCGCCCCGAGAATACGCTTTTTAGTTCATTTGAAGGGCACTTTTTAACACTGGATCCACAATGCCGGGTTTTCTTTTCTAGAGTTTCTATTGACTGAAAAGTGGATGAAATTTGAGCTGCAGCTGCTGAGCTGCTTTGAACCTGCGGCTCTCCAGCACAGGAGACCTCTGTTATAGAGCAACTAATATAAAAGCTAATCCCTCCTCACCAGCTTCATCTCTTATTATCTAGCCTGTACTGGAACAATACATGAACTGCTCTATTGCCATGGACATACAGTGTAGAAATCACAATGTGCCGCTGACTTATGCTCTTTCCACACACGCACTCCCTCATACCCTGGACCCCTGCCTGTCGCGCGCCGCCACACTTCCAGCACTCAGGAGAGCAGACTGCATGACGTCACCGCGCCGTCTCACCAGTCAGATTCTAGGTGGCGGCGCCTAGTCAGGTGGGCGTGGCTATCCGCCTATAAATACGCAGACTCCCTAAGCTCCCTCATTCGTTCTTCCCTGCTCGTAGAGTTTGCTGTTTGTTACGGCTGTGGAGGCGTAAGGTGGATGTCATTAGTTCTGTGCGTGTTTGTTCGGCGTCTTGAGGTTGTTGTCAGTTCTTGTCTTTGACTGTGCTTCCTGCTTTCTATAGGTTTTTACCTAGCAATATGGCTGAAATGGTGGAGGAGCAGCAGCAACAGGTAACTATTAAGTGCCGTGTTATGTATGGTGGAAGGAAGAAACTGCTATTGGCATCTCCACCCTGTTACTAATAGATGTATACTATGGCTGAGAGTCTTGTCAATGCAGTGCACATATTTATAGTGTGAATTGTGCCACAGATCAGTCATAGGAAACGCATGCGATCTTTATATTGATTTGTCTATAACATGTTATTTATGTGTAAGGTTTATTCAATCAGACAGTAATATGTAGCAGTAAGTATTCTCAGCTGAGTGGAGTACATATGTAGCAGTGGAAACACACAACTTCCATAGTTACTATTAGTAATCTACTGGTGGTTTCAGGTTGGGCTTTACTGTTGTCTGGTTCTGAGAACCTCCTAAGATGTATCTGGAATACCCCCGGGACCCAGCTGATCACAATAGAGGGGCTGTATTGCTCCAGCGAGCACTGCTGTCCCTTTAATGCTTGTGGTGTCCCCTCTCATTATATTGATTGGCAGTGTTTGGTGTAAGAGCCCCCCCCCCCCTCCCCCATACTGGTGCCCTATCCAGAGGACTGGCTATCAATGTGTTCCTGTTAACCCTTTGTGGGTTCTGCTTTATAAAACGACTCCTGTAATCTCGGAATATGACTACGAGGTTTCTGTTCTTTATTAGGGACTATTTACAGGCATGTTTCGAGTCCTGGCCTTCCATTGTATTTCAGCGTGTTCTGCTCTTTGTTCCTTTTAGAATGTGGTGGTAAGGCTGATAAACCTCCCATTGGTGAGCTCTACCTATGATATGGTGTCTTCTGTCTACGTGAACACCAGAGACAACCATCCGTACTTGAAGTCTGTATGTGATGTCGCAGAGAAAAGTGTGAGGACTATCACGTCTGTGGCTGTGACCAGTGCCATGCCAATCCTCCAGAAACTTGAGCCTCAAAGTATGTTTACGTATAAAGTGCATTTCTTTACCAATGAAAGGGAGTAACTATATAGTTTAGATTTTCAGGGTTAGGCATTACTCTGTATTGAAATGATGGTTTGCATGTGTGGTTCTGATGTCTATGGGAACCTATGGGTATGCCATAATCTTGTGAATGTTCTTTTTAAGGTGGTCTAGAAATAGAAGGTGAGCAAGGCAATGTGTGCTAATACAGTAAGGCTGGATTCACACGAGCATGTTCGGTCCGTAAAGGATGGAATGTATTTCGGCCGCAAGTCCCGGAACGAACACACTGCAGGGAGCCGGGCTCCTAGCATCATAGTTATGTACGACGCTAGGAGTCCCTGCCTCGCTGCGGGACAACTGTTTCGTACTGTAATCATGTTTTCAGTACGGGACAGTTGTCCCGCAGCGAGGCATGGACTCCTAGCATCATACATAACTATAATGCTTAAAGCCCGGCTCCCTGCAGTGTGTTTGGTCTGGGACTTGCGGCCGAAATACGTTCCGTCCTTTACGGACCGAACATGCTCGTGTGAATCCATCCTTAGGCTGGGTTCACACGACCTATTTTCAGACATAAACGAGGCGTTTTTATGCCTCGCTTTACGTCTGAAAATACGGCTCCAATACGTCGGCGAACATCTGCCCATTCATTTGAATGGGTTTGCCGACGTACTGTGCAGATGACCTGTCATTTACGCGTCGCTGTCAAACAACGACTCGTAAAAAAGACGCCTCGTCAAAAGAAGTGCAGGACACTTCTTGAGATGTAATTTGAGCCGTTTTTCATTGATTCCAATGAAGAACAGCTCCACATTACGCCCGTAATTGACGCCTCGCAAAACGCGAGTACATGAAATTACGGAGCTGTTTTCTCCTGAAGAAAGCTCAGTAATTTCAGACGTAAATGCAGTTATCGTGTGCACATATCCTTAGTGTGAAGCAGACAGCATAAGAAGCTTCTGCCAGGAGATCTGCAGTTCGTTCCATCCTAGCATAGGAAGTGGGTTACATGTCATGTTGGCTAACCGTCCCTGTATTAGCAAGCTAGCCAAGGTCCTGGTAAAGACGTACGAATGAAGCTGAGAATATTTACACGCTTTCTCCTCCCTCAGTTGCTATGGCTAATACCATTGCCTGCGTTGGACTGGATAAGATTGAAGAGAAGCTGCCTATTCTCTATCAGCCGACTGACAAGGTAACTATTGGGGTATGTTCACACGCAGTGTTTTCAGGTGTATTTCTGGGCGTTTATGCCTTTGAAAAAAAGGGAGCTGAACGCCTACAAACATCTGCCCACTGAAATCAATGGGAGAAACAGCGTTTAGTTAATACGGGGTGACTACGCCGCTGTTTTAAAAAAACTGAGTGTAAAAAGACTCTCCGTAGAAAGTGCATGTCACTTGCGGCTTTTTTTGTAGCTAATTTTCTATTGAACACTATGAAAAACGCCTCAAAAGAAGCTTCATTTTCAGCTGCGTAACGCCTGAGAATCAGAGGCTGGTTTCTCTCTAAACCGCTCCGTATCTTCAGACGTTCCTTATTTTGTGTGTGCACATACCCTTAAAATAATTCTATGGTCCCTTATAAATGTAATTACAATTAACCTAGATTGCAAAACTGCAGTATCAATTGATGGGTGGGAGTTGATTTGGTGTGCATGAATCTAAAATCTATGAATTTATTTTCCCTTTCCTAGGTTGTAGCGAACGCCTCAGAAGCAGTTGTTGGTGCCAAAGATGCTGTGATTCAGGGTTTCACAGGAGTAGTTGATAAAACTAAGGTGGCTGTGCAGGATAGTGTGGCGATGACCAAGTCTGTTGTGAACGGCAGCATTAACACTGTTCTGGGTAGCAGTGTAGTAAAGATTATGAGCAATCGTGTGGACGCTGCACTAACCAAGTCTGAAACTCTTCTGGAACAATACCTGCCCCCAACGGACGAAGAGTTGGGTAAGCTGAAACCTGCTTTAAACCAAGCTTGGGTATGTGAATTTTGGTCCCTGCAGCGCACTTGGTAGTTACCTCATCAGAGGTACAACTCCTTTGCATAGGAGGGAAATGTTAAATTATCTGTAAGTAACATCACGTGAGCCTCTCTGGAGGTTATTGAGGCCTCCTAGATCAAGACCTACCCACTGGGGCAGTTCTCATATCAAACTTTCTTTTTTCGAGGCGTAGCTTCTATAAATATACTTTACCTAGAAGCTGCATCTCTAAAAGTAAGGTGTCTTTATCTGGAAAACCAAGCAGATGCCTATGAAGATGTATATTTTATTTTTAGTTAGTATGTGAGTTCACCCTAAGGCCTCATTCACACGGCAGGGTTTCCCGGCCGGGTGCCGGCCGTTCATAAATCGGCCGGCACCCGGCTGCATTAGGAATGATAGACCCCTAATGGGGCTATTCACACGACCGATTTTTTTTGACGGCCGGAAAATCCGGCCGTCAAAAAATAGGACATGCTCTATCTTTGCCCGGGCACCCGGCCGCCCGGCTCCCATACAAGTCTATGGGGCCGGGTATTACACAGCCATCACCGGAATGTGTTCCGAGTGATGACCGGGTTTCCCGGCGCTTGCGCTCTATCTCCTCCTCCTCACAGCGCAGAGTGCATGTGAGGAGGAGGAGGAGTTGATGCCATTCTGACGAATGGCATCGCTGTACACTGTGTTGCAGGGCCGGGGTGTACAGCAGGTGGAGGGAGCGCTGCGCTGGCTCCCTTCCCCTGCTTGTTAAAAGCACCCTGGCTCGGCGACACCTTCGATGGCGCCAGTAGTAGTAGTAGTAGTAGTAGTAGTAGTAGCAGCAGCTGCTGCTGCGGCTGCTACTACTCTAGCGACGCCACTATAGCAGAGCAGGGAGGTATCTCCCCGCTCTGCTATGTGCTAGCCGCACTTTAGCTCCTTGAAGGAGCGGAATCCCCGTGTTTTCGGGGATTCCGCTCCTGGACAGAGCGCTTGATGTCTCTGTCCATATCTGGGCAGTGACATCAGGGGAAACTCCTGAAGCGGAATCCCCGAACACATGGGGATTCCCCTTCAGGAGCTGCCGCTGATGTCACTGTCCGGATCTGCCCGGCCCGGCACGGATGCATAACTTTATGCAAACCGGCCGGGCAAAATGGCCGATTTTACCGGCCGACACTCGGGCTCGGGAACGACCCGGTCGTGTGAATCCCGCCTAAGGGTATGTTCACATGGCAGCGTCCATAACAGCCCCGTAATTTCAGCCGTAACGGCATGTGCAGGCGATTGAACGCCGTCTCCATTACGGACGTAACTGGAGCTGGCTTTCCATGGAAAACTGCTCCATTTACGTCTGAAAAGTGACATGACACTACTTTGGCGCGTGCGTCTATTTACGCGCTGTCTTTTGACAGCGATGCGTAAATATACGCCTCGTGTGAACAGACGTCAGCCCATTGCTTTCAATGGGTAGATGTTTGTCAACGCTATCGATGCGCGTTTTCGGACGTAATTCGAGGCGTAAAATGCCCAAATTACGTCCGTAAATAGGCCGTGTGAACATACCCTTAGGCTGAAATTCATGTGAAATGTGGCTTGTACTGTTATGTGGGCATAACTAATTTCTCAATTTTAGTTAAGGAAGCCACAAAAACAGAAGGCTTTGAATTGTCCGTTGATCAGCCAAGCTATTATGTTCGTCTGGGATCCCTCTCGGCGAAGGCCCGCAAACGTGCTTATCAACAAGCTTTGACCCGAATCAAGGATGTGAAGTGCAGAAGTCAGGAATCCATTGCTCAGCTCCAGAACACTGTTGACCTGGTTAGTAAATCTGCTTCTGTTCTTTACTAATCTTAAAGCATCTGCATGAAAAAATGCACATGCGTGTGTTTTCTAACTTGCAATGTAAAGGTCCTATTATGTGGGCTGCCAGGTCTCAAAGAAACCATACTCTCTTTTTGGAGGTAGGCATTTACCCAATCCATGCATAATAGAAAGACTAACTCTTCTAAAATAAACTGAGGAATGAGATGTCTGGGCCCTGCCAGGTTTGCAGGATAGTTTTTAGGGCAGCAGCAGAAGTGCAGAAAATGAGCTTCTTGTAGAGCTAGGGAACGGGAGGCAGATGACCAAAAAGTGCATCCCCCAGATTGACTGGGACCCTGGCAAGGTCTGTAAGCAGTGGTACACGTCAGCCACATCTGCCCTACGCATGAAGCAAGCCGTGGTTGCTCATTAAGTCCGTACGCCACTAAACTGATTTCCTGAGAGCCAAACAAGCTAAGCAGCTGAGCACTTTTGTGCTTAGTTTTAGTGATTGGTGGTCTCAGTGCTCAGACTGCCACCAGTCCAGACTTCCGATGTGTCATTCATGTCTGAACATTAGTTGCCCTTTAAGGCACCATATTTTGTGTACTAGGTCTAGTACCACCTGCTAAATTGTTCTAGAGCCATCATAGATTGTCTTGATAAAAGGAGTATGTACGGGTGGTGGTGAAGCTGCCTGAAAAGGGAGTACTGTATAGAAAAGTGGGTTTTGGTGCTAGAACTCATATTGTAAATGCATACCAGGCTTACTGTTTAATCCATATTGAGGGTGGGTAATCTTTGTAGTCTCTCCCACATCTTTCATATAAACATTACCCTGTTCTCTTTAAGATTGAATATGCAAGGAAGAACATGAATGATGCTAATCACAAAATCCACGATGCACAGGAGAAAATCTACAATAAGTGGGTGGAGTGGACAAAAGGCACAGGACAAGATAGTGGAGAAACTGAAAGCACTGAGGTAAGTCCCTTCTATAAAATGTATGCTAGATCAGATCTGGTACACTGAACTTCTGTGTAATATGTTACTTTCCCTTCACAGCAAATTGAATCCCGCACTCTGAATATTGCCCGACACCTCACTCAGCAACTGCAAACCACATGTCTCTCCCTGGTCACAAGTGTTCAAGGACTTCCAAACAACATTCAGAACAAAGCTCAAAATGTTAGTGCCTTGGCTGCAGATGTCTATCAAAACTTCCGTTCTGCCTCTTCCTTCAGAGAAATGTCTGATGGCCTCTTAACCACCAGTAAGGACCAGTTCACAAAAATGAAGGACTCTATGGATGATGTGATGGACTACTTGGTTAACAACACTCCACTAAATTGGCTGGTAGGTCCCTTTTACCCACAACTGGCTGATAGCCAACATGGGGAGCAACAAGTTGATGGAGGTGACTCTGCCAACAAGGAATGAGAAATTTACACTTGGTAAATGAAGTGGGCAAACCCTAACTAATACTACACCGTTTATTACACTTCCAACCCCTTGTGCTGACTTGTGAGGGACAAATGGTGGTAACGGGCCACATTGCAGTTATGAGGATTTGTCTATCATTGGCCTCTGTCTTACACTTGGGTGTTGATGCCAATATGTCACTTGTATCACTGATTTTGTGTAAATGCTACTCTTTATACTGTTTTTGTGCACCTTTTGTATTAATAAACTACCTGCATTGATTGGTCTGTGTTAAGGTCCTGTGTTCATAGAACTGATCAACAAAACCGATATTAAATTAGGTAGTGCACACTGGTTCTATTTGAGAATTTCAATGAATGGTGCCCCTGAAGTAAGACAAATCCTCACTCTAATGAGGCATGCACTACATAGTGGTAGCAGTACCTAGCTACTGTGGACACCCACTTAGGCCACCTATGTCTGTGACCAGGGTAGCAAACGTCAGGTTAAGGGTAGGAACGCACACCGCATATTCAGGATATGCAGTGTCAAACTTTGCAGTGTATACCGCCCTGAAAGCCATCCGAAACTCTGCGGTTTCCAGGCGTAAATTATGGCACGTGCTTACCCCCCCCTCCTTCCTCTGACTACTGCTCTGGCCTCCCTGGATGACACTGCAGGCCATGTGACTGCTGTAGCAGTCACATGGCCTGCAACATCTAGGGAGGCTGGACTGGTTAAGCAGGGAACTCTGGGTAAGATTTTATCCCTTACTTACAGTCACTGGTTCTGCTGCCAATGTCGTAACACCACTTTGCTTGCGGGTTTAAGCACCCCATTGAATTCAATGAGAACCTGCAACGGAAGAGCTGCGCACACGAATTGACATGCTACGGTGGAAAGTGCACTGCAGGTCAATTTATGTGTATATTTTTCCAGTGTGGGGATGAGATTTGTTGAAATCCTACCCACTGCTTCTGTAATACACGGCGGAGTTCCCGCAATGATCTGGAAAATCCAGTGTCTGTTTGTACCCTTAAACTCGGGTTTTGTGGCTTCTCCATTGCCAAAACTGGTATGTCAGGTAACGTAAGACAGTAGAACTTGGGGCTGTGTATTGCAACATGGGTTCTGACTCACTGTATGCAGAGTTTCTCCCCTAGAAGTATTGCTTCCAGAGATTAACCTCAATGCGTAGTGTCTTATGGAGCATTGTTTTATTTGGTTCTATACAATTTTTAAAGGGAAAAAAAACCACACCCTCTGGATAAACTGAAGCACATGGCAGAGGTATTGGGTTCTTAGACATCTTGGAAGCCAAATTACAGCTTCACTAGGTACACTGGCTTAATACAGTGAGCACAAAGCAACCTGCAGTTTACACTTTAAAGCCCAAAATAAAATGTAACATTAAACACCCTACACCCTGAATTTACATCTGGAATGGCTGTTAGATTCCGACTGGCTGCCAAGATGTTTGTCTGGAGGAAAGAATAGGGTAAAATGTCATAGTCCTGCTCTGAAAGTGCTACAACTATGCCGTAATACTGGGATTTACATTAACCTGGTCCGCTTTCCTTGTGTTGTAGGTTTTGTTGTAAAAAAATATTTCTGTTGGCATAAAGAGCTATTGAGCTCTGCACATTTTCATAGTATGAGGGAGCAGATATTACTATACTCAGTGAGCTGGCAAAATCTGAGGGGATAAATATCTTGGTAGGTTTACTGCGGAAAATGCACCAACTCTGGCATACAGGCCGTGCACTGCATTAATTAATGGTTTTAGACACTGGCAAAAGGGTGTGACTTGTCAGTGGAGTGGAAAGTTAGCATGGCTTAAAGAGGCTCTGTCACCAGATTATCAAATCCTGATTTCCTAAGGTTGAAGGACCTTTGGGTGATGCTGGCTGGGAGTGATGTCACCCACAGGTCCTTCAACATTGGTGTCGGAAGAGTGAAGACACCACAGCTCCCGGCGTACAGTTGAATTTGCAGCCACATCACCATGTGCAGGTAAGCATAGTAAACTCCCTAGAGACGAGCATATTAACCTTTTGGACGCCTGTAGCTGTGGTGTCTTCTCTCTTCCGACGACAAGGTTGAAGGACCTGTGGTTGATGTCACGCTGTGTCTCTAGTGAAAGAAGCTGGGTGGGAACGATGAGCAGTGTATGATGCTGATTCGTCAGCGTCCTACACTTCTATTCACAACGCCCAGTTGGTAAAAACACAATACATGCCCAGTTGGTAATACGAGAAAACGCACCCAGTTGTCCATTGAAAAGCTAATTAGCATAAATATAAAATTGCGCATAACATGGGCAAAAATGATGATTTTTCAAAAAAAAAAAAAACAGAAAAAAACTTTGCTGTTATCTACATTGCAGCACATCACATTCAATGGGGATTTGATAATCTGGTGACAGATACACCATGTGTCAATTTTGGCACAAGTAATTGGTGTCAACTAATAGGTGGAGTAAGGAAGTAGCTAGATGTCACGTTTAACATACAGCTTGAACCACTGACTTCTTTTTTTAAACTTCTAACAAGCTTACCCTGTCTGAAGCTTAGACTCTATTAGTAAATTTGCCCTGTTTGTCAATACTGTCCAAATGAATTGTGAATATTAGGAATGTAGAAAAATGATATAGCAGAAACTAAAATCCAGCACTTTTATAAACCAGCTGAACGGTGTTTGCTTTTTGTTTAATGGTAGCTATGACCTAATGTACTCCAAATCTGCAGAATGCTCATATTACATATTAAACCACTTTGCAAGGCAAGCCACTAAGTTCCACATGCAACACAACTGTTCATAGTTGTTTTTTTCTTTCTGTTGAACTTTGTAATTCTGATTAATATAATCTGTCAAAAAAACTATTTTAAAAATGTTATTAGGTACCTGACTTCAGCATCAATGACCTTGTCTGAAACTGATGGATTGGAGGAAGAACTGCAAGATTTCTCACGTGCTTACGGCTGTGTAATACGCCGAGAATAATAGAAAAGATTCTTAACACATTTTTTTTTTTTTTAAAAAACACTGCCCATTATACCTACTTAACATTGGAAACCGTTGCTCAAACCTACAAATGGCTTATACTGTAAATGCATTATAAAATGTGAGGTGACATAAATCCATTAGCAACCACCGTAGACTAGCAACCTAAAAATTGAGTCAAAGACCAAATTTAAATAAAGAATTGTATTGTGTAATAAAAATTATAAGAAATAAATATATTTACTCAAGTTTAAAAAGACAAGGATGACTACCACAGTGTGGAAAAAGTAGACTAGGTACAGTATAGGCAACATGCTTTGCAGGAGACTCATGTACAGGAAGCTTGGCAGAATTTAGATCGTAAGTGATTTGCGTCATAAAATTCTATGAAATGATTTAGCTGGCTATGCAGCCAGTATGTTGCCTTAACACTAAGGGTATGTGCACACGATAACGACCATTACGTCTGAAATTACGGAGCTGGTTTCAGGAGAAAACCGCTCCTGCGGTTCAGATGTAAATGCTCGTACTTGCGTTTTGCGAGGCGTCAATTATGGGTGTAATTTGGAGCTGTTCTTCATTGGATTTAATGAAACTGCTCAAATTACGCCCCAAGAAGTGTCCTGCACTTCTTTGCCGAAGCAGTAATTTTATGTGTCTTGACAGCGACGCGTAAAATTAAAGGTCGTCGGCAAACCCAATGGAAGGATGTTTGACGTCTTTTCAGGCGTAATTTGAGGCGTAAGACGCCTCGTTTACGCCTGAAGATAGGTCGTGTGAACCACGCCTAAGAGTGAGTAACCGTATTGCCTTTTACAGCTTATTTTGCTATACTAATCTATATAGAAGACCCAATGTTTTGTTGGCCATGGGCTGTTTTTTTTTTTCTATATATATAAAAGAATCTTGTTCACAGCAAAGTTCAGTCTTTTCATTATATTCAAGTTAGCCATAAAGCTCTGGTGGTTGAGAAGCGCTACTTTGCGGAATGTATCGCTGGAATCATAAAAACAATACACTTACGTTCAAAGCCCTCTTTAGAGGTTAGAAGGGGCCTCCCTCCCCTCTACTTGCTCGGGATCCAATCCTAGTGTTGTAGTAATAAATACAGTAACAAGTACCATAATTGAGACTAAAGTCATAACTTGGATATCTGTCTGTTCCTGGTATCAGTAAGGGTATGTACACACGCAGTGGTTTCAGCTGTTTTTCGGGCTGTAAACGTCCCAAAAAACGGCTGAAAATTTGGTAGCAAATTGCCTCCAAACATCTGCCCATTGATTTCAATGGGAAAAATGGCCGCCTGTTCCGACTGGGCGTTTTTTTACGTCTCGTCCAAAAACGGCACATAAAAAGACACCCATGAAAAAGAAGTGCATGTCACTTCTTGGGACGTTTTTGGAGCCGTTTTTCATAGACTAACCGAAAATCGCAAGTGGCTTAAAAATCGTCTTAAAATCAGAAGCGGTTTTCCCTTGAATACAGCTCTGTATTTTGAGACGTTTTTGAGTTTGTGTGTGCACATACCCTCAGGATCTTATGAACGAAATGCTGGTGACAAACATATACTCCCTCGGGGGAGTGGGGGAGGGGCTTTGCAACGTGGGGTAAATAGACACATCTCTGTAGCTCCTACTTGAAACCTGTGATTTTCTAATCCTGATCAGTTGTGCTACTCCCAAACTACTCTCCCTCATGTTCTAGAAGGAGGAGGCAGCATTCGAGGAGCAACAAGAGTCAAATTAAAGACCAGTCGGCAATTGAACTACTGCAAGAATATTCCCTTGGTAACATAAAAGATGGCACTTGATCTCCCCACCTAGCATGTCTGATACCACTACTGAGGAGCCTGAACGTAAGCTGAAACAGGTCATAAAATAGCTATCGGCTGCGATCTCATCCTGCAAAACTCCTCTTACCAGTACACCGGAGGAGGTTAAAATTGATAATTAACTAATAAGGCAGGATATGCAGGCCTTAAGAAACCACATAGCTAATGCAGAAGATTGTATTTCTGGCATTAAATACAGGATAATGTCTGTACTGTTGGCCATTTCGTCCCTAGAGCAAACTGATTTATGGGAGTAGAAGGTCGATGATCTAGAAAACCAGCTCTGCCAAAATAACATAAAGATTGTAGGCATACTAGAAAAGGTGGAGGGACAATTCCCTGAGACTTTTGTTGAAAACTGCCTACAAACGCTTCCTTCTCACCTGCCTATGGTGTAGAGTGGGCCCATAGAGTGCCATCCAGAACGCCATCTCCTGGAGAATTGCTTATGCCTGCCTGCTAGCTTTATTGCAATGATCGAGATCTAATTCTTAAGGTGGCTAGTAGAGTTAAAGGTAAAACCTACAGCAATGTGGCTGTGTCCCTTTCCTAATTTATCAGTGGACCTACAGAAGAAAAGGGCTACTTTCATGACTGTAAAAAAGACAACTGAGAGATCTGAATATTGAATAGTATATATGATGGCCTACCTAGCTCAGCTGCATTTGGTTGAAGAAGAAAGGGCCTTGGTATTTTATTAATCTCCAAGGGGCTGATGACTGCGTGTCCAGGCAGCAAAGAGCACCATGCCGTTAGAAGATGCATGACTTTTCGCTCATCCTGGGACAGATCATTTGTAATCATCTTAAAATTAATTCTTTGGCTATAGTCCTTTGCCACAAGGAGACTGACACTAGGTAGGGAAAAGTGTTTGCTCTGCCCAAGCAGACCATAACCTTCCCACCCGGACTAGGCTAGTGTCAACGTCTGTATCAAATCCTGAGTTTGGTGGCTGAAACAATCTTGCAGGAGGGTGATAATAGCAAGAGCAGTAAAGTAACAGTCCAGGTTTGATACACAGATAAATGGAAACAGGTTGTAGCATGAGGCAGAGACATGATCAGAAAACAATCCTAGTTTGTTACAGACATAATCGGCAACAGATTATAGCATGAGGCAGAGATGTGGTCAGAAAATAGTCCAAGTTCGGTGCCAAGATAAGTGGCAACAAGTTTTAGCATGATGCAGAGATGTGTACAGGAAGCAAACCAAGTTCAGTGCACAACTAAGCACCAACAGGTTGTAGCATGACGTAGAACAAAGTCAGGAAACAATCCAAGTTCGGTACACAAATTAGCAGCATCAGGCCTCATGAACACGAACGTATTTTTTACTGTCCGTAAATACTGGCGTAAATACGGGTCCTTGGTCACACGTATTCGACCCGTATTGCACCAGTACTTACAGACCCGTGCCCGTAAATACGGGTCCAGTGTCACCAGTATTCCACCCGTATTTACGGGCACGTTTTCGCTGCAGGATAGAGAGAATAGACAGCCCTTTCTGTAGTAAAAGTAAAAGAAATTCATACTTACCCGGCCGTTGTCTTGGTGACGCGTCCCTCTTTCGACATCCAGCCCGAACTCCCTGGATGACGCGGCAGTCCTTGTGACCGCTGCAGCCTGTGATTGGCAGCAGCGGTCACATGGGCAGAAACGTCATCCCAGGAAGCCGGACTGGAGGAAGTAGCAGGGAGTTCTGGGTAAGTATGAATGTTTTTTTTTTACAGGTTGATCTATATTGTGATCGGAAGTCACTGTCCAGGGTGCTGAAAGATTTACTGCCGATCGTTTAACTCTTTCAGCACCCTGGACAGTGAATATCCCCTGACGTAGCCTAGCAATGCTCCCGTAATTACGGGTGCACACATGCAGTCACCCGTAATTACGGGAGCCCCATAGACTTCTATGGGCCTGCCCGTGCCGTAATTACGGCCTAAAATAGGACATGTTCTATATTTTTCAACGGCCCGGGCACCTTCCCGTAAGCATACGGGGAGGTACCCGTGTCCAATAGAAGTCTATGGGCCCGTGATTACGGGTGTGTTTTTACGTTTGTGTGCATGGGGCCTTAGTTTGTAGAGAAGCGGAAATGAACTAGACAACAGGCAAGATGCTCAATAATGTGGCAGTCAGGAAATGCAGGGGTCAGACTTCTATAGTAAGCGAAAAGGCAAGAAATCCAGAGAGGCAAAAATCAAGAATACCTAGACAATAGTTTCAGCAGTGGAGCAGCATTTTAGATGGCTCAGTAAGAAGAGATACTGCTGTGGATATAGGAGTTTTTGGGCTCAAATCATGATATTACTCCCCTTCTTCCCGGACGTTCTAGGTGTTGGCTTGTTAGGATATCTCTGATGAAATTCTTATGTAAGCCTAGGAGCATGAACATTTTCTTCTGGTTTCCAAGAATTCTCCTCCGAACTGTACTCCTTCCACCTGATCAAGTCCTGCAGTTTATTCCGATTTTGTGGTCCAAGGTCTTTTCAACAATATATTCTTCTTCACCTTGCACATTCACCGGTGGTGGAGGAGGCAAATTGCAGCATGGAAAAGGATTTACCCAGGGAGATGTGCTGCAGACAACGATAATACTTTACTTTTTTAAAACGATATCATCAGCAGACGAACGAGCGTTTGCTCGTTTATCTGCTGATCGCTGCCCTGTTTACACAGGGCAATTATCGGCAACGAGCATTCTATGAACGGTTTGTCTGCCCGATAATCGCCCAGTGTAAAACCCCCTTAACCCCTTAAGGACACAGCCTAGTTTGGGCCTTAAGGCTCAGAGTCTATTTTTCAAAACTGACATATTTCACTTTATGTGGTAATAAACCTATCCAAGCGATTCTGAGATTGTTTTCTCGTGAGACATTGGGCTTTATGCTAGTGGTAAAATTTGGTCGATATATTCAGTGTTTATTTGTGAAAAATAGCAACATTTTGAGAAAATTTGAAAAAAATAGCACTTTTCTGAATTTAAATGCATCTGCTTGTAAGGCATATCGTTATACCACACAAAATAATTACTAATTAACATTTCCTATATGTCTACTTTTGATTGACATCGTTTTTTGAACATTCTATTATTTTTCGTGGACGTTACAAGGCTTAGAACATAAACAGCAATTTCTCATATTTTTAAGAAAATTTCAAAAGCCTTTTTTTTAGGTACCTGTACAGTTCTGAAGTGGCTTTGAGGGGCCTATGTATTAGAAACCCCTATAAAACACCTCATTTTAAAAACTAGACCACTCAAAGTATTCAAAACAGCATTTAGAAAGTTTATTAACCCTTTAGACATTTCACAGGAATTAAAGCAAAGTGGAGGTGAAATTTGCAAATGTCATTTTTCTTGCAGAAATTAAATTTTATTCCATTTATTTCTGTAACACAGAAGGTTTTACCAGATAAACACTATTATATTTGGATTGTCCAGATTCTGCTGTTTTTAGAAATGTCCCACATGTAGCGCTAGTGTGCTTGTGGGCTAAAATACAAGCCTCAAAAGCAAAGAAGCACCTAGTGCATTTTGCGGCCTCTTTTTTATTAGAATATATTTTAGGCAGCATGCCAGGTTTGAAGAGGTGTTGTGGTGCTAAAACAGTAGGAATCCCCCAAAAGTGACCCCATTTTGGAAACTACACCCCTCATGGAATTCATTTATGTTTTGTTGTTACCATTTTGACCCCACAGTTTTTTTCACAGCACATATTTGAATTGGGCTGTGAAATTAAAAAAATGACATCTGTTTCAATAAGATGTCATTTTTGACCAAAATTTCTTATTTTCACAGGGAACAAAATGCCCCATTTTGTTGCCCAATTTCTCCTGAGTGCGGCAATACCCCATTTGTGGTGATAAACTGCCGTTTGGGGCCATGGGAGGCCTCAGAAGGGAAGGAGCGCTTTGTGTTCTTTGGAGTGCAGATTTCACTGGATTGGTTTTGGGGTGCCATGTCGCATTTGCAGAGCCCCAGAGGTATCAGAGCAACAGAAACCCACAAGAAGTGACCCCATTTTGGAAACTACGCCCCTCACGGAATTCATTTATGGTTGTTGCTACCATTTTGTCCCCACAGTTTTTTCACAGCTCATATTTGAATTTGGCTGTGAAATTAAAAAAATTAAATTTGTTTCAATAAGATGTCATTTTTGACCAAAATGTATTAGTTTCAAAGGAAACAAAATGCGCCATTTTGTTGCCCAATTTCTCTTGAGTGCGGCAATACCCCATTTGTGGTAATAAACTGCCGTTTGGGCCCATGGAAGGACTCAAAAGGGAAGGACCATCATTTGGCCTACTGGAGCTTTTCTGGTGCTAAGTCATGTATGGAGAACCCCTGAGGTACCAGTACAGTTGAAACCCCCGAGAAGTGACCCCATTTTAAAAACGACACCCCTTAAGGCATTCATTTAGAGGTGTAGTAAGCATTTTGACCCCACAGTTATTGTGTAAAAGGTAATGCGCAGCAGATGGTGCAGAGTGAGATTTGCAATTTCCTATACATATATTTGCCATTTCAGTGTCCGATATAT